>NC_071512.1:45957644-46582644 GCF_027887155.1 Malaclemys terrapin pileata | reverse complement strand
AAGGGTAAGTCCGACATAAGTATTTCCCAACATACTCGATGCTGCAGACTGATGCACAGAAGTAGATGGGCAAAATTTTCAGAAGCACTTAAGACCAATTTTTCAGAAGCAACTCAGTCACCTTAGGAGATACCGTTTTCTCTCAGGGGCTGCCCATCCAAATAGGCGAACTAGGCAGTCACCTAGGATGCCAAGTTAAACGGGGCACCAAATTCAAGGAAAAAAATTAAATAAAAAAAATAAAATAAAATGAAAAAATGAAAAAGATAAAAAAAAACCAAATAAAATAACGAAGATGTCATTATTTCAATTCCCGTGCGTGTACAGAGGGATTATGAATTATAATTCATTTCTCTACATTTCTGAGAATTTATTATGTCAAATCTTTTATTTACTGCAAAATAAATAATATTTTAGTGAATTTTTTTTTCAACTTGCGACATAGGGTCAAAATGACCCACTCTGCAATTTTGATAAGCAATAACTCAGCCACAATGAAACACATCCGCCAGCGGCAAGAGCTGCAATGCTAGTAACAGCCTAACTTGAATATACATCAAGGTTTCATAGTTGGAAATTCATGTAGAGCGGAGAGTCGGCATTGACTCATGAAAATTCAAAAGACATTGATGCTACAGATTTGTGTAGTGAGCTTCAGGCTTTTTCAAGATGACTTAAGAAATATGCCACTCCTGAAGAAGTACTGAAGTTTTATTGTGAAAATAAACTCTCAGACAGTTTTCCAAACATTTTTATAGCTCTACGCGTTCTTTTAACTTTGCCAGTTTCCGTAGCTACTGGGGAACATACCTTCTCAAAGTTAAAATTGATAAAAACATATCTGCACTCAACAATGGTACAAGAGAGACTTGTTGGCCTTGCCACAATGTCAATAGAGCATGAAATAGCTGGAAAACTGGATCAAAAAGAACTAGTGACTGAATTTTCAAAACTTAGAGCAAGGAAAGTCATGTTTTAAGAGCATCCAACCCCTCCTCTCATTCCTGATGGCCCTGGGACCCTTGCCCCCATTCATTCCCTCTGTTCCCTGACCTCTGACTACCCCGACCCCATCCACCCCCCCAAACTCCCCTGCCCTCTATCCAACACCCCTCCGTGCTCCCTTGCCACGCTGCCTGGAGGTGGCTGGCAGCATTACAGCCGTGCCGCGCCGTGCGGCTGGAGCTGGGCCGGGCTGAAGCTGCGGGGGAGGGGGAACAGCCGGCAGCTCAGGGGCCGGGCAGGAGAGTCTTGTGGGCCACCGTAGTGGGTGCCCGCCCCGCCCCTAAGAGCCAGAGGGACCTGTCGGGGGACAAGGTGGGGAGTCCCGGCGGTGCTTACCTGGGGGCGGCTCCTGGGAAGCGTAGGGCAGGTCCCTTTGGCTCGTAGGGGCAGGGTAGCGTAGCTGGGGGGGGAGCAGGGGGTTACCTGCCGCGGCGCGTGGCCCTCCTTGCGCCCCCCGCCCCAGCTCACCTCTGCTCCATCTCCCTGAGCATGAAGCCGCCGTTTGCTTCTCAGCCCTCCCAGGCTTCCCGCGTGAACAGCTGATTAGCGGGGGGGGGGGAGAAGCTGGGTGGAGCATTCAGGGGACGAGGCGGAGCGGAGGTGAGCTGGGGGCGGGGAGCTGCCGGAGCTTTACTGGTTGTTAAATTTAAAAGCCCTTTTAGAACCAGTTGTCCCATGCGGGACAACCGGTTCTAAAAGGGCTTCTAAATTTAACAACCGGTTCCCGCGAACTGGCTCCAGCTCACCACTGCCTAAAGCGTACTTAGTATGATCAGGCAATTCATATCTTGGTGTTGGCAGATGTAATATTGTAAGCTATGAGAAAATTGCACTAGCTTTAGTATCAAGTATTCCCGACTGGTTGACACTGTGGGATAATTAGGGGAGGAAAATGCAGTAGGTGATATAATGAGTTGCATTTATTTTTAGCTAATGTGTGTGGGCGGGGAAGAGCAAACAGAACAAATTGCCTTTTTAATAATCCGAATAGCTTTAAAATGACTGCAGAACCCTGGCACAGAGTAGAGTTGTAGATAGTGGTGTTTAAATGCTCCAAGGGAATCAAACTGAACCAACCAACCTGCTAAGAAGCAGGTTTTGCACTGTAGGGCGCTAACCGTGACTCTTTCCCTTATTATAAGCACAGGAAGAGGACAAAATGATTAATGTCCAGTGTCATTTCTGATCAGTCCTTCTGTCAGTCTCTTCATTTGGAAATAGCTTGTAGAGTCTAAGAAATATTGTGAAGATGATTATGGACTCTTGATCGTGTCTTCTCAAATGTTAATTTCTACTCTGAGTCTGAAGCAGTAAATCTCAGTTAAGATTAAGTAATGTATTTGGTTGTGATCTTCTTCATCCTCATTGTCAGTGAAGAATGGGAATGGAATTTGCTTTTGTTCCCAAAGTCATTCTTTTACTGTACTACTGAAAACAAACAAAAATCCCTTAGTTCAATGTACTCATATCATTTAGGTCATAGATTCGGCTTGTGATAATATGGAACTGCCTTATCACAGTAGAGTACTCTTGTCACCTGAAGAATTGTTTCTTTGGTGTTTTAGAATGGTGGTTTTTCCTTATCCATTAAATGCAAGAGCTGAGACAGTTGCTGAATTGTTGGAACTGGAGGCCTCCTCCAAACCACATCACAGTAGCTGTCTATCCTCAATGATGCCTGGATCTTCTTCCTAAGCAGTTATGGTTTAGATCCAGCCAAGTGTGTGGGCTGTAAAGTGTTCTTTCCAAAGTACTTCACCTAACATTTCTTTTCCATGAATGTGATCTACAATAGGGTTGCCCAATCATCTAGGTTGGCTAGGACTTTCTGTTGGGGAGACAACGTTAGTGAAGTAATGTCTTTTATTGGGCCAACTTGTTGGTGAAAGAGACGAGCTTTCAAGTTACACTGAGCTCTTCAGGTTGAAAGATTGTCTCTTTCACCAGTAAGAAATTGGTCCAATAAAAGCTATTATCTCACCTGCCTTGTGTAGCGAAGTGACAACTCACCGGCGTGGCGCCTCCTGCTGGTCGTCCTGGGAATTAGCTCTTCACAAGCTTCGGAGTGCCCCTACTGGCCAGTGTCTCACCTGCTGATAGCTCCGTGTGTCCCCCTGGACCCCGGTGCCCTTTACCTTGGGGTGCTGCCCCAGCAGTACCCCACCATGCTCTGGGTCTCCCCTCCCAGGGGAACCCCCAACCCTCTATCCCCACCTTGCCTCAGTGGCTACTGCCAGTCATCATCTTGCCCCTGCTCACTGGGGCAAACTGCATTCTGTAAACTACTCATCACTGGCAAGGGGGGTTTGGACCAGCTGCCTCTGCCTAACCCCAGGCTACACCTCTGCAGCCCCAGTACCTCTGTAGGCCTTCCACAACTCACCACAATTCACTACCAGATGTCAGGGTAGTCAGCATCCTGACTCTGCTTACAAGTGAAAGATGGCATTGCAGGTATCCTCACCCAAAGGGCCAGCCTCTATTTTAGATTAGTTAGCCAAGTCAATGTGCAAATGCAACTTCTGGTGTCCATAGCACTCAAACAGCAACTGGTGATCCCTTCTGAAATCCATTAATGTAATCATTCACCCATTCATGGATCAGACAGTGAAGGAAATGTATGCTCATTCTTATGTTTCCTTTAACGAAATTGGCATAACAGCACACAAGAACCTGACTGCAGAAATATAAGAGTCTTTTATCAGCTTTTTCATATCTCTTGTCAAAGAGTCAGGGGCAGGATCTTCACCACCATCTGAAATCTTTGTTGGCCTAGAGATTTGGCTAATTGCTTTGGCTGATTGTTTGCAAGAACAATCATTCTTTAACACATCATTCTGGAAAATCATAGATATTTTTGATAATGACCTAACCAGAAAAAAGCAAAGATTTTCACTGTGAACTTCCAGCAAGATTACTGTTCTTTTGTTCCCTTCATTTTGGCCCATTTGGAACAGATAGACACATGTAATCAAACTGATGATAATGGAGTCTCCTATTGAGTTTGATGGATGAGTAACAGTCATTTATCATGAGTCTTGAGATGAGATCAATGATCATTTTTTGACTTACAGCCCTGTCCGCAAGTGCCACAGGTGAAAACACTTGAAGATGGATGTGCACTGCTTTTAGCTTTACATCGTGTACGTCTCTCCTTGGTTGCAGCAGTCCATAAGCTCTTGAAGTCTTCCAGTCCAAGATGGCAGAGCTGCTGCCATTGGGTCCTATTGTGGGTTAAAGCTCTAAGGTATTTGAGGTGCTCATTGCAAGATTGGAGGTTGGCTTTCAGAGGGTCATTGTAATGCTTCCGTGGTTTGCCCCAAAATGAGTTCCAATCTCTAATTCTCCATAGAAGACAGCCTTCGGTATTGTATTCTCAGACATATGGGTCACATGACTGCACCATTTCAGCTGTGCTCTCACTATAAAAGCTTCAATGCCTACATAAATGATAAATATTTGTTACCAATTATACACTCTGGGTTAGCCTGGAGTACAGTCATTCTATTTTGTAGCTATATCTGCATACCATCCTCCAATCCACTGATCTTTTAATACTTGCATTTTTTTAATACCTACTATTGTTAAAAGATCCTTGAAGAGATTGGTTCATGTCTTCCCACCTACTTATGAGTCATGACCTTATTGGCACTGAAATCTAATACTGAGAATTGATGGAATTGTTATTTCAGTCTTTGAGAGAATGTTCCCAACTATCTACCTATCTCTGAAAATTGTATTACTTGTGGTTATAACATTAGGCACAAGAGTCATTGAGAACCAAGCCCTGATGTCAAAGGGGATCATGTGTCTGCTACCCAAATTGCTGACTAAGGCCATATGAACTTCACCTAAATCAGTCTATCTGAATGCCCAGTGTGCTTCTGTAAACCTCACAGCTTGCCAAGGGAGGCTGGGCTTGAACAAATTAGATGTGAAAATGGCCCTGAGCTGCTTTTTCAATAGCATTTAAACCCACAAAAGCCTCTGAATTCATACTGTTTGGAGATAGTCTTCTCCCAGAGATTGCCTAATTGATATAAATTTGTATGAAGACTCATTGAGGCCTTACTAGTATATCAATACATGATTGACTTAGTATATGACCTGCCAGTTTTAAAGCAGTTTCTGTAACAAGTCAGAGAAATTCCTCTATTTCAGAGGCTTAAAGATGCTCACTGGAGCTCAAGTCATGCATTTATTTGGATTTTCAGACCGATCAGCTACTCAGTTTGGGAGAGCAGCCCTGAACTCTTTCTGCAGCATAGTTTGTCTCAGCCCTCCTTTGGAGAAGTTTGCTATGGCTAATTCATCTTCAAAGAGTGGGAAACAGCTATACAGCCAATACTCAAAGGAGAAAGGAAAGTTCCTTAGAATCATAGAAGATCAGGGTTGGAAGAGACCTCAGGAGGTCATTTAGTCCAACCCCCACACTTAGCAGTATGTCGTTCTTGAAGTACATGTATAGATCCACTCTCTCCATCCTCTTTCCTTATATTTTGGGAGAGCTTTGACATAGATTTGGATTAAGTGAACAGGAGTCAATGGTTTCGAGCTGCAGTTCCATGTTTGCTCTCATTCCAAACATTCAGTTCTGCAAAGGAACATGCACTCAAAATGGCCACTACTTTCTTGAGCATTCCGTGAAGCAAATAGGCATGCAAGTTTCCAGAGTTTGGATCTATGCATATTGTATTAAACTACCCTTACTGGTAAGTACGCTTCATAGAGTCTTGTTAACTTTAGTACAGTGTTTACAAAACTTACTACTATCCAGAGTCTAGCGTAGATTCTCCATTTGTACCCTTTTAACATCACTCAGCAAGTTTAAATTCCTCCCCCTTTTGCCTTTTGTCAGCTGGCGACCTATCCAAGGCTATGTGAGGAAACGGAAAGGATTGTTGCTGGCCACATTCGAGACAGAGAGGAGAAGACCAAGGAACAGGTGGGAATAAACATGAAATCTGATGGGTCAGGAATTGAGAGTGATGAAGGACTTGAACCATTTTTGAAAAGCTTTAGCCATGGTAAATTGCTTGTGTTGAAAGTGTAACAGACATTGACGTATTAGATGTTGGAGAGGTGGGGAATGGAGAGAGGTTCTAGAGAAGGGAGGGAAGGAGAACAGCGCTGTTCCAAAGGCTCCTAATTTAGTCTGCCAGTCGCAAATGGGAGCAGAAAATGTAGATGACCTGCTGGTGGTGTAGAACTGGAGTAACAGCTCCTCTTCTAATCCCACTTGCAGACAGTGGATGGGACATGGCCAAGGAAAAGGGACAATCCCTTGCAACCATAATAACCCTCTGGGGCTACTGGCAGATGTCCTAATTTAAAACAGCCCTCTGGCTTCTCATGGAGCCTTGAGGAGCCTCGGACCTTATGGAGCTTGAAAGCGCTGCATGGTATCCTGTTCCCTTCTTCTCAGTCAATATTATAGGTGTTTACTCCAAGTCTTAATCACACAAGTTATTGATCTTGTGCCTCGGGGGAGCTTTTAATCAGCACAACCAAGTTTTCCAAACTTTGGAAGAAAAGGATACAGGTAACTTGGAATAACTGCTCCCATTTTTCTTTCCTTGTACTTCTTCAGTGATTGCTCATGTGTATTCCACAATAGGTGTGCATGCTCGCCACGTGCACCGGTGCCAGAAGTTTTTCCCCTAGCAGTACCCATGGGGGGGGAGCGCCCCCGCGTCCCCTGGAGTGGCGCCTGCCTGGTGCGGTATAAGGGGAGCTGCACGCTCCCACCACCCTCAGTTCCTTCTTGCCGCCAGTGAAGGTGAGTCGGAACTGCTCATGTCCCCAGAACTGTTCGTCCATTCATTAATACCTGTAGTCAGTTAGGTATTTCAGTTAATTTAGTTAGTTAGTGAGCCCAGGCCGGGGCATGCCCCGTGCCCTGGGATTTAAGTCGTACGGCTCTTTTAGGCGTTCTATGCCAAGGAGTGACCCGCATGCGGACTGTCTGTGCTGCTTGGGAGAAACCTATATCAGCGAAAGGTGCAAGATCTGCAAGTCGTTCAAGCCCCGGACCAAAAAAGAAAGGGACGTTAGGCTCCGGGCCATCTTGATGGAGTCAGCGCTGGCCCCGACCCCGGCACACCGCTCCGAACCGGTACCCGGCACCGCAGTGTCTGTATGCGGAGACTCTCCGGTACCATCGACCAGTCGGCACCGCTCCCCATCCACGGGGCACACCAAGAGGACCGGAAAGACGCCCTCTACACAAAGGCACCGAGGGAAGTCTGGGACAGAGGCTAGCCCCATGTCGGGCAGCCCTCGATCCCCACCAGGCCCTAGGCCTCCGACTGATATTGAGCGGAGTAGCCTGGCCTCTTCGGAGCAGGCCTCTCCGGATGTCCGGATGCCATCTACGCCCAAAGCCCTTCAGGTTGCCAGCGATGTTATGTCCATGCTGGTGCCCAGAGCTCCGCTGATGTCGGCCTTCACGCTCCAGGGGCAAGCCGCCACTGGGATCACTGCAGTTGCGGCCGGCCTGGTACTGGTCTCGGTCGAGGGAACATTCCTGACACCACTCATGTCCCAGCAACCATTCAGGGCTCAGGCCATGTGGATTGCCCTCGACTCCGGCCAGACTGTTTGGATGGGTGCCGTCCGACCAGGACTCCGGGCACCGCTCGACTTCGGAGCAAAAATCGACGGGACCGTGATGGACGTTGCCAACTGGCCTCGTCTCGGAGGTACCACAATCGGTCGCAGCATGACCATCGACGCTCTTCCCGCTTGGACTCCCGCTCCAAGTCTCCGTTAAGGCACCGTAGCCCCGGGTGTCGATCACTGGCGTCTCGCTGTCGTGGGTCTGCCCGTCGAGGCTGTTTGTGGAGCAGCTACTACCGTCGGTGCCATTCCTCCACCTTGAGATCGCGGTCCCGTGGCCTACGTAGATCCCAGCACCACTGCTACTCCCGGTGCAGAGGCAGCAGTGGGTTGTATGCCAGCCCAGCCTCCGCTCACAGCTGCCTGTCTACAGGCCAGGCTAGCCAGCCCGAACGGCCGGCCCCACCGGTGCGGTGCCTCAGCAAGTGCAATGGCACTGAGCGTTGTGGCGAGCCCAGTGGTACCAGTGGGCACCGGGGCCTCTGGTGCAGGCCCTGGTGGGGACTTGCTCGGTGGCCGGGGCGTCGGAAGCACTGTTGGCCTCCATCCCTAGACTGCCAAGAAAGAAGTCAGTGGGACCCATGTCCTCAGCAGCGTGCCTGGAGTCCGACCAGGTGGTGGATCCTCTGGTGCTGGCTGACACCCAAAGTACCACACCAGCCTCCTCGCCCCGTCCGGCGGAGCTGATTGTGGCCACGCCCCCACTCCGTCCCGCAGGAGGACTATCGGGCCCACCAAGACCTCTTAAAAAGGATGGCAGCGAGCCTCCACCTCCAAGCAGAGGAAATGGAGGAGCCCTCAGACTCCCTGTTCAATGTGCTGTCCCCCTTGGCACCGAGCAGGATGGCCTTGCCGCTCCATGAAGGGGTGACAAGGATTTAAAATGCCCTGTGGCAAACACCAGCCTCATTGGCTCCCATCTCTAAGAAGGTGGAACGCAAGTACTTTGTACCCACTAAGGGGCATGAGTGTTTGTATACCCACCTGGTGCCCAACTCCTTGGTGGTTGAGTTGGTCAACCACAGGGAACAGCAGGGGCAGCCAGCCCCGACCCCTAAGAACAAAGACTCTCGGAGGCTGGATATTTTCGGGAGAAAAGTTTATTCATCGTCAAGCTTCCAGCTAAGAGTAGGAAACCATCAGGCTCTCCTGGGTCGCTACGAGTTTAATCTCTGGGGATCCCTCCCCAAGTTCAAGGATTCACTCTCAGAGCACAATAAAAAGGAGTTTAAGGCACTCATGGAGGAAGGGGCAGCGGCCGCAAGGGCATCCCTGCAAGCTGCTTCGGATGCAGCGGACATGGCCGCACGATCCATGACCTCAGCGCTGTCTGTGAGATGAGCGTCATGGCTCCTGCTCTCTGGGCTATCCAGCAAAGCGCAATCGTCAATGCAGGATCTCCCTTTCGACGGGAATGCTCTGTTTGCTGAGGAAACAGACACAGGGCTGCATGGCATGAAAGATTCCCGCATGTCCCTCCAGACCTTGGGCCTCTATGTCCCTGCTCCTGCAAAACCCAAGTTCAAGCCACAGCAGGCTTCTGCCCAGGCCGCCCTCCCGAAGTACGAGGCCACCCATAAGAAGCAGTAGGACTATAGAAAACGCCCGCAAAAGCAGTCTCGGCCTGCCCCCCAGCTTGGGTCCTCTAAGGGCAAGCAGGCAGGTAAAAGGCGTTTTTTGACGGGATGCTCGGGGGTACCTGGCCAGTTCTCAGCAGGGATCCACCCCCAATAAAGCTCCCTTTTTCCAATCGGTTGTGTGCTTTCCTCCCGGAATGGTCGTGGCTCACCTCGGACCGATGGGTCCTCAACACCATCTCCCGAGGTTACACCCTTCAGTTTGCCCCCCCCATCCCTCTTGGGGGACCCATCACACGAGGCTATGCTTGAGCAGGAGGTCAGGCGGTTCATGGAACTAGGAGCGATAGATGTGGTGCCCAAGGAGTTCCTGGGCAAGGGGTATTACTCCCAGTATTTCCTTATCCCGAAGGCCAAAGGGGGGCTCAGGCCCATCATGGACCTGCGAGGTCTGAACCAGTACATGGTGAAACTCAAGTTCCGCATGGTTTCCCTGGCCTCCATTATCCCCTCTCTGGATCCCGGGGACTGGTACACTGCCCTCGATCTACAGGACGCGTATTTCCACATCCACATATTCGAAGGGCACAGGCACTTCCTCCATTTCGTGGTGGGACAGAATCACTACCAATTCACAGTCCTCCTGTTTGGTCTGTCCATTGCCCCCAGGGTCTTTACAAAGTGCATGTCAGTAGTAGCGGCCTACCTCAGGCGCCGGGGGTCCAGATATTCCCCTATCTGGACGACTGGCTGGTCAAGGGCACCTCCTGATCGCAGGTGAGGGATCATGTGGCACTCCTCCTGTCCACATGCACCACCCTGGGCCTGATGGTAAATAATACCAAGTCCACGTTAGTCCTGGTCCAACGCATAGAGTTTATCGGGGCGCTCCTGGATGCAACGTCGGCCAGGGCCTCTCTCCCCCCAGTCAGGTTCGAGACCCTGATAGGGCTCATCAACTCAATCGCAATGTTCCCGGTGATGACAGCCAGGGCTTGCCTGCAGCTGCTAGGTCACATGTTGGTGTGCAAGTATGTGGTCCACCACGCCAGACTCAGGATGAAGCCTCTCCAGCTCTGACTGGCCTTAAAGTTCTCCCGGTCACGGAGAGAATGGGCAAGGTCCTCATCATGCCGAATTTGGTGATCACCTCCCTGCAGTGGTGGTCCGCCCCAAGCAACATGCTCCAAGGGGTCCCGTTCAGGGACCAGGCCCCATCGTTGGAGCTGGTGTCCCATGCATCGGACCTGGGCTGGGGGGCCCATGTGGGGAATTTTCAGACCGAAGGCCTGTGGTCTCTGCAAGACCTAACCCTTCATATAAACATCAAGGAACTCAGGCGGTGCGACTGGCCTGTATGGCCTTCCGCTCGCACCTGAAGGGCAAGGTAGTCAGGGTTCTTACGGACAACACAGCCTCAATGTTCTATATCAACAGGCAAGGCGGGGCCTGATCCTCTGCCACGAAGCCCTCAGTCTGTGGGACTTCTGTATAGCTCACGACATCCACCTAAAAGCCTTTCACCTGCTTGAGGGCGGATCACTTGAGCAGAGACTTTTCCTCTCAGCACGAGTGGTCTCTACACCCGGAAGTGGCCCACCAGCTCTTCTGAAGGTGGGGAACTCCCCAGGTGGACCTATTTATGACCCGGCAGAACCGACGATGCCCCCGGTTCTGCTCCGGGGGGGCCAATGGGAAAGGCACTATCTCCGATGCCTTTAGCCTGTCCTGGTCAGGCCAGCTTCTCTATGCCTTTCCCCCGTTCCCTCTGATCAGCAAGGTCCTGGAGAGAATAAAGATGGACAAAGCCAGGGTCCTCCTCATTGCCCCAGCATGGCCCAGGCAGCACTGGTACGGGACCCTCTCAGGCCTGGTGGTGGCTCTGCCATGGCCGTTGCCGCTCCGCCCGGACCTGCCCTCTCAGGACCAGGGCCGTCTCCTCCACCCCAGCCTGGCAGCTCTTCACCTCACGGCATGGCTGCTCAGTGGCTAGGTGGCGAGGAAAGGACATGCTCAGAACAGGTTCAGTGCGTCCTCCTTGAAAGTAGACGGCCCTCCACTCGCCGCTCCTACATGGCTAAGTAGTCTCGGTTTTCTAGGTGGGCGGCGGACCAAGGTGTGTCCCCAACAGCCGCCCCGATCCAGCTTATTCTTGATTACCTCCTCCACCTGAGGGCCCAGGGCCTGGCGCCCTCATCCGTCAGGGTGCACCTGGCGGCCATATTGGTGCAAGGACACACTGTGTTCTCCCATGCTATGACTGGCCGGTTCCTTAAGGGTTTGGACCAGCTTTACCTATATTCTAAGCCCCTGGTCCCACAATGGGACCTGAATCTGGTGCTGGCTTGTCTTACATGGCCTCAGTTTGAACCGTTAGCCATGTGTTCCCGGTCTCACCTCTCGTGGAAAGTGGCCTTCCTGTTTGCTATCACGTCGGGCAGTCGGGTCTCGGAGCTCAGGGCCCTGATCTCCGAGCTGCCTTATATGGTCTTTCATAAGGACAAGGGCCAGCTCCGCCCCACACCCCGCGTTCCTCCCGAAGGTGGTCTCTGCCTACCACATGGGTCAGGACATTTTTCTACCAGTCCTCTGCCTCAAGCCTCACATGATTAGTGAGGAGCACCGTCTCCACACGCTCGATGTGAGGCGGGCTCTTGCTTTCTACCTCGAGCAGAACAAGCCATTCAGAAAGTCCTCACAACTTTTCGCCGCCTCAGCTGAGCGCGCGAGAGGCCAGCCGATTTCCACTCAGCGGCTTTCCAACTGGATCACTTCGTGTATCTGCTCCTGTTATGAGTTGGCGTGTGTCCCCCCCGCCACCCATTGTGAGGGCGCACTCGACTCGGGTGCAGGCCTCGTCGGCTGCCTTCGTGGCCCTCGTCCCTATACAGGACATTTGTAGGGTTGCCACATGGTCTTTGGTTCACACGTTCACCTCGCACTATGCGATGGTCTCCCAAATCAGGGATGATGCCGGATTTTGGCAGGGTGGTACTCCATCCTGAGAACTTGGGAACTCCTACCCACCTCCAGAAGGTATAGCTTGGAATCACCTATTGTGGAATACACATGAGCAATCACTCGAAGAAGAAAAGACAGTTACCTTTTTGTAACTGGTATTCTTCAAGATGTGTTGCTCCTGTTTATTCCACATCCTGCCCTCCTTGCCGGAGTTGTCTGGCAAGATGGAACTGAGAGTGGGGGGAGCATGCAGCTCCCCTTATACCGCGCCAGGCAGGTGCCACTCCAGGGCTTGCGGGGGGCGCTCCCCCCCTACAGGTACTGCTAGGGGAAAAACTTCCGGCACCAGTGCACATGGCAAGCACGCACACCTATTGTGGAATAGACATGAGCATCACATCTCAAAGAACACCAGTTACGAAAAGGTAACTGTCTTTTTCCTTCCTCTCACGTGCCCAGAGATGAGGAGAAAATATCAGCTTCCTATGTATGTGAATTCAGAGAGCTTCTAACTTCTTTTTGTTCAAATTGTATGCAAATCTGACAGTGTCCAGGCACAGACAGTGATACATGTACCTATAATTTACTTATGCTGTTAACAATTACTGTATTAAAATTGGTCAGGCTAGTAGGGAGACATTCAGAAGGCCCAAGCCGAGCCACTCAGCTTCCATTAAAACAACAAGGAGTCTGGTGGCACCTTAAAGACTAACAGATTTATTTGGGCATAAGCTTTCGTGGGTAAAAACCTCACTTCTTCAGATGCATAGAGTGAAAGTTACAGATGCAGGCATTATATACTGACACATGGAGAGCAGGGAGTTACTTCGCAAGTAGAGAACCAGTGTTGACAGGGCCAATTCAATCAGGGTGGATGTAGTCCACTCCCAATAATAGATGAGGAGGTGTCAATTCCAGGAGAGGAAAAGCTGCTTCTGTAATGAGCCAGCCACTCCCAGTCTCTGTTCAAACCCAGATTAATGGTGTTAAATTTGCATATGAATTTTAGTTCTGCTGTTTCTCTTTGAAGTCTGTTTCTGAAGTTTTTTTGTTCAGCTCCCATTGACTTTCAGTGGAAGTTGGGCTCCCCTCTGCCTTTTGAAAATCTCCCCTTTGAGGAATAAAAAGAAAATATCTTTGTGGGGTACAGTGTTCTGGGAGCTCTGCAGTGGCAATTGTACAAATTTTTGGTGAAATGAAAGGGGTTTAAAAATAATATTGGATTTCATGAGAAAAACCAATTACACAAGAAAAGGAGCAAAATTGTGTAGTCTAGTGGTATAGGACTTGGTGAAGAGGATTGTTTGATGCAATGCCCAGGCACAATAAGGCATTCAGTAGTAAAGACTTTACTCAGAAGTAACTATTTTTTCCATAGTGGTTTTTGTTGGATATAGAGAGATTGGTATCCTAGTAGGAAGGTCACATTACATTATTTTATCAAATTAAAACTCTTATTAGTTTTCTTTAATAGGGCCTATGCATCAAAGTATTCTTACCCACAGTGTTCTGGCAATAGTAAGTTGTTGCCCCGAGGCATAGACTTGGAGAGGTTTTGATAATTATGCAGTTTTACACACTTAGGGGATGTCTACACTACAGTTAAACACCTGTGACTGGCCCGTGCCCTCAACTCATGAGGCTTTTGCTAGGGGAGGAGAGCCATGCAAAAAACCTTTCCCCTTCTTTGCGTGGTTGAGCAAGGGCCTTCTATTGTAGCAGTCCCTGCATTCCTCAGAGCACAGGGATGGTTCATTCCTGATCCCTGCTGGGGAGCAAGCATCTGAAAAGATGGCAGGAGGAAAGCGGGGTCATGTCTGCACTGTCCTGGCACACACTTTAGGAAGGCTGCAGGAGGGCGGTCTTTTCTTTGTGTGTATTAAGATATTTCCAGGTTAAATTGATCATGATGTTTCAGTACAATTATCCATCTGAGACACCAACAGATCAAGGCTACTCAAGTAGCAAGCTGAAACCTCTGTTTTGCTAAACTGTTCATTTTGTTACTTCACCCACCAGCCCACCCCTGTTAGTTTCATCCACCTGTTTTATCCTGTCCAACACTTCAACTGTAAGGTCATTGGGCAGACTTGTTACATGTTTGTACAGTGCCTAACACCATAGAGCCCTAATTCTTCATAGAGGTTCCTGACTAGCCTGGTGTAGTAATAGTAGCAATAAGAGACCAAATATTGCCTATCCTGCAAAATATAGTGCTAGAATCTGTGATATGTATTAAACTCCCCTTTGGCTAAAATGGTTAGTCTTAATTAAATTTTACAGAAGCTGATAATGAGGCAACTGTAAGAAAGCTGAGGGAGGTAGTTGACTGATAGTTCCATTATAGCCTAGTTTGTTAAATAAGTAAAGAAACAAGATTTGATTTAGTAGGTAGTACTGCTTTTGGCCAGAATGATTATAAAAGACAATATTCAATAATGCAGCAAACTCAAATTTTCTTTTTCCTTTTTTTCTTCCTGGTAGGTACTGCTGCTAATTGATATCCAGGTATCTTACATCAATACCAACCATGAAGACTTCATTGGCTTTGCAAAGTATGTATACAGAGACTTTATTATACAGATCCACTGTTAATTTAAGGAAAAAATAGCCTGAAACATTTAGAATGGTGGAGATGCCTACTGCCAACCTCGAGACATTCAAATAGCGTGTAATGCGGTTCACTATTCACTGTTGGGCACCTCCTGGTGGTTCATCTGGGGATTAGCTCTTGACCAGTCTGATGCCCTGTATGCCTTCAGTTGCGTACCCTGTAGTGTGTCTGTCTCTCTGTCTCTGGACTCAGGTTACTTCCTCCTTCATGACTCAGGGTGCTCCCTCTTCATGGCTTGGCCCTCTGGCCAGGTCACTGTAGTAGTTCTTCTGTGGTATCAAAGTCCCACTGGACGAACCATCTCAGACAGTCTTTCAGTCCACTGCCCCAACTGTGCCACTTCCCCAGTGGCTGGCAGTGGAACCCAGGCCCATCCACTGCTCCAGGTTCCAGCCAGGGACCCTAAACCCAGCAACCGCAGTCTGTGCAGGCTTGAACCCTGTTGCTCTTTCCCTGGGCTCTTTCCTACCTCTCTTCTGTCTTCTGCCCCTGCCCCCTTTTGGTCACCACTGGAGCTTCCTCTGCTCCGTGTGGCGATTTCACCTCTTCTCAGGTTGTTGCCAGCGTCTGTATTCTCAGGCAGGACCCCTGGGCATACTTCTCCTGGGATTCCTCCTTGTCTTTTGCTAATTCCCATCATCTCTATGGAGTGGCACCCAGTTCTTTCCTGCTGCCCCCTCTTGCTCTCTATTTCCTGGTTTTATACAGCTCAGCCTGCCCCTGCCCTGCTGGGCTTTATCTCCTTCATCTCCTCAGCTCAGCCGGCCCTGACTCTCCTTCAGGGGCAGCCTGCCATGGGGATAATTGGCCTTTTTTTCCTACTCAGGCCTAGTGTGGTGTGGACACCCCATCACATAGAGGCTCACCCTCAGGACACTTAATACTTGACTGTGCCCCCTACTGTAGGTCTAGACTGGATTCTCTTGCTTTGTCCTAGTCTGACTTCAGGGCTCACTGGAAATGCATCTCTTGACCTGGAACTGCGTCTCTCACCTTCTATAGAATCATAGAAATGTAGGGCTGGAAGGAACCTCCAGAGGTCTCAAGTCCAGCCCAGCCTAGTCTCTTGACCTTGAACTGTCTCTGGAGACAGCTTTTGATGCACAGATGCCTTTGGTGCAGCCGTTACTGGTAGCATTGGTGCACAGTTGCTAATACAGATTTTAGCAGCATTGATTTAGTACTCACTACACTGCCTGCTTAGGATGACAGTGACACTGCTGAAAACGAGCAAGACTGCTGTTTGGATACAGAGGATAATAGTAGCAGAAGCCAAGAACTATCTCTGAGGGAAGAAGAGCAAGATAATTCTCTCCAGTATGGGCTGATCCTTTTTTCCATTTGATGTGCAGACAATCCAGGAAAACCCCAAGGCTGTGATTTTGAGGTGTTTGGCCTCATTTCCCAAATGATGTAACAAGTGCCCCTCTTCCATCTTAGGCTTGACCAGTTGGTGAGGTTTGGCAGCAGCTTCATACCACTCTGGATGTCTCCAAGATGGTTATTGGAAAATGGAGGGATATCCTCAGATTATTTCTCCCTCCCTCTCCAAAAGATTATGGTGATGGAGGCAGCCGCAATCATGATAGTGCCATAGCATGACTCCATAGGATGCCCTTGGACACAGATTTTTTCAATCTGGGATATTGTCAGCTCACATTGGGAACAACAGTATGTGTTCTATATGGGAAAACACCAGTTCAAGCTGTGGAACTGTGTACCCCCCACCTCCAAGGGTTTGGAGCAAAGAGTTTGTAAGAAACTGACTTGTGAAGGAGTGGACAAAGCCAGGGTGTGGCTATCCTTTGGTGATACAACAATGGGGACAGCTGTCTGTGCCACTGATGCTTGCGGACACATTGTTGCATTTACTAGGCCTTGGCTTTGTGTGATGGTTTCACCAGAAGTTTCAGGACCATGAAACTTTGAAGATGGGGGAAAATGGATGTTAGTCTTATGAAAGCTGAGATAATTAAATCTGTCCCTCATTCTCTCAGGTTATCCTCCCCTCCTCCTCCTCCTCTTTCTTTTATCTTCTAAGGAAAGCACCTGCCAAGAAACCAGCACATACATATGCTCTGGATTCTGCGGTGCCCAGTGCGTGCAAAGTCACTTTGCCTTCCTTCTGGAAGAAAACTCTAGGTTTCTGAATTCTGGAGTGACTAGCCAGCCTGTCTTGTACTCCCTTACTATTAGAGCAAGACTAGAGTCCATTTATCATGCAAGGCCCTTCTTGGACACGCATGACTCAGAATTACAAATTTCTCCCTTCCAGAATGTGCTGTAATTCAGCATCCTGAAGAGAAGCTGCAGTAAATCTAATCCCTTCTGACAAAAGGATGTCATTGAGCCTGTGCTATTGGTCAAAAGAAAGGGAGTATTTGAGCCTGTTCTGAATGTTAAAGACTTCCATTGGTAACTGGTTAAGGGAAAATTCAAAATTGGGTTTTAGAGATCAATTGTACCTCTCCTAGAGGAAAGGGATAGCTATGAGCTATAGTTGGTGGTAGTGCCTATGTATTTACACTGATAGAACTGTGTATTTTTTCTCTTTCTGGATATTTGGATAGCAATCTGGAAGGGATATAAGAAGCAGTGCCTCTCAATTGGTATGTTGGTGCCACTAGGACTTAAGATAAACTAGTCAATGTCCCAACTTATTCCCAGAAACCAGTTGGAGTATACAAGGGCCTTACTTGACACAGCTCAACTCAAAGCCTTCTTGCTCTGGAATAGGGTCCAGGACATAAGGGAAAGGATTTTCAGAGCCAGCCGGATCAGCAAGAGCCATGCAGCAAAAGATTGGCCTGATAGCTACAATGGTTATATGTCAATGAAGTCTTGATTTCAAATTTTCTCCATTGCAAAACCGAGTGACCACGTATATTTGTTCCTGGGATGGGGAGCTGATATGAAGGGCCACCTCTTCCAACATCCTTGGTCTTCAGGAATAGCAGCTGCACGTGAATGTTCTGGAGATGAGGGTAGTCCTGAATGCTCTGAAGACCTTTAGGTAATGTTTATCACAAAAAGTAGCAGAATCTTTCCTCTTGTATTTGGAAGCCCTGAAGACACAGGATTGGGCAGTGTTCCACAAAACACATCTGGTGGCAACTTATGTGTCAGGAATGAAAAAGTGAATTGCAGACAGCCCATGTCAATCAGTAGTGGACATATGAGTGCAGCCTTAGATAAGAAAGTAGTGGATCATAAGAAGTATGGCAAGAGACTACCCTAGCTTAACTAGGAGATCTTGAGATTGGCAGAGGCCCTGGAGGTTTTTGGCCTTCCTCCGCAGCATGGGGCAGGGATCGCTAGCAGGAGGATTCTCTGCTAATTGAAGTCTCTAAGCCACAGGATTTGGGGACTTCAACAGTAGAGTCAAGGGAAAGGGTAGGGACGGCTTTGTGGCCTGCATCATGCGGGAGGTCAGACCAGATGATCATAATGGTCCCTTCTGACCTTAAAGTCTATGAGTCTATCTTCATTGATCTGAAACTCAAAAAAGAGTCCTACAAAAAGTGGAAACTAGGTCAAATTACAAAGGATGAATATAAACAAATAACACAAATATGTACGGACAAAATCGGAAACACCAAGGCACAAAACAGGATTAAACTAGCTTGAGACATAAAGAGAAATATCAAGGACAGGGTAGGCCCCTTACTCGATGAGGGGGGGAAACAATAGCAGAAATTGTGGAAATGGCAGAAGTGCTAAATGACTTTTTTGTTTTTCACTAAAAAGTTCATGAGCAGTTGGACATCTAACTTAATGAATGCCAGTGAAAATGAGGTAGGATCAGCAGCTAAAATAGGGAAAGAACAAGTTAAAAACTATTTAGACAAGTTAGATGTCTTCTAATCACCAAGGCCTGATGAAATATGTCCTAGAATACTGACTGAGGAGATATCTGAGCCATTAGTGGTTATCTTCAAAAAGTCATGGAATATGGGAGAGATTCCAGAGGACTGGAAAAGGGCAAATATAGTGCCAATCTATAAAAAGAGGAATAAGGACAACCCAGGGAATTACAGACCAGTCAGCTTAACTTCACTAACTGGAAAGATAATGGAGCAAATAATTAAGCAATCACTTTGCAGATACCTAGAAGATAATAAGGTGATAAGTAAGTCAGTATGGACTTGTCAAGAATAAATCATGTCAAACCAACCTAATAGCTTTCTTTGACAGGGTAAGAAGCCTTGTGGATGGGGGGAAGCTATGGATGTGGTATATCTTGACTTTAGTAAGGCTTTTGGTACTGTCTTGCACGATCGTCTCATAAACAAACTAGGGAAATACAGCTTAGATGGAGCTCCTATAAGGTGGATACATAACTGGTTGGAAAACCATTCCCAGAATGTAATTATCAGTGGTTCACAGTCACCCTGGAAGGGTATATCAAGTGGGGTCCCGCAGGGATCAGTTCTGGGTCTGGTTCTGTTCAATATCTTCATCAGTGATTTAGATAATGGCATAGAGGAGTACACTTATAAAGTTTGCAGACAATACCAAGTTGGGAGGGGTTGCAAGTGCTGTGGAGGATACAATTAAAATTCAAAATGATCTGGACAAACTGGAGAAATGGTCTGAAGTAAATAGGATGAAATTGAATAAGGACAAATGCAAAGTACTCCACTTGAAATGACTGCCTATGAAGGAGTACTGCAGAAAGGGATCTGGGGGTCATACTGGATCACAAGCTAAATATGAGTGAACAGTGTAACATTACTGCAAACAAAATCAAACATCATTCTGGGATCTGTTAACACAGTGGTCACCAACCGGTTGATTGTGATCAACTGGTCGATCCTGGAGACTCTCCCGGTTGATTGTGCTCTTTGGCGGCATAGCGGGGCTGCCGCTAAAGCAGGATCCCTGCCTGCCCCAGCCCCATGCTGCTCCTGGAAGTGGCCATCACACCCCTGCGGCCCTGGGAAGGGAGAGGGGGTCAGAGGTCTCTGTGCGCTGCTCCTGCCTGCAAGCATTGTTCCCCGCAGTTCCCATTGGCCAGGAACGGGGAACTGTGGCCAATGGGAGCTGCGGGGGCAATGCCTGCATAGAGGGTCAACGTGTGGATCCACGTATCCCTCCCCCACCCCCCGAGGGGCCGCACGGGTGCGTTGGGCCCTTCTGGGAGAGGCGTGGGGCTGGGGCAGGCAGGGAGCCTGCCTTAGCCCTGCTGTGCTGCCGCCTGGGAGCCACTCGAGGTAAGTGCTACCCGGCAGGAGCCTGCACCCCAACTGCTCTCCCAGAGCCAGCACCCCATACCCCCTCCTGCACCCCAAGCCCCTGACCTAACCCCCTCCCAGAGGCAGCACCCCGCACCCTCTCCTGCACCCCAAGCCGTTGCCCCAGGCTTAGCCTGAAGCCCCCTCCCACACTGCAAACCTCTCAGCCCCAGCCCAGAGCCCGCACCCCCTCCCAAACCCCAACCCCCAGCCCAGTGAGGGTGGGAGAGAGAGAGCGAGCGATGGAGGGGTGGGGGAATGGAGTGAGTAGGGCAGGGCTTTGGGGAAGGAGTGGGGCCTTGGGGAAGGGGTGGGGTAGACCCTGGGTTGTCCTTAAATTCAAAAAGTGATCTTGGGTGTAAAAAGGTTGGAGACCACTGTATTAGCAGGAGTGTTGTAAGCAAGACTCAAAAAGTAATTCTTCCGCTCTAATCTGCAGATTAGGTCTCAACTGGAGTATTGTGTCCCATTCTGGGTGCCACATTTCAGGAAAGATGTCGACAAATTAGAGAAAGTCCAGGGAGGAGCAACACAAATGATTAAAGGTCTAGAAAACATGACCAGTGAGGGAAGATGGAAAAAATTGGGTTTGTTTAGTCTGGAGAAGAGAAGAATGAGGAGGTATATGATAACAGTTTTCAAGTACACAAAAGGTTGTTACAAGGAGGAGGAAGGAAATCTCTGAGGATAGGACAAGAAGCAATAGGGTAAAATTGCAGCAAGTATAGTTTAGGTTGGACATTAGGAAAAACTTCCTAACTGTCAGGGTGGTTAAGCACTGGAATAAATTACGTGGGGAGGGTTGTGGAATCTCTGTCATTGGAGATTTTTATGAGCAGGTTAGACAAACACCTCTCAAGGATGGTCTAGATAATACTTAGTCCTGCCATGAGTGCAGGGGACTGGACTAGATGACCTCTCGAGGTCCCTTCCAGTCCTATGATTCTATATCATCTTTCTAGAATGGGTTCACAACCTTTCTGAAAAACAACTTACCTGTGTTCTGTACATTATTCTAGAATTATTGCTTAGATCAGATCTCAAGAGGAATCCTATTTGACCTTTCAGGGTTACACAATATATTCCTGGAACCAGGGTGCCGGTCTCCCTCCCCAAGAGTTTTATTTCTTTTGTGTTGCCCCTGGATTTCCTTTACCCGCTGCTGTATTTTGGGGGGCTATTACCTACCGATATATTAAACAAAGGAAATGGTTATGTTTACTTCTGAGGCTATGTTCACCCAGTTTGTTTTTCACAGCATATTGTAGTCTCGCATTTTTTTTGTATAAACATTGCAGAGAATTACTAATGTTTAATTGTTACCCTCAGAAGAGGTATGTTTTAATGGAATACTACTCATCCACCCTTTTCTGCACAAAGATATGAAGGTTTGGAACCTCTGCTTCTTATTCTCTTTCACTGATTACTTTAAAGGGATATTTTTGCCCCCCATTGGAAAGAAATGGATTATTAGATCACTGGGAGAAACCTAAGTACCTGTGCAAGGGGTGGCTCAAAGTGCACCCCGCTGAGTCCAGTGACTTAGAACTTTGAGTTGTGATAGTAGCTTCAAAACCCATTATCTGGTGTACATAGACCTCAAAATGGCAATACACTTATTTTCTGATAAGTGCAATTGTCAGTAAGCATCTCTACTGGAAGAAATTATTAAGGAGACAAGAAGCATCTCAACTATAGAAGTCTAGCTTCTTAAAATGGTGTTCAACAGAAGAGAATGAGTAAATAATTTGTGTTTACATTTTTAAACCATTCTTAATATATAGTACAATAGAAATTATGCAGTATCAACTATATTAACATTTAGTATTACAAGAAATACATTTATATTGGAGCAGGTTGGGAACTTTCTGTCAAGATAATTTTTTGACAGAGAAAATGCAGTTTTTGCAAAATCTGAGCTTTCCAGACTACATTTCCCATGATGCACCATGGCCTCCCCTCTGAAGGAGTCTCATGATCAATCATGGGAATTATATGACTATGGTACATTGCAAGAGATGTAGTTTGGCCAGGGTGACTGGCCCATAGGGAAGAATCAGAGCAATGGGGCACCACTATACCTTAAGCAGATGCAGTTTAATGTCAAATTAACTTCAAATGAAACATTTTGGATTGGGAACGTCAAAACACTTCTTTTCAGTTATATAAAAATGAACCATTTCAGAACCAAAATCTTTTGGAAACTTTGAGAAAAAATTTGATATTTTGACTTTAAGTCCCGATTTGGGAGGAAAACAAATGGTGAAATATTGGAATTCCCTGCAGGTAGAAATTCTGATTTGCTCAGCTCTAATCCATATCTATCTAATCTCTCTAAACAGAGCCATATATATTGATTCCTTAAGTGAACAATATTTTTTTAATCTAGGTAAACAAAAAGCCAATCACTGTGCTTAAGAAAGAATGGAATATAATAATAATAATAATATTAATAATATATGGAGATATACCTATCTCATAGAACTGGAAGGGACCCTGAGAGGTCATCAAGTCCAGCCCCCTTCCCAAGTACTGATTTTGCCCCAGATCCTTAAGTGGCCCCTTCAGGGATTGAACTGACAATCCTGGTTTTAGCAGACCAATGCTCAAACCACTGAGCTATCCCTCCCCATAGTTCACGTTAATATGGGAAAACACCAGGCACTAATTTAACCATAAATTCTTCTAAGTCCAAAGGCCAAATGGTATTTTATACAGTTGCTCTAAACATGCTTAACAGTCTAAAAATAAGCAGTCACTACACCCGAACATTTATAAGCATTTGATAAAGATACTTCCAAATGGCCAAAACCCAGTGGTGCTTTAGACCCATATTGGTCAGCTCCAACATGATCAGCCAGGTATTAGCAATGAACCCTTTAAGAGTGTGCAAACAGCGGTGATGCCATTGCCAATGACTGACTTCAACTAAAAACCCATCTGAGATGATTCACCCTTATTTCTAGTCTTAATACAGATAAGATTTCCAATCTCCTTTCTTCCCGAGGTCTCTTATCTCTTCTTGCTGACTAACAGAACAGTGGGAAGGTTTGTGCTTGTTTCTTTTAAGAACCTTGTTTTGTCGTGTTACTGCTGCTCTTTATTTTATTTGTTACTTTTTGAACCATACATCCTGCCCCACACTGCAAGTAATAGGTAATATTACTTATTAGTCTCGTGGCCTTCTTTTACTTGCTGATTGGGGCCTTTTCCTTACTAGCTGCAAACTATAAATCAGACATTATTTTCTTAACCAAACTTAAGATAACTTTAATTCTTTTAATTTCATAACTGTCCCTACAGTGACTGTTCTTTTTTAATGTGATATTGGTTTCCTATTTAATTATCTTTTGCAAGCTGATAGGAAAGTTTCATGTAAAAGTGAAGATGGAATGATATTTCCAAATGCAAATTTGTATGGGTGCTACTGAGACAGTAACTCAGAACCTATTTGTCTTTGAGGAGTTAACTTCATATTTTGTGTGTGTAGAATATTAACCATAATTTATGCTTGATGAATACAATAAAGGGGGCACTATGACTAACCAAACCTCAGCACGTCTCCAGATATTTGGGTTATTGACTAGCGGCCCAGTTCTGCAAACATGCACGTGAGTAATGTTACTCATGAGTAGGCCCACTGAAAACAAGTGGACTGTTAACTTGAGTAAAGTGTTTGTAGGATCAGTGCATAGGGTCTCAACTAGGGTGGCCAGTTGCCTGTTTGTTTTTTTTTTTTTTTTTTACCAGAAAGTCTGGTCAAAAAGGAGACCTGATAGTATCCAATCAGATCTACTGACCAGACACCCAACATCTGGTCATTGCAGGCAGGGAGGCGATGAGTCATCACCTGGGCCAGCCCCTACTCAGTCAGGTCCATCCCCTACCTGCATTGGGTGGCTGCAGCTCCCAGCCCCGGCTCTGCAGGCGAGTCCCTCCCGACCCATGCAGGGAGTCGTGGAGAAGGGAAAAGCAGTGAGTGATGGAGAGAGTGGGAAAGAGGAATGAATGGGGGCAGGGCCTCAGGAGAAAGAGGCAGGCAGGAGCGGGGCCTCGGGGGGAGGGGTGGGTCAGGGGAGGTTCCAGCACTCTTGCTGGAGTGTCTCGTTTTTAAATATTACAGAGTTGGCAAGCCTAGGCTCAACTCTTCAGCCAATCTGTGGAATGGCAATTCTGCACCAAGTAGCTGCAGAATCAGGCCACTTATCTGGGATCCAAACAGATATTGCCTGGAATTAACTTACTCATGTTTATTCTCCTTCCTACTTTCAAAGCAATGGTTGTGGCAGATTTGCAATATATGCTAATATTTGTAGAAATGGGACAAATTAATTTAATCCTGAAGCCTCCAAACAAAACTTGCTGTCACCATATGGCTACCCTGGTGATCTAGTAACCTAATAGCCAAAGCAAGTTTGGATTCTTCTCTCCTCCTCTTTTTCCAGTAATGTGTTTACTGTGTGATCTTGCTACCAGTGTATCATGTAATATAAATGCCTTTAGAATTAAACTTTGTAGCCATTATGACCTGTGCATTTTTATGAGAGAGGAGTGTTTCATTTCAGTAATGGGATTAGCAAAGTTCAGAAACTGAGTAAAACACTTAGTTTAAAATATGCTGCATTGCTGTAACATTCCAGCTTTTTAACCACATTTTGTGATGGTTTCATCCCTCATTTTATATTTACATCCTCAAAGTGCATATAAAAATTAGAATAATATCCAAAACGAGCTGCTAGACTAGGCCTTTAGAGAACCTATGGAGTGGGGGAGGATTTTGCTGCAATGCTCTAAAGAACTAAAGTGACTCATTTTTTCTTGCCCCTCTTTAATATTTATATTGCCTAAGATTTCACTTGTGCACAGATGAGCCATAACTTTTTATGTCTTTAGTAACCTCATCAGACATGTAAGTCAACACAAAGTAGGGTTACCATATTTTGAGCCTCCAAAAGGAGGACACTCCACGGGGCCCCGCCCCCAGCCCCGCCCCCGCCCCCCGCCCACGCCAACTCCGCCCCCTCCCCTGCTTCCCATGAACATTTGATTCGCAGGAAGCCTGAAGCAGGTAAGGGGGGTGTGGGGGGAGGAGGCGCGGCCCAGTCTGGCCACCCCGGCGTCTCCAGCCTGGGTCGGCTCGGGCCCTGGGGTGCCGGCCCGAGCCCCAGGCCCGGCACTGCCGGCCCGGCCCCTGAGCCCCCGGCTCGGCCCCTGGCCCAGCACCGCCGGCCCCGCATGTCTGGCTTTTTGGGATTTCCCCCCGGACGGGGATTTGGAGCCCAAAAAGCCAGACATGTCCGGGAAAATCCGGACGTATGGTAAGCCTAACACAAAGGATTATTTACTATGGTAGTGCAATGTACATTACAGAAAAGGTGTTTGTGCTGATCTGTTTTCTGTTAACAGAAGTTTACATGAACTGAGTGTGCTTGTGAATTTGACACTGAATTGTGTTTCTTCTTAGCTTCAGATTCTGGGCTCATAAATTTTGTCATTGTATTGTTTTCAAAGCCTGTTGCTTAAGGACTCATCTAGCATTTAAATTTTCTCAATGTAACTTTTCTCTTTGCTTTTTTTTAGTGCCCAACAACGAAGCAGTCAGGTTAACAAAAGTACAGTTGGAAATCAGGTAGGCATCTGATAAGAGAATGGATAATTGCATGTACAAGTGAACTTCAGTTGTTGATTTTATGGGCTGTATCTTTTATTTTTTGCTGTAAATGTATGTGACCAGTTTTGCGTGATACATAATATAAAATGCATCTTTTTTTACTTGCTTTACTTAAGTTTTCAGAACCAGCTGACATCTTCATTAAGGTTGTCAGCTATAACTTTTAATAATTCTGCTGCTAACTGGACTGTTCTTCAGTATCTCCTCCTCCATGCCCTTAAGTACCCAGAATTTCTTCCTGTGTTGTCTCTAAATATTTAGTTTTCATTATGCTCAAACTTGTGAATGATTTCAAAGACCAATACCATGTGAGTACTTGTTTTATACCTGCTCTTGGTTGTATAGTAGTTTACTAGTTCACACATGTGCACAGCTTGATAACACAGTGAAGGGACGGGTCAGTAAGCGAAAGCAGACTTGTCTTTACCTCTGCTGAAAATTTTCAGTTGACTTCATAAAAATGTTGATTACATACCATAGTCTTGCTTTGAAGAAACAAAGCTGATTGGTGGTCTCAGACGAACAGCACTCTTGCTGGGATGGCATTAACTAAATTAGTTGGCTGTTTCTTTTTATTATGTGTAGTACAGGCTTGCAAGATGCTTATACTGTGAAGAGGTGCTGCCACCCTCAACTCCCAGTGATTCCACTGCAAGTTAAGGGTGCTCAGCACTTTACAGGATCAATTTCTGTTTTCTTTTTAAGTTAAAACTCTAAGGATGATTGATCTAACCAGTCTTAGTATATATTTTTGTATATTTCTAAGGTTCCGCAGAGTCTGTTTGTCTTAAGCAAAACAAATAAAAAAAAATCATTTCAGTGTTCATTTGTGATGGTTTCAATTTTGGATAGTCAAAATAAAATAAAGTAAACTTCCTTTAATCTGGATTATTTGCTTGCACATCTCCCTGATGTTCTCGCACGTAATTGCTCCTGCATTAAACATTACAATGAAAAGTTAAAGGCAAAGATTTTTCAGAAGTGACCAGTATTGATGAGTGCCTCCGGTTTTGGGTGGTGAATTTGAGATGCTTTAAAGGGGCCTTACTTGCAGAAGGCAAGTACTGAGCTCTTTCTGAAAATCAGACCTCTTTAAAGTGTCTCACGTTGAGTGCCCAAAAACAAAAGCACCAAAAATCACTACTCATTTTTGAAATCTTGGCCAAAATGGTCCATTAGCTTCTGGAAAGTTTGGAAGCAATGATACCTCCAGAGCTTGACCATCTTCTATGTGTTTTTGAGTTACATGCCAGGTGGGATTAAAAACAAAACCAAACCGAAAAGTCTAATGGTTGAAACAGTTCCAAAGACCCTCTAAAGAGGGAGACTTCCGTCTCCTATAGCTGTGCAGGAACACATGTCAAACACTAAGGCTAATTCTATACTACACAGCTTTTAGCGACGCGGCTTTGTCACTACAGCAGTGCTGCTAAAAGTCGCGCAGTGTAGCCACTGTTTGTTGGCTGTCCTGCCGACAAAAAACTTCCACCCCCAAAGAGCGGGCTTAGCTTTGTCAGCAGGAGAGTGCTGTCTGCAAAACTTTTGTCTTTTGGGTGTGTGTTTTTTTGACATCTCAGAAAGACAAAAGTTTTGTCATTCAATTGCCAGTGTAGACAAAGCCATAGTCATCTCAGCTCTCGGGTTGTCCTGTAGAAGGAAAACCACCCAATTCCGTGATGTCCCAGAAATATACAAATTGGAGTAACTATTCCTGAGTCTGCGTGACTGTATTTTGTCTCTTAAAATAACAAAACAAAATAGCAAAACCCCACAAAGCTTTGGCTTTAAAAGGAAAAAGCTCAAAATTGGTAACTTGGTAAAAAGACTTTGCTGAACCTTATTTCAGAGATAAACTAAAACAGACTTTTGTTTTGTATTTACCT
Organism: Malaclemys terrapin pileata; assembly: GCF_027887155.1. Lineage (NCBI taxonomy): Eukaryota > Metazoa > Chordata > Testudines > Emydidae > Malaclemys > Malaclemys terrapin. Next base: position 46,555,081 of record NC_071512.1, on the reverse strand, counting down.
TAATTGTTTGGAAGTGAGAAGAGCTTGACAAAATGACTTCTGAATAGAGAAAATGTTTCTGAAATTAAAACTTTATTTTTACAATTCTTTGCTATTTCAGGGAGCCAATCTACCGCCTTCACGGCAAATTGTACGAGCTAAGTTTTGTACGCTTTATTGTTGCTTTTTCATTTAGCTTCTCAAAGGGCAAAGTTTCTCTCTAACTCATTAGTTTAATTAATGCTAGCTACTACATTTTTTTTACCTTGAAACTGTTTCACCTTTAACACCTTCTCAATGACATGTAATTGCAGTTCATCCCTTCATTGCCACTAACCTGCTGTGACTTACAAGTCTGAACTAGTACAACTTAAAAAGTGTTGTTAAACTTTCAATCAAATCTATGTTTAAGCTTATTATATTAAATTGTCTTAAAATGAACTAAACTTACTAATGAACAATGTCCTTTTAAACTATATCATTGGAAAAATTGGATATTTCTTATTTGATGTTTATAGTACATGGAGGCTCTGCCTCTTGAAAGGTAGGTGAATTATAGTAAGGGAAATATCAATTATTGCTTAAATGGATGTACTGTTTACAAGTGCCTTCTGTCACAACTCATAAAAAAGTCCTTTCCAGCAAGTACAATTCAAAGAAAAATTGATACAAATTTTAAATCCATAGAGCTTCTTAGCATTTTTTAATAGCAGCAGGAGGATCAGTGTGTCACAGGATAGATTTTTACTTTATCAACTCCTCCACCAATATTAGGTGAATACATTTTAATTTACGATTAGTAATATATCTTCTGAACATTTAGGAGTTAATTCTATAACAAGCCAGGGCCGCCTGGGGGGTGGTGGGGGCCAGTGGGGCAATTTGCCCCAGGCCCCGCAGGCCCCCCCCCGAGAATATAGTATTCTATAGTATTGCAACTTTTTTTTTATGGAAGGGGCCCCCGAAATTGCTTTGCCCCAGGCCCCCTGAATCCTCTGGGCGGCCCTGTAACAAGCCACTCTTCCAATTCAGTGACAGGTGGAGATAAGTGGTAAAAGTTGATTGTGCTGTTTGGTGCCATATGACATGTTCCTTGATAGGACCTGTATAATTAAAATGGATATATTTAATTCCAGTTTGTCATTATACTGCCAAATTACACCAATAACCATTATAAACTGAGTTACTCAAAACTGAATAACAGGTTTATTTTAAGGCAACAGGGCATAAACAAAACTGACTGACTCTAATAGCAGTTGGAAAGATCATTAAACTAATCCAGATTGGTATTGGGGTTTCCTACTTGATTGTAATATGCTTTGAATAATGATAATACAGAGAATTATTTCACATATCAGAAATACAGACATTTCTGAATCAACTGGACCTGAGTATTTGTGGAAAATGCATAATACCCACTTCTGTCAAGTATAGTTTTGTTCATTTTCCCCTCTACTAATTTATCCTCTTGCCCTTAATCTTTGGCTCTTTTTTTTTTCTTTTTTTTTGTGCTACCGCCTGAGGTTTTGACCTGACTCAGCAAGGTTTCTTTCTAAGCCACAGGTTAGTCTGTCTTCTCATCTGCTTTAAATAACCAGTGTAACACTTTGTTTTACATAGCTCTTCTGGCAAAATCTGGGCCTTGAAGACTGACCAACTCCTAACTGTATATTTTGTGTGGTGAGAAACTTGTGTTTAAACATTGTCATTTTAATGTAAAAATCCCACTTCTAATAGACCTTACAGCTCAAAAGGTGTCATTGCATCAAGCATTCAATCATTTAAGAACACAATGTGGGAGGATTTGAAGACGATAGATCATATATAGCATTTTAAAATAGAACAAAATGTAAGATACTTTCAGTGGCAAAATCCAGTATTGCTCTATATGGAGTAACCATTACAGTTGGAGAAGGTCCTAAATCTGAATCTTGGATCCAAAATTGTTGTCCAAGTTATTTTTAGACAATTTGGATGTAATAACTTGGTCCTATTTCTATAATGAGCCCATACCAGAAACTTGATTCCCATTCATCTGAACTTAGGGAAAATTTGGAACTACTGCTGTACTTTGTGGCCTCTACTTATATAACCTGCACCGTTTATGAATGCGTGATGATTTACATCATTGCCCCAAGCTTTGTTTAACTAACATTGGGTGAATATTCTCTTTCTTTGTTTCACCAAAGGCTGAGTTATCTGTCAAAGGTGGTACTTTTTGAAATTAAGTCAGTATCCTTTCCAGTCATGTGATCCAATAATCAGTGATTTCATCCAAAGCAATGTTAATTCTGGAAGCAGTCTCCCAGAGGTGGAACCTTTGGAAATTAAGTATTCTCCACCTTGTTCATCTCCATCTTCAAAGATCACATGAGTCATGATGGAAGATATGTTGAATATTTTGACCCTTGCTTGACTAATTAAAGCAGGGAAATTACACCCGGACAAGTCAATATTGCTATTGTTTTCTGAATCAACTGCAAAGCACCTATTGCATCCAAGTCCTTTACTAGTTCTGTATTCCCTACTGGCCCATAGTGTGAGCAAACTTTCCACATTTGACCTAAGAAACAAATCTATTGTGGTGTTGCCTCACCCCCGGTTTGTTATAATTATTACCCCGGTTTGATAGTGCTGTTGCAACACAATTTTGTACCACAAGTATTGGAAGATAAAGCAGCAGTGTTAGTAGTTACAATGCAACTAACATTGCTTCAGTGGAACTATTGTGTAGTTACTTGATTAAATAATTGCTAACTCAGCAAATAACTCCTGTTTATGCCTCTGTTTTGTTAGAATGTCTAACCTTCAAATTTGCACACTCACTTCTTTTCTCTGACTTTCCCAGCCAGTTCAAATGACAGTCAGTCTTAAAATGACCTCTCAGACATTACTTTTGAAAAGTGGCTAGCACAGCTGTTCACACTTGTTTAATACTGAGTCATAGTATATTTTGTTCTACTTTATTAATCAGAAATATCTTAATTGATGCAAGGAACTGTAAAGTTGTGAAGCAGTTCACAAAAATCTGTCCTTCATCCATCAGATCCTGCTTTCCTGTTTACCGATGTGAAATGGCGGAGAGAGAAAGGAACAGATATGATTTGTTTTTATGCAGCTGAAATTATCTGCAAAATGACTTCCTTCTGATTTGTGTACACACACACACGCACTCTCTCTCTCTCACCCCCTCCCGTCCCCTCAGTTTTTTCATTTTTCAGACACCAAGTTTATCTATCAGAATCCTGAAGGAAGGAACTGTGTCATCCTTCATTCATCCTGTCCACACAACCCAGCTGCTGGTCAGAATATTGTCTCCACTCACTTCTGGCATGGCTTATGTTTCTCACCTTCCTGATGTTCATAACTCATATCACTCATATCCGGTACATGCAGAGTAGAATTTGGCGTACTGATTTTAAAAAAACATTCCTTGCAATATTTGCAACCCAAACACAAAAGTGAAATGATGGTGTAACTGGCACCCGGCGGTGGCGCCTCCTCATGGCTCATCTGGGGAATTAGCTCGCCACTGTCCACCCCGTCCTGCAGTTACTCAGCTGGTTGCCTCAGTCACTTGCTCTGGGGCCCTTCTCTTGCCGGTCAGGAGCTTCAGCGCCTCTCCTTTGTGGCTTAGCTTTCTGACCAAGTCACAGTTGTCCTGCCCGTCCGGGGTCTCACCAAAGTGTCTCTCCACACAGTCTCAGGCAGCCTCCATATCACTGCGCTGACTGCACCACTCCCACAGTGGCTTGTAGGGGAACCCAGGCCTGCCCTCTACTCCAGGTTCCAACCCAGGGGTCCTCAAACCAGCAGTTCACGTCTGTTCTCCCAGCCCTTATTGTTTCTTCCCTGGACTGATTCCTACACTCCTATGACAGACTCCTATTCTTCCCCCCTTGTATCAGAGGGTGTGACTGCAGGCTTCCTCACTGCAGCCCCTACGCGCACACACCGTCTCCCCTCTCACTCTCCCCCCCACCCCTTACCAGCTCCTGGCTTTATAGAAGTCCTGCCTCTTCTTCCCAGGTGAGCTTTATCCACAATTAAGCCTCACTGCATGCTAGCTCCCCTTCAGTTGCAGCCGATAGCTAATTGGCCTCTCTTCCTTATATTAACTCCTCCAGGGCTAGTGTGGGGTGAATACCCAGTCACAGATGTCTGAACAATAATGGAAATAATTACTCTCTTGTCGCTATCCAAATCGAGAGTAGCACAAAATGTAAACAGCACAATAATTAAAACTAAACTGGATTATTAAAATGGAAAGGTTTTTGTTTTCAATGCCTTATCTGTTTTACAGGCAAGGAAATTTATTTTTAAAATGTTGCTTCATTTTCAGAGGTGAAGTCAGTGGGAGACTACAGTGGGAGTTCAGCACCTCCTGAAAACCAGGACATGAATACTTAACCAGATAGTGTTCCTTTGAGTACATGGCATTGTCTGAGCCCTTATCACACAAGGTTGCTTGGTCCTGAATGTATTGAGATTCTATAGATTTGCTGTAGTTCTGTATATAAAATGTGCCCATGTGAAGTTCTAGGAACATGTACAATTCATTGAAAATAACTTGCAATCTCAGGCTCACTCCCTAGCCATCAGCACACCTCTAGATTCTCTTCCCTCCTGTAACATCCACCATAAGTCTCCAGTTATTTGACATTTTGGTCTGCTGCTCCTTTGCAGATTTCAGTATGTGCAGGGAGCGTAGTGCTCTATTTTAATGGGGAAGTGTGTGTTGGGTGATTAGTGGAAATTCATCAGCATTCCTTGAAAAACGCAAAGGCTGAGGGTATTGCCTCGATCTGGTGTCCTGCCACTGACACAACCCAGTGCTTTGTGGGAGTGGCAGCTGGATCCAATCTCCCACAAGCAGGATTCTTTGCGGAAACAGCTGGCAGCTTCATTCCTCTACTGGAAAGACATAATGGGGGAGTGACTGAGAGTAGTATCAGCAAGCCAGCTTGCTATTGGATTCACCCACTGGTGGCTGTATATCTGTGAGGCTCTGTCAGCAGAGTTGCCGGGATCACAGAAAGGTCCTCTCTTGGGAGCCACATTATGGGGAGTTCCTTCCTGGCCAGCAAAGAAAGTTGTTAAAGCGTTTTCTTCTTAAAGCTTAAAAATAGCCCATACTGAGCCCTCAGAATGTGTGTTTTCCTGAGTTGTAGAAAAAGTGACTATCAGTATTGGTTTTATAAAATGTTTAGAACAAAGGAAAGTATTCTAGTATCCCAATGCACAGTATGCTACCTTCCTTCCCTGTTTAAGTGCTCATCAACTTCAGATATCCTGAAACTGCACTTACCGCTTCATCGGTGAATCCCTCCTTGCACCCAACTGTTCATTTCCAGAGTGGCAACTCCATCTCTGAATCTTTCCAGGCTCCCTGTCCCAAACCAACTTTAAATATACCATCAGTCTAGCTGCTTTTCTGCTGCCTCCCATGTCATGCTTTGCTCCCTACTGAGCACGGGAATATTTTAAATTACAAGCACTGTGGTGCAGTTGAAAGGAATCCAGTCACTTGACTGCCCTGTGCCTCAGTTTCTTTGTTTGTAAAATGCAAAGAATACCTTCCTCACACAGTTGTTGTGATGCTGTAACATTTGCGGGGTGCTTTGAGGCATTCAGTGGCTGCTGTGTAACTGTCATTGTCCCTATTAGGTTTCAGTGTTAGCCATGTTAGTCTGTATCAGCAAAAAAACGAAGAGTCCTTGTGGCACCTTAGAGACTAACAAATTTATTTGGGCGTAAGCTTTTGTGGGCTAGAACCCACTTCATCCGATGTATGAAGTAAAAGATACAGGAGCAGGTCTAAATACATGAAAGGATGTGGGGTGCTTTACCGAGTGTTGTCAGTCTAACGAGATAAATCAATTAACAGCAGGATACCAAGGGAGGAGAAATAACTTTTGAAGTGGTAAGAGAGTGGCCCATTACAGACAGTTGACAAGAAGGTGTGAGTAACAGTAGGGAGAAATTAGTATCAGGGAAATTAAGTTTAGGTTTTGTAATGACCCAACCACTCCCAGTCTTTATTCAGGCCTAATCTGATGGTATCTAGTTTGCAAATAAATGGACACAAATCTGACATCAGGAATCATAACATTCAAAAAGCAGTAGGAGAACACTTCAGTCTCTCTGGTCACTCATTAACAGACCTCAGAGTGGCAGTTCTTCAACAGAAAAACTCCAAAAACAGACTCCAACGTGAAGCTGCAGAACTGGAATTAATTTGCAAACTGGGTCAATGGGGGAAACTCTCCTGTCGACTTACCTTATGCTTCTCGTTCCGGTGGAGTACCGGAGTCGATGGGAGAGTAATCGGCGGTTGATTTAGTGGGTGTTAGACCCACTAAATTGACCCCCAGTGAATTGATTGCCACGCGTCGATCCCCCGGTAAGTGGAAATAAGCCTTAGTATGTTAATGAGTAGGGCCCTACCAAATTCAGTCAGTTTTGGTAAATTTCATGATCATAGGATTTAAAAAATCGTAAATTTCATGATTTCAGCCATTTAAATCTAAAATTTCATGGTGTTGTAATTGTAGGGGTCCTGACCCAAAAAGGAATCGTGGCGGGGTCAGAAGGTTATTGTAGGGGGGTTGCAGTGCTGCTGGTGGTGGTGCCGCCTTCGGAGTTGGGCAGCTGGAGAGTGGTGGCTGCTGGCCGGGAGCCCATCTCTGTAGGCATAGCTGCTGCCAGCAGCAGTGCAGAAGTAAGGATGGCATGGTATGGTATTGCTTCACTTACTTCTGCGCTTCTGCTTGCAGAGCTGGGCCCTCAGTCAGCAGCCACCGCTCTTCGGCCACCCAGCTCTGAAGGCAGCAGTGCAGAAGTAAGGGTGGCATGGTATAGTATTGCCACTCTTCTGCACTGCTGCTGGCAGGGTGCTGCCTTCAGATCTGGGTATCCAGCTAACAGCCACCACTCTCCAGCCATCCAGCCCTGAAGGCAGCACAGAAGTAAGGGTGGCAATACTGTGACCTGCCCCTAAAATAACCTTGTGACCCCCTGCAATTCCCTTTTGGGTCAGGACCCCCAATTTGAGAAATGCTCATCTTCCCCGTGAAATCTGTATAGTATACGGTAAAAGCACACACAAGACCAGATTTCATGGGGGGAGACCAGATTTCACAGTCTTTGACGCCTTTTTCATGGCTGTGAATTTGGTGGGGCCAGCAACCTCTGTGCGCCGATAGAACCAACTTAATTCTCTCCCTGCAGGTTCAACAGCTGGTAACAGGGTGGGCTGCTTTAAGTGAACATTGCCTGCTTGTTTCAAACTTACAGAGCTCTTCTTCTCTAGACTGCTGGATTGAGGCCAGGCCTGGTCAGTAGTGATTTGAAAACTACTACTGTCCAATTGCTGACCTACCTGAAATGAATTTAGTCTGTCTAGGTCAGGGGTGGGCAAACGTTTTGGCCCTAGGGCCACATCTGCATATGGAAATTGTATGGTGGGCCATGAAAGCTCAGGAAATTGGGGTTTGGGGTATGGGGAGGGGGCGTGGGCTCTGGCTGGGGGTGGAGGCTCTGGGGTGGGGCCAGAAATGAGGAGTTCAGGTGCGGGAGGGGGATCCAGGCTGGGGTAGGGGGTTGGAGTGAGGGAAGGGGTCAGGGGTGTAGGCTCCAGGCGGTGATTACCTCAAGCAGCTCCCAGAAGCAGGGGCATGTCCCCTCTCCGGCTCCTACGCGGAGGCGCAGTCAGGTGGCTCAGCACGCTGCCCCGTCCGCAGGCTTCACACCTGCAGCTCCCATTGGCCATGGTTCCTGGAGCAGGGCAAGCCCCAGACCCTGTTTCCCAGTGGGAGCATGAGGGACGGATTAAAATGTCTGGAGGGCTGGATGCGGCCCCCGGGCCGTAGTTTGCCCACTCCTGGTCTAGGTCCTAGGGAAGTCAAGGAAGAGAGGGCCAACCTTATTGTAGTGTTGTTCAGTGAGACAAAATTAATTATTCATTTGGGTTATGTGCTTGATTTTTGTTTTTTAGCTAGGAAAATATAAACACTTTTCAAAGGGAGGTCCAGTCCTTCCCAAGAGAATCAACAGACTTTCCCATTCCCGCCTATTTATTACCCCAGTGTCATTTGTCATAGATTGTCTGCTGAGGAGGGTAGATGCAACTGCTTCTGGTACCTATCAGCACTGCTCAAGAATGACCTGAGATGCTTCCTCCGCACAGGAGCTGACTTTGTAGTGCTCTGTCTACTTCAGGAAAACCAGACATTTGGGTACCATGTTTAGTACTCAGAGCTGTGATCTCCCCTATGGAAGTGCATAGTGATACCACAAGATTGGTCAATCCATTTTTAAGAGTAAATATCAGAGCAAAATTGCTACACCCTTACCACTTGAATAGCATGTCCACAGCACCTTATGTGCACCTGTGTATTGGGTTGTCACACTGGGGTTCTGCAGAGTCTCCTTTCCAATGCTTACTCCACTCCATGTAGAACTTGCGGTGGTTTTACTGCATTTTAGGGAGGGATAACATTTTAGTCCTTTTTTGTTTGTTGAGGCGATGGTGGGTGCAAAATTTCAGCTTCCCTTTATAGAACTGGAAGATGTAAATTAACTTTGTGCCACCAATGTTCCACTTTTCTGGCATGTTTTCTAGCTCTGGCTGAATTTGGAGTGGATGGGTTAAGATATTTTAAGGATTGAGATGTTTTAAAATGCACCTCTAAAAATGTTCAGAAGCCATGTTTGTCCATTTGCTTTGCAAAGCAACATCACCGTTGATCAGAGACTGATAGCATAAGCTTTTCTGCAGTCTCAGCCTTTGGGGAGAACTGCAACAAAAGGTGCTAAATTTATAGTTGCAAACATTTTTCCACATTTTGTCAGCTGTAACAGGGGCGCTGGGGCACCTCATCCCCTTTTCAGTTGGCTTTGTTATTAATGAGTACAAGATATTCTCACTGCATAGATATCAAAGCTGTTGGCATTAACAGAGCTTATTATATGTGCACATTGAGGGAAATATACTTCGAAGTTTCAAACTTTGATGATTGACCATGAAGCAGACTTCGAATTGTTTGTCTTTTGTCTGCTGTTGATGTTGGAGCAGGCTGAGATTGGAAGTCTTTGAGAAGTTTGCCACTGCCCCAGTGCATATCCATAATAGTAAGCAGAGACCTCCATTTGATTGCATAACTCCATGCTTGTGTAGAAGTCCAAGCACTTTTTGAAGAATTTCTCCCAGAGCATTTTCAACCTCACTCCCAATCTTTCATAAGCAAGTAAAGGAAATCTTCTTGGGAAGAAATAGTGGAAATTTACATGAGTCTGCAGAGAGATTTGGAAGACTTCATTGTATGGTGTATGTAATCCAGTGAATCCTTTTCCTTTTAAATTCAGACTTGGGGAAGAAGCAGCTTTTACTGAACTATTCATAGTTTTATCAGAAAGCTCAGTGGACCTTTGTACTCATGCTTTCTTTAAACGACTCTGCTGACCTGTCCTCTTCCTTCCATTTTACCACTTGAGTCCTGTTATCCCTCCCTTGTTTTCTTTTGCTCTCCATTTTTCCTGCATGATTTTCCTCTTAACCTTAGCACTGGTTTCTGTACTCCCTTCTCTCTCTGCCATTCTTTCCTTTTGTTTCCCTTCTGTTCTCTCCAGTCAGTCTTGTTTTTCTTCTTTCTCTGCATCCCAACCTCAGTTTTTCTTTCCTCTCTGCTCTTTGCTCCTTTCTTTCCTCCTCTGTTTCTCTTGTTCCTCTCCTCTGTTCCCTTGCCTTGATCGCTCTACTTCTCTGTTACTGCTTTTTTTTTCTTTTGAAAGACCTCACTATTTCTGTGATAAATTGGACCCTTCAGAAAGTCCCCTTCTCTGAAGGGTAAGGTTTCCAGAAGTCACTGACTGCTCCAGAGCGGAAGTATGGTCTGGTCCTAGCTCAAGATTCCTACTCCACAATTGATCTCCCAGATCTAAAAAATTTGCAGTGTCAGAGCAGTGAAAGCAACCATCCTTTTTATCCCTTTTGTTTTTTGTATGGGTTTTCTCAATGTGTTTCTACACTGCAAGCAAATAGTATCAAGATCACACATCTATTATGCAACCTTATACTTTATAGTGTATATATACATGAGGATAATCCTTAGGCTTCTCTTTTCCCTCCAAGCCCTCTCCCCCACAAAATTCATTCTATTCTATGTTGCATTTTTCTTGTGGTCATCAGAACCTGTAGAATTATATTCCAAATTTGTCAATGACTGAAAAGCGAACCTTTTATTGGTAGAGCAGTTTTTTAGTCAAAAGAATGAATTTAGAAACCAAATTGTGTTTGGTGAATGAGTGACGGGCAAATAATACATGTCTTTTGATTTACAATCCTGTACAGGTGATCCGGAAAGGCTGGCTCACCATCAACAATATCGGCATCATGAAAGGGGGGTCCAAGGAATACTGGTTTGTTCTGACAGCAGAAAGCTTGTCCTGGTATAAAGATGATGAGGTAAAGACACAGTTCCTTTGCAGACATCAGTCACTCTGATATTCATTCACAGCTTCTAATGTTAAGATTTTAACTTTGTTTATACTGAACTTGCATTTAGTATGTATTTTCTCTTGTAATCTAATTTAGCACTTTCTTAGAGTGATCCCCGCTCTTGCAGTTCTCAATATTTCTTCTGCTTTAAGATCCTACTGAAATTTCTCTACAAACTTTAGGAACACTAATTATTTACTCTAGATCTTTAACACTTACTTCTTTTAAAATAGTCAAGATAAGAGAATATATTAGACTTTTCTGGTTGCTATTAGCTTGGATTTCATTACAGTTAATATGTAAGTTAGTAATAAAGTGTCAAGTTGTTTTTCCCATCATCATCATTTCATCCTGGAGTTTCTTTGCAGACACTGGGAACAGTGCAGTATTACCAGTCATTCTTGTCTGTGGCTTGTTCTTCCATCAAGCCCAGCCTGGTCACATCAATGCATATGATGTCCTGCCATCTAGTTTGTTGTCCACTTCTAGGCTGCGGTAACCTTGGTTGTTTGCTTTTTCTTATCATTGTTATTCCCATAAGCAATTAAAATTAGATATATTTTGTAATTACAGCTGGGCTTTTGCCTAATGTTATGAAAGATCTAAAATGAAGTGGAAACATTTCTAGTAGTGTTAACTTGAGTTTTGAATTTGCGGTATTGATGATCAGATAAAGGTACCTTGGTAAGGAATACAATTGTTAATATGAATGAATTTGTAGTTAACAAGCAAGAGCTAAAGAAGGACATTCCTATAATACGATATTCAGACTGCTCCCTCCTTTGAACCTGTTAGATAGCTTTGGATATTGACCTGTTGCGATCCAGCCAGCTTAGATGTGATCATTGGATTGCTAATGATCTCAACAGTGATATAGAGATATTAGAAAAATGTTTTTGCCTCCATGCTTGTGGATGTAAAACTACCTAAATATCCAGGTTTACATTTTGGAACTGCCTCCCCCCCCCCCCCCACTCTACAATAGTCCTGTTCTTAATTTTTCTTAAATAAAAGGTTAACTATGGGATTCTTTGTTCTGCACTTGAATGTCTTCAATTTAAAATTAGTAGGGTTGACTGAACATTTTCCATCAACCTTATTTTCAAGTGAAAAACAGGTTTTCAATTACACAAAAATGTTCAGTGCATGCTTTCTTCATATGTTGTATTTTCATCTGAAACTGTAACTTTTCAGCCAAAGACCCAAATGTTTTCAAATTTTAGCAGTTTTCAGTTGAAAAGATTTTGGGTGTTTCTGAAGAAAATTTGATTTTTGGCAGGGGGAAAATATTTTTCTAGCAAGCTCTGAAAAGTCAGTTTCCAACGTTTGTCTTGCTCGTTGTTGCTATTATTGTCACTGTTATTGCCTCCCTTAATTTTTTTGTTTTCACTTTATTAATATTGTACTTCAGCATCCTTACTTTTAGACACACTGGGTAGAGCTCTTACAATGTAGATTCTTTACATATAACATTGTGTCAGGGCCCCGCTCCTGCAACCACTGAGTGTAGAGCTTGCTACCTGGGGCGGCTCCAGGCACCAGCACACCAAGCGTGTGCCTGGGGCGGCAAGCTGTGGGGTGGCGGCCTGCCAGTCATGGTGAGGGCGGCAGTCAGACTGCTTTCAGTGGCATGCCTATGGGAGGTCAGCCGGTCCCACGATTTCGGCGGCAATTCGGCGGCAGGTACGCCGAAGGCGCAGGACTGGCGGACCTCCCGCTAGCATGCCTCTGAATCCGCATTACCAGCGGACCTCCTGCAGGCGCACCACCAAAAGCTGCCTCACTGCCGTGCTTGGGGTGGCAAAATACATAGAGCCGCCCCTGTTGCTACCACAAGTAATGATTTTAGTAGTAGTGTTTGCAGGAGCTGGTCCTTATTTTGGGATGGATTCTTCTAAGAAAATCTACTGTTAGTTAACAAGTCAGCTCTATATGCAGAACATGAATTAAGACTGTAGCCATGAAGGAAAGTATATATTCAGAAGTTATTAGACCCCTTAAGTTGTCTTTGAAGGCTATGATTCATTTTTATTGAAGCTGATGAGACTGGACTGAAAATGTAATACCCAATTTAATGTATTTTTAAACATCTTAAGTAATGTATGTTTGCAGGTTGCAGCCATGTTGGTCCGAGGGTGTGAGAGAGATGAGGTAAGTGTGGTAATATCTCTTATTGGACTAGCTTATGTTTGTGGAAGGGTCCAGCTTTCGAGCTGAGGAAGAGCTTTTTAAAGCTTGAAAGTTTACCCTGTCCACCTACAGAAGTTGGTCCAATAAAAGATATTGCCTCACTTACCTTGTCCTGTAAGTCACATATAGCATTCATATTTTCAATTTCCTAATACTTTATAGGAGGTGAATTCAGTACATTTCAGACTTGATTATGGCGCAAATCTTGTGACTATTTTAGCTATTTAAAACACAGTAAAGTTGTTTTTTATAAAGTAGAGATATTTCTCATATCAGGTTTAAATGGCCTAGGTTAATATTTAGGAAGGATATTGCTTGTTAATTATAACTGAGGGAATGGACTTGAAGACAGATTTACTGTTTTCTGCAGTTTGTTCTTATGAACTAATCATAATGACAGATGAGAGAAGCAAGAAATTTTTTGCCTTAACTGATTTTATTCCACCTTGTCAATGACTGATAATAAATATATTTTTTTATTCTTTCTGTTAAGAGATAAAGGACTGGGTTATTTTGTGGTCTAAATCTTAATAAAAGACCATTATCTCACTGCCTGTACTCATTGCTGTTAGCCCATCCTTCCCCTGCCATTCTCTTGAAAGAGCATTCTTCAGGGGAATTGAAACCTTTCTTTAAAACAAGCATGCAAATAAGAAAGGGACATACTTTTAGGAGGCCACTGTTAAAATCCTATTTCTATATTATAATACACCTCTACCTCGATATAACGCTGTCCTCGGGAGCCAAAAAATCTTACCGCATTATAGGTGAAACCGTGTTATATCGAACTTGTTTTGATCCCCCGGAGCACTGCTTTACCACATTATATCAGAATTCATGTTCTATCAGGTCATGTTATATTGGGGTAGAGGTGTATGTATTCTTTTCTATGAGTTACTGGTAACAAGACTGGTAACTTATGGCTGTATTTTTCAAAAAAAGTCAATGAAAAAAATTACGGACCTAACTTAAACTGGCAAAAGCAGGAGTTTTAAATGCTAAAATTTCCACTCTGTCTATAACTTGTCGTCCTTTGCTTAGATATTATAGCACACACACAAAAGAGGTCATACACTATTGTGAGATCCCTAGAAGACCCATGTATGACAGATAAGATGAGGATGAGCAAGGCTAATCTGGAATTTCTTTGCCTTTGATTAAGACTTATAGGAAAGTATCTTCAGTGTAAACATATAAGTCTCATTAATGTCAGCAGTTGTTACATACATGCTTGAAAAGAAGATCATTGTTAATAAATCAGAGGAAAGGAATTGAGGACTACAGTGGAAACTTATGAGAAGGCAGTTTTGTCTTCAAAATATTGTTTGGGTTACTTTATTATGAACAGCATTCAAGAAATCAAACTTATGGGTGTTTTTGTGAATGTGCAAGTTTGAAAACAGGCATGTTCTTGTATGGCATTTTAAAAATTTCTTTGAAGAAAATAGAGTGATAGTTAATACTCTAATCATAATGTAGAAGTTACTGAAAGTCCTACAGACCAACATTCCGCATTGCATCATGGGGAAATTCTGTTGTCTTTGACTTGTGGTAACAAATCACTTGTTTGGTTAATGATGACGCCAAAATTTCTCTGTGGAACTCTATAGTCTTGCATTATATGTCAGCTTACTCTTTATTCTTATTATACAGTAGGCCTTGGCATATTATTGAAAGGTAGTGCAGTGAAATTAACCAGTCTCACTAAGTGCTGTCTCAGGTACTTAGAAGCACCTTAAAGATGATTGGGAATTCTTGAGTCTTCTATTTGTGTTCAGTGGGAGGCTTCAGAGTTCCTGAAAACACTTTTGGAAGTGTCTGCTGCTGTACTGCATTAATCTAGACTGCTAACTCAGCTAGAGCCTGAGAACTTGTGAAAAGTACTGAGCTCCCTGCTTGTTCGATGTTTCATGAGAATAGTTAAAATTGAGGATGTGTAATTAAACGTCTAGCAGCCTTCTTCACAAGAGCAGGAGATGTTAGCTCTGATTTCCTGGACAAATTGTTATGCTTCCCTAAACTTCTTCTTTAGTTTCAAATGGATATGGTATTTGTCATTTCCTGTCCTAAACTATTGATTATGGTTGCTGTGTGCTGTTGTATTTCACCCTAAGGCAGGTGGTCTTCAGCAATGTATGAAATGATTTCTGTATTTAGGGATTTGAATTGTGACTATGCTCTGCACAGATGAGCACTATGAAAGCACATAAGGACGTCACTATCCCTTGTGCCTCCTAAGTAGATGCCAATCACTACTACAGTCTTTGCACATGCGTGAGCGCAGTGACCATGTAAATCTAGTCTATGGCAGTGTTAACCTCTCCAGACGGGGTGGGGAGAAGGACCCATGGTCCTGCTATTGCCACACTAGACAGCAGAGCTGGCCGGCCAGGGAATCAGTGTACATTGCACCCCATTAAGGAGTGTAGCAGCAGCTGTGCTCTCCCTGTGTGTCAGGGAGCTCTGAATAATATTGTGCCTTCTTGAGGTACAGTGCCTGCTGGGACAATGTAGTTGTGCAGCTCCTCTAATGTAGGCATGTGCCCATAAGGAACTATACTGTCCATGCTTTGTATAGTTTGGGACTTGTTTTGGGATGAAAGGCATCCTAAAAATGTAAGCAGGTATTGTCCTCTCCTGCTATTTGAAGAAGCTATCTTTTGTGCTTTATTTGTTGGCTGTGGGCCCTGTACTAAAGAATTCACGGTAGAATTTATTTTGAAGTAACTTACTTTGTCAAATAATGCATTTTCGTAATGGTGGATTTCATCATTGGTTGTCCTGCTTGCATGGACAAGCATAAAGCAATTTGTTTCTATGGATCTTTATTGATATTGTTTTGTTGCTGTTCAAATATGTGTACAGCATTTTTAATCTTAATGATTGTTAAATGAGAATCAGAGGAATAAGGTCTTTTTGTACTCCTGGGGGAAACAAAAATATGAGTTTGATCAGTCTTCAAATACTAAGAAAAGTTTGTAGAAAGCAGAAGAATCTTGCTTGGGTGAATGACTGGAAGGTCCATTGTGAATTAGGCCCTGACCCTGCAAACACTGACTTGTATGCTTAAGGTTACTGAGATGAGTAATCCCATTGACTTTAAGGAAACTACTCACCTGTTTAAAGTTAAGCATGTGTAATAGTGTGTAGGTTTGGGATCTTATTGAACAAGTGAGTGCAAAGTTAATGGGACCACTGAAATTTGACTTATTTCTTCCCTTTATTTACAAAATCTGTATTTTTTTTATTTCGAAATCAAATGCTTCCGATTTTTAAAATAAAAATGCTGTCAACATTAGTGAGTAAATGTGTATTATTAATTTAACTTACAGTTGAGCTACAGTAATAAAATAATGTGCGTCTTGTGATGGAGGAGAGAAAATGAGTGAGGAAGTGGATTTTTCATTGTTCCAGAAGGAAATAAAATCCCACATACTAAAGAGGGGAAAAATATTCAGAAATCTTATGGTGTTCTTTTTAATAGCATTTACTAGCCAAAGAATAACTTCCTCTTTTTGTATGATCAGCATGTATACATCAATTTTGCATGATCTAATAAAATTCTAGTCATTCATGTGCTGTTATCAAAATATAAGTGAGAAATGTATTTCGTCTTCCCATTTGCAATGGTGCCGCAAAGCAGGATACAAATAAAATTCATGGTTAGTGAGTTAATAAGAACAACTAGGAAAAGAGTACTATAGAAAGCACAGTAAAAATTTCAGCAGTGGGTTTTATTGTATTTGATAGGCACCGTTCATTTTACTCTGGGTGGATTTCAATATGCTGACCAAGTTAATAATAAAAAGTACACATGAATTAATTATTGAACCAGCAGACTTAAATCCAAAAGTGACTCTTTCCTGTAGCTCTTGGTGAAGATGCTATAGTCTGTCAGAGCTGCTCTCTCATTGGCTGGTTGTCATTCAGGCTGGGTTGTCATGTGACTGCCTGTCTGTGCCTGCTGTACAGGTGAGAGGATGTTCTGCACAGCAAGTGTAGACAGGCAGACACATGACAACTCCGTCCAGCCAGTCCCTTGGATCCATCAGGGGTCCTTTCCTCACCGGCTGATAAGAATCAGTCTGTACCATTCCAGATTTGGGGACTTTGTTGGGGGGAAACACACATAACAGAATTAAACTTTAAAACATTAGGGAGCTGTGGAACAAGTACAATGTTTGACTTTATTCAGAAAATATGCATTTTACATTAGTTATAATTATGCTGACATGCATATGGGGTAGGATTTCAACAGAATGGTCACATTTAACATTTTAAAAAGAACAATGATTTAAACCATGGTTTATTTTAAATCCAGTTCATACACGAGTTTTCCCAGATACTGTACTTGCACAGCATGTAGTGATTTAACCAGATGTTTTTACTCTTCTTGGAAACACAGAAATACTGAAGTTCAAGATAAAGGATATGTTTATACAGTACATATTTTCGAGTAATAGATAAGTACCGTAAACTTAAATACTTGAAAACAAAACCAAATAATGCTGTATAGATGGAAGCAGCCATATGTAGAATGTCCCAATAAAGAATATTCTGGAAGGAAAGAGAGAGAGAGAGAGAGAGTGTGTGTGTGTGTGTGTGTAAAAAAATTTGTGTGAGGCTTTTGCTTTGGAACAATCAAAAGGAGCATATTTCACTAATATTTTGTTTAGCATATAATTTTAATTCCTATTTCTTTCAAAATGAGTAATTTCTATATGTGAAAACCAAAATAAAAGAGCAGTCCTGGGCTTAAAATATATGTCTTTCAATTAAATGTAGTTTATGCTACAAATCAAAAATGTGCAAACAAACACTTTTCCTACAAAAGGTGTTTCTTTGCTGAAATGTTATATATGTAAAGCACCAAAATACACTTAGTGAAATTTGACCTACATTTGATATGCCTTTCAGTAAATTATTGATGTTGCTGTAATTTCAAAAGACATTTAAACCTCAAACATTGGTTTCTACTAAAAGATTTTTAAAGAGAAAGCTACATCAACTTTTATACAAATTAAAGTACTCTGTTTTAAAATACTGTTCCTTAAATCATCATTGTTTGTCATGCAAGAAGTGAACATCTCGTATATTTAGATGTTTTTAAAACATATGCTGTATTTAACTGAAAATTGGCCGCAAAAGGCCTGAATTTATCAAAGGCAAAAGCAAATGTTTTACAATTTTAAAATATATTATATAAATAATTATACATTATGTTACATTATATAATACATTTGATATTTCTATAAAGAAAACTGACACATCTATAGATAATAGATCAGTTAGACTGTCATAAATTTCAGATTTAAATTTAGCAAGTTGGAGTTAGGTCTATTTTTTTAAAACTAAAAATTACAGTACATAAATAGCCAAGTCAGATATGACCTATTATGTCTTAAGCCTTTTCCCATTCTAAGCCAATGTACATTTATTGTGGTAAAATACAATAGTTAAAAAAAATGAATTTCAAGTGAAATTAGAATTCAGTACTTTTGTCCTCCTACAGCTTGACCATTTTAAAAGGAAACTTAAAGTATAAGATCATAATGTGGACTAATCAATTGCTTTCATGAAAAATAAGTTACATATCAGTTTTAAGAGCATTTCTGTACTTAGTGTTCCTTTGGTCATTGAAAGTTTCAATTGCTTTAGTATGTAGACTTGGTGCTAAAAATTTTTACATTGCGGGGAAAATTAGGAATGTTTGATTTGATATTGTGCTTTCTTGAAATGCCAAAACAATTGTGCAGTAAAAATACCCACTGGGAATCAATAACACAAGAGGATCAAAAACAAGAATGTGTAGGCCACATTAGCCTAGAATATGGACTAGTATATATAAGCAGGTATTGGGGTGCCTGAGTGGGGGAGGAAGGTGTTATGGGAGGGTGGGAGATGAGTTGATTTGAATTTTCTAGTCAGTGATTATTGACCATACAAAGGTAGACTTCATCAACTAAAATGGACTAAGGGTTATAAATGTAGAGTTGATGCAAGGTTATTTTTGCTTTATATTAAGCAGTTCATTTAGGACTCCATAAGACTAGGCTGTTATGGTCAATTAATTAGTTATATGTTATTAAAGAGACACCCGTGGTATGTTTACAAAGATCTTGCGCTGAACTGCTAATAGTACTTCTAAAACATGGCTAAAAATTTTTTGTACAATATACCAAAGGGCACAGGTAAAATATATGGTTCATTAGGTAAATATAAATTTTAAAGGTATTATGGAAGCACAGAAATATTTTGAATTACTAATAGTGAGTAAGGAAAAGAAAATTCACAAACAGAGTAGGTTTATGTGCACATATATATTAAAATAGCATTAATGGGTCTGATAACTGTCAATAGCTAGCAAATTCAGAGTTAAGACAGAAATGTATTTGTAACTCATCTTATGCATATTGCAACTACTACTAGTCTTTATCCAAGTGGGTGGTTTTAGATAGTTTATACCATGTAGCACAAAATGCAATACTAAGGCACATTGGAGTGAATTAAGAAGTTTTCCAACCTTAACTGTGGTATTTCCTGTCTCTTGCAGGTTAAAACCTTAATGTTATTTTAACTTGGAATTTTCTATGCAGCACAGTTCTAGTAAGTAAAACCTTTTGCAAGTCATGGTGAAGGCTATGTTCTTGGAGAAGGAAAAGGTGGTATTCCTAAAAGGGAAGAAGACTTCATCTAATTTTTTTTTTAAAGACTAGAAATTGGATCCTCTTGGAAGTCTGTGTCTTTTTTATTTATTCTACATTCCGATTAATATATTTGATTCCCCACCCCCATTCTCATCACCTTTTACCATTTAAAATATAGAGAAGTTTGAAAATGCTGGTATTTGACTTTTGTTGTTGTTGTTTATAATAGTTCCCACCAAGCAATGATACTTGGGTGGTCTGGAGAAAAGTGTGTGTATGTGCGCTGAGAAGGGGGAGAAGGCAGTATTTTTTAGTCTTCCAAAAATACGGACACATTAGCCCTAGGCAATGGGGGAGGGGGAACATACAACATACTGACGAAAGATTGAACAATATCTGTGACTCTTTTCCATTGTAAGAAACGTTTTGGTTTTTGCCTTTGGATGCCTTTGTTTGGATTTATATTTCACTTCTGTAAGGTCAAGAAATGGCTGCCTTCAATTCCTGTGTGGGTCTCCCTTTTTAAAATTAAGGGAGCAGTGTTCTAATCAGAAAGCTTGAAAATATTTCTTTCCCTACCCTCCCTCCATTGAATTTGGTTTGATGTAACAGATAAAGTGTTTGCTCTTAGAAAACAAAATAACTGATCTATCATACAGCAATATTGATCTGTTGGTAGTGAAATGGTTGTACATACTTTAATTTGCCATTTCTGTTGTTCTTTTTCTGTTAAAATCCGACTTTTTTTTTCTCACATCAGACTATCCACTGCATGCAACAGATTTGAGTACAGTATTGGATTGAATTAAACTATGTCCACACTGTAAATTTCCCACTGAACATGATTCATATTTCTCAGTCATTATAAACCTTAGTGTTTCATCCTTGTTCTTGAAGAATTTGTATATTATGTGCATGTATGAGTATTTTAAAACTGTACTTCATAAACTCATTCCCCCAAATAGTCTTTCACAATAAGTTTCAAATCAAGTGTTGGCAATAGAAAGAAAGAAAGAAACATATTTTTTCCTGACTGGTTGGTTAAGATCAAGAAGAGTACGGTTACTCAATTCACAGAATGAAACTCTTTTGCTGTGCTGGAGTAGATATTTCCTTGCTCCTTAACAATACACTCTTTCTTTTCCTATCTATTGCTTTGTGTACTGCAATCTCCCTCCCTTTTCCCAAAACTCATGCCAGGGGTCGTCCCCACAACCACCTTCAGCCATACAGGCTAAAAATGTAACTTTGAGGAAGAGAGGTGGGAGTAAACACTTTCTAAATACAGAAAGATCATTTAACGTAAAGATTAATTCAAATAATAGACTAGAGAAGAGAAACACACCATTTCCATATGCCATTCATCATCTTTTCCTAATTACAGGAGTTGTCTCAGGCTTTTTTAATTTAACATTATTAGCGTAATTAAATGGTTCTCATTGAATAGATAAAAAATTTTCTTATTTGTGATTCTGGTCTGCAAACTCTGACAGATGTAAAATTGACTATTAAAAAAAAAGGCAATAGCTTGCGTAGAGCAATCTCTTTCCTTTGGAATTATATAACTAAGTAAGTTTGTCTTAATGTAAACCAGATATTCTAAAACCTAAAATTATTCCTCCCATTTACAATATAAACTATAAAGCATTGCAGAATTGCCATTCCTAAAACAACTCTCATGTGAGAAGTGAAAATAAGAGTTTAACATTTGTATGAATTCAGTTTCACTCCTTTGTCTTTTCATGTCTCTTCTGATTTTTCTGTTAATAAGTTTGCATTTAAATGTGTTACTACTTTACTGATCAGGACTCTAAAATACAAGAATAAAATCCTTCTTGTCACACTGTAATCTGTTAATAAAAAAATAATTTTTGCTCCAAAGATAATCATTTTTTGTGAAATAAAACCAAAGAAGCTGGGTAAAGGAAAAAATTTTTAAGTTAAAATACAGTAGTTTAGATGGGATGGTAGGGGAAATGACAGCGAGAATTCTCACTGCATAAGCTATATGATAACCCATGTTGGGACTGTGAAGTTAATACTGCATGATAGCAGCTCCTCGGAAGGGTTTTATTGAGCTTTGAAAGAGCCCTGAGAAAGGTAATAATATATATATTTATAAAAATCACACAGCATCAAGGTTGCTTAAAAATCCCTACTTATACATATTGCAAAAAGTAATTGTAATGGAGTTATTTATAGTACTTTTATTTGTAGTATACTCATTCAAAATCTTCCTATAAATAACAAGCATCATATAGAAGGGAATACTTTTTGGGGTATATTTTATTTTTATTTTTTTATTTTTTGGAGTTGCAGTAGTTTGTTACCAGTATTAACTATCTGGGAGCTGACTCTGAATTTCAACTGGTATCAAATTGCAGCCCAGACTTTTTGTATTATTCTCTCCATGGGGATTTCATTCAGCCTGAGGGCTTTTTTCCCCTACCAGGACAGCTGGAAACTCACCAAAGAAAACTTCTGCATTGGTTTACAAATTCCATTTTTATCAGTGGGAATTGAGACAAAGTAACTTATCATTCTGAATGCAAGAAGAAATATCAGCAATGCGAAGTATAGACAAGGAAGCTGCAACTATAGTTTGGTGCTGGGCTTTTGTAAACAATGCACAAACATGTATTGTGAGATTAAAGGTTACTGGGTTTGTTTTTTCATTTATTGCTTTGCTATCTCAGTCTGTTCTCCTAGGGATGATATTCCTTGCCAGTCCAAGATTTCAATTTTCTAGCTGGCAAAAGCCTGGCAAGTGTCTTGCTATATTTAGCTGTCACTTTTTCTTATTTTTAATTAGCATATATTGCATATATTTTTAAATATACAATGAAGCTTCAGCTTCATTTCAAATATAATTACAGTTTTGTCATGAGTGACCTTTTATAAATAAATATTTTAGAATGTGTACTATTAATATTCACACATTCTTTGCTAATATTTTTATCCCTTTAATGCAGAAATACTTTTGTTAAATTGTCATTTAAAATTACATAGCTCATAAGAGGTTATTCAGAATTCATATTTTTAATCAATTTTTCTGAATTGTTTTTAATTGAGTTATACCTTACATATTCATAGCAATTGCTATAGTCTACAAAACTTAAATTTACCTTCTTAGTATGGGGACAAGTAAGCTTTATTTTTAAGTAAATACATGGAAATGACTGAACTTAGTTATGTTATGTATACCTCTCGATGTAATAGATATAGATATACCTCTCTTTTTCTTGCATACGTTTTAGTAAACCACCAGAGCTCCATCTGTCTTGCGGTGATGATTGGAAGAATGGGGGAGGGGGAAGTCACCTAGGTTCGCCAGGTCATAGGCCAGGTGTTCTTCCAAAGTAGGCCTTACCAGAATGTCTTCCCCGCATTATTCTGAAGTCCTCCTTTCTCACAGTGTCCCTTAGCGTTTCTTATTCCCTAGTGTGTAAAACCTGTGAAGAAAAATACTGTATATGAGATCTGAAAGGAGCAATAATGGTCTTCTCCTTGGCAATAGCAACTGGCGTCCCCCAAAGTCCATGTCGTTGCTTTCCCTTGCCCAGTCTAACCAATGTGCAGACTACTGTACAACAGCATTGTCCTGAACAGGTAGTCTGAACACTGGGGCGACGGAGCAGGATCTCCAGACGCTTCTATTTATTTATTTTAAATCCTCTTTTAGTCTTTGGGAAAAACTGCCTTCCTGCATCGGGGTTCTGCTCAGCTTCCCCTCAAACTCTGCAGCACTCACTGAAACACACTGAAGTGCTGTGATTTCCAGTCTTGACGTGGCACATTTGCAGCAGACTGGGGATCTGGCAATGAATTTAGGACCAGGAAAAGGGGGAGGGTTGGGCCTGAGAGTCCATATATGGGATGATGTCACCCTAGGGAGGTTTGGGTATGCACTGTGCCGCTGGTGAGACCGCTAGAATTGCCTGCTCTCAGACATGGGTCTGTGTATAAAATGGTACCAGATGTTTTAGTGTAATGTTAAGCAGTCATTTCATCTTCAGGCCAGATTTTTTTCCTCAACTGGGCAGGAAGTGGGCCCCACTATGGAAAAGCTGTAAAAAGTCAAGATGTACAGTTTCGCTGCAGCCAACGGAGAGCGAGTTAATGTAGAAACAAAACTTGCTGTTCTGTAAAGGCTGCAAAAACTAATTTGTGAAAAGAATTTCTTTCGAGAACCTAATGCAATATGCCAGTGCTTATTTTGATTCTCTTTAATGACTGCAGTTATGCTTTATATTTTGGTGTTTCAGACTAAGAAAAGGGCAAATAGGTTCTTTTCTTTCTTTCTTTTTTTTTTTTTTCTTGGAACTGTCACTGGCATGCAGGCTGCTCTAGACTTGAACAGTAATTATAGCTACTTCCTGAAAGTGAAGCCCCCATGAAAAGTCTGGAGAAATGTTCTTTGTCATAGCCTCTACATGAGTAATTAGTTCCACATGTGGCCTTCCTATTTCCCTTCAGCTATTTTGGCTGGCTGGCTGAATACTTTGGTATAGCTCAAGACTTAAAGAAGCTTTAAAGTTTTCATTTCAAGCATTCACTGTGAAAATAACTATTTCTGGTGTCATAATAAATTGCTTCTGGTAGATCAGTGCTATTAGGCCTGGCATTGTTTTTCACTGGTAACCCTGCTGGTCCCATTTTTTCTTTTAATGGTACTTGATGGAATTTTCCTGCTAAATTTTATCTTTGATGTTTACCAGATCTATTTAGTTTTGCCAACTATGACTTTACCGTAGATTTTAAGATATTCCCCCCCATAGGGATCTACCCTTGTTCTCCTGCCGACTTTCTTTGTTACTGTTGACTGTTGATTCCAAACGTTTTAGTTCCTTTGTTTTAGATCAAGGAAAATGTCGGATAAAAATTAAGATATATCCGTAAATTCAGCTTGCGTACTCTTCTTAAGTCAAACATAGGGAAGATTGCAAAATAGGTTTTAAATGCAACCTGCCTAATCAATGCCACTAACTCTCTTTCTACATAGCTACCTTGTTGATATAACACAAATGGATTAATATTAAATCAATATTAAAAGGCATATTTTCACTAACTTCCTAAATAGCTTTTGAAAGAAATTGGTTGGTAAATCTAAATATATATCACATGAATTCTAACGTTTGTTGGATTGCGTAACTCTGCTATGCAGTGAAATATATGCTTTGCTATAGTGTCTTTTACACCAAAATGTCAGAAAATGCTTCTCGGGTGATTGCAGTCTCTTTAATACAAGTAGCATGTATAGATACAATAAAGGTACAGTAGTATCCATAGAGTCGGATGGAGGAGGTAACAGACTTCCCATTTCAAGGAGAATGATTAGTAAATGTGGATGACAAAGTAGTAGGATTTGACTTTTATCAGAGCACGGGTTCAGAGATCTAGGCCAAATAAAAGAAATAAGTGTTGGATGACCTGTGAGCCACTCTACCTTGGTGACAGGCCAGGGATAATCTCCAATTGGGATTGGACTTCCGGATTCCACCCATTCAAATGCTACTTACCTAGGATGTATTCATCCTGTGATGTGATAAGTACCTAAGGTAGATAGATGGAGACACTACACAGAGAGGCTTTTTACTCAGTGAGCTTAGTCTCTCCAGGAACAGCAGCTGCTCATCAGAGCTCTGGAGATGAGGCAGAACCTGTGTAAAGTAAGAACCTTCAGAGACCTAGCTATGATTTAAAATTTTAACAAAATTTGACACAATTGTAACAAACAGGGAGGCAACAGTTCATAGCTGCTGTGTCATGAAGCCCAGCAGGTATGGGAGCAGGTTCTTTCTCTCAAGATATAATCCTGGTTGCCAGTTACTAGCAGAAAAAGAGGACATAATTGCAGAGAGACTGAGCCAGTGATTGATCTCCATGGTTGGATCTCTAGATGCGGGTACGGTGGATCAGATCTTTCTCCAGTGAGGTGACAATGGAGGTGGATTGTTTCACAAGTCACCAGGACAAACTTCCGTAAATGGTACCAGTAAAAGACAGCATTAGTAAGAGATGCTTTCTCCATTCACAGGCGGGGAGAGGCAGACTCCTGCATTTCTGCTAACAAAGGTCCTGAACAACAACAAAAGGCAATGATTTAATGATTCCAATAGCCCCATACTGGCTCAGGCAAGTGTGGTTCTGAATTGTGTTGCAGACTGGTGACCACTTCCATCAGACAGAGCTTTGCCATAAATGAGTAAATGGAACCAGAGCACCTTGCTGCATCCTAGCCTGGGAGCCCTCTCCTTCAAAGTTCTTAACAGAGTAGAGCTCCAGACATGTGGTGTCTGAACAGGTGTTTCAGGTTGTTTACCAGATGGATGTTAAAGCTTTAAGTGGAAAAACCTTATGGTGTGATTCAAGCCCATGTGACCCTTCTTTTAAATGCCTCTCCCTCCCTCCCCCAAACTGTTTATCTGTTTTCTTCATTTGTCTGATCGTAAAACTAATTCTATCCATGTTCATTTGGTGACTGTTTTGGCCTATCATGTACCAATCAAAGGCAAACCACTGTCTGCACCCTCATCATCAGATTTACATGGTGCTTAAGGCATTTTAAATTACACATTTAAAACCCCCTTGGTATTGTGGGTTTTTAATATGTTCTTGATAAAGCTGTTAACTCCTTTTGAGTCACTTGATGTGCTTTAGTTTCCTAAATGGAAGGTCACTTTTTTGGTGGGTCATAGAATGAGTGAGCTTATACTACATTTTTCAAGGATTATAGTAGTACCATTAATTCATCCTGCAGCCCTTCCAGAGATAGAGACAAACTTTCATTTTCATGACTCTTATCCCCTTACCAACATTTTTGTCATGCTTGCACAGTTGTCCCAATGAGATCCTTTTCCACAACACTAAAATATTCTTTGATTTTAACTTGGAGGGAGCTAAGGATCTTGGGAAGTCCAACCAACTTCTTGTTTCTTTTGATGCTAATACCAAGAGCAGTATTGTCAGAGAGTACAATATCTAACCCACTGTCTGATATGTTCTCCCTGTTACGAGCTGGCAGGCCTCCACATAGTACCCTGTTGCTGCTCACACTATCCAGGGCAGAGCAGCTTTGGCTGCAAACCTCAGGAATGTTTCAGTCTTGGATATATATGCACAACAACGTCAGTCTTTCCTCCATTTACAAAGCACTTTAGGTTTATTCAGCCTCTAAGGAGGAATGTGACTGAATGAAGTGGCTGAACTACTAGTTATAATGTGCATTCTCTCATTAAAAATAGCTACTATACTGGAGGACTGGAGAGTAACAAATATTGAATCTATATTTTTAAAAAGCTGCTATGGGTGATCCAGGGAAATAGACCATTAAGTCTTATGTATGTACTTGGCAAACTGATTGTAAAGATTGTTAAAAATAGATTAGTAAAACACATGGAAGATCATGATGTGATCGGGTCTAACCAGGTTTCTTCAAAGGAAAATCATGTCTCACTAATCTATTAGAATTCTCTTGAAGTGTCAGAGTAGTGGATAAAGGATAACTGGGTAACAAAATGTATTTAGACTTTCCAAAGGCCTTTGAAAAGGTCTCATGACTACTAAAGACATTTAAGCCAGGGGTGGGCAAACTTTTTGGTCTGAGGGCCGCATCGGGTTTCAGAAATTGTATGGAGGGCCGGCTAGGGGAGGCTGTGCCTCCCCAAACAGGCAGGCATGGCCCAGCCCCCACCCCTTATCTGCTTATCGCCCCTAACGGCCCCCCGGGACTCCTGCCCCATCCAACTCCCCCTGTCCCCTGGACCCCTGCCCCATCCACCCCCCCATCTCCCTGTCCCCTGACTGCCCCCAGACCCCCCCGCCCCTAACTGCCCCCTGCAACCCTATCCAACCCCCTTCCTTCCTGACTGCCCCCCAGACCCCTGCCCCATCCACCCCCACTGCTCCCTGTCCCCTGACTGCCCCCAGGCCCCCTGCCATTAACTGACCCCCGCCGTCCCATCCAACCCCCCCCTCCTTCCTGACTGTCCCCCCGGGACTCCTGCCCCATCCAACCACCCCTTCTCCCTGAATGCCTCCAGACCCCCCACCCCTAAGAGCCCCCTGCCCCTAACTGCCCCCCCACTGCCCCATCCAACACCCCCTCTCCTTCCTGACTGCCCCCCTGGGGCCCCTGTCCCCTGACCGCCCCCAGCTGCCCCATCCAACCCCTCCTCTCATTCCTGACTGCCCCCCCCCCCGGACCTCTGCCCTATCCAACCACTCCTTCTCCCTGACCACCCCCGGAACTCCTGCCCCCCTTCAACTCCCCTGTTCCCCGACCCCTATCCACACCCCCGGCCCCTGACCAGCCCCCAAACTCCCTTGCCCTCTATCCAACCCCCATCCCCTGCTCCCTGCCCCCTTACTACACTGCCTGGAGCACCGGTGGCTGGCGGCATGGCTGCACCATGACAGGCAGCCGCGCCACCCGGCTGGAGCCAGCCACGCCCCGTGCAGCACAGAGCACCGGGTCAGGCCGGGCTCTGCAGCTGCGCTGCCCCAGTAGCTCACCGCTCCGCAGCTCAGATCATTGCGCCGGTGATGCAGTGAGCAGAGGCTGCGGGGGAGGGGGAACAGTAGGGGCGGGGCCAGGGACTAGCCTCCCGGGCCAGGAGTTCAGGGGCCGGGGAGAATGGTCCCGCGGGCCACATTTTGCCCACCTCTGCATTAAGCAGTCATGAGGTGAGAGGCAAAATATTTTAATGGCTCAAAGCTAGCTGAAGAAACAGGGAACAGAGTAAGCGCAAATGGTCAACTTTCGTTGTGCTAAAAGGTGAACAGCAGAGTGCCTCAAGGTTCTGTACGAAGGCCAGACTTTAATATATTCATGATCTAGAAAAGGGGAGGAGCAGCAAGGTAGCAAAATTGCCAGATGACACAAAGCTACTTAGGTTAGCCAAGTCCAGAGCAGATGGTGAGGAACTTCAGAGGGTCCTAACTAAGCTAGGTGAATGGGCAACGTGATGGCAAACGAATGTTGCTTATGTAAACAAATGTAACGTAATATACATTGGAGGGAAAAATTAAACAACTCAAAATTATCAAGTTCTAAAATAACAGTGTCAACTCGGAAGAGGAGTATAATGGGCATCATTATAAATCAGTGGTTCACCTTAATCTGGAGTATTGTTGGAAGTAATTAGGGTTACCATACGTCCAGATTTCCCCGGACATGTCCGGCTTTTTGGTCCCCAAATCCCCGTCCGGGGGGAATTGCCAAAAAGCCGGACATGTCCGGGGAAATAGGGAGGCTAGGATCTCCGAATCTGTGTGTGTGGGTCGCCCGCTGTGACATCATCTCGGTGCGACACTCTGTTCCTGCCCAGGGCATGCTGGGGACTGTAGTCCGGCCGGGCCTCACGCTCCAGGGAGAGCTGGGGGAGCGGCCGAGAACTACAACTCCCAGTGGCCCCTGCGACACAACCAACGTGCCCCTGTGAGGCAGCAAACCGTCGGGGGAGGGGGGCGCGGGCCCCTGTCCTTTGGGTCGGGGGTGTCTGTGGGTGCCGCTCGGCAGCCATCGCAGGGCTTGGGGGCGCCCCAGGGCGGGTTGTGGACCACCAGCGCGTTGCGGGGAGCCGGCACTGTCCGGATTTGCGTCCCCCTGGGGCTGGAGCTGCGCCCCCGGCCCCGGGCACCAGTCACGTAGGGTTACCATACGTCCGGTTTTTCTGCAATCAAACCCCCGTCCGGGGGGAATTGCCAAAAAGCCGAACATGTCCGGGAAAAATACCGGACGGGCACTTCCTCTCCCGCGGCTCCTCTGCTCCTCCCCTGACTCAGACTTCGGCTCTGTTTAAGAGCCAAGCTGCCCGAGCCAGCGCTACCGGCTTCGGGCAGCCCCCGTGTCTCCGGACCCCAAGCCGCTGGCCGGGCTCTTCCCCTCCCAGGCTCCAGCTGTGCTGGGGAAGCGCCGGTCGGGGGCGCAGGGTCTGGCGGCTGCCCGGCAAACCGTGAAGCCGGTAGCGCTTGGGCAGTCCTTTTCACGTGGCTGGGAGGGAGGAGGGGGAGTTAGGGCGGGGACTTTGGGGGAATGGGTGGAGTAGGGGCGGAGTTGGGGCGGGGGTGGGAAAGGGGCGGGGCCAGGGCCCGTGGAGTGTTCTCTTTTTTTATTTTTTAAATATGGTAACCCTAGAAGTAATGGTCACCACATGCTTCAGAGTAGCATTATTTGGTTATTTATATCTGCTTCCTGAGGGGTTTCTTTCACCTTTCTGTGAAGCAACTGGGGCTGGTCACTGTCAGAGACACAATACTGGATTAGATGGGCCATGAGCCAGATCCAGTCTGGCAATTCCTATGTTCCTAGGACTCCTGCTTCACTCTGGCCTGCTAAAACTTTGGAAATATGAGCCTCAAACTCCCTTGCCCCTTTATTACTGTTTGGCTGCTGCATTTTATGGGAAATCCAAAATTTTGAGTCATTTGGGTCCTTTAATATGAGGGCACATTCTGGAGGCTTTTGTTTGTTCCCACCCTTGGGGTGTGGGAGGTAGATACATTGACCTTGACATCACCAAATATTGCGAGACTTGTGACAAAATCCTGTTTGTCTTTGAGCGGTGCAGAGTGTTGAGTTATGGATCACCTCTATTAAGGACTCCTGTGCTGAGGCTGTGCAACTGAACACGCTTAGCATCTTTTTTAAAAAAAAAAATGGAAAATTTTTAAAAAGTAGCATATATGCAACATTAAGGTGGAGAAATGAAGCACTAGCATGTCTGAACAATCCAGTCTTAAGAGGGCATTGAATGGGCCTAGCTTAAGACTTAGTGCCTTTCCATTGCTCTATACACTCTGAATGATCTTCGAAACAATTGCCCTCTATTACTTTGTTCTTGTGAGCAGCACAAGTGACTGGCAGGCAAGTTGTTAACCTATAAGCACTATACCTCCTACTCCCGTTCCCTCACTGCCTTCATTCTCTGCCCCTCTGCTCACTCATTCCCTCTGACGCACTCGCCGTTCTCCTTCATTATATAACTGACATTCATTATTGCCTCATGTCTGCTACTCACTCCTTAATTCTCCACTTTTCCCTCCCCCGCCCCACTCTTCTGCTCCCTGTTCCACATATTCTCCCCGCCCCCCCTTTCAATGTGTGCATGTGAGAGATGCATGCTCGCAGAGAGAGGAAAGGTGAGTGAGGTGATCATGGAGATACTGCTTTCGCCCTTATCTCCCTGGCCCTCTCCTAACTTTCACTCTCTGTGGGGATTTGGGGTGATCTGGGGTCCCCTTCATTCTGCAAGAGGAGTGCTGGTGGGACTGGGATGGGGGGATGTTGCAGAGCTCTCTCCCTGCTGTTGGAGAGATTTTTTTCAGTGCTCCGTAGTACACAGTGCCTGCCAAAAAGGGGGTCAGCTGTGTATGCACACAGTTGTGGGGAACCTTGCTTCCTAGCCAACACTTGCCAATTTTTATCCCTCACTTCCTTAAATATAGAAATCCCCAGGAGAGGCCAAACCTGTTTCTTTAAGCATTCTGACTAGAGTGACTATGCATCGTTTTGTGTCCTGTATTGCTTAGTATTCTGTTGTCTTTGTAGCTGCTCATTTAAGATTTACAAATGCACACTTGTGAATGCCTGAGCAATGTATGCATATAACCAGAGTGTGTGCACAAATGAGGAATTTGCATGCACATGTGGAACTTTAGGCTGCTACCTGGCCTTGTGCTCACTGGGTATTTGCATACCTAAATTTGGTGCCTGCCAATGTGTGTAACTGTGTACACTTAGCTCTGAAAATTTGGTGCACTGACTTTCGATTGTAAATCTTTGTACGGAGCTGTCAATTATCTAGCACAGTTCACTCGCTGGGCTTTATTTATAGCACTTTCTAAACATGTTTTTAATAATTGAATGGAATTGTAGTTTGTCCTGGCTTACTATTTGTTGCTATTAAAATAGACCTTATTTACTTGTTTTTGTTATGACTTAATCAGCTGGAGGCTTCCTGTCTAGTTGTCTGTCACATCATCCTGCAGTGAAAAAGCAGGATATGGAATAGTTTTGACGTTTCCTTAGTCATTGCTTACTCAGACCCAATGCCCAATTAGTGGAGATGCAAAATTAGCTGACTGAAGTTAATTTTCCAGAGTACTGCAGTAGAGCATTACATGCCCCGGATTAGCACTATTTTTCATTTTGTATGCTTATTATTGCCCCAGTCTTTGCTTTAGCCCTAAAACGAGTTAGTGTTAAACTTCAGAGCTCTTTATAAAACCCAGATGTTGTGCAGCTGAATCAAGCATTCTCCTCCCCTTCTCAGACTCAAATGATTCACTCCACTTACCACATCACTGAAAGATCATTGTTTCTCTAATAGAAGATGTCACCTCTGCCACACAAGTGATTGTAGTATTCAATAAGGCAAAACAATTCACCAGTAAAAGGAAATGGACCATTTCAGTGAGTATACTGGGATGACATTTATCTGCTAGCCACAGCAAAATTAAATAATGGAGAAACCTGTAGTATATTTTCTCAGTCCATTCTAGAAGTTTGTTAAAAGTAGAATTTACTGGGCAGCAAGAACAGCTCATAGTTTATAGAAGTTTCTAGTTAAGAATCTGGTGAGAAAAAATTATTTTTTTTATTTGGGTTTACACTGCTGGCTTTGTCTAATTAGAAATCAAACCCCACAGGATCATATCTTTGATGAGCATTCTTTCTTCTGCCCATCTGAGAGAAAGACATTGTTGTTGCTTTGGGTTTTGTCTGGCAAAATTTTGCATTGCAGCTATTTCTGTGTTTCAGTAACAAAATATGCTCTGGGGGCAATTCTTGGAGATCTTTGGCTCTAGAGAATACCAGTCACGTGGGAGCAAATCATGATTTATTACATAAGCACATTTTCAGTAGTAATGCCTGAAGATCTTTGAAATGGGGGGAGATTGGAAGGGGTTGCTTACAAACTGATGTTGAACTAATATTACAGTGTTAAGAAGGCAATCAGGTAATGCTGTCATTATGAACCACTCAAAACAAAACATCCCTGCTCTTAAGTATTTTAAAGTTTATCCAAGTGAATTCTGTTATAGGTTCCATTAGGTCAAGGTTATGCAATATTGCTTAAAAACACTAAAATCCTGAAATCCATTTATTCTTGTGTCTTTTGCCTTTGGCAGTACTGCTTTATCTGAAATGTCTGTACTCTCTCACTAAAACTACTGCACATATTGTCATTTTTCATTATTATCTTACTTTTGATATGAACTTAATAGTGACTCGGTTTCTGAAATGTGGAGGCAGTCAGTACTTCCTTGCCCGAGACTATACGGACATCGAGCATGCTCTGTGCTACAGAGAGATGCATATATTTGAGGAGAGGTAATTATCAAAGGACGTCACTGGAGCTGTATCCGTACAACTCCATGCAACACTTTGGAATTTTACTTCTTTCTGGAAACACAGTGCAGTTTGTTCTCAACTTTTTAATTCTAAAGTTGTGATTTTTGATGACTGGTAAGTGAGAGCTACATAGGATGGTCGTGTGATAAACACACAGGATTAGGAATTGGGAGAGTTGAGTTCTGTTCCTGGGTCTTTCACAGTGTGGTTTTGGGTCCGTCAGTTAGGATGACATTTTCAAACTTGAGTGTCTGAAGTTAGTCATCTAAATCCATGTTAGAAATCTAAATAAGTGCTGTGATTTTTAGAGATGTTAAGCAGCTGAGGTGTTTGGAGTTTTGTATTGGGAGTCCTGACCAAGCACTGGAATCTTGATCGTGCTGTGCCATGCGGGTATGCTAACACAAAACAGACAAACAAAAGTGCATTTATCCTGGGTTCAGTAATGCAACTTACTTAACCTGCAAGAAACCCACATTTTTTAGCAGTGAAGACAAAGCCTAAGCCATGCTCTTAATAACATTGAGCAATCACAGTGTGCGTCCATGGTATGTTTCTTGGTGGCTGAAGGCAGTCTGCCATCAGCACACCCAGGGGTGTTCACCAGTAGGGTTACCATATTTTGTGCCTCCTAATGGAGGACACTCCCGGGGGGGGGGCCGGCCCCGCCCCCAGCCCCGCCCACGCCCCCGCCCCAACTCCGCCCCCTCCCAAAGTCTCCGCCCCCTCCCCTGCTTGAAGCCTGAAGCAGGTAAGGTAAGGTAAGGGGCGGGGGAGGGAGAAGGAGGCGCGGCGCGGCCCAGGCTGGCCCCCGGCGGCTCCAGCCTGGGTCGGCTCGGGCCCTGGCCGACCACCCCCGGCGCACCCCCCGGCTCCCAGCCCCGCGGCCCGGCTCCCGGCTCCCCGACCCGGCTCCCGGCTCCCGGCTCCCCGGCCCGGCTCCCGGCTCCCAGCCCCGCGGGCCCGGCTCCCCGACCCCGGCCCGGCTCCCCGACCCCGGCCCGGCTCCCAGCCCCGCGGGCCCGGCTCCCAGCCCCGCGGCCCGGCTCCCGGCTCCCCGACCCCGGCCCGGCTCCCCGACCCCGGCCCGGCTCCCGGCTCCCAGCCCCGCGGGCCCGGCCCCGTGGGCCCGGACCGGCCCGGCACTGCGACCCTGGCCCGGCCTGGCCCCCGGCCCGGCTCCCGGCCGGGCACCATGCCCCCGGCCCCGCACAAAGAGGCCCCGGCCGAGCCTCCCGATTTTCCCGGACATGCCCGGCTTTGGGGGATTTCCCCCCGGACGGGGATTTGAGCCCCCAAAAGCCGGACATGTCCGGGAAAATCCGGACGTATGGTAACCCCATTCACCAGTAGCCTACTAACACGTACCTTGGTAAGGTCTATTGTTGTATTGGTCAGCAGACTTTATCTTGCCTTTGAATCACAATGGAAAGCCTTTTCAAATCAATTATGTAAATTTCAAACAAAGCAGCCTACCAAGTTTGGTAGTTGGAGAAATGGAACTGCATCAGAAGAGAAATTATGAAGGGCTGTAAATAAACCTTTTTAATGGCCTGTTGTTTTCAGTTCCCTCTTTCTTTCCCCTTCTCTGTGCTGCTTATTGACTGCAGCTGACACCTTTTTTGCCCTACACCTGTGACTGAGCGTATGTCTACACTACGGGATTAATCCGAATTTATATAATTCGAATTTGGGAAACAGATTGTATAAAGTCGAATGTATGCGGCCACACTAAGCACATTAATTCGGCGGTGTGCGTCCAAGTACCGGGGCTAGCGTCGATTTCTGGAGCGTTGCACTGTGGGTAGCTATCCCATAGTTCCCGCAGTCTCTCGCGCCCATTGGAATTCTGGGTTGAGATCCCAGTGCCTGATGGGACAAAAAACATTGTCGCAGGTGGTTCTGGATACAGCCTCACCCCTCCCTCCCTCCCTGCATGAAAGCAACAGACGGCAGACAACCATTTCGTGCCTTTTTTCCTGAGTGAACACTGCAGACTCCATACCACGGCAAGCATGGAGCCCGCTCAGCTCAAGACAGCAGTCATGAACATTGTAAACACCTCGCGCGTTCTCGTGGAGTTTATGCTGAGTCAGGACCAGAAAAACGAGGCGAGGAGGCAGCGGTGGCAGCAGCGCAGCGACAAGCGTGATGAGGACATGGACATGGACACGGACACAGAAATCTGTCAACCCTTGGAGATTTTTTCAAAAGTTTTGGCATTTCGTCTTTTAGAACGAAGTTCTGCTAGCACTGAATCCTCTCCCCATATAGCGATCAGATCCAGTACCTCCCGTACGGTCCATGCTGGTGCTCTTTTTCGATTATCGGCCTGCATGGTTACCTGTGCTGATGAGCTATCTGTGGTCACCTGTGCTCTCCACGCTGGGCAAACAGGAAATGAAATTCAAATGTTCGCGGGGCTTTTCCGGTCTACCTGGCCAGTGCATCCGAGTTCAGATCGCAGTCCAGAGCGGTCACAATGGTGCACTGTGGGATAGCTCCTGGAGGCCAATACCATCGAATTGCGGCCACACTAACCCTAATTTGAAATGCTAAAATCGATTTTGGCGCTACTCCGCTCGTCGGGATGGAGTACAGAAATCGATTTAAAGAGCCCTTTATT
Organism: Malaclemys terrapin pileata; assembly: GCF_027887155.1. Classification (NCBI taxonomy): domain Eukaryota; kingdom Metazoa; phylum Chordata; order Testudines; family Emydidae; genus Malaclemys; species Malaclemys terrapin. Next base: position 46,519,784 of record NC_071512.1, on the reverse strand, counting down.
TCGAATTAAATAGCGTCGTTGTGTGGACGGGTGCAGGGTTAATTCGAATTAACGCTGCTAAATCCGAATTAAAGTTGTAGTGTAGACCAGGCCTGAGAGTCTTAGGTCAGGTGCCTTTGGCTCATTCCCTCTCTCACCAGAGGTTAAAAGGCTGTTTTTTTAATAGTTGCTGAAACTGGACCACAGAGAGCTACCTCTAAGGCTTTAAGAAATCTTTACTGGAAAAAGCAAATAAAAATTATATCATATCAAAAGTAAGTGGTACCAAAATCCAATCTAGACAGCCTGGACATCCAGCTAAGCTAGATATGGCACAGTCTTGCACTTACAGAGGAAAATCAGAAAAATAACAGCACACTTCTTTAGGCTCCTTTCTCTGTTTCTCAGCCTCTCTCGTGTCAGTATTGCCACATGCCTAACGTTCCTCTGAATCTCTAATACCACGTATGACTCTTCCCCCCACCCCCTCAACTTGCTCTACAGACCAATTGATTTTAGTCTCTGAGCTCTCTGAAGTGGGTAGGCGTGAGCTTGCATTAATATTTTAGTTATGGAGTCTTAGGAGGTCTTTGCACAGACACGCTAATGTTTGCACAGGTGCCATATCTTGGGCAGCAGTTTAATTTCTGCCCACCAAAGCTCTTTAATATGTTCCAGGTTTATTCAATAATATGTGAACCTCTGCTTCTGTCAGTAAACAGGCTATTGTCCACCTTTGTACCTCTTGGTATTGGATTTGAAAAGCTGCTGGATTTCTGATCTTCCCTCCCAAGTCTCAGCAATCTTCCCATTCTCTGTCACTGACCGTGGCATTTTTGCCAATCAGTCCAATAACCTGGGAGTTACCTTTGACACCCCACTTTGACTGCACGCATCCAGACTGTCTCTAAAGCTCACCACTTCTTCCTCCAAAGCAGTTTCAAAATCTGACCTTTTCTTCCTATCTAGCTAGGTAAAACTCTCATCTCGGCCCAAACCATCTTATGTACAATAACCCTCCCTCCTCTCCCCCCCCAATTGCCACCTAGTACCCCCATCACATAAACCTTCAAGCCAAAGCAAATGCATTTGTTAAGAAAATCTTGCTCACCACTCTGGACTGTACAGTCTGGTGGCTGCTCTCAGGCACTAGGGCTGGTGGAGGGTCTGGGGCTCTCCACAGCAGCCCAGGCTCCCTGGATAGCTTTTACACCAGCCCAGCTCTAGCTTCCAGCCTGGCCAAGAGGTGGGTCTTGGGGGAAAGAGGAGGAGCAGAGTGTGGGGCCACAGTTCTGGTCCCCTCCTCCCATTCTACATAGGTCCTGGCGCTCCTGTGGGGGCCTCCAAATTGGCTGGAGCCCCTGGGCATAGACCCAGTGGGCCCGTGTGTTAATTTGCCATTGCCCGCAGCCTAGTGTGCAGAGCAATCTCCTACAATGTGGGAGACCCAAGGTCAAATCCGTTCTCCCGCTCGGACAGAAGCAGAGAATTGAACCTGGGTTTCCCACATCGCAGGTGAATGCCTTAAGCACTGGGCTAAATATTGTTAGGAGGACACCATTCCTTCCCCTCCCCCAACCTACTTTGTTAATGGCATCTAAATTCTAGGGAGGGAATGTTTGGTGAATTTGTGTCAAATTTGCAAATAGTTTGGGGTCAACCAAAACTGCATTTTTCAGTGAATAAACTAGTCACCTGAAAAATTTCTTGTGTTAATCAAGCTGTCATATCTTCACTGGGATTTTACCTCATTTTAATGTCTCTGTTAGCTAACTCAAGGTAAGAATTCCTCTCTCCCTCTAGTGAAGACAAGGCCTTGGTTTCAAAATGACTATTTGGGGTGTGGGTCTGTTTTATATGCTTCTCTTGTTGGCTTGACATAACCTGAATATGTTTATTTTCAGGTCACCTTACCTAGTCACTCAGCTTTGTGGTTGATGAAAGCGGGTGGATTGAGGTTTGTGGGTTGAGGGAGTTTTTTAGTTGACATGTTAATTTAATATTTTATTAATCTTTTCCACTGATTATTAAACTGTATCAACTGTGGAGGTATGTATAAAGTAAATAAAAAGAAATCTATTTTATCCGTGTGTGTGTGTAAATTCAGTTAGCATTTAAAATAATTTGCATATGCACAGGTCTGATTGTACTTTTATGAAGGATTTACTTGAACAAGTTACAACACACAAGTGTTAGTGTCTCCGTATACAAATAGTTCTCTCCTTATTCCTGTGCTGAAGAGTCTTTAAAGTACAGTCACAGTTTGAATCCAGATTTGTGGGAGAGATTTGTCATTTGACTGTCTATGAAACATTGCATGAAGGAAAATGAAACCACATGCATTTCACTACACAAAGAAATCTGTTTTTCATTTGTCTTTTGCTGCATTGTATTTTCTACTAGTAGGAAAGAGACAAACTTAAATGGATGGTTTAGGGATTTGAAATAAAAGGCAGTATATTTCATACTAAAGAAAAAACTGATATTTGATTATTAAGATGCTTTTATATAGTATTTTGTAGAAGAGGCAGGCTCTATAACCTGAAAAATCCACTGTTTCAAATCTTTGTTGATTGGATTGATACAGTAACCTTTGAATTCTGTTGACATCATGTAATATAATCATACCATTCTAGTAGTGACATTAACATTAAAGTTGAGATAATGCTTCTCTGTAGAACCCATGTATTTATTTAAGCTTTTCTTTAATTAAATAAACAAAACAAAAAGCCAACAACGTGTACTACCCTGCACGCTGTGGTGGAGTTATGGAAAACCTTACTTTTTTCAGAAAATAGTCCAGCAGATTTACTCAGGTTTTTTCAGTTATTTGAACTTGTGTCATTCTAATGCTTTTTTGGGGGCAGGGACTACCACTTTGTTCTGTGTTTATCCAGTGCCCAACACAACAGAGACCTTGTCTGTGACCTGGGCTCCTTCATGATACTGCAAGTCAAACAATAATAATACAAAAAGAAGTATGTTCAGGAATGTTTTGCAAGTTTTTGTATACTATACATGTTAAAGCTTCTAATTTCAATATGTGTGAAAATGTAGCTTTCTTAAAGTTAAAGGGCAAGTGGTGAAAACATTTTGTTGTTTTTCTGCCTGTGAGGCTTTCTTGGAAACAGTACAAAATGGACCTCTTTAGTGGGAGCTATTGAGTGCTCACCCTAAACATAGACTTAAAAGCCTAATTTTATCCATTGTGTTAAGCCGCTGAAGATGCCCTCCAAAAATGCTATCAAGAGCATGACAAGGAGGTCTCTTTGCATTTGCTCAGACAATTCAAATTAAGTGAAAACTGGAGAACTACTTAGGCTCAATCCTAAACTTCTGATGTTCATCACGTAATCTGTCTCATTGAGAAAGTAGTGTAACAGTCCAAAGCACATTGTGGGCGGTCAAAAATTCTTCTGCAGTCACCAGCCACTGCATGATTAGTTGATTCTCAGCAGCAGTTGCTAGAACCCTCAGGGAGCTTCTCAACATTTGCATGCAACTATCATAAGTATATTGAAATTTGTACTGAGCACGAGAAGGATTTTTTGATGAAATGCACATTTTACATAGCAGAGAACTTCACGGAGAGGCACTAAACTTGCAAAAGCAATTACAGTGGGGTTTGGAGATACTTGACAGATTGCATGCTGATAGTGTTCTTGTCACAGTTTTAGTGGAAATCAGGCTTGAACTAATTAACAACAAAGAACTGGAAGCACACAAGGGCAGAATTAAAAAACTATTTGGAGAAGCTACTGAATTTAGCCAATGTGACTGATCCCAAATACAAGGTCACAGAAGTTGAGTGTGAAACAGAGAGAGAGACTGAAATGTAGCTGATGGAACATAATTTGGAGTTCCTACCTTCTTTTCTAGCATTTAAAATTAAAGATCAAGATTTCTACATAAATTCTGTTCAAAAAGGAGTTTGTGTTGCATTTCATTGCATTAAAATTGTGGAAGTAAAATCATGAAAGACAGGACAGTTGATTTTGGAGTTTTGTCAGGTTTTTTTTAAAGAACCAGATTCCTTTCTGTTGAGTTTGCCATCAGTAGAGTATGCTGCTATCCTTTTGGAATTGGTGTGCTAGAAACTTCATAGTAAGCTAGGTGCTGGAAAAGCAAATAACCTTATAAGAATGTATTGACACCTAAAGGTAAATGCAGAAGAGAGATTGTCCAGATGAATAAATTTGCTTGGGACATAATTATTGTATCCTTGTGACTTATTTACTAAATTCTATGCTTTATATTTTGAACAATATATGGCCATTTTAATTTTATGTTTGAGGAACAAAATATGCTTCCAAATACCCTAGTTAAAAACAAACAAACCACAGAACCAGAGCTTGGGCCAGTTATTCACCATATTAATTTGCTTGTGTTGTATCCCCATCCCATAACCTTTGTCTGTTTGTGTCTTTAGACTGTAAGCATGTCCGTGTCTGTATAGCACCCAGCACAATGGAGCCTGATCCCAATGAGGGCTATTGGCTGATACCATAGTATAAATATGTACTACAACTAATGGCATATGTTTTATGGTTCATCTTATAAAAACGTGTGTGTTTTGGTTTTTTGGAGTTTTCCACTGGGTATCTCCACTTTTTGGAGGGTGGGAGAGTTTTGGGGTTGGATAAAATCACAATCCTCTCATCTGCTCTGAAATTGCTCATAGTTGCGGTTAGCCAAAGGTAAATATTTTTGTGTGTAGAAAGTTTGAGCTATTTGGACTTTTTTGAGTTATCTGAAAATGTGGGGGAGAAAATTATTTTTCACCTGTTAAACATTTCTGGTGCTTTTTTGCTTTGGCTCATAATTCAAAAAACTCTTTTGAGACTTCATGCTTGGCTTGTGCTCTGAGATGTTGACTGACGACTGCCTTGCTAGGATAAAACTCAATAATAGGCTTTTTTAAAAAAATAGCTACCATTAGCATGTATGTAATGTTTGTTTCATTTCAAAATGATGTACCATTGTTATAATTATCTGAAATTTCTTGTGTGGCTATTTGAGGGACTACACTTACATTTAAATTATTGTGCAATCATTTTAATAACCACTGGTGTTTTGTATAAGCCTTTGTATTCAGGAAAGGGCTGATAGAAAGTTCCTATACGAGAGGGGTGGCCAAACTTACTGGCCCTCCGAGCCACATACGACAATCTTCAGAGGTTTGAGAGCTGGGACATACCTGCTGGAAGCCAAGGGTTGGGGCTTCAGGCCTGCTCCTGCTGAAGTCCAAAGCCCTGGCAGGTGCGCCCCGCAGGGCTGAAGCCCCGAGACCCACACCCCCCATCCCCACTAGGCAGAAGCCCCCATTGCACCACTCCGCTGCAAGGCAGAGGTCCTGAGTCATTTCCCCCCCCCAGTCTGGTAGGTGGAGAATGGGAGTGGGGGGGAGGGGCTCCGCAAGCTGCACTTTAATCATAAAAGAGCCGCATGTGGCTCACGAGCCACAGTTTGGCCACCCCTGCTATATAACAAGAGAAAGCGTATGTAAACCTCTATGTAGTTTGGATATTTTCCTCCAACTACTAGTGCTTAATATCTGTTCATTACAACATTAGCCTTCCACTTTATAACATTGTATAGTGATTTCTAAAGTTATTATGTTAATTTATACAATGTTGTTACAAATGCTTCAATGGATGCTGAGATAAATGAGGAGAGATGTAGCAAGTTATAATGGAAGGGACAACGTCTGAGTGTTAGAGAATGGATGGCCTGAGCAGTCAGGATGTCTGATCTGACAATTTACTCAGACTCTACAACATCCTAACGTCAGCTACCCATAACTCAATCACCACAAAATACCCCATTCCTCCACCTTACCCAGACAAACCACCATGGTTCACTGAGACCTTTTTTCAGAAGAAACCAGAGGGCTGAAGTCTATTAAGCAGGTGGCTCAAGACTCTCTATTACCACAAAAGGAGCTGATGAAAGCTTATGCCATTGCTGGGATGAGGCACAGAGATCATTCCTCTCCTGTTCCAGAACATCTGCAAAACATCAACCTGTGAAACTCTTCTAAAATAATGAGTTGCCTAATTAAATCCAGTGTATTTCCCTGTAACCAAAGACTCTGTTGCTTTCTGCTAGAAGCTGCTATGTATATGTATATCTCATTAACTACTTGAATTCATTGCAGTGAGGGACTGGGGGTGGGGTGGGAAGCTACAGAACAGCAGTATAAGAACATTAGATTATAGGAATGGAGATCTTGAGTAATGGCAAAATCTGAGTAAGGATGCAGTGGGAGGAAACTTCAGAATTCACCAATGTGGATATATTAGTGTGAACATTCAGAAAAACAATGAGATCTATTTGGTGGACAGAGGCTGTTATGGCCCAGTGGGTAGGGGACTGGATTGGGAGTCAGGAGACCTGCCTTCTGTTCTCAGCTCTGCCACTGATGTGCTGTGTGACAATGGACAAGTTTTCCCCACACCTCTGTTTCCCTTCCCACCCTTTGTCTTGTCTATTTAATCTTTGGGACTGTTTCTTACTCTGTTTGTATAGTGCCTAGCACAATGGAACTTCGATATTGGCTGAGGTCTCTTGATGCTATGGCAAAACAAATAAATAATACTGAAAGGAGGTAGCACAAGACACTTAAAATTAGACTGGAAAAAGCAGTAGTATATATCAAGGGAGGTGGAGTGCATGTAACCTAGTTGTTTAATAGGTTAGCTCCATCTCTAGCATCTCTGATTCCATGTATAACACTTATATATTTCTGTACCACTTGTCCTTCAGGTTCAGGTGCAAGGCTTTGTTGATAATGAGAACCAAGGATCTTGCATGCCTGGGTCTTGAATAATGTTCATAAGGTGATGTTCCTGACTGCTCCTTTTTCTTCATGCCCGGTCTTAGTGCATATAAGGAAAATAATGTTTATGCAGATGTCATCTAGAGTCACATCCTCTCCATTTGGAAATGAATCTGTCATTTTGACCAAGGTTTACCTCTTATGCCTGTAGGATCTTAAATACCCATTTAAATCAATGCATAGACTTCAGTAGAGTTGGGTGAGGCCCAGTTCACAACTCCAATTCAATCCCCTTTAAGATTTATGGTCTTATGGCATTCCTGGGTGGCCTCTTCTGCATTGTCTGGAGTTTCTGTTGTACGGTATTTTAGAGGTAACCTCTAGAATTGGTTTCAATACTTTCAGCTTTACCATTGTTGGGTTATTTAAACCAAGGCTTTCTCTTTGAATGATTTTTATGGATTTGATATCTAGTTCTGATGCTCTGCAGTGTTATGTTGGAGACCTGGTTTTGATTCTGTCCCTTCATCTTGCTTCTCTGGACTTAACTGATTATACAGCAAAAACTCACTAGCTTGTAGTGCCATGACTTGTGCTTTTGCTAAGCCACACAAGGCTGGGCCTGCACAGTGCTTGGATAGGACACCTTCAAGGGAGAGAGTCTGAGGAAACCACGTATCTCCTGTTCACCAAAATCAGCTAATCTAATCTCCTGAGGAATCTTTTCATATGGAGGCTGTATTTATACTTATCGCCTTCATATATTTTTGGTATCTTTAAATAAAAAGAATAAAAACTTACAGTATATGCCGGTAACTAAAATTTAAATTCCTTTTTGATAAGGCTGTTGCATATAATAATATAAGAAAAGAATTCTTTAAATACATCATACTAAACAATGAACCTCCTTAGGAGCCAGGAAATGAGAAACTCCGGCTGTTTTTTGGAGCCTTAAGGTCTTTAAAACCAAAATGAAGTAGAATTATTGAGGATGTTCTCCTTGGTCTACTTGCCCTGCGGGAAGTACTGAATATTATGGACCATGCTATTTCTCAATACCCTCTCCATAGCTTTATCAAGGCATCCCTCGTTCTCTTTTTAGAGTTCAGCTCCTGTCTATCAAAGTGCTTTCTCTTGTGCTAGTTCCTCCTCTGTCCCAAGACACTTCTCTGTAGGTTTCCATGAAGATTAGCTCTTGACCTTCTATTTTTTTTCTACCCCTGCTGTCACCTTTTGTATCTTAACTGCTAATTGTAGGCAGATAAAGTTCATCTTTGCGTGTTTATGCCTTTGATTATTTCTGTCGTCATTATGGTGACCAGATGAGGGGAAGAAAATATCGGGACACATCGGGGGGCGGGGAGTTGCCCGCCGTCTGAGCAAAAGAAAAAAGAAAATATCGGGACGGTCCTAATCATCATTTATTATCTTGGCCTGTCTTCCCCCAAGTTAACCTGTGACTGTGGACATGTCTTCCCAGAGTGGGTAGACAGACACATGCTAGGTCTGCTTGAATTAGCCTGCTAAAGATACCAGTGTGGCTGCAACAGCATGCTTGCTGGTTTGGGCTAGTCACTTGATTAGTAGCCAGGGGTCAGGTGGGATTGTACTTGGGTGGGTAGCCCGAGCTGCCACCTATGCCACCTTGGCCACATTGCTATTTTAATGCACTATCTCAAGCAGAGGTAGCACTTGTCTGTCTACCCATGCTGGGAAGCACCTTCCCAGCTGCTGTGTAGATATACCTTTACCCCAGCGATGACAATCATATATAGAAACCTGATTGTGAGGGTAAAATGTAATGGATGGCAAGACTATAGGCTTCCCAACTCTACTCTTGTCATAATGAGTAATATTGAATGCTACAATTGTTTTCCTGATCTCAAATATTTCCAGGGCCGACTTACCCATACACAAAGTATGCAGCTGCGTAGGGCACCAGGAAACTTGGGGCACCAAATTTCCTGGTGCCCTACGCAGCTGTGTGCTGCTCCAGTCCCTGCTCCGGCTCTTCCCTATGGCCTCCGCCCCAGCCCCGCCCCCACACCACCCCTTCCCCAAAGCCCCTGCCCCTGCTCCGCCCCAGCTCCACTCCCCTGAGGAGTACAGCAGGGCCGGGCCTGTACTCACCAGCAGCGGGAATTGCAGGGACCCAGCCCCAACTAGGGATGGCCCTGACTATTTCTTGCACACTTGCCCCAATGTATTACAAAGAGAAATAGTATAGAATGTAGCCATTTCTTTAGTGAAGGTCTGGGAGGGGGTGTTCACCTCACACCAGCCTGGGAGCAGTTAATGAGGCTGAAGTGAGGCCAATTAACCAGACAGGCCACAGCTGAGGGAAATTAGGTGGCCTAAGTAATGCCCTGAATGATGATGGAGCCCAGCTGGGAAGGAACAGGGTGGGCTAGGGTAAAGCCAGGAAGCTGGCAGTAGATTGGGGCTGCCATGAGGGAGCTTGTAGCCATTCTCTGGACATTAGAGAAGGGAAGAAAAGGGAAGCCAGCTAGAGAGGGTGTAGGAAAAGGTTCAGGGAAAGGACAGCAAGGTTTAAGATGGTGCGGACCTGGGCTGCTGATTAGAGGGTCCCTGAGCTGGAACCTGGAGTAGAGGATGTGCTTGGGTTCCCCAACCAGCCACTGGAGAAGTGACACCATTAAGGGGCAGTAGATCCTGAGAGCCCCGGAAGGAGAAACTACAGTGACTTGGCTGGAGGGCCAAGCCACGAAGCAGGAGCAGAAAAGAGCAAGGCACAGAGAGTGTGATCGAGTGCAACTGCCTGAAGGGGCATTGGCCTGGCAGAGCTAATCCCCAGCCACGGCCAGAAGGAGGCGCTAGCCGGTGACAAGGTCTTAGCCCTATTTCTATAATCCATAAAACAAAACCTTAAATCTAAAAGGATAGGTCTGACTGAAGTCTATTTTTTTTTCCTACCTGTAGTGGGGCGGCTGCCCCACTCCATTAGGCAGGGAGTTAAAAGCAGCCCTGGAGAGGGCTGCTGCTGGCAGAAGCAGTGAGGGCAGCTGAGTGAGTAGCTGACCACAGGTGTGACCAGCTCAATCAGGGCCCAGCTGACCCTGATAAGAGGGCTGGGGGCCGGGAGATGGAAGGAGTTGCACTCTAGCCCTGGAGTGGGAAGGGCTAGCTGCCTGGGAGCAAGGTACCTGAAGCAGAGCTGTGCTGGGGAAGGGCAAAGGGAGTGGGGGAGCTCCAGCCTGGTAAACACCCCAGGCTGCAGGCCTTCGTGAAGGCCTACGAAGGTACTGGGGCTACAGAGGTGCAGCCCGGGGTTAGGCAGTGGCAGCTGGTCCAACCCCCTTGCCAATGATGAGTGGCCATCACAAACTGCAGTCTTCCCCAGTAAAAGAGGGCTAGATGATGACTGGCAGTAGCCACTGAGGCAAGGTGGGCTTAGAGGGTTGCGGGTTCCCCAGGGAGGGGAGACCCAGAGAGTGGGGTACTGCTGGGGGCAGAACCCCAAGGGAAAGGGGCACCGGGGTCCGGGAGGGACATGGCGCCTAAGGCAGGTGAGACACCGGCCAGAAGGAGGCACTCTGGGGCTGGAAAAGAGCTAATTCCCAACCAACCAGCAGGAGGTGCTGTGCTGGTGAGCCGTCGCTTCGCCACACTACTGAATACAAAATGAGTTAGAGAAGGGATTCCTGAATTATGATACCTCAAAATGGAAGTTTTCACCTAAGACCACAAAAAAATCATACCCTTTTACCATTTTGTAGGGGCTAGATAACTTAGTTAGCGGGATCCATCTGGTTAAGATCTAGTGCACAGGACCAAAGATGAGTTGACCAAACTCTGAATTTTTAGAAGTAGTAACATGAAAATGTCACTTCCGCTCCGGACTTAGAAAAGTATATCAAATGACTGATAGAGAGATCAGGTTTTCTTAAGCATGTGTGTACCCCTGTTTCTTGTGGAAATAGAGTTCTAAATGTAAACTGATCCCGAGGAAGCATGGTCTATGACAAAGGGATAATTTTTCCACCAATACTAAAGTCAATCCGATAATCTATTTTTTTTTTTAAATGCTGTAACCCCAGGTAGATGATTTTTCTTACACTTTTTTCCAGATCTCAACATGAGAAAATGGGAGGCAATTTAAATTGTTGAGTTCATCTAGGCATGAGGGGCACAGGAGAAAGAGATGAATCTTGCACTGCTAGTCCCAATAACCTCCTCGTGAAGATTTCCTAGGGTATTCAGTCCATATGGATCTTAGGAGGTCCTCAGAAGGAGTGCAGAGATATGGAAAAAGTGTTTGGAAGAAAACAGAGCTTGTAGCAGAGAGGAAAGACAGCAGAAAAGATGCATGGTGGCTGCTGTCAGGGTGGAAGGATAATGTAGAAGGGAGGGCAGCGAAGTAGGGGGCAGTAGAGGAGAACATGCAGAGTCAGTAGAGCAGGGGGCATGCCACTCTCCTGCATACGTCAAATGGCTTGGGAGGGGTGACATTGCAAGACTTCAGATACTTTGTGGAGAGGAGCCCACTCCTCTGCAAGCCTTAACAACTCATTGGAGTCTTTCACAGCCGCCTCCCACCCACTGGAAATCTCATTAGGCTCAACAGACCTGGAAGAACCTAAATAGGACTGGCTAGTGATCCCGATTCAACCAGTGAAATGGTTGAGCTTTCGATGACTTGGTGGGATGAGCGAAGATGTTAGAAGAACCCTGTAGAGCATCCTAAGGTTTTTAGTGAGTGTGTTGGAGGCCCTCACATGAGCTTCCTAACAACTAGACAAGGGAGTTAGTATTTTGTTACATAAGAATGGCCTTACTGGGTCAGACCAATGGCCCATCTAGTCCAGTATCTAGCACCCTGCGTGGATACAAAATTTGTATCCGTTTCCGATCTGCAAACATGGTCCACGGATATGAAGTGGATATCTGCAGATTTGCAGGACTTTACCAGTATCTTATCTTCTGACAGAGGCCAGTGCCAGATACTTGAGAGGACACGAACAGGGCAATTTATCAAATGACCCATCCCCTGTCATCCAGACCCAGCTTATGGCAGTCAGAGGTTTAGTTACACACACGGTGTTGTGTCTCTATCCAGCTTGGCTGATAGCCATTGATGGACCTATCCTCCATCAATCTTTTGACCCCAGTTATCATCAGTGAGTTCTACAGGTTGACTATGCATTGTGTGAAGAAGTACTTCCTTATGTTTGTTTTAAACATGCTGCCTATTAATTTCAGTGGGTGACCTCTGGGGTTCTAGTGTTTATGTGAAGGAGTAAATAATATTTCCTTATTCACTTTCTCTACATCATTCATGATTTTATAGACCTCTATCATATTCCCCCTTAGTTGTCTTTTTCCAAGCTGAACAGTCCCAGTCTTTTTAGCCTCTTTTCATATGGAAGCTGTTCCGTACTCCCTAATCACTTTTGTTGTCCTTCTCTGTACTTTTTCCTATTCTAATATATCTTTTTTTGAGATGGGGTGACCAGAACTGCACACAATATACAAGGTATGGGCATACCATGGATTTATATAGTAGCATTACCATAATTTCTGTCTTATCTATTCCTTTCCTAATGGTTCCTAATATTCCGTTAGCTTTTTTGACTGAGCCAAATCTTTTCATTGAACTATCCACAATGAATATATATATTGCCTGATCAGTCTAAAGAATGTGAAGGTGTTTTCTATTAATTAATTTGAGCACACAAGGAGCAATGCCTTTAGGCTTTTATTAGGTAATTTAACATCAACCCTGAGAGATTGTAAAGTTGCAGACTGTAGAGCCCTGTATTTGTCCACTTGGTCTTCTTACTTGCTCTTCAAACTAGCTTGAACATGTTGGTATGAACAATGTGCTTTCTGGATCAAAGATGTTGGTTCTAATGTGGAAAAAAGTAATTGCTTTTCCTGTACTTTAACCATCATCTGCAGTTTCTGTAAATGCATGATTGTGTATACACTGGTCAGTGTTAAAGGATTTGCATATTGTCACTGACATGAGGGCATCTAAACTACCTTGTACAGACACAGAAATCTACTGCTGCTTTAGTACTGTTTTTACCCCTTATATAAAACTGCTCAACTCTGGTTTCCATCTCCATTAAGAATCATTGTAAATTCTGCTGTTATAACATATAAAATCCAGGATGAATCGCAATGTCAACAACACCACTTAAGATCATATATGCAGAACATACATCTGTGTACCTGTTTCCACCAGGAATGCCAACTCTTATTTAGCTATCAGGGAGTAGCTGTGTTAGTCTGTATCCACAAAAACAACAAGGAGTCTGGTGGCACCTTAAAGACTAACACATCTGAAGAAGTGGTGTTTTACTCACAAAAGCTTATGCCCAAATAAATCTGTTAGTCTTTAAGGTGCCACCAGACTCCTTGTTGTTCTTATTTGCTGAAATTTAGCCTATTGAATGAAAAGTCTGAATTCTTAAAGGGACATCTCACTCATAGCTCCATCCAGGCTCTCCCCCAAACTCTCAAGGAAAGTTTAAGAACTCTTAGCACGATGTAGAGTGTATAACACTGGAAGCAAATTGAGAAAATATACATGCAGGGAAAGATGGTGCATAGTGGCTCATGTTCTTCTCTTCAGTGATGACTTTACTCTGAATCCTTTTTTAGGATAGGGTTTGTGGTGTTGTTTTACTGTTGCTTCCTCCTGTTTGTCCTGCTGAGCCAACACATCTCAGAGGGAATAAGCTGGAGTCTATTCCTTCTTTTAAAAACAAAATCATTTGCTAAGTTCCAGTTGGTTACCCCTGTGCAAACACATCAAAGGCTAACAGGGTTGCATAACAAGGGGGCAGGGATAGCTCAGTGGTTTGAGCACTGACCTGCTAAACCCAGGGTTGTGAGTTCAATACTTGAGGGGGCCACTTAGGGATCTGGGGCAAAATCAGTACTTGGTCCTGCTAGTGAAGGCAGGGGGCTGGACTCAATGACCTTTCAAGGTCCCTTCCAGTTCTAGGAGATAGGACATCTCCATTAATTTATAACTGAAGTTGGGCACATACCTTGGCCTTCAAAATCCATATTATTGATGGTCATATGAAATGGGGGGAAATACCAGCTTGACTGTCAGATTCCAGATTGAGCTTGCATGACTGGAAGGTAGAATTTTTTTATTTTTTTTTAAACTTGCAAGCTGTGAGCCAACTTGATCTGGAATCAATGAGAGGATAAACATGGAACCTCACAATATCATTTTGCAGCCATTTTTTCAGAGTTGAACTGCACTTTAATGATCAAAACCAACATCTTAAGCTTCACCCCGAAATCAGGCTATAGTCAATGCAGGTAACAGAACACACGTGTAATGGCTGTTTGTGCTGAGTGCTCTTTATTAAGAAGGCAACTGCCTTCTGCACTAGGTGCCATTTCTGATTGCTTGGGATTAAATAGTCAAAGCAATGTAACTGTGAGGTGACAAAGACATCAACAACATTAGTGAGGGGATGATTATGGAAATTTATGTGGGGTGGGGTATGTTTACATTTTTCTTTTAAAATCTGTTGTTTGAGAGCTATACCTTATCTAGTTTTTGTTACAAGCGACAGATGCTGCTTCACGTTTAAATGCATACTTAAAATGTAATAATTTCATAACGTTGGAAGGGAAATAAGGGTGGATTCTTCATTTATGTTGTATCTTTTTATATTTCATCACAACAGTTCAACAATGTTGTTTGCTATAGGTTGCAAGTAAATATTAAATATTTTTTAAAGCCTAAGTTGATTTCAAAGCAGAGGACTATTCATTATTTGGAGGTAGGATTGTAACATCAGACATCATCTGGCCAATCAGTATACAGCTTGTTTTAATTTTTATATTGCTGCTATTTGTGTGGAATGCTGAATTTTATAGGAGTGACATTACAACCATGAATGAGATTTTTCCGAAAATGTTACATTCATAAAAAATTGAGGGGGTTTTGGCAGCTGGCTATAGGTTCTAAGGGGATACTATAATGTAATTTATAGCCGTGTTTTGGGGATGTACTGTATATAAATATTACATTAAAATTATGTTAAAAGGACATTTATTTGCAAACTCAAGCACTCAAAAGTCTGGAAATGCCAGATTTATGGTCATCTGTGCAACCTTAATTCTGCCCCCTACGGTGTTCATCTTGTGCATTGAATGAGGCAGGGGTTCTGTGGAAAAAACAGTATGTGACTATAATTAGACTGTATCAAAATGCATGTGCACAAGAATTAGGGTTGCATAATCAACCATAAATCTGGCATTTGCTCACTTCCAAGTGCAACTTAATTTAAGTTCTTTCAACATTATTTTCCTAGTTTTTTAAAGGAAAAATGTAAAACGAATTCTTCTGTGTGTAATTGTGACACTCCCTCCTCTCATGGCTCATCAGCAGAGTCTGAACTCTGAACCTTCAACATTGCAGCACAGTCTGCTGCCAAGTGAACTTTAGGACTAACTACGTTAGCCGTCAGCAGGAGAAAGCTGTTATCCCATAGGCGGTATTAACCATTGGGTCCAGGTGCTGGGTCCCAGAGAGACTCTCTTCCTGCTAGAGAGAGAGAAGCTGAATGGAATTTCATGGGATGAAGAAAAAACTCTGTAGCCTGAGGGGCCATCCCTCTGCTGAATCGCAAAGGCCTGCTGCAAATAATGGAGGTGTGAGAGTTTCTTAAAGAAAAAGTCACAAGAATCATAAAAAGTGTTAAGCAACCTAAATATTAGTGATTCCTGTCAGCTCCCCCTATAATTACAATGTTATGCATATACTGTACATTTACAGGATGAAACGGGTATTATATAAAGCATAAACTGGTTGAGAGAGGTTTTGACTCAATGACTGTTCAGTAACTCCTCATGGAAATTTATCAGGCAGTTGTTCAGAAATGCAAAAGCAGTATCACATCGAGAAATTCACATATTGTCCAGACCTATAAATCTTGGATCATGAAACGTTTTGCTGCCTAATATGCCATGTATGTTGGGCAAAATTCACCCCCTCTGCTGCCCTTATGTAAAGGTTACATCATGATGTGTGATTTTTAGTGTGACGTTGAAATGTAAGTGGAACGTAACTGCAGCATGGGGTTTGGTACAGAAGACTTACAATGAAGTGGTTAAAGATACATGGCCTTTGACGTGGTACCTCTTAATGCGTCACCTAAACTTTGTTAGCATCTTCTATAACTGCACACTGATCATAAGTGAAATGTAAAGCTGATTTTGCCAAACAATAAATGGTATAGCGTCTAAGGAAACAGGTGGTTTTGATTAGTAAATTTCCACTCAAATAAGGAAGCCTGTGGTCCAAGGATGGGAGAGCGGCAAAGGCAGCTTCTTGCCACCTTTTTGCTTCCCCTATTCTTGTGCTGTAAGGGTTTGTTCACCTGGAACACCAGTGTGCGGCAAGCCAAGGTGTGAATCTACAGTGTGCTAGCTTGCCACACAGTAATGTCCCATGTAGAAAAGCCCCAACAGCAGAGAATAGCTGAAGTCCAGCAGAAGTCCAGCGGCACCCTGATAATGCCCCGTATACTAGGGGTTTCAAGGGATATGGTGCATGGTTATTATACCAGCCACCTGGTAAATTCCTGTATCTGGATATTCCCAGGTTGCTAGATATGCCAGCTTTATGGACCATTTCTCCAGCCACGGAGGCATAAATGGACCATAACATTATCTAGCCCCCTTGTGTTTTATTACTCTTCTCCTCTTCGTCATCCTCTAAGACAAATCAAAGCAAGCCTAAAAAGAATGCAGTCACCTTTCCGTTTAAACTGCGTGAATGTGCATCAGACTCATACTAATTGCATTAATATGATTTAGTTGACATTGAATTAATCTTGCCAATTTGGTGCATGTAGTAAGAATAATGGTCACTTCTACCCTTACTCTGCCATCCTGTAAGTATAAATGTAAATTGAGTTTTTTACTGTAGTTTCACTAATGTTCACTACAAGCTTTGTTGCTGCTAAACCCAGGCCCCATTCCAAGACTGCGAATGCTCGCACACAATTAATCTCACAAATTTATGAATGCCAAAGCATGGAGCAAAATGAAAACAACTGGAGGAATGTATAAGGGGAATAACTGGACTGTATCCAGATGTGCATGTGTAAAACATCACCCACTGACTCCTCCCCCATATCCTGTCTGAAGAAAGGAATTTTTTTCAAAAATAAACTGGGGTTATTTGAAAGAAGTTACGGTGTCTGACTGAAACCTAATAGGCAAGGCTGGGTTAGTCTTAATTAGGTACCTTCTTTCTTCCTCTGTTTTTAACTCATTCAATATCATTGAATTTAACAGCTTTACTTCCATTTTCTGTGCCTGTTGTTGTAACCTTTGAGAAATATATTCAAAGGATGTGGTGGGGGAAAACATTGCGGAAGATCATATGAAGGTTTCTATGAGATACACTAACTTCTATGAGTAGCGGTGGGCACCATTAAGTTCTCAGTGAGAATATTCAGTTAGCAAAAGCTGGGGAGGGGTAAAGGGAAATTGGAGAGAATTTATAGATAGAACTTATTGATTGAAGTGAGGTGGAATGGCCATTCCTTATGCTTTCTTTACAGGCAATGGGATAAAAATGGAGGTTGCAATCGTGTCCTTACTCAGCTATAACTGAGTCAGTGACCTCCACTGAAGGACAGTTGTGTTGTATGCAGTGAGGGCTGGGGTCTTTCTTAGCAGCTGCCATTGCAGACCTCATTTTCTGACAGATCTGTGTTTAAAAGGGGAATGGGAATGAGCAGCAAAGGGGCAGGGGAGGAAAGGCTAGACTGGGAAAAGCCACCCTGTTTTTACTTTCATAAATCTGTCTTTTTCCTAATGATTTTGAGGCACCGTTTGTATTCCTTCTGTTTAGTAAATCATATATCCCATCTTTAAATAGTTCTGTGCTTTCTCAGCACAAACTCTTTTCCTAGACATTTTGTAACACTTTATTTCTCCCTAAATTAAAATAACAGGAACCTTGGCTGAGTTTTACGAAAACACCCTCACAAGCTTTTTCTACTGTCTGCTGTTTACTTTGGGTCTGTACCCAAGTAGGATGAAAGAAGAAAAGAAATCGCACTGAATCTTCTTAAAAACTGGAATCACTACACGACAGAGAGAACTCCTAAAGTCCTTACTCCATTCCTAGCCCTTGCCTAGGCGAAAATCTCATTGAAAACAACTAAGCGAGGTCTTCAGGGTTTGGCCCACAGAAAGAATAATTATTCATTCCAGCTGCCTCCCTCCCCCAAAAACCTTTTACTGGTGACTATTCTGCTGTGCTGACCTTATGTTTCAAGAGCCTGGGGCTTGAATTTCATCTCTCATCTTAGTGTTGTTTAAACTAGAGTTAAAGAAATTCTGCCGTTAGAATCCTGACGAAGGGGTAGCAGCTAGATCTTTCTAATGGGAAAAAGATATACTGTCTGTACAGAGATGGTAAGAGTCATACTCTTCAAAAACTGGGTGAACACACGGGCATGATATTATGTTTACATTAGGTGTAACATTGCCAGGCGTGGGGCCGACGTAACAGTGTATTTTAGAATTTGGTATCCGTGTTTCCATCAGAATTACAGTGAAAGCTGTTTCAGACAAATGCCCATATTCTTTGGAAAAGGAGCCCCAGAAGTTCATCTGACAATCCTTTGTACTTGGAAAGACTTAAAAAAAAAAAAAAAAAAAAAAAGTTGCCACAGCTTGTCGTGTTGATACATTGAAGTTACAGCAACTCCTGAAGTGAGGTGACGTTGCCATGGCAACGTCACATATTGTATTACAGCACCGCACCACCGTCAAACCATAGAGGTGAGAGGTAGTTTTTAAAAGCTTTATTAGATTTTTTTTTAATAAGTCTCATACATTTCAACCTTGTGGTTGCCAGTTTCCCCAGCTTAGTCTTTCAGAACAGAAAATAGTTTAGAACAGTGGTTCTCAACCAGGGGTATGTGTACCTCTGGGGGTACATCAACTCATCTAGATATTTGCCTTGTTTTACAATGGGCTACACAAATAGCACTAGTGAAGTCAGTACAAACTAAAATTTCATACAGACAAAGACTTGTTTCTACTGCTCTATATGCTATACACTGAAATCTAAGTACAATATTTATATTCCAATTGATTTATTTGATAATTATATGGTAAAAAGGAGAAAGGAAGCAATTTTTCAGTAATAGTGTGCTGGGACACTCGTGTATTATGTCTGATTTCATAGGTGCCGACTCCGTCGGTGCTTCAGGGCCCGAGCCCTCACAAAAAAAATTTAGCGGGTGCTTAGCACCCACTGGCAGCACCCCTTCCCCCTCTCCAGCACCTCCTGCCTGCCAGCAGCCTTGCAGATCAACTCCTCCCCCTCCCTCCCAGCATTTCCTACCTGCTGCGGATCAGCTGTTCCACAGCATGCAGGAGGTGCTGGGAGGAGCAGGGGATGGGGCGCGCTCCAGGGAAGGGGTGGAACTGTGCAGGAAGAGGTGGGAGCTTGGGTGGAGTGTGGGAGGGGCCGGGGGTTGAGCACCCCCGGGGAAAATTAGAAGCCGGCGCCTGTGTCTGATTTTGTAAGCAAGTAGTTTTTAAGTGAGGTGAAACTTGGGGGTACACAAGAGAAATCAGACTCCTGAAAGGGGTAGAGTAGTCTGGAAAGGTTGAGAGCCACTGGTTTAGAATTGCTCAATTCTTTCAGCTGGGGGATCTGCCTGGGGGATCTAGTCTGGTGGTTCAGCATGTACTGCCCACTTTCCAGTGGGGGCCTCCAGAACAGCAGCAGCCAGATTAACAGTCCAGCAGCCCCCACCAAATGAGTAGGGCCTTTTTCAACTGCAGTCAACTAATAGGGTCGTGTGCAGCTAAAGTGAATTAGTGAGCCATGTAAAATTTTAACCTAAATTTTAACCATTGTTCATTCACCTTTTGGTGAATCTGGGGACTAAGTTTCAGATAATCCCAGACCTGGTATTGGGCTGCCATTGACGTGGAAACGTCACAAACCTTGGTGTTTAGATGGTTTTGATCCGAAACTAGGCAAAACCCACTGGTTTTGGTTAATTTTTTTAACTCAAAACAAAATACAGAGTATCAGCCTAAACATCAACGGAAGGAAGGCAGAGGAGGGGAAAGGGTTGTGAAAGTCTTGCAAACTGTTACCACATGGCTAAAGTTATCAGTCCCATTTAACCTGCAGAAGAATTATTTTGGTTGTAATGTACAAAGACAAAACAAACAAAACCCTGCAGAACACTCCCCCAAGTACTCGTTAATTATTATTGCATACAGATCTGAAATGATGGCAGTGTCGTTTGGACTAAATATTAGGAGAGAGGGTTTGGTGACATGCTGAAGATTTGAGTTCAAATTCCACGGTCGCTCACAAGTGAAAATGCGTTTGGTCTTAATCAGGCTGGTGCTATGCAACACCTCGAGCATAAAGCTAGAGGGAGGCAGCAGCTCATGAGTGCTGATCCTGTCTTTGCTTCCTACTCCGTGTGTGACCTCAGGCAAGTCACTTAACTTCTGCTGCCCTTTTCGTCCTCAGTTACATGAGGATGACGTCTGCCTGCCTTTCAAACAGGGGATATAGGGAAATGGGGGGCAGGCTCCCCCCTTTTCTCCTGAATGCAGGTGTAGCATTCCCCCTTTTCCTGCCAGGACTTTTATCCCAGTCTGTTGTCACAGTTCAGTGCAGCTGAGGAGGAGAGCCAGAAAGGAAGAGGAGCATTAGTATGAGAATCCCTGGACGCTGAAAGTCAGAGAACCATGAAGGAGAGCCCTGGTACCAGCAGGTGAGCTGCTCAGGAAGCAGACAGAGAGGGTTGGGAGCTCTGCCCTCCTCCTTATTACAAATGTGTCCTCTTCTTGTACCTCCATTTATCGTTGGTCCAGCTTCTAAAACATATTTGTAGATTGACTCATACTACAGTGATTATTCAGCAGTATCAGCTCCTCTTCTTCGAAGGTCTCTGCGTTCCCACTTCTGGGATTTGGTGCCTCTATTCTCAATGGACGATCTAGCCAGTGTCCTGTCTTCTGATAGTGGCTGGTGCCAGATGCTTCAGAGGGCATGAACAGAACAGGGCAATTTTATTATCCAGTCCCAGCATCTAGCAGTCAGAGGTTTAGGGACATCCAGAGCATGGGATTGCATGCCTGCCGATCTTGGCTAATAGCCACTGATGGACGTATCTAGGATGAACTTATCTAATCCTTTTTTTAACCCTGTTATAGTTTTGGCCTATACAACATCCCTGGCAAGGAGTTCCACAGGTTGACTGTGCATTGTGTGCAGAAGAACTTACTTATGTTTGTTTTAAAGCTGCTGCTTATTAATTTCATCGGGTGACCCCTGGTTCTTTTGTTATGTGAAGGGGTAAATAACGTTTCCTTAGTCACTTTCTTCACACCATTCATGATTTTATGGCTCTCTATCATATCCCCCCTTTGTCATCAATTTTCCAAGATGAACAGCTCCAGTTCTTTTAATCTCTCCACATATGGAAGCTTTTCCATGCCCCTAGTAATTTCTCTTGCCCTTTGTACTTTTTCCGATTCTAATATATCATTCTTGAGTTGTGGTTGTACTATGGATTCATATAGTGGCATTATGATATTTTTTATCTTATCTCTCCCTTTCCTAATGGTTTCTAAGATTCTGTTCTCTTTTTTGACAGCCGCTTTACAATGAGCTGATCTTTTCATTGAACTATCCACTAAGACTCCAAGAGTGGTAATAGCTAATCTAGACCCCCATCATTTTGTATGTATCGCTGAGATTGTTTTCCAATGTGCATTGCTTTGCATTTATTAACACTGAATTTCATCTGCCATTTTCTTGCCCAGTCACCCAGTTTTGTGAGATCCCTTTGTAACTCTTCACAGTCAGCTTTGGACTTGATTAGCTTCAGTAATTTTGTATTGCCTGCAAACTTTGCCACTTCACTGTTTACTTCCAGTACAGATTTTTAGGGGACACCGCTATTTACCTCCTCCTCTGTGAAAACTGACAGTTTATTCAGTTCTATCTTTTAACCAGTTATTGATCCGTGAGAGAACCAGAGCCATGTCTACTGTAGCGTATGGTAGTATTGTGCTAAGTTGACAATATCGGCTCTGTCTGTATAAAGACGCATATCCTCCAACCTCACTTGAGAGTTCTAAATGGAACTACCTCTCTACCTGCCCGTAAGCTAGTTAATTTATCTTCTTATAGTTATAGACCTCCCTGTGGCAATCTGTCATTACTGGAGCTGAGCTTACTGTCTGGCACAGCAGGCTCCATCAAAGCAGACTACTCTACCACTGTGGTCTATCTTGGCACCAAAGCCTTTCTTAGTGCCTCTGGCACTGATTGACATCATGAGGGAAAGAACAGGGACACGGGGAAGCATTCTGATCCATAAAAGGGGTCCAAGGAGAAGAAGAAAATCTTCTCCTCCTCCAATGATGCATGAAATTTCTGGAGACTCCTTACCAGTCATGACATTGCCTCTGGCACATACTCTACCTCAGCTTGAGGCTCTGGTGCTGAGTGATGTGGGCAGCTCACTGCTGTACAAGCCTCCGACACCATCTGTTTCCCTTCATGACTGGGAGGCGTCCATCAAAGCTTTTGGCTGCGCCTCTGTTGCTTGACTCAGCGCTGCAGTATTTATCACCAGTCTGGATCTGGAACATTCTTGAGGAGCACAGGATTCCCTCAAAACAAAACTTCTCTAGTTTGCTCTGGAAAGCCTAGCTGACTTCCCATCATCCTGGAAGGCCCCCCTTTAATAATTAATGTGGCCCTACATTGAGGCATCACTGAAAGCTTTACTCGTCGCTGCCAAAACTAGTGTGGCACCTACTTTGGCACCAATAATAATATCGGTATTGATGCCCCTTCCAGCACCAGAGGCAGCTCCATAGCTCCATCAGTGCAGATAGCTTTCCTGGCACCAGCCTCATCTCTAGCACCTTGGCCTTAAGAGCCCGTGTGTTTCAGATGAGTGCCAGCACTGGCACCATTGCCTCCTCACGTGTGCGATGATTGGGAGGAAATCCCTCAGAGAAAATGGAGCCATCTCCATCCTATACAGTAGTATGTAAAGACAGTCATTTTAGACCTCATCCTAGCTTTATGCCTATGGTGGTCTTAGATACTCATCTGTCACAGTATATCTCTCTCCCTGTTTTCATCCTCAGACTCCATGCTTCCCTAGGGGAATCCCACTTAGGCTCATTAGGTGTGAAAAGGACCTTGTGCAGAGCTGGACAGAACCAAGCACTTCAGAAAATCGAATAGGTCATTTGTTGCCTAGAGGGAAACGTGTAAAGTATTAGTAAACAGACTCTCCCCCTCTGGATCAAGAGGTGTATTCAGCATTGTTATTCTTCAGTTCGAAAACCAGTACCTCTGGGCTTAAAAACACACTCCTAGCTTGTCTGAGACAGGTTCCTCTTGCAGAAATTTGCAATAGAACAACTGTTCATACCATCACTAAGCATTACTCACTGGACTTGGCATTGTGGTGCTACAGTCCATTTTTGTCTAAGACTCCTTACCGACCATCCTCAGTGTTGAACCTGGGTCTTGGATAGTGCCCTAACTATTGGACTGTCTTTCCTTCCTCTGGGTCCCCTGTCAGTCAGCCTCTGTATATCTATGTATAAAGCTAGGATGAGGATGAGCTTGCTAGTGTTTGCAGGATCGGGCCCAATATTAATATTTCTTTTAAAAAATCCCATGCAAGTGAAAACTGCTTTTATAGAACGTGCATAATTCTTACTAGAGACCTAACCCCTCATGAGACATATTCCAAGTGCTAAAAATATGCACTTAAGCAGTTTGGTTTTGGTTTCCTATTTATGCACTACCATTTTAATTTTATTACCCAACAGTAAAGAAACTAGTAGAAAATGAAGTCAGGACAATGATTTTAAAATTTTACAAGGAAGAAGGATGATCTTGTGGTTAAGACACAGAGCTACGAATTGAAAGACAGGGGTTCTCTTCCCATTTCTGCCACTGATTTGTTGATGTCCTTGGTCAGTCACTTCAAGGGACACAACTTAATTTTGTGACCTGCTATTGCTATATGTAAACCAAACTTCATTATAACAGAGAAGAGTATTTTTCTTCAATTTTTCAATTTGTTCAGCTTGACCACTGGTGCATATATTAGCATTTTGTATATAGTTATTGGAACATAGGAATTGCCATCCTGAATCAGATCAGTGTTCGATCTAGTGCAATATCCTATCTCTGAGAGTGGCCAATTCCGCTGCTTTAGAGAAATGCATACACCCAATAGGAGACAAATATGGAATAACCTGCCCATATGGGAACATTTGGATAGTGCATGGTTCATGTCCTGGATTATGAGGGTTTATATCCCTCATATTACTTTTATCCTTTTCTAATATAGCTGTAGATTTTCTTATTCATACAAATGGCTAATCCTTTCTGGAATCCTACTAAGACATCCTCAGAGATGTCTGGTGCCTGCCAATGAGTTCCACAGCATAAAGATGTATTGTATATAAAGGTATTTCCTTTTCTCGGTTTTAGCTAGTCACTTTCAGCATTTCCCCTATATCACCAGTCAGCTGACCAGTTTCCCCTCTGTTTGTGCTGGAGAGAAAATATTCACAAAAAGAGGCAATTGTGAATGTAAAGCCATGAAAACAGAGGCATTCAGGAGAAGAATAGCACCTGCAATGTCTGAGCACATTTTAAAAAAAAATTGGCAATATCAGGTTGATGGGGTCCCCTTAATCTTATTTTGCCTCAGTTTTCCTCATCTGTAATATAGAGTCAATACCTTGCACACACGAGTATTGTGTGGTTCAGTAATGTTTACAGAGGGCATTTAGATCCTTGGATGGAAGGTGCTATAGAAGTACAAAGTATAAATGATACCTGGGGTCAGTACTAAATGTCAGTGCTCAACAGTGGGTTAAAAAATACTACAGATTTTTTTGTAACATTAGAAGCCCTAATGGGCAGAGTGCCTTTTTTTTTTTTTTTTTTTTAGATTGACTTAACTAGCTCTGTGCAGTACACTTGGGATGAAGAAGTCTGAAGTAAAGGCCAGGAGGGAAGGGACTCCACAGGAAGCTGTGTTATTTGAAGGACTATTTTAGAACCTAACCTGTACAGAAGATACTAAGTGCCCCCAACTGCAGTTATGAGCAATCATTTAAAACATTCAGTTGCTTACCTTTTCTTGTAAGTGCCAC
This sequence comes from Malaclemys terrapin pileata, assembly GCF_027887155.1. NCBI lineage: Eukaryota > Metazoa > Chordata > Testudines > Emydidae > Malaclemys > Malaclemys terrapin. The sequence goes on along the minus strand of NC_071512.1, from coordinate 46,494,829 downwards.
TGGAAAAGTATTACAAAAACAGCTCAGAAGAGTTAAGGGAAGGTCATTAGTAGCCAGTTGCCAAAATATCTGTTTCTGTATACTCTACCCCCAGTTAAAATAATCAAATTAAAATATATAAAGATGATTTTACATCTGGTTTTGCAGCTGGAAATAAGATACAGACAGAGGTTCACTGGAAAGTTTAATTGCTGTAATAATCTAGCAGTAAACCTAGTGGAAATAATGTTTTCTTTTTTTCACTCTTAAGGTTGATATGTCCTTGAATAAAGAGGAAGAGTATTTCCCTCTTAGTTTTATTGTTATCAGCTGTAGAAATTAAAATAAAATTGATAATTGGTAGCCACACATAATGAACCCCATTGAATTCAAAATTTTACTGAAAAATGTGGGAATCAACAGAACTAATCGTCTGTTAGCTGCAGTTTTCATAACATACTTCAGTCATAAGAAATGCCATTTTAATATGTCTTTAAAAATAGCCTTTACAGCTTTCACAAGTGCTTTGTGGGAGGGCATGCCAGAGTGTGGGAACAGATCAAGTACCTTTAGGCATCTGAGGTCAAAATGTGAACAAGGATTTATGGCATGTACAGGTTTTTTTTTCTGCTTACCGACAAGTTTCTCAGTGGTTTAAAGGTAGTTTTAAATAACTGTGTTAATTTTGGGGATAATCAAGTTAGCAGTTCACAGGCATAAACCACCTGAGGGTTTAGACTCCAGAATTTGCATAAGGACTTTATCTTCTGTATAGTGTGTGTACACTCCACATCTCCTTCATTTAAATCACTTAAATGGTGCTTTTTACTGGGTGCATTTCTGCATCAGTGAGATGATAGACTAATACTCAACTCCATCACTGCATGGAAGAAAGAACAAGCTACAGCTAGGCTCGATTTGAGATTTGCCCTGCTGGATGGGGCAATGGTGGAGAAGCTGGCCTCACCCATTTTGCATTAGTGTGCAGGGCCTAGTTGCTCAGTCTTAGAGATGAAAGGGGTTCTGCTCCCTGAAGGGAGCAGGCAACAGCAGTAGTGTGATTTACAATCCCACCTTAGTTGAGCTGATCTGCACCAGTGTGTGAGGATGAGCATGTACTGCCCGTCTTCACCTCCTGCTGCATGAGCAGCCTCAGTCTGGCCCCTTTAGATTGTATCTTGGGGCAGCAATCTTATCCTTTAGTTTTGTGTATGGCAAATATGCTGATTACAGTTTAAATAATTGAGCAAGAGTAAAAATGGGGTAGTTCTAAGGAGTTCTTGTGCGTTGCCCTTCAGACTTGCTAGCATGTCTATTTCTGGTATTTTGAAAAGTGTTTTACATTATTGGTTGTAATTTTTCACTTCCTGTGAGCCCTGCACAGTTGAACTCATGCTAACTAAGGCATTTGGCTATACAGGTGAGGCATACAAGATTATATGTAGTGTGTATATTTTGTACTAAAATAGCAGTGCTTATATGCACATAGAAAATACCTTTTATGCTTTAGAAAATTGATAAATCATGGAGGCAACAGTTGCAGCTCCATAGTAAAGGCTGCTCTGAGATTTTTCCTTTAAAGGATTTATTTGTTGTGCATGGAAAAACAGTGAATTCTCCCCAGATTTACAACACTTCTTCAGTGTAGAATGTCTTGCAAGAATTTATTGGTGCATCTGTTAATTAGTTTGAATTCAAATTAAATTAAACATGGTCTCTTTAAGAAATTTAGCACCTGGGATAAGACCTCCCCCCCCCCCCCCCCCCCCGGAATGATCTTGATAGAATAATGACATTTCAAAATTACCATATGTTTTAAACTCATTGAAACCTAGTGCGGAGGCTACACTTATTTATGATTAGTGGTTATTTCCTATTTTCATAACTAAAAGTTTTTCCTTCAGCAGAGGGTAAAGAATAATGTTCTTCCATGCACTAGCTGTTGCTATCAGATAAACTTATGGTTATGGAGAATAAAGACAAATGAGCATTATTTCCAAATATTTCCTTTCGAAAATCACACATTGCAGTAGATCTGCTCAGCAATGCTGGGGAGTGACGGCGTGTCCGGGAGGTGGTGTGCAGACGAATGTAAGGAGGTGCAAGAAGTGTGTGTGTGTGGGGGGGGGGGGATTTTGAGTCACCTGTAGTAATACTGCAATAACCATATGATTATAATTAAGGCATTTTGGTGTTTGTGATCCCAGATTAGATTAAACTAATTTTTAAATATATTTTTTTCTTTAAGAACTCTCCATTCCCATAGTGTCACAATGGGGAAGAGTTATGGGGGAAAGGGGGTACTTGTAACTCCATAACTAAACATTTTTGGATTACTTTTGAGTTGAATCTTAACTGTGCATTTATAATACTTGTTTTGTTTTTAATTACAACATCCCTGTAAAGGATTGTACTCTAAATAATTGATATGTTCAGTCAACCTTAACTCCATTGTAATATATGTTTTTTTCTGGGAATAATCTGCAGTCACATCAGTCGGTAATAGAAATGTACATAAAAACACAACTTCAATAGTAGTTCAATATAATTTATTGGCAATATAAAACAGATACTTTAGCTACTAGGCTATGTAAATTTTGGTAAAAATTTTGGATAATTTGTAGTTGTTTCCCATGTTCCGTTAATGCAATAAAAGCTAGAAAATTAAGAAAATCAAAATATATAATAATCAATGTAAACTTTGAAAAATGGACACTAGTTAATTAAAAAACCATATTGCCTACTAGAATTAATTGAAAATGACTTTTTGGCAAAATGAAAATTTTTGCACAAAAAAATCCATTTTCATAGAATATTTTCAGGTTTTGTCCAAAATGAACATTTTTTGGATTGTCTACAAAAATCCAAAAACATTTGAAGAAAGAAATGTTGTGAAAACAATAAAAAGGTTTTTATTTTAAATTTTCTCAGGGGATTTTTTTTCCTGATCAGCTCTATTCCCTGTTTCATACTTATATCTATATGCCTACAAAATATCATTAAAATTAGGTGTTCAGAGGAAATGAGCAGGGGGAATTTTCCTATTTTTTGCTATCAATATATTTATAATATATAATATATATTAACCTTTTTTTACATTATGATATTGAGCAGTTCCCCCAACTTTTAGACCTAATCGGCACTTAGAAGTTTTGCTGGCACAGTTATCCCAGTTAGGCATATCGGGGAAAAAATCATACCCCAGACCGATGTAGCTATGTTGGGAAAACCCCTAGTGTTATACCAGCAAATTTTTTTAAAAAGTCCTTTTGCTGGCATAGCATATTTCATTTGGGGAACTGATATATACTATACCATCAAAAGAAGAATTTTGTGGGTATAAGTTGTGTCTCCACACGGGGGGTTTGGTGGTATAGGTCTACTGGCAAGCTGTCTAGCATAGACAAGGCCTTCCTACTCATTTGAGAAATAATTATTGTATTTAGCTTAATGAGATTAATCGGATTAACTACACAAATGCAGATTACTCATAAGTAAGATTTATGGAATCAGCTCTAAACTGGTAGTTTCCTTGCTTGAAATATTGGTAATTCCCTATCCAATTCAAACCTGAATAATTATCAAGAGATTGGTGGCCATTTTCTAGCTTGTATTTGTGTCACTACTCACTGTTTTATTATGAAACAATCCTACAATCCTGTTCTTTCTTATGGAACTTTTACAGTCTAAATTTCCTGTTACATTTCCTTGTCATTGCAATATCTATAAAGCATAGGGACTTTAAGGTGTAATGGAAATTTTTTTTCAAAGTACAAGAAGTTAGTAATTGGAAAGTTTTGACACAATGTTTAAAAAAAAAAAAACATGGACTTTGGTTTCCTGCCCAGAACTTTGACTGTCTGGGAATTTTACATTCTATACTAGTGTATTGTGGAATTAGTGTACTTACCCTAGGTAGTTCTTTACAAATACATTATAGTGCTCTCCTGCAAGTGGAGCATAAAATATTTGTCCTACTACATGTTGAGCCCAGATTGATGAAAAGAAATATTTTCTTTGTGGAATGCAACATTTCCCGATACTCCTCTTTCTTACAAAGAATTGTATGTGCATAAGGCTGGCAGCACATATCTAGTTGAGCCATCTACAATTTCTTTGCTTATGTGGGCTTGTTTCATCTTTACATTTTTTAGTACACCGGTTTTTTGTTTGTAACCTCTTGCTTATATTTTAATAGTGTACTGCCTCTTACACTGACACTATTTTTTTTAACCTTTCTGTAGACTTGCATGGACATCAGAATGATTTTTACATAGGAACTTGTGCTGGAATTGTAATGCTGTTTCTGCTATGGAAGGAGTTGTGTTGTGCGTTACATAGTATGTGCTAGAGGATACTCCATATGACCATTTTGACTTTAGTCCTCTGGTTGGTTGGCTTTTCCTGGAAGAAAGACCACCCAATTGTCTAGCTGTGCTGCTGCTGAGTCCAGCTTACGGTACATTTTAACACAAGTGATTAGGTAATTGCAGATAGTGCTCATCTGGCCAGAGCTTCCAATCTGGACTAGGGTATATTCCCAAATCTTCTGCTCTGTAGGAGATTTCTTATCTGGACAAAGTTCTCTTGTGAATGATAGTCGAACTCTCCAGTCTATTCTGTCTGTGAACCTCAGCAAACAGCACAGCACAAAAGAGAAATGTAGGCTTGACTAGGAGAGGAGCTTGCTACAGAAATCCAGGAAAAAAGAGATGTGTGGTTTGAAGGAAGTTTTGGCAGTGGAGGCTAGGGCTGGATTTTGGAAGTGTTATAATGAGAAACGACAAGGTTTGGTGAGAGTCTGATTGTGAGGTGATAGGAAGAAAGTTGTGGAATTACAAGATGATCTTGAGGTTGATTAGCAGGATTTGGTATGCTGTATTCCTCAAAGATACCATCACTACAAGATTTTCATTCTTCATTTGATGCCACTTTCCACCCCTCACTGCCTACCTCTACCCAAAGCAGGGGGAAATTCCTCTTACTTTCAGATGTTGACGTTCTGAGGCAATGGTTTCTAATGCATGAGTCCCCCTTCCTCCCACTATACACAAACACTAGTCATAGTGTGCTGCTATATGCTGCTAACTCTGTGCCTAGAGCCTCCCAGTCAGTTCCTCATTGACAGTGGTCATTGAAGGGAGCCTCTACAGGAGCTGCTTTTGGACTTTAAGTGTCTATGCTCCTGTAGCCTGTTTTTGTTCTTAGTGGGTAAAATTTTCAGAAGTGTCTAAGCCCCATTTCAAGGTGACTTAGGATCTTAAGTCATTTGGGTGCTTTTGAAGATGTTCTTCATTGTTCCATAGTCTGTTTTCCAAGTCATCTGGCCTCACAGCTATTTTGCAGCTCAATTGTGCTTGCGACACTTTCCCATTCATTGCCTCCAAGCTTTTCCAGGCTTGATTGGTGCCTTTTGGCATTTCAGGGTCCCTTTTTTCTTGTTTGGCATTGAAACAATTAGTCCAGTTTCTTCAAGGCTTTGTTCAACACTTAGGCACATTTTGTTGGCACCTCAGTGCATGTTTTCTTTCTGAACTTCAGCACTACAAGCAAGCTTTGGCACGATCACTCGATGCACTGGTGCTTTTAGCAGTTTGTCTGTTGGCTCCTTGACCTATTGTGTCTGGATGCTAAGCATATTTGCTTAGTGCTTTCATGTGGGCTCTCAGCAACGAGGTGCTTTGCATTTGCAATCCTTTGCATCTCAAGTTAAGTGACTGGCTACTGGCTTTGTTCATTACTAATGCTTACATACACTCCAGCCACTAGAAGTGTCCCGATATGCATCTCAGGTTTGTAGTAGGGGAATAAACTTACAACTTTGTAGGGTTTGTCTTTTGGTGCTGTGTGTTTTCAGCAAAATGTTTGTTGAGTCTCACTAATGACCTGCATATGTTCCTCTGTCTGGATGACTGGCCAAGCAAAGACACCACTATGGAAGGTGTTTCATTTATCACTCAAAGTCCTGGTCTGTTCTCCACAGACATTAGGAAAACTTAAGAGACCTGCTAGACATGTTTATCTCAAAGCCTTCTTGTCTCAGGGCAAGATCAAGAAATCATCAGTCTAGCAGGTAAGATTTGTAAGAGACAGCAGTGACTACAAGTGACCATCCTACAATTTTTGACCCTTATGATTGTAACTGGATTTGGAGATCCTGTAGCATGTCTCCCCATGAAACTGCCTCAGAGAACCTTGAAATAACAGTTAAAACAAGCATTCAGGGACTCAAATCATATCCAATTGGATTACTTCCAGCTTCTCTAGTCTGGTGGCAGTCCAGATAGTCTCTAATTAGGATTGTACTTCCACGTATTCAAACTGTAATGATCATGGATTTAACCTCTAATAGGGAAACCATCTGAGTAAGTTCACACCCAGGGCATTTAGTATCTACAGAAACAGGTGCATATAGAAGCTGTGGACATGAAAGCTGTCCAGTATACACTAAGGACCTTCAAAGACTTGACATCCAAAAAAGATTGTCCTGAAAAGGACCTGACAAGGATAAAGTGACACTATGGAGACCTCCTAGATTCCTTCCTAACAGGGTGATGGTTTTCTACATTACACTGGATGTTCTGCCAATATTTTTTTCTCTGTCTTCTTGCCCATCTTGTGATGTCCTTCTCCTCAAGCTCTGTTATTCAACATTTGTTATAGTAAAATCTAGAATCCCCAGTCAGAATCAAGGCCCCATTTTGCTAGGTACTGTGCAATGAAAGAGGTAGACAAAGTCCATGCGTTGAAGAGCTTATAGTCTATGAAGATTTAATTTTAAAAGGTCCTGGTTAAAAGTTTTGACATCCATATCTTGAGTGACACTGTAATGTAGAAAGTCATGTTTAAATTACTGCATCACTTATTTTTCAGGCCTGGTTGCTACTGCATGGAAAGTCGCATCACTGCTGAGAGAGTGTGACTTTGAGGGGTGTTTCAATCTTAGACACTTGCAAGGCAATCACTTGATCCCTGCCTGTATATATTTACAAAAGAACCATTCAGCTGCAAGGGAGGCTGTCTATCCTGCAAAACCTGTCTCCAAAGTTAGAGGGCTCAAATTTTCCTGCCCACTAGAGCTTTTCTTTCAGGACGTCCCTTGCTTAGTTGATCAGATTCTGAAACATTTTGTTTTTAGCAAGACACATCCTTGAGGATTTGATGGCTTATGCCATTTGTAGTTCGAAGGTATCTTTTTCATCCTCAGATGAAAGAAAAAAATCTTGCTTGTTGGGCACTGGCCTATTCCAATGCTTTTTAGTTTCGTACAGGGACATCATTCAAGCTACTTATTTTCCAGGATATTGTATCCCATAGTGATGATGTAAGCAACTCGTGTCTTTTTCCGTCTCATATCACTCAGCAGTTTTTCTTTGAAGTGCATAAATTAGGATATATTTATACATAATAATCTGAAATCATCAAATTGAAAAACAAAATGAATATTCTAATTCAGTGTCCCTGTTGATCAGTTTGGATGTTTTATGAGGGTAAGGAGAGAGATATCTTCTAACAGTTATCTCTCAGTAGTTAATGTTTTCCATGGCCCAGGCATCTTGGCTGTTTAAGAAAAAACTGCTGAAATGTACCTTTCAAAAATATTTTGCTGCTATATTAATAAAAAAAAAAAAAGTTGAGACCAGAAGCTCAGTCATACCAGAGTTTCTCTTGGATGTCTGGAAAAAGTCTTAGTTCTGGGATGCTTTCCAAAATATTTTCAGTGACCATTGCCACAGGCGTGAACTTCTTAATGCATTTTGCAGTAACTTCCACCACAGTGAAACTGATTGCTGTCTGAAAGCTTTAAATGATAAGCAACTAGGGCAACATACATGCCATGAGCCAAATTTTTTTTAATTACTATGTTGCATCTTCAAGATTCTCACATGGCCAGTAGTGTTAACTCAGGAAACCCCTACTCAAACAATACTATGCACAATTATGTAATTGCATATTTATATTTTGTTTATTTTCAATAAAAAGGATTTGTTTCCATGCATACAGGAAAAAAAATTCTGGAAGCATGACCTCTCTCAAAATACATCAATGGCTACACAAGGAAAGTACATGTTGGCTCCTTAAACTTGAGTTTTTCTAGGTTTCCTGTCACAGAAACTGAAATACATTCACAGCCCAAAAGAATTTTTGAGGAATAGCTTTCCAAAGGAGAAGTGGGAAATGAAAGTGAAGTTGTATCTATGACATTTATGCACAGAATTGTGAAAGTCTTATATAAAAAAAAAAGACTCCTCATTTGTAAATTATGAAATACCCAGAATGTGAAAATACAATTAAAATTAGCATTTCTTTTAAAATGTTAACACAGTGCTTCTAACATTTGAGATCTAGCAATGGCAAGTCAGTCCTCCTCAGATCACTTCCTCTAGGCTGAAATCAGAGACCACTCCTATATCAGAAGAGGATCTATATATGTTTCTCTCTAGGAAATGCATAGATCCAGCTACATTTCAAAATGTTCTAATGGAAAGCCCTGTGTAGCTGAGAGGCAGAGCTCACAGGACTTTGGTGTGTAACCATCTGTTCTCCACCAGCATGGAGATTGGGGGGGGGGGTTGCCTTCCTCTGAAGCATGGAACACCTGCGGGGATCATCTGAGCATATCTCACTTTAGCAATTCCCTGCAATTGCTGGGGCCTCAAACATTGGTGGCACCTCAGGGTCTCCTGTTCTCTGTCTGAGGCACACAACAATGTAGTGTCCTGAGAACTGAAATGCTTTAGTCTAACTTAATTTATTGGTCTCAATACAGCGATTACTGGATGAAATTTTGTGGCCTGGAATATACAGACGGTAAAGCTAGATGCTCTAATGGTTCCTTCTGGCCTTAAACTCTCTGAAACTGGGAACTATATACTCACTGCACTGAATCCACCCCATACTTACCTCATCACCCCCACAAGTCAGCATGGGTCTTCGATTAACCTGCTGTAGATAAAAAGGGAAATAAAGAAACCCAAGTGGTCAGAAATAGGCCGTATCACAAAGAAAAAAGCTTTTTCTTCTCCACCATCAGAATAGCCATAAGTCAAACTGTTACCTGGTTCATCAACACTGAGTGGTTTCTGTCTGTTCTAGATGCCAGCATCACTTAGTTGTGAGGAACTGACGGACCACTTTCCGGACAAGATTTACTGAATCCAAAATGGTTTTTCACAATCCCAGGTGATGGGAGCCAAAACCACATATCCTTTTCACCAGTCTTTTTCTCATATTGGTCCTTTCATACAACAGAAAATTCTTGAAGCACGAAACAATGAATAACCAACCATAATTGCCTGAGTCTGCTGACTGAAATATCCAACAACTCTTCTTGGGAAAGGCAATCTTCCATCTGCCCTAAAGTATGGTATAGCTCTGGTGTATGCTTCAGAAGCTGTTGCACAGCTCTCTGTCCTATTTGACACACTGTATGTGTAAAATTGCTAGGACCTGACAATGAGGCAGCATGCCCTCAATTGTCCAGAGTACACAGATGACACCCGACTCTCATAGCAGATGCTCACAACACCATCTACGTTGTCTAAGTGAGGTCAGCGCTTAGATGAAATGTGACTGATTTAAGCTAAGCCCAGATGAGGTGGAAGGGATGCTGGTGGGGAGAGAGAAATGCTTTGCAAAATGTTAACATCAACCTCAGTCAAGAGTGTCTGACCTGTGCTCAACAAATTTAAGCTATAGCTTTGCTGACATCCTACACTTTTCAGCGCTGCTGAACTCACAAATGCTTACAACTGCTGGAAGTGTTTTCATCCATCTATTCCTGGACAGGAGACTACTCCTCATCATACTGTATTCCATTTTGTCCAGAGTGATCTATATTCTTGTGATCAACAAGCTGGACTGCTACAGTGCTCTGTACCCGGGAATAACACTGGCAACATAGGATCATGTGAGCATATCATTCCCAATGTTCGGAACACTTGACTGGCTACCCATTGAGCACAGGTTCAAATTCAGGGACTTTTATTTTCAAAGGCTTCAATATCTAAACTCTAGTTAAATCAGGGATTTCTTCTCCATCAAGCACCTACTGCATTCTTTGAGAACAATGAAATTCATCACAAGTAATAAATCTCACGTGAGCAGGCATTAGAATAATCTCATCAGCTGTCCCTTGGCTTTGGAACTCTCCACAAGAAATCAGGACAACAATGAATCTTCATGACTTCAAGAATGTATGCAAGATTCATCTCCTTGACCTTGTCCTCCCAGAAGAATAAATATAAAACTCGCACGCCTGATCTGGGGAAAAGGCGAGAACCAAAGGTAATTAGACTATTTAATGACCTTAATGGAGCAAAGATACTACAGTGATTGGTGCCATATAAATTTCCAGGTAGAATTACGTAGGGGACTGAAGTTCTCAAGTTAAACACAGAACAGGTCTATCCAGAGCAGCAGTAGCCCTTGCAGTAGTTCCTCCAACATGATGCCTCAAACTTTAATACGAGAAGCTGCTGAGAGGAAGGGAAGATGGGAATAAAATAAAAACAAAAGTCAAGATGAAAAGGAATATTGTACAAAAGGTAAAGCTAAAGATACACCTCCAGTATTTGAACAGTTGTAACAGGGTAGTAAATGAGAAAATAGGTCCTATTAAAAGAGATGGCAGTGGTCATTTATTGAAAAGATGCAGGGATTGCTAAAATGTGTAGGTTTCAGAGTAGCAGCCGTGTTAGTCTATATCCGCAAAAAGAACAGGAGTACTAGTCTTTAAGGTGCCACAAGTACTCCTGTTCTTTTTGCTAAAATGTGTAGTCTTTTGTCACTGTGTTCATGAAGAAGTTTGGGAGCAAGGAAGGTGCCAGAAACAAATATGATAAGAGTCCTGGAGAAGGAGAAAAAATTCCGTGGGAAATGAAGATCATACTATAAAATAAATGACAAGATTAGATTAAAGAATGATTTAACATGGGGTCAGATGTAATGACATTCTGAAGAAGTACCAGAGAGAGGAAATGTTGTTGGTTGTTTGTTTGTTTTTTTAAACACTTTTAAAAACAGAGGCAGCAGCAGTTTTGGGGAAAATAAATGTGTAAGAAAAATCTAGGGAAAATCTAGAAAACAAAAAACTATAATCTTTTAACTATAGCTATCTATAGATACTGAAAATACAAGAACACAGATTCCCTAAAGTGGATCATGCCTAACTAGTGTGATTTAGTTTTTAAAATTTTCTCAGTTAGCTAAAATTTTGGATTTGGCATGTCTGCTTTGCTTGGTTCAGAGAGCTGATTATCTCAAATGTGGAAGGAGTTAAAGGATTTGTGCAATGAGGATACACGAGATTTGATGTTAACGCTCAACATCCTCTGTTGCTTTCTTCTAACATTCTGGCTTGCCTTCCGGAGCCAGAGTCACATTTTTATATAGTTTATTCCGTTTTTTTTCTTTATGGAACTATTTTAATTGTTTAGATTTTTTTTTTTTAAGATTCACTTCTTGTATTGCGTGATTGTTCCTCAGTGCCATTGTCACAAAGATGTACATGATAAATAATATACATTTATACTCTAATTTATCATACCTGGTTGTCATTTTAAAGTATAAGAAGTAATATTGCTCCCCAGCCAGACTACATCTTCTGTGATGCACTTTAGCGACGGTACTCTGGTGCATTGTGACAGATCAGCAAGAGGGGAGACTATGGTGCATTATGGGAGATGTACTACAGTCAGAGAGCACTGCCCATAGAGGGGAATGGGTCATGAGCCACTTGAACTACAGCTCTCATGAGGCACTGAGGCAAAAAGTTTTGGTCTGAAAACTTTGGCTGACAACTCAAAATTCTCTCAGATAAATTTCAACAGATTTTTTTTCATTTTCATCAAAAATTTTCTCATAAAAATGTTCCACCGGTTCCACTAAAACTGATACTAGAAAATAACCAATGGATTTCCTATATACCAAATACTTGGCAAGAACTACCAGTATTCATGAGGACTTACTTATAAAGATTTCACCCATCTGGCTGGGTTTGGTAGACAACCAGTGTGGATGGTGACAGACTGTTCCAGCAATTGCAACAGGCAGTTTTTAAAATTAAACTTTAGAATAAAGTGGCATAGATTATATTCCAAGGAGAAGGTCCATCAACAGTGTGCTTCTGTCTTGGGTAAGAGGATCTGCTCATCTCTCAGCTTTGCCGTTGTCAAAGAAACGTTAGAAAAAAGTTTGGCATCCAGGCTTTACGCTTTCAACAGTTGACTGTATAGCTCAAGGTGGGAGGAGGCAGGAGAGATGCATAGGTGGAAGAAATATGATCCTGGCATCTGCAACCTATTAAGTATTCTAGTTTTGCCACTTTTTTTACATAAAAATGTTAAACTTTTCATGTCTGCATTGTTTTCTTTTTAATGCTGACCCCTAGTTCATTTTCTAGCTAGTTCAGTTATATTTTCTCCAGCTGTACCCAGGAGCAGTATCAGGTCCACATAGCTGAGTGGCCATCACCAGCTTGCTTGCTTTGTTTTTCGACAACAACAAAAAGTTCAGAGTAAAATGGAAGTGCCTTATGCAGCAAACTTAAAATCTGTCTGTGCAGCTTCAGCTAGAAAGGCAAGCCTGGTAAAGCAAAGATCACTGTGAAGATGCTATGCTGCTTTTAGTTTAGCAAGGGTAAAAATAAAATTACACTATAAACATGATTGTCAAGCCATCTGGAAACTCTTTGGGATATATTTAAAGTTAGATTGCAATCTAGATGTTGGATGTTGATTCAAATGTGACTGGAGGAATTACAACAGTGTACATTTTTATAATGTCTGTTACTGTGAGGGCTATTCCACACAGGCAATGAGAGTAGCCCGGGTCTAACTAAAAAGCCGTCTGCTTTCTGGGGTGTAAGTAGGGCCACAGAGCAGGTGTTTCTTACTTTAGCCGTTCATTTTCTCTTTAATGTCATCTGAGTCCAAGGTTCATAATCCCCACATCTCCTCCCCCACCACTTAACTGTTTTGCTGGCCTGACAGAGAAAGTAGTGGGGAAGGGAGGAAGTGTTTAACTATCCCTGCACCTGAACTGGTAGCGTACCTTGTCACAGCCTTGCATCATGATCTGCTTCACATAATGTTAACTACCAGAATGAGGCCTTGCAACACTTCTGCCAGGTAGATAAAAATCATCCCCATATTATAGACGTACAAATAGGCACAGAGAGGCCAAGTGAGTTGCCCACGCTCACAAAGGTAGAGACACAAATAAAATCCAGCCCTTCCAGCTCCTAGTCCCATGCCTTAATTCAAAGGCCATCTAACAGAAGCTCTGTTCAACAGAGATGTTATATGGGTTCTTTACATTTACGATCAGTGCAGGACTCTTTCTCATGGATATTTGTGCTTCCAGTGTAAGTCACATGGGAAACTCTCTAGCTCTAAAAGATGCGACTTCCTATTAAGTGGGAACAGAATTAGACCAATGCAAGCGCTTTGCTAAATCCAACATTTCAGAGTTTGAGGAGCATATTGTACTCCAATAATGTTGCTTACGTTCCTCAAGATATAAACCAGAGAGAAGTGATTGTCCTGTGTCATAGTGCAATACACTAGTTGTCTTGAGTTGGGAACTCTGACTTCTCACTGTTGAAAGGAACTGGCTGGGAACGTCCAAATGTCCTCTAGTTGGAGGATGTTCAGTGGGGTAGAGCTCTCAAGCTAGCCAATGGGTGCAGCAGAAGACCAGAAAGAGAAGAGCTGAACTCATGAGACCTAGAAACGAGAATCCTTCTTGATGATATCTTAAAAAGAATGATATAGGAAGTAATTAATTAATCCCTTTTCATTGTGCCAAAAACTGCAGAATAGGGTTATTCTTCCTTAAACCCCCTTCAGCTGCAATCCATGTATCTTTTTTCCAGTCACCCAAGGGCTGTCTGCAGATTGTCAAAAGGAGGGAAAAGACTAGATTAAAATCCCTCTCTTGCCTCTTCTGGGCAAACTCATCCTAACTCATTAGATGAACACACTTTAAAGCACTGTCAGAGATCTTTGCTCTCCGTCCACCCTTGTAATATTTTTGGACTTCACCTTTATTTATTTTGAGTGTATTTAACTGAAACTTGCTGAAGCAGTTGGTAGTTGCAGTACAGTATATTTCCATCTCACTATCACTTGTTAGCAGCTAGTCGGTCTATTACTGTATGTCTATATACTGCCATTAAAAACCAGTAGCTGGCCCATGCCAGCTGATTTGGGCTTATGGGGTTCGGGCTAAGGGGCTGTTTAACTGCTGTGTAGATGTTTGGACTTGGTCTGGAGCCCTGGGCTCCAGGATCCTGTGAGGCAGGAGGGTCCCAGAGCTCAGGCAGCGGCAGATCATCTAGACTACAGTTAAACAGCCCCTTAGCCTGAGCCCCATGAGCCCGAGTCAGCTGGCATGGGCCAGCTGCAGGTTTTTAATTGCAGTGTAGACATGTTGTTAGTCACCCGAACATAAAACATAGGACAGCATTAGCCCACTAAGGACTTTCTTGAGCATTACGTTTTGTAGCCAATTAGTTCGTTTTGTCATTTAATTGTGTTATCTGTTGTCTTGGTTAACTCATATATTGTTTCATATGTAATCAATGTATGATGACTAGATATAAGTAGGATAGGATTATAGGAGTATAAGACTGATAAATATTTAGGAGTGGTAAGTGTGTATTAGGTATATAGGTAAAGTAAGGTCATAATGAAAGGATACATGCTAAGGCCTGTGAGGTTTCAGCTCAGCCACACTAGGCCTCAGGCTTAAGGAGATGTGTCATGAATGGGTGACACAGGAATGACCCTATGCCAGTAACGTTACAGGGTTACTGTAGAGGATGTGCCAATAGGCGATGTTCCCAGAAAATGTCCCAATGTACCCATCTAGAATGCAAGACACCCAATTGTAACATCACAAAAGTTCTGCTCTGAACACAGGTTATCATGGGAACATGTTTATATAAATGTTAATAAGAATAAGGGGAACTAGGAGAACAACCTATGAGAAGCAGGGCACCCCATCATTTGTGTGGAAGTACAGATAGGGAAGAAGATGGAACTCTCATGCATATTCATAGGGTGTTAAGTGTGGTCATAACAGCAAGATAAAATGGGTTTCCTGATATGAATAGGGTGTGAAGACCACAGCGGGAACCACTCCTCTATTAATGACTACCTGTTAGGAGATCCACCCAACTTAATAAGATCCTTGGGTATGTGAGTATGAACCCAATATTGGCTATATGGGTATATGACTGTAACTTATAATACAAACAAGATTTTTTACTTGTAACTGTGTGTATGGTCACTGTATTCATTCTTTGTATGCTCCTATGAGTCTCCCAACCAAACAGCATTGTAAGGGGTAACTTCCACCCTAGTGATTTGAAAACTGTGGCCCCCCTGGAGCTGAGTTCACTCCCTAGGGGCACAGAACTATCCAGTTTTAAATAGAGGCTACCGTATGACTGCTGGTGATGGAACATCATCTCCTGGGCATGAAGGCCTTTCCTGGCTAGGATATTTTTAACTTGCACTGTGGGAAGTTTTTCATGTCAGAGGAAGGATGGGTCACACTTACATCTTTGTAAAGTCGCAGTTGCTTCTAGAGATGAGTCTTTGTCCACCTCTTACTGAAACCTTTTCTTGTATTTGTTCATTCACCTCTGCCCTGTAACAAAAATTAAAATCTATAAATAAAAATGAACAAATGTTGAAAAATAAGAAATGGAACTAATGAGCCAGGTGCCCATCATCACTTGTATAACTATGCCTAGCCCCATTCCTCCCACCTTGCAGTTCCTTGAGATAGTAACCTTGCCTTTTGGCTGTGGAGCACCTAGCATACACTGATCTGATCCTGGTTAGAGCTTTGAGAACTTCCACAGGATAATGTAATGCGCTAAGGCTAACTTCTTTTTGGGCTCATCTATTGCTTGAATGATGGTAGTTCATGTGGAGGTGATAGTTCCTTTTTCTGTGTGTGTGGGGGGGAGTGGGGGAGAAGGTTGGGGATTTTTTAAATTGCGATGAGCTTTGTATCTCTTGAATGTCATAGTGGATGTGTGATGCCTTTTTTCCTGAGCTAAATAGTTCTGTAAACCTGGCTTCTCACGTCCATTATGTTGTCTCTGAAGGACTTTGAAACGTAGACAGCCTTCCATCTCCCTTCATAGGACTTGTCCTCTCCGCCTCAATGTCGGTGTAGGAGGCCATATAAATAAATACCACTTCTTAGTCTCCAGTAGGCATTTCCTTCTTCCTGGTGGCTGGAGAAGAGACTCACAGTTATGGCATCAAATGTTTACAAAACTTTCCTACATCTGGAACTTTGTTTAGAGGATTCTTGGTATAGTTTTTCCATGGCTTTCTGTTTTGGTTTTCATACTTATGTGGTTGCTTGGTTTATCAGTAATTATCTTCCTTCATCAGAAATATGATAATATAGTAGTAAATGATAGTACATTTCATTGCAATAGAAAGTAACCTGGAAAGTGTAATAATTAATCATTTAAGAAAAAAGCCATTTCTATTTTTATAATTATGGAAGAACAAGATACATTTAAAGCATTTTGAAAGAAATTAAGATGTTATAAAACGATCTTAAATACTTAAGTGTAACAAAGCATGCTACACCTTTGTCCATTCCAGTTTTTAATTAAAAAAAAAACTATAATTTGTTTTATGATATTAAGATTATCTATCCCTCCCTCTATGTTTATATAATGAGTTGTATTTTCCAGATGGACTCAAGCAAGCATAGCTGCATATTTGCCATTTTGGTTTTTTTTTCCCCCCAATGATACTGATACTATTTACAATATTATTTATAATACAAAAACATAGTACAATTAAACAAAATACATTTTAGAACACCATGCACTTTACTTCATCTTAGAATCTTCCTTATAAAAGGATAATCATTAAAGAGTGTTTAAATTATTTATACAGGTTCTGTATGTTGGAAAATATCTTGCAATGACTATAAGTAGGGCCCTACCCAATTCACGGTCCATGTTGGTAAATTTCACAGGCATAGCATTTTTAAAATCTTGAATTTCACAGTGTCAGATATTTAAATCTTAAATTTCACGGTGTTGTAACTGTAGGGTCCCGACTCAAAAGAGGCTTATGGCGGGGGGGGGTCACAAGGCTATTGTAGGGGGGTCGTGGTATTGCCACCCTTACTTCTGTGCTGCCTTTAAAGCTAGGCGGCTGGAGAGGTGCGGCTGCTGGCCGGGCACCCAGCTCTGAAGGTAGCACCGCCACCACCAGCAGTGCAGAAGTAAGCAATACCATACCATGCCACATTTACTTCTGTGTTGCTGCTGGTGGCAGTACATCCTTCTGGGCTGGGTGCCTGCCAACAGCCACCACTCTCTGGCAGTCCAGTTCTGAAGGCAGTGCAGAAGTAAGGGTGGCAATACTGTAATCCCCCTACAATAGCCAGATTTCCCGGGAGACCAGATTTCACGGTCCGTGATGCATTTTTCATGGCTGTGAACTTGGTAAGGTTCTAACTATAAGGAAAAACTGTATCTGTTAATCATCTATGATAAATAAAAATGCTTCTATATGTTTCCTTAATTAAGTATGCATACATGTTTTAGTGATTAATATGTGTCTGTTGACTCAGAAATGTGAACTTCAAAAAGGAAATACAAAAGCAATTCCAGAAAACATGCATGTAAAAGGAACACATTCAGTTAACTAAGGAAATTGGGTTTGTTTCTGCAACCTCTCTTTGCATGAGTTATCCCATTCGAATTGATGGAACTTCGTATAGGATTGCAGCCTGGGGCTTGTTATACTCTTGAATATTCTGAATTTCTGTTGCTAGATATTGTAGACTTCTGTTGCTTATGTTTTAATGTCCTTGTGTGGCAGTGTGTGTTTTGTATTTGACCACAACATCTATCTTTTAAAATTTAAATTTTAAATTAATTTTGCAGGTTACTCCTCAGTACCTAGTTAAATGCTAAATGTTTGAATACAGTAAGGGCTCTAGAACAGCCATACATGACAGTAGATATTGTTAGTTGAAGAGACTGCTCTGAGTCTGTATTACATCTCACTATTCAGTTGTCATATTTATCTAATGTATTTGGAACCATAGGATCTAGGAGCGAGGGCACCAGCCTGAGAGTCAGGAGAAATAGGTTCTAATCCCAGCTCTTGGGTGAATCAAATCAATTCACTTCTTGGGTGTCTCCCCATCTGTAAAAGGGTCTCCTTTGTAAAAGCGCTTTTGGTATGTCCCCACAGTGTTTTTGAGCAAGACTCCCAGCCCAGGTCAATAGACTTGGGTTAGTGAGGCTCACTACTAGCGCTCTAAAAATAGTAGTAGTATCTTGATACACTAATACGTGGGAGACCTGTTTGGCACATAGTGGCCACCAGTGAATTTCCTTGAAATCACTCAGATCTTCAAAGAAATGTCAAGTGCTGAAGAGAAACCAATAGTCACCATTACCATTATTTACATCCTTCTAGCCCTGTGCTTGAAAAAAGTGCTTTAAAACCACTCATCTTTCAATAGTATTGGTTTTTTTACAATTAGAGGCATAGAATATTAGCGATGGAAGAGACCTCAGGAGGTCATCTAGTCCAACTCCCTGCTCAAAGCAGGACCAACACCAACTAAATCATCCCAGCCAGGGCTTTGTCAAGATGGGCCTTAAAAACCTCTAAGGATGGAGATTCCACCACCTCCCTAGTTAACCCATTCCAGTACTTCATCACCCTCCTAGTGAAATAGTGTTTCCTAATATCCAACTAGACCTCCCCCACTGCAACTTGTGACCATTGCTTCTTGTTCTGTCATCTGCCACCACTGAGAACAGCTGAGCTCCATCCTCTTTGGAACCCCCCCTTCAGGTAGTTGAAGGCTGCTATCAAATCCCCCCTTACTCTTCTCTTCTGCAGACTAAACAAGCCCAGTTCCCTCAGCCTTTCCTCATAAGTCATGTGTCTCAGCCCTCTAATCATTTTTGTTGCCCTCTGCTGGACTCCAATTTGTCCACATCCTTTCTGTAGTGGGGGGCCCAAAATTGGACACAATACTCCAGATGTGGCCTCACCAGTGCCAAATAGAGGGGAATGATCACTTCCCTCGATCTGCTGGCAATGCTCCTACTAATACAGCCCAATATGCCGTTGGCTTTCTTGGCAACAAGGGCACACTGCTGACTCATATCCAGCTTCTCCTCCACTGTAATCCCCAGGTCCTTTTCTGAAGAACTGCTGCTTAGCCAGTCGGTCCCCAGCCTGTAGCGGTGCATAGGATTCTTCCTTCCTAAGTGCAGGACTCTGCACTTGTTGAACCTCATCAGATTTCTTTTGGCCCAATCCTCCAATTTGTCTAGGTTACTCTGGATCCTATCTCTACCCTCCAGCGTATCTACCTCTCCCCCCATCTTAGTGTCATCTGCAAACTTGCTGAGGGTGCAATTCATCCCATCATCCAGATCATTAATAAAGATGTTGAACAAAACCAGTTCCAGGACCGACCCTTGGGACACTCCACTTAATACCAGCTGCCAACTAGACATTGAGCCATTGATCAATGTCTAATTAATGATCTAGAGGATGGTATGGACTGCACGCTCAGCAAGTTTGCAGGTGACACTAAACTGGGAGGAGTGGTAGATACGCTGGAGGGTAAGGATAGGATACAGGGGGACCTAGACAAATTAGAGGATTGGGCCAAAAGAAATCTGATGAGGTTCAACAAGGACAAGTGCAGAGTCCTGCACTTAGGACGGAAGAATCCCATGCACTGCTACAGACTAGGGACCGAATGGCTAGGCAGCAGTTCTGCAGAAAAGGATCTAGGGGTTATAGTGGACAAGAAGCTGGATATGAGTCAAGAGTGTGCCCTTGTTGCCGAGAAGGCTAACGGCATTTTGGGCTGTATAAGTAGGGGCTTTGCCAGCAGATTGAGTGACGTGATCATTCCCCGCTATTCGACGTTGGTGACACCTCATCTGGAGTACTGTGTCCAGTTTTGGGCCCCACACTACAAGAAGGATGTGCAAAAATTGGAGAGAGTCCAGCAGAGGGCAACAAAAATGATTAGGGGGTTGGAGCACATGATTTATGAGGAGAGGCTGAGGAAATTGGGATTGTTTAGTCTGCAGAAGAGAAGAATGGGGGGGGGGATTTGATAGCTGCTTTCAACTACCTGAAAGAGGGTTCCAAAGAGGATGGATCTAGACTATTCTTAGTGGTACCAGATGACAGAACAAGGAGTAATGGTCTCAAGTTGCAGTGGGGGAGATTTAGGTTGGATATTAGGAAAAACTTTTTCGCTAGGAGGGTGGTGAAGCACTGGAATGGTTACCTAGGGAGGTAGTGGAATCTCCATCCTTAGAGGTTTTTAAGTCCCGTCTTGACAAAGCCCTGGCTGGGATGATTTAGTTGGTGTTGGTCCTGCTTTGAGCAGGGGGTTGGACTTCCTGAGGTCCCTTCCAACCCTGATATTCTATGATCACTACCCGTTGAGCCCGACAACCTAGCCAGCTTTCTATCTACCGTATAGTCCATTCATCCAATCCATACTTTTTAACTTGCTGGCAAGAATACTGTGGGAGACCGTATCAAAAGCTTTGCTAAAGTCAAGATATATCACGTCCACCGTGTTCCCCATATCCACAGAGCCAGTTATCTCATCATAGAAGGCAATCAGGTTGGTCAGGCATGACTTGCCCTTGGTGAATCCATGTTGACTGTTCCTGATCACCTTCCTCTCCTCCAAGTGCTTCAAAATGGATTCCTTGAGGACCTGCTCCATGATTTTGCCAGGGACTGAGGAGAGGCTGACTGGCCTGTAGTTCCCTGGGTTCTTTCTTCCCTTTTTTAAATATGGGCACTCTATTTGCCTTTTTCCAATAGTCTGGGACCTCCCCCGATCGCCACGAATTTTCAAAGATAATGGCCAATGGCTCTGCAATCACATCAGCCAACTCCCTCAGCACCCTTGGATATATTAGATCTGGACCCATGGACTTGTGCATGTCCAGCTTTTTTAAATAGTCCTTAACCTGTTCTTTCACCACTGAGGGCTGCTCACCTCCTCCCCATACTGTGTTGCTCAGTACAGCAGTCTGGGAGCTGATCTTGTCCGTGAAGACTGAGGCAAAAGAAGCATTGAGTACTTCAGTTTTTTCCACATCATCTGTCACTATGTTGCCTCCCTCATTCAGTAAGGGTCCCACACTTTCCCTGACCACCTTCTTGTTGCTAACATACCTGTAGAACCCCTTCTTGTTACCCTTCACATCCTTTGCTAGCTGCAACTCCAATTGTGCCTTGGCCTTCCTGATTACACCCCTGCATGCCTTAGCAATATTTTTATACTCTTCCCTAGTCATCTGTCCAAATTTCCACTTCTTGTAAGCTTCCTTTTTGAGTTTAAGCTCACCGAAGATTTCACTGTTAAGCCAAGCTGGTCGCTTGCCATATTTGCTATTCTTTCTGCACATTGGGATGGTTTGTTCTTGCTCCCTCAATAAGGTTTCTTTAAAATACAGCTAGCTCTCCTAGACTCCTTTCCCCTTCATATTAGCCTCTCAGGGGATCCTACCCATCAGTTCTCTATGGGAGTCTAAGTCTGCTTTTATGAAGTCCAGGGTCCGTATTTTGCTACTGTCCTTTCTTCCTCTTGTCAGGATCCTGACAATTCTCATCTACCATAAATAATCTCTGATTAACATTTACTGAAACTGAGTACAAGTGACAGAACCTGTCCCTACATGATTAGTTGAATGGAATAGGGTTCCACATCATACTGTCCTCCAGCTAACTGAAAGAAAGGGATGGAAGGCTATATCATTTGGTACGCACCCAAGCTCACCCAACTATGAGTAAGATAATTTGTTTTAGGTATTCCTTTAGTCTTTGATAGCAGTGTTGATGTCAAGGTAGTAAACAGAATAGTCGCTAACTAAACTAGAGCATGCTCATGTCTGCTTTCTTTGAAACATATTACAGTATTTGTGGTTTTATTTATTTTTAATAGGAAAAGGAAAAGAAGTACATGCTTCCCTTGGACAACCTGAAAGTGCGGGATGTTGAAAAAAGCTTCATGTCTAGCAAACATATTTTTGCCTTGTTTAACACGGAGCAAAGGTAAGGGAAGGCGCCAGCCAGTGCTTTGCAAATAGGTCTGAGAAGATGTACAATTTAATGAAAATGACTGCAGTTTTGGTGCTCCCATTAAATGAGACTTTAAACCTCTTCAGTGCTTTCAGCTCATCTCTTTCTGTGCTATTGCTTTAATCCTGATGCATGGCACCAAAAGTTAGCATTAGATCATTCTCACTGTTCATGGTGTGGACTCAAGACCGTGGTTAGTCATTTTGCTCTTTTGAATGAGTTACCGATCCTCTCCCTATCCTATTTTTATGTGTTGCTGGACCTTCCATCTGTGACTTTTTTGTACTTTATGGGCTAGATCCTGGTTGAAATTGGCAAGCTCCATTGACGTCAATAGAGCTACATTAACCTACACCAGTTGAGGATTGGTCTCTCAATTCTACAGCAACAATATGTCTCTAGTCATCAGTCACTGTAGGTGATTTTTAAAAAAACAACTGAGGGACGAATGAATGAGATACCTCTGTCTTCCTAATTCATTTGAATCTTAATTCAGCTATGTTCCACCTGACACTTTTCCAGCTAGCCTGCAGCTTCTGAGTAAGGAGTGGTGAGAGTGTCGTGCCCCTGTGGAGATATGCTTCTAAAAAGCAGGAGAGTGTGACTAGTATACAAACAGAAAGGAAATGTGAACACTGCAACACACACCCAAATGCAAGTGATCAGTGCTCATTCTAAAGGGAGGAGTCGTGTTTGAGGTTGGCTCAATGGAGCTATAGCATTTCAGTAGATAAGCTGCATTTTCTGGAGTCCTATTTTCAAAAAATCAGTTTAAGTACCTTTAATACTTGTCCTTTATCTTTTCCTTCATTCACCCCATCCTCCAAAGCTTTGTGATGTGCTGAAATGTCTTTCTATCTAAGAAGGACTGGATAGGACTCTCTGTGGAATCGGTTTTTATTGCTCCTGAACTGACTAGAAGTGATCATTGCACAGCAAAATAGGCACTCTCTCCCGCAAGGGCTGAGTGGGCTATCTCTGAACCACTCCCAGTTGCTGCTGGCCTCCAGAGCGAGAGACTAAGTTTGAGTCTCATGCTTGAATGCCCCATAAAGTCTTGCGGTACAACTGGTAAACCGTTGGACTGGGCTCGCATGTTCGTATTCTGTTTCAAACAGTGCACTTGGAAAATTTCTCCCAAATAACCGTTAGGAACATGAGATAAAACACTTGACCATTTGCATTTCTAGACCCCGCAGAAAGCTTTTTAAACCTTTTTTTGCCTTTTCAGAAGTTGTTTGTTCTGAAATGTAAGAGAAATGATCTGTGGAAGCTGAAATGTAATTTAACTGTTCACACACATAGGTCAGTCATGGAAGATAACTTTGTAGTGATGGATCCTTGTCAATTTTATTGATTCTGTGCAAAGTATAGGAATATTTTTTAAGGCAGGCATGTAGTTCAGCCCCTAGGGTCGGGGGGCCTTATGTTCCACAGGGGCGATTCTCCTTTGTTGTGCTAATGGTTATGAATATTTTGTGCTTTTTAAATATTAATGGGCAAACTGCTATGAAAAAAGGAGAGAAACAAATCATTTACCTTTTCCAGTTCACAAAAAGGGGTGGAGTGATTTTTCACATTTTCACCGGATCGTCACGTAGAATGTGGGGTGAGGATTTTAGATACGTATATGTAAAATCTGTTAGAGCTACTACCCACTCAGCTTTTGACTGGGCCTCCTGCATTCTGAAGTTTCATTAAAAGCATCCTGAAATATACATGGACATGACAGTGCAGCAATAAGATGCCAGAATCATGTCATCTAAGTAGAATTCCATAGCAGAAAGAGATGGGCTCCTTGGTTATGGGAATCCTTTTATTAAATTATATTTAAAATGGCAATTTCTTTGCTATCATGCTGCAGCCGATTTTCCCTTGATCTTTCTAGAAATCTCCCTTTTTGGCTGAAGTTAAGTGTATTGGTTTAATATCTAATACTGCCTCATGCTAGGAATTGCCTGCAATAGCATTGTGGGGGTGTTGAATGAAATTATCTAGTGCAGGGGTTTTCAGTCTGGTGGTCATGAACATGTATTGGGGTTGTGACCACCCTGCCCTTCCCACCTTGCTAGGTTGAGGGTGGAAGGTCTTGGATAGAAAAGGTTTAGATCCACTGGTATAATGGATCTCATTTTATTTTAAAGTTCCTTGATCATGAAGATATTTTTCTGGGGGTTGGAGGGGGGGTGCAGGGGGAATGTTAACTGTGAGAGTCTGCACTGTTCATTTTTTTTATTAGTATAAAATAAACTCCGTGTCTAGTCACTCCTTTCATACTACTAACTGAGAAAGAAGTCACCCTTTTTTAATTTTTGCCTGTTGAGGGTTTCTCTGACTCCAAGGATTTCAGTATTTAAGATACAGATAATTAAAGAACAGTAGTAAAGCCATCTACTATAACATCCCAGAATGTTATGTGGGTCATTCTGTGTTCCTCTTTCCTCCTTAATCTCAAGCAGCATCCAATTTTTGTGCATCGCCTAGGCAAAGTTTTAGTGTGCATTTAAAAATATATAAATTGTTAAAGCAAAGTCTCCCTTTAGTCAAGAGAGTTTTCTTGATGACTGTTCTCTCATTCCCAGCCTCTTACTGCCAAGGTATTTCCTGTAGCCATATGTTTCTGATATTGTACATTTCAATAGCTTCCTGGATTATGCATACTGCATTTTTTCCATTTATGAAAACCTCCCCAGTTGTGAAATATAGTTACTAGGGGAAATCCTAGTTTTGCTGAAAAGAAGGGTAGACAGGCTTAAATAGGAGACTGTAGATAGATGAGTAAGGAAACTAACAATCTCTGTCACGTTGATTTACTGCAGAAGTCAACAGCTCTCTGACAGAAATCAAATGTGATATGGTAATGTGTAATGAACGAAGGCTATGGCAATTGATTTAATGGAGAAGATAAATTCTCATGTAATGAAACATAATTGTGTGTGTATGAACAGCCTGTGTTGTGAAATAATGAATTTAAATTCCTTTCTGATTGCTTTCTAAATTAAAATTAAACCACTGAAATGGAATAGGAGGGATATGCTGCTTATCCAAGTAACATTGCCTAAACAGAAGGAAAAAGAAACTAGAGGTGCCTTCCAGCAAACCAAATAATTGTTAAAAGCTGTAGAGAGATACCATGTATTTAAACCATACGTACTACTAAATTTCACATGCAGGGGCGTACTAGTGTAGATGGGCTCTTTTGATTTACTTAGGTAGAATTGTTCGGGGCTAAAGCAAATGGTATTAGAGAAACTGCCATTTGACTCGCTCTCCCATTTTCACAATGATTGACTGGCATTCTGTCATAAGCAGAGCTAATAAAGCCAGGGAGAGGATTTTCTGTCCAATCATACGCTCATGAACAGTAGGTCCACATCCAACGGCTGCACTGATGAATAAGCCCGAGGCTCCTGGGCAAAGTTCGAGAACAAACAAAAAATAATAATTCTGTCTTTCCCAGAAAGTTTACTTTTCTTCTAGAATTTCAGCACAAACGCTTTGCCCACTACCCACCTATTTCCCGTAAAAACTATCTGCTGATTTATATATTTTTTTCTTTCAGGCAAGTACTTTAGCTTGGGACAAGCATTATAGTCACAAATGTGCCTCTTTTTAGGAACTGTACAACAGTTCCAGCTGTCTTTAGTTAATAAGGGGAAGCAATCATAGTCTCTGATGATCTTACTAATGGCTGTGGAATTCCAGATAGTGCAATTCACTGCTTAATTTGTGCCAGGGCTTGCTGGGGCTGAGCCCCGGCACCTCTAGGCATGAGAGTTCATAGCCCCAGCACCTCTAGGCTTGTTGCGTCAGTTATGAAAGTAAAAAAATTGCTGGAGCCCCAGCACACCTCTCATTACAAATTAAGCACTGGTGCTATTTCATTTAATTTGTTTCTGTGCCACCTTAAAATAACCCTTACAGCCTTGTAACAGAGAGGCAGAGCTTTTTGGTTGACTCACTCTATTGGCAGGTATTCGAACCTTGTATTAAGCTGCTGCAATTTCTGCTGACTCCTTGTGGCAGGAGCAGTTTATTCTAGCTCCACTTAGGATATCAGAAGGGCTTTGAATAAGCAGAAGTGTGAGGGGTGCATCTTCCTCCCCTCTGCTGTAAGCAGAGGGAGAGTTCCCCTTCCATGTGTTCTCCTGAATTTAGGGGAGATCAGCTCCCTCTTCTTGCTGCTGCTTCTCCTGGTGAAAAAGGGACACACCAGGAGGGAGATTTTGGAGTTATGGAGCCAGAGGAGGAAGCTGGTCTGTTTTTTTGTTTGTTTGTTTGTTTTTTTGGTGGCTGGAGTATTTGTTTGCTGACTCCTGCCCTTACCTGCCAGTAGGGGGAGCAGAACCTGATGGGGAGAAGAATTGTCTGGTGGGGAGTCCCTTATCTACCTCCTTTTTCCCACAGGAAGCTCTATTCTCCTGTTTGATTCCCTCTCTCTTCCAGGGTGGCAGAGAGGGAAAGAGGCTCCCTCATCTCACCCTACCCGGCTCCAGGGGAAAATGGAGACTCTGCATCCCCTCCCCTAGCCATACTCTCTAGTAGAAACCAAATGATCTTGTCAGGTTCCTCTCCCCTCATGGCTGTCCATAGTGGGGTCTGTGGGTGGAGAGGTGGGTTTGGAGCACAAGAGATGTTCCTCTGCAGTTACACAGACTCACACTGAGGACCCAAATAATAGAGGGCCTGATGGAATAGCTAATAATGGCACTTGGGTGTGCCAGCACCTGCTATTCTCTGGTGGAGGCTGTCTGTCTAGAGGCTGAAGCTTCAGTCTGAGGAACAAATAGTAAGGCAGGTAGAGGAACCATTGTGAAGATAAAGTCTTGGGGACGCTGAAAGAAAAACCAAAACGATGCTTACCCAGATGATGGGGTGAGCCACCAGGCCCTACATGGATTGTGACTATCAGGTTACATGGTCTAGCTGAAGCTGCATGGGCTGAGATACCCATGGGAGTGTCGTGTGACTGCTGAGCGAGTAGAGACGATGTCGCCATGTGTGCCCATGCTGGTATGGGAGAGCTTATTCAGAGATGAGCAAAGGCAGACAGCAGAACTTGTTCTGAGTCATCCCTCATTCCCCTATGTGTAGGGGGCAAGTAGGCTGACTCTGGGGAGGGGTGCCGTACTCATTCATTAGCCTGGGTAGTTGTCTTCAGGAGAGATAGGGAACATTTCCTGGACCCTAGGGGACGTTCAAGAATGTCATTCAGGACTATGGCACAGGAAATGCCACAGGCAGAGAAGAGCCTGGGTCTTCTGGAGGCAACATGTGACTTGGGGAGTTGGGTGGGTCCTATGTGGGTTGCAAAGATGACACAGATTAGATGTTCTGGGAGGGAAGCAATGTACCGGGCCTCTTGTGAGCCCCATCCCATTAGCAAGTATTAGAACCTTGAATAAAGCTCTTAAATTTCTTCTGGCTGCCACAGGGCAGCTGGTTACCACCACCCCAAGATATAAGAGGGATTGGGGTGGCACCCAAAAGAGAAGAAACTACTGCAGGGAGTTAAGACAAAGGAGGTGCTGGATGGACGCCAAGCTCAGGGAGGAAGCTTAGGCTGAAGTGTATGTTTTGTTACTGTTTTTGATTTACCAAGAAAGCCAAGCCCCAGGGAGAGCTAGGGGATGAGCCTATTCATAGCCCCATATGTGGTGTTACAAATGAGGGAGTGAGAGTGCATTAAAAAAAATTCAGATGAATTTTATCCAGAAAACAACTTTTTGAGGTTTGTAAACTACAACGAACTTCTGGATTCTGTTCAGTATTGAAGCAGTTGTAATCTAAAGAAATCCGACTTAAATGAGTTTTAAGCCCCAATTGCAGTTCAGTAGCTTACTGCTCTGCCTTATCAGTCCTTTCATTTATATCACCATTCAGGGGAAATAGTAGAACACAGCATTTGCAGGTAGGGGTCTTAGGACTGGTATTACAGAGCAAAAAAAACTCTTAAGAAGAAGCAGCAGCAATGCTAAAGTCAGAACAAATAGCTTATTTGTTGTGTTTTGCTTCAAGGAGGCCTCTCATTACCTGTAGAATTATGGAAACATAGCAAAAAAATAAGATATTTTTTAGTGGTTTATATGGAACAATCAAGTTTTTTGGTGCAGTTTGCCAAAATATTGCTGAGTCAGTGAACTAAGCTGTTTGCTTGGAAAAAACAATGTTCTCTAACATACTGGAAGTAGGTGCAGCAATCAACATTTGCTATTTATTTAGTATTTTTTAAAGTGCTATATAGGTAGACTTGGAAGGGTTGGATTTTTATCAGTAAATGTCAGTTTCCCTGTACACACACTAACTAACGGAAAAAATACTTCCATCAATAATCAAACTTCACAGATAGGCAAGATCAGAAAAATGCTGCTTGAGAACTTATTAGAGTTTGAATTAAAGTATTTATTTTGTATATTTTTGACATATATACTGTTGACAATTTCTGTGTTAACAGCTAGAAAGCTTAAACTCTTTGAATCTCAACATCTATTGGCATAAAATAATCGTTGTCCCCTCCCTCCCCCAGGTTTCCCACAACTGACATTTTAAATTGATAAAAGTAAAAAATAAAAAAAAAAAGCTTAAACCCCATAATTTTGCACAACTGTGACAATTTAAATCGATAAAAATTGAAAAAAAATACTTTGATAATATCAATGTTTATTTTAATCAAAATTATAGAAAACATTGAATTTTGCCAAGCCTCTCTGTAGGGATGGTACCTAGGAAATAACTAAATTTACTTCAGTTTTATTCTACCACCATTATACTAGTATAAGCACACTGTTCTTAGGCAAATCATGTTGTTTTCTGTTAATTGTTAGTATTACTCTACCAACATGTGTGATTATAACAAACAACTCCCTGTCCAGAAACAATGGAATCCTAAAGGCTGAGTTATATCTAAGATAGAAGCTATATTAATTTCATTCTAGAATATTAATTGGATAGTTTTGTGCTGATTTAAATTATTACTGCAATTAATTTAAATTAAATTATTACTACTGATGAACAGTGAGATGTGAGTTATGGATATAGTTCTGTGATGGATATATTTGAAATTTAGACACTTTCATAATCAAAGTATGGCTACAATGATTAGTATATTATTCTCTCTCTGCTCATTTTTCCCATTAGGACAGTAGTTATGTTAATTTAAAAATCAATATACTTCAGTGGGACTACTCAAGTGGGTTTGATTTGTAGAGTAAAGCTCTTAAGCAATTTTCTTTCTTAGCATTTTCTCGGAGATGTTCTGTTTGGTTCTTCTGGAAAAAAAAGAAATCGTTTGAAAGTCATGTGTAATTAATTTTAATTAACACACACACACACTCATTGGAGTGAACTGAAATGGCACGCCTTTGTAGAAAATGTTAGTCACACATTGCTGCTAACTCACTGCAGATGGATAGCTTCATAAAGAAAATATTTGCAGAGCCCTAACTTCATCGCGTTTATTATTTCTTTCCTTTAAAAAAAATTGGCTGCCTGTATTTAAAAACTGCTGTTATGGAGTTTCAGGTGTGTATAACAATATGCCAAAGCACACTTCAAATCCAGTGTATTGTATCTAGCTTACTTAGAGTTGAGTTAATATCTAAAATGTCTTGAGTGTATATTTATTGAATGTTTAGATTCCTGTTCTCTTTTACATGGCTGTATATTAAACTAATATTGTGTATGCATTTTTTCATTTTATGGTAATTTTCAACCAAATTGAAAATATCCAATATATGCAACTTTTTAGTTTTTCACTCCAAAAATTTGGCTCAGTCTGCATTCAACTCTGGACTTTTAAAGTCAGTTCTATTATGATGCAATAAATATAAAAAGACCCAGAAATTCACAAAATAATGTTAGATGGCAAACATTCCTGTTTTAGGACCCAATCCTATATCACATGGAGTTATCTGTAAGCCTGTGAATAGTTTCAGTGACTTCAATGGGACTGTTCAGGTTAAGAGGGTGTGGGTGTAGTCAGTGTGTGGGTTATTTTTTTTTGTTTGTTTCCCTCCCTCCCCCCAGAATCGGGGCCTTAGTGGTTGATGAGCTCAATACTGCATATTTCACAGACATTCCTGCTCTATAATTTCTAGCTGTATTTGTCATGGCATGTGTGCGGACTTATGAGTGCGGATAAATGCCTCCTTATAATCTAACTTGATGGTTTTTGCTTTATAGCTTTATATATTCTCTAATAATTACATGCCACTTACAGTACATCTGCTTATCAAGGTATAGGAGGCCCATCATCATTATATCTCAGCAGCTGCCTGTGCACAAAATTAATATGTTGATACACTTTTATAGAAGAAGAATTGAAATGGAAATTATACAGCAGTTGCCCTTAAAAACATGTCAGTTTTGCCTTAGATACGTAGGTATGGTTACAAAAGTATGAAGGAATTGCTAGAGAAATTGCAAATATTGACATCAAGCTATATACTTTAGTAATTTAATCAGCAATTTTTTAAGGGTGACCACTGTACAATGAAATCTACCCTAAGCACTGTTGCCAGTATGGTAGGCAACTTTAAGATCGTCCCCTGTGGTTTTCAGTACAATTTTTTTCAGCTACTGGTTAAAGACTGAGACCACGTTAGTTCTGCTTTTTTATATGGTAGGTAACTTGATGGAATGTTCTAGGGCACCAACATTTGGGGCTGGTGTGACAGGAATCCTACAGGTACAGAAGCCCTGACCTTGATACCAGCCACATGTGCTATCATTAAGGCTATGATTTAGTCACAGGTATTTTTAGTAAAAGTCATGGACAGGATATGGGCAATAAACAAAAATTCATGGCTCCTGACCGGTTCATGACTTATACTAAAAATACCTGTGATTAAATCTTGGGGAGAGGGGGGAAGGCGTGGGGGGCTGCTGCTAGGGGAGGGGTCTGGGATCTGCTGCTGCGGGTGGCACCCAAGGCTAGCGGCTCCAGCTGCTGGGGGCCATGGACTGCAGCTGCTCCAGCTGCCTGGCCAGGGACCACTGCCCACGGCCGCGGACTGCGACTACTCTGGCCACCCTCGGACCCTGCCGGGGGCCGCCAAAGCAGCGGCTGATTTGGCTGTCCCTGGGGGGCCACCTCAGCATCTGGCCCTGGAGCCAGCTGATTTGGCAGCCCTGGGATCAGCCACACTGGCCCTTGCAGAAGTCAGAGAGGTTGCGGAAAGTCACGGAATCCATGACTTCCACGACCTCTGTGACAGACATAGAGCCCTAGCTATCATGGAACTTATCTGGCACATTCCTGTTTCCTCTCCTGTGCTTTCAAATACCTCCTTATTTCGTGCCCCACCACATTAGAATCCTTATATTAGTGGAAGATTTAATCACCCATTGTACCAGCAGAAGGTATTAATACAAGCTGCCACTTTGCTTCTCTCTGGAGGAAACTGTTAAAAAGTCAAAAACTTCTATTTTAGATGGTTTTGGAAGGGTGAACTCCTCCAACTCCATGACATGAATGGAAAGGTTTTGGGATGTCTCCTGCCCTGAATGGAGACAGCTGGGAAGAGAGGTTTCTCAAGTGAGTGTATGAATGTGGGTGTGGGCTGCACATGTATTGTGGATAACTCACTGAGCATGTGCAATAATAGAAAGATTTAGTATTAGGTACCATTCACTCTGCTGTATTGAAAGGCCCATCACCATTCCCCTCTGCACACACAGATAGAGAGGCGCGTGATCTCACTTGAATTGTGTCTTCCTTTGTTTTGTCAGAGGTTTTCTGTGTGACTGACTTTTGGTTAACCTTGGGCAATACTGTTGAAATTTGTTTAATGCCATAGCAACTTCATTTTCTAAGTACAACTCTACTAATTTGGATGTTACATTTTCTTTCAAAAGTCAGAGATTGTTTTTGTGATATTTTTCTCACCTTGGATTAGTTTCTCCATTTCACATTCATTAGATCTGTTTAAGTTTCTTTCCACTGGGTTGAAAAACCTTGTTTGAAAGGATTTTTATTTTGTTAGCTGTGATCTATGAGCCTCTTTGTACTATTATAATTATATTATAATATCTCTGTGCATAGAAATCAGTAGAGGGACTTTTAAAATGGTTCTGGGATGGAAAAACACATGTTAATTTCTACATAGGCAGATGTACATTTATTTAAAGTAACCAAAAATGCTCCCTGCCTTGTGACAGTTATGACTAAAAGCTCTGCCAGAATAATACTAAGTACAGTTCTCTAACTCAGGCCCTTAGATGTTTTGGTCAAACTCCCTGAGATATAAAGCTGCTGGAACATCACACAGGGTTGATATTGTCAAGGAACATTTACATCAATAAGTAGGTCATTGCAGATCTTGAATGAATCTGCTTGAAAGAAATCCAAACCCCATCTTATCCTAATGTGCATAATGAACTCTGTGAGCCTGGAGCTCCATAATGATCAAGTGTACGGTATCAAAATACTATGATATATAATAAATTACAATTTGGATAGGAACTAGACGAACCAGTACTGCCAACCCAAAGTGTTAAAAAATAGTCAGGCCCTTCACATCTCTTCAACCATGAGGGCTAGAAGCCTTTTTTGTTTTGTTTTGTTTTATTTTTTTATGGAAACTGAGATTCTCACATAACCACAGGATTCCAGGAATTTTGAGGCATCAAGAAAAACACCAAATATCACAAGACTCAAGATAAAATAGTGAGAACTGGCAACCCAGCAAACCATTTGTAGTAATGTGGGCTTAAAACACTCTCAGATTACACATAGCAACAGCAGAACATACCTACCACAATATATTTACATATACAGTGGGCACACTTGAAAATCTAATTCCAGTTCTGGAATGGTTGGTCCATTGAAAGTGGTTTTCAATAGAAACCTGGGTTTTCAGTTAAACATAATTTTTTATGAAAAGCGCGTTTTGCAGAAAATTGAGTTTTCATGAAAGAACGGAAAACCAAGGTTTTTGGCTGAAAACTGAAACTTTTGGAACAAATAATAACAATAATATATGAAATGTTCAGTCTTTCAATTAAAAGTTGAAGTTTCCTGTAGGAAAACCCTCCCCTTATTTTCCAACCTGCTCTTATACTGGTTCTAGCAGTATTCCTAATTCCAAGTATATGGCGTATTGGTAGAACATTGCTAGAATCTCTCTAAAACTGGCATGAGTTTATTAAGTACATTCACTAGGTTTCTTTAGCAGAGAAACTATATGAGGTAAAGACTCAGAAATTTAGTAGCTAGAGAACTATTGTTATTGACCTGACCAACGCCTTCGGGTCCATACCCCACCATCACATCTTCACCACCCTGGGAGAGTTCGGGATGCCAGATACCTTCATCCAGATCCTCCGGGACCTCTACAAGGACTGCACCACCACCATCCGCACCACGGATGGAGAGACGAACGCCATCCTCATCTGCCGCGGCGTGAAACAAGGATGCCCCCTCAGCCCTATCATCTTCAACCTGGCCATGGAACCACTCATCCGAGCCATCTCCAGCGCCCGACCGGTTTCGACCTGCATGGCAAGAAAATCAGCATTCTGGCCTACGCAGACGATCTGGCCCTGGTCGCCGACATCTCAGAAAGCCTCCAGCAAATGCTCGACGTCACCAGCCAAGCTGCCAAGTGGATGGGCCTCTGCTTCAACCCCAAAAAATGTGCCTCCCTCCACGTCGACGGTGGCACCAGGGCACTGGTCCGGCTGTCACGGTTCCTGATCCAGGGCGAGTCCATGACCTCCCTCGAAGAGGGAGAGGTATACCAACACCTCGGCACACCCACAGGAGTCCGCGTCCAACAGACCCCCGAAGACACCATCGCGGAGATCCTGCGAGACGCAGCCCAAATCGACTCCTCTCTGCTCACCCCCTGGCAAAAGATCAACGCCCTCAATACCTTTCTGATCCCCCGCATCTCCTTTGTTTTCAGGGGATCGGCCGTAGCCAAGGTGCCCCTGAACAAGGGCGACAGCACCATCAGACAGCTGGTGAAGAAGTGGCTCCACCTTCCCCAGAGGGCCAGCACGGACATCATCTACATTTCCCACAGCAGGGTGGCACCAACGTATCTCGGATGGGTGACCTGTGCAACGTGGCGGTGATGATCTACGCCTTCCGCCTCCTGACGTGCCTGGACCCGACGATGAGGAGCATTGCGCAGGAGGCTGTATGGGGCGTGGTCAGGAAACGCATCACCAGGGCCCCCTCCAAGCAGGACGTTGCCACTTACCTCAGCGGCTCCCTGGAGGCTGAGTTCGGGAGAGAGGGGGGAGACCTGTCCTCTCTCTGGTCCCGCACCCGCAATGCCTTGAGACGCCTGGGTAAGAGGATAGGCTGCTGCTGGAAGTGGTGCAAGGAGCGCCGGGAGCTGAGAATACTGGTGCCACGCATAAAGTACCACACCATCGTCACCCCGACCGCCAGAGCTATGCTGGAAAGGTCCCTGAAAGATGCCATCCACTGCCACTATGCCAAGAACCTCAAGCGGAAGCCACACCAGGGCAAGGTGTTCGAGGTGTCCAGCAAGTGGGACGCCAGTAACCACTTCCTCCGCGGGAGCACCTTCACCAGGCTTGCTGACTGGCAGTTCATCCACAGGGCACGACTCAACTGCATTCAGCTCAACAGAGCCATCCACCACAGCAATTGGGACCAGTGCTGCAGAAAGTGCAGCTACACAAATGAAACCCTGCCGCACGTCCTGTGTGGATGCAAGCAGCACTCCGGAGCCTGGTGGCACCGCCACAATGCCATCCAGAACCGGCTGGTGAAAACCATCCTGCCGTCCCTGGGGAAGATCACCCTCAACTCCGCCATCCCCGGGACAGACAGCTGACTGCGACCCAACATCGTCGTAACGGACGCAGAAAAGAAGGTCCTCCTGGTAGACGTCACAGTGCCTTTTGAAAACAGGTCACTGGCCTTCCACGAGGCCCGAGCACAGAAGGAGTCGAAGTACACCCCGCTGGCCGAGACCCTGAGAACTCAGGGCTACGAGGTCCAGATACTCGCCCTGATCGTGGGAGCCCTGGGCTCGTGGGACCCCCACAACGAGCCGGTTCTGAGAGCATGCGGAGTCGGTCGACGCTACACCCGGCTCATGAGACAGCTCATGGTGTCTAACACCATCAGGTGGTCCAGAGACATTTATACAGAACACATCACAAGACACCGCCAATACCACACTGAGTAACTGAGACCACTGACCAGGGAAATAACCCATTTCCTTCCCTGACGAACCAAGGGATGCACCCCACCCATGTACTCATTCGCTACGCCAATGCTGACTTGGACTCCTTATACATTCCACAGGTGGCGTACCCAAGCCCACTTATCCACTGATACTTGAAAAACTCTTGCACCTCAATCTGGGTCTATGTCGGTTATGTGATATGTATGTATCTCTTCACCCTTGCACCCGGTCACCTGTAATCCCTCATAACCCAAGCCTAACCCCAGATATACAGTACCTTCCCTCTTAACTTGTGTATATTTAATTTTAAACATTCACTTTAATAAAAAAAATTATATCCTCTTTGGAAAGGCAGAATTACAAGGTAAAGTAGTTGTTCCATATCTGTAGTTGTATTGCCTATCTCTACACACCTCTACGTTTTGACTTGGTTTTGTTTTGCTATGTAGGGCAAGAAATAAAATTAATTCTGTTATACATAGTTTTACTACAGTGTTAGCATTGTTAGTTGCAAGCAAAGTGCTTTATATGAGAGCTCTACCTGGTGCATGAGCTAGTGGGTGGGGCATTTCAGGCAGTCCTGCATAATGGATATCTCTAGTTGCCTTCAGACCCTGCCATGAAGGGGATGACCCAGATAGTAGCTGGGTCAGTGGATTTACAATCTCAGGAAAAGGAGTTGATAGGTCACTAGAGTAAATGTCCAGTCACTTTTAATTGTATGATAATTTGTTTTGCAGTATATATTAATATTTATATTTGATATGGCAGTAGTGCCTAGGGACACTAAGAGCTCCGTTTTTGCTAGGCATTGTAGAAATGCATAAGACAAAGAATTCACAGTTTAGGCAACTGTAGGTAACGTATGGGGGAAACAATCAAATAGCTGGGAGTTCACAAGAATGATTAATAGCTGAGAGATAACAGTAAAATAAGCAAGTTGCATGTTGTTGTCCATTAAGCAGAAGTTTCAGCATATCATCTTCCCAGTAATGTGTGATTAGAGGGGGGGAAAGAGAGAGAGAGAGAAAAATATGTTTGATAACTTTTCCTGGAAGTAGAAATGACTTCTCTATTCAATGTAGTTAATCTCAAAACATCAAATTATGTTGTAATGTACAGGAATACAACTCTGTGTATAAGGTATATTACAGTTTGTACATAGAAAATATTAATTTTTGTCTCCTTCATATTAAATATTTGTATTAGTTTAATTTTCAGTAATGTGATTATGGAAACATTTCTGTCTTTGTTAAATATGTAGGATATTACATTTAAAATTATGATACTTTACAAGAGGAAATAGTGTAAACAATAGTGGGGTATGTAGATGTGTGGTTTTACATGCAGTTTTCCTGTGTTAGTATTTGAAGAATTTTCAAATATTTAAATAATTGATCATGGAAAACCTAGAAAAACTACTACTCATTGGCAGTTCCATGTGTATTTTCTGTATTTCTCTTTCCATGTTCTTCACAGCTATAAATGTTTGCATATAAACAAAATTTGTGTTGCTTAGAAGTTCACCTACTCCTGCTTCATACTCCCCTGTCTGATGTCATTTAACTTGAGTTTATGACATCAGTTAGTTGCTATTGAGATGATAGTGATATCCCAAGATTATTGCAACCTATGTGAAATAAACAGATGATGCTTAAAGAATATCCTGTTCCTGTGCAAATATTTTTAGTAATTCTAAAAGGCGGAAGAAAAAAAAGAAAATTTCAATTGTTTTAAAAAAAAAATTCAGTTTTCCATGAGACATCAGTAGATCCTTAATGAGTAGAATCATAGAAGAATCATAGAATCATACAAGATTAGGGTTGGAAGAGACCTCAAGAGGTCATCTAGTCCAACCCTCTGCTCAAAGCAGGACCAATACCAACTAAATCATCCCAGCCAGGGCTTTGTCAAGACAGGCCTTAAATACCTCTAAGGATGGAGATTCCACCACCTCCCTAAGTAACTCATTCCAGTACTTCATCACCCTCCTAGTGAAATAATGTTTCCTAATATCCAACCTAGACCTCCCCCACTGCAATTTGAGACCATTGCTTCTTGTTCTGTCATCTGCCACCACTGAGAACAGCCGAGCTCCATCCTTTTTGGAACCCCTAGCCCCCTTCAGGTAGTTGAAGGCTGCTATCAAATCCACCCTTACTCTTCTCTTCTGCAGACTAAACAAGCCCAGTTCCCTCAGCCTTTCCTCTTAAGTCATGTGTCTCAGCCCTCTAATCATTTTTGTTGCCCTCTGCTGGACTCCAATTTGTCCACATCCTTTCTGTAGTGGGGGGGGGCTCAAAACTGGACGCAGTACTCCAGATGTGGCCTCACCAGTGCCGAATAGAGGGGAATAATCACTTCCCTCGATCTGCTGGCAGTGCTCCTACTAATGCAGCCCAATATGCCGTTAGTCTTCTTGGCAACAAGCGCACACTGCTGACTCATATCCAGCTTCTCATCCACTGTAATCCCCAGGTCCTTTTCTGCAGAACTACTGCTTAGCCAGTCAGTCCCCAGCCTGTAGCAGTGCATGGGATTCTTCCATCCTAAGTGCAGGACTCTGCACTTGTCCTTGTTGAAGCTCATCAGATTTCTTTTGGCCCAATCTTCGAATTTGTCTAGGTCACTCTGGACCCTTATCCCTACCCTCCAGCGTATCTACATCTCTCCCCAGCTTAGGGTCATCTGCGAACTTGCTGAGGGTGTAATCCATCCCATTATCCAGGTCATTAATAAAGATGTTGAACAAAACCAGCCCCGGGACCGACCCCGCTAGATATTGAGTCATTGATCATTACCCATTAAGCCCAACAATCTAGCCAGCTTTCTATCCACCTTATGGTCCATTCATCCAATCCATACTTTTTTTTAACTTGCTGGCAAGAATACTGTGGGAGACCGTATCAAAAGCTTTGCTAAAATCAAGATATATCACGTCCACTGCTTTTCCCCATATCCACAGAGCCAGCTATCTCACCATAGAAGGCAATCAGGTTGGTCAGGCATGACTTGCCCTTAGTGAATCCACATTGATTGTTCCTGATCACCTTCCTCTCCTCCAAGTGCTTCAAAATGATTTCCTTGAGGACCTGCTCATGTAAAACATGTTTCTTTTTGTAAGATTCTGTTACTTACAGAAAAACATGAGATGTTCTTTAGAGGTTATTTTTGCCTTGGTTTTGGACAACGCTGCTCATTTCCCTGTTTGAGGAACAGGGTTAGAAGAGTCCAGTGGTGAGTGTGCTAAAATGGGCCTTGAGACCTGGGTTCAGTTCCCTGCCCCGCCCCCCCCCAACTTGATGTGTGACCTTGGGTGAGATAGTCTCTTTGTGCCTCAGTTCCCCATCTGTAAAATGGGGATAATAGTACTTCCCTACCTCATGGATGGTGTGAGGATAAATAAATAAATTAAAGATTGTGAAGCCCTCAGTAATATAAGTACCTGGGATGGACAGAGGTGTACAATAACTTAGTCGTGGCCGTAGGATGCACAGACAGTCATTAGCACACCTGGACTAGAATCCAGGAGTCCTGACCCAGTCTCCTGCTGTAGCCAGTAGCCCACACTCCCTTCTCATTCATTGCTTAAAATACAGTGAAATTTGATGTTGAAAGTAATAATTTTCATTGCAGGTACACAACACTCTGGCATTCTAGCCCTGAAAAAGATTTTTGACTAGCTAGTGGTATGATTTTTTTTTAAATTTTTATTTATTTAGGTTTTTGTTTTGTTTTTTTGCTGTTGCAGTGAAATATATTTTGATTCTTGCCATCTTGTGGAATATTGTGTCCAGTTCTGGTGCCCACAGTTCAAGAAAGATGTAGATGAATTGGAAAGAGTTCAGAGAAGAGCCACGAGAATGATTAAAGGGTTAGAAAACCTGCCTTATAGCATTAGACTCAAAGAGCCCTATCTATTAAGCTTAACAAAAAGAAGGTTAATGGGTGACTTGATCACAGTCTATAAGTATCTACATGGAAAATAAATGTTTAATAATGGGCTCTTCAATCTGGTAGAGAAAGGTCTAACGTGATCCAATGGCTGGAAGTCGAAGCTAGACAAATCCCGACAGTAAATAGAGTGTAAATTTTTAATGGTGAGAGTAATTAGCCATTGGGACAATTTACCAAGAGTCGTAGTGGATTCTATCACTGACCATTTTAAAATCAAGATTAGAAGTTTTTCTAAAAGGCTGTGGGAATTACTTTGGGGAAGTTGTATCGCCTAGGTTATACAGGAGGTCAGACTAGATGAACACAAAGGTCCCTTCTGGTCTGGGAATCCATCAGTCTTCATCCCCGGGGGGAGGGATAGCTCAGTGGTTTGAGCATTGGCCTGCTAAACCCAGGGTTGTGAGTTCAATCCTTGAGGGGGCCACTTAGGGATCTGGGGCAAAATCAGTACTTGGTCCTGCTAATGAAGGCAGGGGGCTGGACTCGATGACCTTTCAAGGTCCCTTCCAGTTCTAGGAGATAGGATATCTCTATTATTATTTTTTTTTATAGCTTTTATTTTGTGCCGCCTCACATTTTAGCTGATCTTTTTTCCATAACTGTGGCAACCTAATTAATTTACCTAAAACAGTTAAAACCAAAAAGTTTCCAGGCAGCAAATCAGCAAGTTCTATCCAGCTGCCTTGTTTAGCCTCTCTGTCCCTTGTCACCATATCCTTTAATTTACTTTACTTTACACATATTGATTCCAAATTCCCAAATGGTGTAGATGAAATAAGATTCAGATATCTCTGCTCCCTGTCTAAGATAACCCAGATTTCTTAGCTACTCGTGTGTGTAATATATTTAGAGGAAAAAGAAATAATCCATTTTAAATCTCAAATAAGTCAAGTCAGATTGTACCCATCATCTTTTGCAGTTTTAATTAAATATATAAACTCACTAATAATGCCATGTATGCCTATATGCTGATATGGGCATGTTTCACTTCAATGTAGCATAACACAAATCACTACCCATGATAGTACAGAAATGGTAGTTTATTGCTAAATGTCCAGGTTTTATACCCATCTATTTCCCAATACACCATCTGAAAAACAGGCTTAGGAGTTAGTTGTCTTTCAGATGATATTGTCATTAATAGGGGAGGGAAAATCTCCGGCAAAGGTGAAGTATAACAAACCTATTGTACTCCAGATATGTAAAAGGTGAAAGTCCCAAAGTCCCTGGAATGCTAGAGAAATGGACTAACTAGTAGTAATACTGGATATAATTTTCTGGTTGCACAGTTTGTCTAAAAAATTCTCTCAAAATATGGTAACATATATTGCTAGAGAGAGTGCTTCTAATATAAAATGCCTTTGGACCTCTAATTATTGCTGTGTGAGTTAGTGATCTTTTTCATCCCCCCAAAAATTGCTCCATTAGTGCTAGGGAAAACAGTCTTGTTGCAATTAAAAATGGATTCTTGCATCTCTATTAAGATCTAGCAACATGTGGTTTCGCAATTTAGCTCAGCTAAGCTTGTAGCCTTTCCTGAAAAGACAGTTGGCTGACCAATTTACAGCAATCTAGTCTGTGTATAGACATTGAATTAGGTAATAATTCATGGTTAAACCATAAAGGAAAAATCCTGTTCTATTTAATGGAGAACGTATAAGTACAACCGCCTTGCGGATCATGTATTTTTTCTTTTCTCTTTTCTTCCATTAAGCTACTCCCTAAACACAATTAATCCACCTTGTTATTAAATTAATTGCATACAGTAGGTCGCTGGTTCTCAACCAGGGATCTGGGGTCCCCTGGGGTGTCGAAAGCAGGTTTCAGGGGGTCCACCAAGCATGGCCAGCATTAGACTCGCTGGGGCCCAGAGCAGAATGCCAAAGCCCCGCCATGCGGGACTGCAGCTCATGACCTCAAGCCCCACCACCTGGGGCTGAAGCCGAAGCCTGAGCAACTTAGCACCACCCTGTGGTGTGGGGCCCTGAGCAATTGCCCTGCTTGTTACCCCCTAATGCTGGCCCCGACTTTTATATGCAGAAAAGCAGTTGTTGTGGTACAGGTGGGCCGTGGAGTTTTTATAGCATGTTGGGGAGGAGGGGGGAGCTCAGAAAGAAAAAGGTTGAGAACCCCTGCAGTAGATGATGTGTGTGTCTGAGGTATTTTTATGGTTATGGAATCCTTTTGTGTTTGAGAACTCAGTCACTTTTAAATATTTTTCCTTTTATTGAAGATGTTCGGAAGCTGAAACTGAACTAGTATTGTACTGGAGATATTTACTATGGGGAAAATAAACTCATTACTAATCTTGATTTTCATTGGCTACAGCAGCTGCCAGTCAGAGACTATACAACTTTGTTGGCAGTTCTTCCACAACTGTCTTTGTCCTCTATGTTCCAGCAGCATTTTGCCTCTAAATGTGTTCTAGTGTTTATTAATAGTGTGGAAAGCCTGATTTTTAAAATAGATCTAAAGCTTCTGAAACTACAGTGCATCCAGACCATTATTATTTTAAATTAACATTTTTAGGTCCTTATCAGACCGTCACTTGTCTCCCCTTTCAAAAAGCTATCAAATAATTATAGATCCTGAAGGATTTTGTATTTGAAATGCTGTGTACGTGATGCAGAGTAGCAAAGTTCAAATTTTACAGTGTAATGTTCTATGTTCTAGGAATGTTTACAAGGATTATCGCTTCCTTGAGCTGGCCTGTGATGCCCAGGAGGAGATGGATAGCTGGAAGGCATCCCTACTGCGAGCTGGTGTCTATCCTGATAAATCCTCAGTAAGTTAAACACATCACTAGTTTTTCAGTAGCTGCCCTGATTAAGAGTCAGAAAAAATGCTGGGAAGAGTTTTTTTAAGCTCTGTCTGCAGATGTCCTGAGAGCTTATGTGTTTTGCTTTGCTGTACTTAAGCTGACACCTATGGCTGTTTTTAATGGTTCACAACTCAGCAGTAACATTACATTCTGGGTTAATATATAACAAGCCCTCCGGCCAATAGGGAAATAATTTTTGTTAATTAAATCAATCCTTCAAGTCCAAATAATAAAAATACTGACACCTTTTAGGGTTTTTCTTCCACCTCACAGTATCTATTCCTGTCTTTGAAGGTGACAGATATTTTGCAGAACGCTAATATCTTCCTGCAGACTCCAAATTCTAGAACTGAAGGAGGTATTCCAGTTTGTTATGCAAATTTCTTTTACTGCTTTACTGCCTCTCCAAATACATGTTTACCCAATTAAGTGAAATATGAAGAAAACTGAG
Organism: Malaclemys terrapin pileata; assembly: GCF_027887155.1. Lineage (NCBI taxonomy): Eukaryota > Metazoa > Chordata > Testudines > Emydidae > Malaclemys > Malaclemys terrapin. Next base: position 46,452,310 of record NC_071512.1, on the reverse strand, counting down.
TAGGGAAAAAAAATAACTGTAACAGTTGGACATACTATACAGAAAGCCAGGAAATTATTTTGCCAGACTGCCCTTTCATATTTTTAAGGCCTTTGTCAGTCTGTGTCATGTTGTTATTTATACATAGCGCAAGAGGTTTTGGTCCGATTTCCAAAGTGACCTCATTACTTAAGTCTGTCTGAGCTTCTGGTTTCAATGTAGCTAAGGGCCACACTAGCATGGATTCCAGTGCCAGGGCAGAATCCCAGGACAGGGTGCCAGTGATGATTAAGGGCCTACGTTAGACCTATGGATATTCCATTTTCTAAATAAGTTTCCATCAGAAGAAGCCTTTGCAATTACTGTAAATATGTCAAAAATTACATTCCCCTCTTCATGATGGAACTCCCAGGGGACTGGGTCAATGGGAGGATTTGACACTTGGGCAGTTTGAGCTTGTGGAAAAACTCTTGGGTATTATTTTTCTGTCTTCACTGGTATTTGTAGCACCTTCCAATTGAATATCCTCTGTAGATCTAGGGGGAGATTTCTAAAGGCGCAAATAGACTTTCAGTAGGACTTAGGAGACTTAACTGCCGTTGTGCCTTTGAAAATTGCCCCCTAATGTGTAGTTTACCTTTCCTTCATTAACTGTTTCACTCTGGTACATCACTGTAGTGGTGTGAATGGATTGATCTCCCATCAAAGAGCTTGCACATCAGTCTGGCTGGTGGTGCGCGCATTTTGAAGTAATTTGCTCTTCTCCCCAGCTCGCCTCCTCCTCCTCTTCCACAAGTACTACTGTCTACTGCTCTGGCTTCTTATAACATCATCTTCATTTCCCTCTATGTATCACCGCCCCTGCTTTCACTAGCCACCCACTCCATCTGACGTTCCCAATTCTGATCCGCCTGCTATTTGTTGTTGCTCACATATGCATGCAGCCCGTAGTTTTCTTGCCTCATACCAAGCTGCCACTCCAGCACCACCGACCCAATGGCTCTGAGTTCATTACCTTTCCACACTTCTCCCACAATAGCTGGGTTTTTATGGAAGATTTTAGACAAATTATTTCAGGAATAAGTAATGGTATAAAAATGGGTCAAATACCAATCCAGGGGCAGCTCACTGGATACCTGGCAACCAGCTAATACATTGCCATTTATTGTTTCCTTTTTCATGATCCTTCAGTCGTGTGTCCGCACAACACAACTCATATTGAAGCCAATCAGAATTAACTTTGCAAGTACTATTTTGTGAGATGCTACCAAATTCATTACAAGAATCCAGATATTACATCGGCTGCATTTCCTCCTTCCACGCCTTTTATAATGGTATCAAAATAGTTAGCATGTTGTTGTATCGTATTATTCATACTTCATTCTAGAATAGAGGTAGGCAAACTATGGCCCGTGGGCCACATCCAGCCCGCGGGACCCTCCTGCCCGGCCCCTGAGCTCCTGACCCGGGAGGCTGGCCCCCTGCCCCCTCCCCCGCAGTCTCAGCTCGCCGCACCGCCAGCACAATGCTCTGGCCAGCAAGGCTCTTGCAGAGCCGCGGCCTGACCCGGTGCTCTGTGCTGCGCGGTGGCGTGGCTGGCTCCAGCTGGGTGGCGCAGCTGCCTGTCCTGGTGCTCTGGGTGGTGCGGCTGTAGCGCCGCCAGCCACTGGTGCTCCAGACAGCGTGGTAAGGGGGCAGAGAGTAGGGGGGGTTGGATAGAGGACAGGGGAGTTCAGGGTGGTGGTCAGGAGGCGGGGTGTGGATAGGGGGCGGGATGGTTAGAGGGCGGGGAACAGGGGGGTTGGATGGGGTAGGGGTCCCGGGGGTGCAGTCAGGAATGAGAGGAGGCGTTGGATCAGTGGCAGTCAGGAGCAGGGGTTCCAGGAGCAGTCAGGGGACAGGGAGGGGTGGATGGGGCAAAGGTCCCGGGGGGGCCATCAGGGAACAGGGGAGTTGGATGGGGTTGGAGTCCCCGGGGGGCCGTCAGGGGGTGAGAAGCAGGGGGGGTTGGATAGGAGGCGGGGGCCAGGCCATGTCTGGCTGTTTGGGGAGGCCCTCCATACAATTTCAGAAACCCGATGTGGCCCTCAGGCCAAAAGTTTGCCCGCCCCTGCAGGGCCGGCTTTAGGAAGTGCGGGGCCCAATTCGAACATTTTCGGCGGGGCCCCAACAGGGATTACTTAAAAAAAAAAACACGTAAAAAAACCTTTCATTTCTTCCATGTATTATTTACTTTCCATAACTATATAAATAATAAAATTATATATTACATACATTGCGTAATGTATGTGGATGCATGCTAAGCCTACCTAAAGTTATTGACACACACCCCGGGACCCCTGCCCCATCCATCCCCCTTCCCTGTCCCCTGCCACCCCATCCAACCCTTCCTCTCATTCCTGATGGCCCACTGGGACCCCTGCCCCATCCAACCACCCCTTCTCTCTGTCCCCGACTGCCCCTGGAACCCCTGCCCCTGACTGCCCCCCCACCGCCCAACCCAACCCCTGCTCCTTCCTGACTGCCCCCCCAGGACCCTTGCTCCCATTCAATCCCCCTGTTCCCTGCCCTCTGACCGCCCCAACCCCTATCCATCCCCCCACAACCCTCCGAACTCCCCTGTCCTCTTCCAACACCTGCTCCCTGCCCCCTAACCGTGCTGCCTGGAGCTGCTCGGCTGGGTCTGGGCCTGGGCCTGGGCCTGGGCCGGGTCCGCTCGGCCCGGGCCTGGGTCCGGGTCTGGGCCGGGTCCGCTCGGTCTGGGCCTGGGCTGGAGCCGCTGGGCCAGGGCCAGGCCGGAGCCTCTCAGTCCGCGCCGGCGCCGCAGGGCCCGAGCTGAGCTGGGCCAGAGCCGCTCGGCCAGGTCCACGTCCGGGCCGGGGCCGGGCCTGGGGCCGCGGGGCCGGGCCGGAGCCTCTCGGGCCGGGCCGGCGCCACTTGGCTGGGGCCGGCACCGCGGGGCCCGAGCCAGGCCGGAGCCGCTCAGCCGGGACCGAGACCGGCGCCGCGGGGCCAGGCCGGGCCAGAGCCACTTGGCCGGGACCGGGCTGGGTGTGTTCGGCTGGGGCCAGACCGGAGGGAGCCGCGTGCTCGACCTGGGCCGCACTGAGCCCCCCTGGAACTCTCCTTCACCCCCCTGCTTACCTCCTGCCTGCTGCTTGTTTCAGGCTTCCTGCGAACATCTGATTCGCGGGGAGGAGAAGGTGGGTGGAGCGTTCAGGGGAGGAGGGGTAAGTGGGCCGTGGGCCGGATGGACAGCTGCGCGGGGCCCTCTAGGCGCGGGGCCCCATTCAGGGGAATCGGCCTAAAACCGGCCCTGCGCCCCTGATCTAGACCATCCCTGACAGGTGTTTGTCTAACCTGCTCTTAAAAATCTCCAATGAAGTTTTTCCTAATATCCAACCTAAACCTCCCTTGCTGCAGTTTAAACTCATTGCTTCTTGTCCTAGCCTCAGAGATTAAGAAAAACAATTTTTCTTCTCCTCCTTGTAACAACCTTTTACATACTTGAAAACTGTTATCATGTCCCCTCTCAGTCTTCTCTTTTCCAGACTAAACAAACCCATTTTTTTCAATCTTCCCTCATAGGTCATGTTTTCTAGACCTTTAATCATTTTTGTTGCTCTTCTCTGGACTTTCTCCACTTTGTCCACATTCTTCCTGATATGTGGTGTCCAGAACTGGACACAATACTTCAGTTGAGGTCTAATCAGCGCGGAGTAGAGCGGAGGAATTACTTCTTGTGTCTTGCTTACAACACTCCTGCTAACACATCCGAGAATGATGTTTGCTTTTTTTGCAACAGTGTTACACTGTTGACGCATATTTAGCTTGTGGTCCACTATGACCCCCAGATCCCTTTCCGCAGTACTCCTTCCTAGGCAATCATTTCCCATTTTGTATGTGTACAACTGGTTGTTCCTTCCTAAATGGAGTACTTTGCATTTATCCTTATTGAATTTCATCCTATTTACTTCAGACCGTTTCTGCAGTTTGTCCAGATCATTTTGAATTTTAATCGTATCCTCCAAAGCACTTGCAACCCCTCCCAGCATGGTATGGTCCGCAAACTTTATAAGTATACTCTCTATGCCATTATCTAAATCATTGATGAAGATATTGAAAAGAACCTGACCCAGTACTGATCCCTGCGGGAGCCCACTCGTTATGCCCTTCCAGTATGACTCTGAATCACTGATAACTACTCTCTGGGAACAGTTGTCCAACCAGTTTTGCACCCACCTTATAGTAGCACCATCTAGGTTGCATTTCCCTAGTTTGTTTATGAGAAGGTCATGTGGGACAGTATTAAAAGCTTTACTAAAGTCAAGATATACCACGTCTACCGCTTCCCCACTATCCACAAGGCTTGTTACCCTGTCAAAGAAAGCCGTCAGGTTGGTTTGACACGATTTGTTTTTGACAAATCCATGCTGACTGTTACTTATCACCTTATTATCTTCTAGATGTTTGCTAATTGATTGCTTAAGTATTTGCTCCATTATCTTTCCAGGCTAGTGAAGTTAAGTTGACTGGTCTGTAATTCCCTGGGTTGTCCTTATTTCTCTTTTTATAGATTGGCACTATATTCGCCCTTTTCCAGTCCTCTGGAATCTCTCCCATCTTCCGTGACTTTTGAAGATAATCACTAATGGCTCAGATATCTCAGTCAGCTCCAATCAGATTACTCTTATTTGGTAGAGAGCTTTGCATGTCAGTTAGAGAGAATTGGAAAAGATCCCTTATGAGTATAACCTCTGAGGCAAGGCTTGTCTTTCTTTGTGCCTCGATCAACAGTAGATTAGTATTCACATGAGGTCGGAAATGGAAGAATTAATAAGTGGGCGGATCTCTTCTAGCGTAGTATCTCATCTTAAGTGTCCATCAGGCCAAAACCACTCACAAACTGATGGTCAATATTCAAAATAGTTAAGGATTATTGAAGTGCTGATGCAAATTCAAATTTGTAATTGTCAAGACTGACTAGAAGAAAAGTTTCAGAAATGTCATAAAACTTACAAAGTGCGTCAGGTAATATATTTTATTGGATCAACTTCTGTTGGTGAGGGAGACAAGCTTTCAAGCCACACAGAGATCTTCAGGTCTGGGAAACTTACTCAGAGTGTCACAGCTAAATACAAGATGAAAAAGATTGTTTAGCATAAGTAGTTAACAAGGGACCATTCAAGATGAAGTGGCCCATTAACACCCGTCCAGTCATTGGGAGGAAAGGGGGAAGAAGCAGTTCGGGGGCGGGGGGGGGGGGTTGTAAATGGGTTACAGGTTGTTTTAAAAAGCCATAAATCCAGTGTCTTTATTAAGACCATGAGTTTTAGTGTCTATCAAACTTATGAATTTAAGTTCCCAGCCTTGTCTTTTGAAAGTGTTGTGCAGGTTTCCTTTGTGGATGAGGACTGATAAGTCCAGGGGTGAAAGTAGAAATAGGGACTTACCGGTACAGGGCTGGGTTGAGGCCGGCTGTGCCCCCTGGAAGGGGTGGGGCCTCGGGCGGAAGGGGCGGGGATGTGGGGGGGTCAGAGCCAGCCCTGGCCAACCCTGTACTGGTAAGTGCCCTCCCCCTCCCCTGCTGGGGTAGCAGCGGCAGCCGGGGGCTCTGGAAGCAGTTTAAAGGGCCCAGGGCTTGGCCGCTGCTACCGCCCCGGGCCCTTTAAATAGCCGCTGGAGCCTGCCGGAGCCCTGGGGTAGCAGCGGCAGCCGGGGGCTCCGGCGGCTATTTAAAGGGTCGGGGCCGTAGAGGCAGCAGGAGCCCAGGGCCCTTTAAATAGCCCCCGGAGCCCCGCCGCTACTGCAGGGCTCCGGCGGCTATTTAAAGGGCCCAGGACTCCCCTGCTTCTATTGCCCCGGCCCTTTAAATAGCCCCCGGAGCCCTGGGGTAGCGGCGGGGCTCCAGCAGCTATTTAAAGGGCCCAGGGCAGTAGAGGCAGCGGGAGCCCCGGCCCTTGAAGTAACCCCCGGAACCCTGCTGCTACCCCAGGGCTCCAGCAGCGGGGCTCTGGCGGCAATTTAAAGGACCTGGGGCTCCAGCCACTGCTGGGAGCCCCAGGCCCTTTAAATTGCCGCCTGGGGCATACCGGCTTACTTTCACCTCTGGATAGGTCAGATATAGAGTGATCGTGTTGTGACAAGTGTTCACCCCAGATGATGTAATGATTTTGTCTTTTATCATTTTTCTGTGTAAGTTCATTCAAGAGCATAGTGATTGTCTTGTTTCGCCCCCATAGTTACTATAGGGGCATGTAGTGCACGGAATTAGGTACACTACATGTTGTGATAGATGTATGTAGGCATCTATCTTGAAAGGTGTGTTCTGGGGTGTGTGATCATTGTAGCAGTGGAGATATGTCTGCAGGTTTTGCACCTGTTGTTCTGGCAGGGTCTGGTGCTGCTTTGAGTTGATGTGTCCTGGTCTGTGGGGAGCTTGTTTCTGATGATGAGCTTGAAGAAGTTGGGGAGTTGTTTGAAGGCCAGAAGAAGGGGTTCAGGAAAAATATATTTCAGGATGGGGTTCCCATCGTCGAGTATGGGTTGTAGCTGTTTGATGATATCCCGTTTAGGTTCCAGTGTGGGATGGTAGGTGAGAACTAGGGGTGTGCGGTCAAAGCAGGTTTTGTTTCTGTATTGAAGCAGGTTCTTTCTGGGTATTTGGGTGGCCTGTTCCATGAGGCGATCTACTTCTCTGGTGGAGTGTCCTTGTTTGCGGAAGGCGGTTTTGAGGTATCTATCCCAGACTTTCCCCTTGGAGCATATTCTGTGATATCTGAATGCCTCGCTGTAGATAATATATTTGTTGCTGTGTTTGGGGTGGTTACTGAAGCTATGAAGGTAGGGTGACCAGATGTCCTGATTTTTATAGGGACAGTACTGATTTTTTGGGTCTTTTTCTTCTATAGGCTCCTATTACCCCCCCCCCCCCATCCCGATTTTTCACACTTGCTGTCTGGTCACCCTATATGAAGGTAGGTAGAAACCCACAGATCACCACACCTCACAAATTCAGTAGTCACTCCGAACACACCAAGAATCTGTTATCTACAGCCAGACACTCAGATATCAGCTCTTCAATGATCCAGAACTATTTTGAATGTTGACCATCAGTTTATGAGCGGGTTTGGCCTGATGGACACTTAACAAGTGGCCACTGTACAAAAGATCGGATAGAAGAGATCCACCCACTTATTAATTCTTCCATTTCCTCATGTGAATACTAATATACTCTTAATCGAGGCACAAGAAAGACAGGCCTTGCCTGAGAGGTTATACCCATTAGAGATCTTCTCAAATCCTTTTTGGTATTCTATAACTGACATGCAAAGCTCTCTACAATAAAAGTAGTTTTTTTGACAGAAACCTTTTAGGAATGGTCTCCAAATGGTTGGTAGTTACTTTTATACCACTTAGTAATGTTGGTTCAATAAAAGATATTATTTCACCCACCTTGTCTCTCTAATATCCTGGGACCGACATGGTTACAGCACCATGGCATACATGAAACTCACCATGAGTCAGGGGTGCTGAAACCAGGGGGGCCAGGGCCCCCTCACCTATTGAAAGTGGATGGGCCTGCCCGTCCACTTTTCACCATGGGCCCTGCCTCTACCTCTCCTATTTCCCCCAAGGCCTCAGCCAGGCTGGCAGCTGGAGCCTGGCCAGGGAGCCCAGGCAGCTGTGAGGAGCTGTGGACCCTCCAGCTGCCCGGGGGTGGGGGACCTGAGAGCAGCCCTCGGCCCATATCCCCACCTCCCAGGCCCTCACCCAGGGCAGGAGCCGGAGTCGGGTCGAGGTAAGAGCTGCGTGGGCAACTGTGAGGAGCTGCAGACCATCCACCTACCATGAGCGGGGGGGGCGGGGACACAGGCTGGGGAGGGGCTTCTCTTGGGCCCCACCATCCTGGGCAGGTGGAGGGGCCTGGGCTCCCCGGCCCTGGTCTGACTTCCATCTTGACCGGGGTCAGGGCCTCAGGGGGGAAGAGGAGGGGCAGGGTGGAGCCACAGAGGGGTTGGGGGGCCTGGCCCCCCACTTTTGGGAAAGCTCTGCTGACCCTACAGTCAGTTCTGACAATTTCTCTTAGAGTTACAAATGTCAACAATTAATTAAAATTACGGTGCTTTTGAAAATTAACCAGTCTTCAGGCACGGTTCTCTGGTATTCATTGAGGAGGTGGTAATAGATATTAAATGGTGTACAATGAAGCAGCCCTGGTAAGGATCTGTGGTGTAGTCTCTTTTAGTGGTAGAGATTACTTCAAGCAGATTGGCTAGTAAAGTGTCCTTCCAGCATACCAAATGACTACATCTTTTCCTGTGCTCCATACAGGATAAACACATAAGATACTGTAGTAGAGATCTTTCAGGTCTTTTCTAATGTATTTAAAGTATCCATTGATGAATGGATAAGTGGGAGGGATTTTCAGATGTTCACCGCAGTGGCCTAACTCTGCTCTTGTTGAAGCCATTGGGAGCTTTACCATTGACTTCAGTGGCAGTGTAGCTAAGCTAAGGCTGAGCCCTTCAGGAAACCTATCTATAGTACATAAATGTTAATATTTGCTGCTACGTTCACGTGTTTGGCGTCACCATTTCATGTGTAATACAGCTTTACTCTACTAAACCAACTGTAAAAATAGAACCCCAAAAGCCCTATAAGGAAGCAGAATAGTTGATTATTAAATAGGTTTAAGGAATGGTTACCAAACTGTCTCTTCTGGCCTTCACACTGTCATGGTTATCAGAGCAGGTAGGGAGTGTGATCCAAAAGCACACAATTCTACCATGAGCCAAATATTTGCAGTTAAACCCACAACACACAGAATCATGGGCCCCAAGTCTGCTCTTGTGGAAAAGACAAATTGTGCATTAATTCACATTTTGGGGAGCATACGTAAAAATCCATGTTAATGTCAAGAGAACATGCATCTTGTTAGTGCCTTTCATAAAGGATATTTTGGAACCTGGTTTTGTTTGCCTCTGTCTGTGTAAGTTAATTTTTATGTGTAGCCCTTAAAAACACTTCTGGTTTCTAGTGGTAAACTTAGTCTTTTATCTTCCTCCCTTTAAACAAATCAAAATGGTAGGGTTGTCAGATTTTTTTTGCCTCCTTGGGAAATGCTTTGCGGTCAAAATAAATTCTGAGAAGTGTTCTTTTTATTAACGTATCTGTGGCCAAAGAGCACCTAGATACCAGAGTGATAATCACTTTTTAAAGCCTTGCAGAGGGACAGAGAAAGAGGATGAACTGAGGAAAATGGAATCCACTGAAAACTGATTCTGCTGTGAGCTGGAGTGAGGATTATTTTTACACTACCGGAGCATTGTGCATGCTCTTATAAATACTGTCTCAAAGGACTAACGTTTTTCTCTGTTGTGTGAAATTCCTTTTGTAGAAGATTACCAAGTTCTGCTGAAACAGATGTTAGGTGTTGCTCTTGCCCTGCAGAGAACTGTCTTACAGGAACAGAGCTCCCGTCATGTACTGAGAAGTTCACTAAGTTTTGAGAACGAGGAGTACTTGTGGCACCTTAGAGACTAACAAATTTATTTGGGCATAAGCTTTTGTGAGCTAAAACCCACTTCATCGGATGCATGCAGTGGAAAATACTGTAGGAAGATGTATATGCACAGAGAACATGAAAAAATGGGTGTTGCCATACCGACTCTAATGAAACTAATCAATTAAGGTGGGCTATTATCAGCAGAAGAAAAAAAAACTTTTGTAGTGATAATCAGGATGGCCCATTTCAAACAGTTGACAAAAAGGTGTGAGTAACAGTAGGGGAAAAATTAGCATGAGGAAATAGTTTTTACTTTGTGTAATGATCCATTCGCTCCCAATCTTTATTCAAGCCTAATTTAATGGTGTCCAGTTTGCAAATTAATTCCAGTTCTGCAGTTTCTCATTGGAGTCTGTTTTTGAAGTTTTTTTGTTGGAGAATTGTGACTTTTAGGTCTGTAATTGAGTGACCAGGGAAGTTGAAGTGTTCTCCGACTGGTTTTTGAATGTTATAATTCTTGACATCTGATTTGTGTCCATTTATTCTTTTATGTAGAGACTGTTCGGTTTGGCCAATGTACATGGCAGAAGGGCATTGCTGGCACATGATGGCAAATACCACATTGGTAGATGTGCAAGTGAACGAGCCTCTGATGGTGTGGCTGATGTGATTAGGTCCTATAATGGTGTCCCTTGAATAGATATGTGGACAGAGTTGGCAACGGGTTTTGTTGCAAGGATAGGTTCCTGAGTTAGTGTTTTTGTTGTGTGATTGCTGGTGAGTATTTGCTTCAGGTTGGGGGAGCTGTCTGTAAGCGAGGACTAGCCTGTCTCCCAAGATCTGTGAGAGTGAGGGATTGTCCTTCAGGATAGGTTGTAGATCCTTGATGATGCGCTGGAGAGGTTTTAGTTGGGGGCCGAAGCCATCGGCTAGTGGCGTTCTGTTACGTTCTTTGTTGGGCCTGTCCTGGAGTAGGTGACTTCTGGGTATTCTTCTGGCTCTGTCAATTTGTTTCTTCACTTCAACAGGGGAGTACTGTAGTTTTAAGAATGCTTGATAGAGATCTTGTAGGTGTTTGTCTCTGTCTGAGGGATTGGAGCAAATGCGGTTGTATCTTAGAGCTTGGCTGTAGACAATGGATCGTGTGATGTGGTCTGGATGAAAGCTGGAGGCATATAGGTAAGTATAGTGGTCAGTAGGTTTCCAGTATAGGATGGTGTTTGTGACCATCGCTTCTTAGCACAGTAGTGTCCAGGAAGTGGATCTCTTGTGTGGACTGGTCCAGGCTGAGGTTGATGGTGGGATGGAAATTGTTGAAATCATGATGGAATTCCTCAACAGCTTCTTTTCCAAGAGTCCAGATGATGAAGATGTCATCAATGTAGCACAAGTAGAATAGGGGCATTAGGGGACGAGAGCTGAGGAAGCATTGTTCTAAGTCAGCCATAAAAATGTTGGCATACTGTGGGGCCATGCGGACACTCATAGCAGTGCCGCTGACTTGAAGGTATACATTGTCCCCAAATGTGAAATAGTTGTGGGTGAGGACAAAGTCACAAAGTTCAGCCACCAGGTTTGCCGTGACATCTACGTGAAAGAATAATGGACACAAATCAGATGTCAAGAATTATAACGTTCAAAAACTAGTCGGAGAACACTTCAACCTCCCTGGTCACTCAATTACAGACCTAAAAGTTGCAATTCTCCAACAAAAATTTCAAAAACAGACTCCAATGAGAAACTGCAGAACTGGAATTAATTTGCAAACTGGACACCATTAAATTAGGCTTGAATAAAGACCGGGAGTGGATGGATCATTACACAAAGTAAAAACTATTTCCCCATGCTAATTTTACCCCTACTGTTACTCACACCTTCTTGTCAACAGTTTGAAATGGACCATCCTGATTATCACTACAAAAGTTTTTTTTTCTTCTGCTGATAATAGCCCATCTTAATTGATTAGTCTCGTTAGAGTTGGTATGGCAGCACCCATTTTGTCATGTTCTCTGTGTATAACATTTTCCTACTGTATTTTCCACTATATGCATCCAATGAAGTGGGTTTTAGCCAACGAAAGCTTATGCCCAAATAAATTTGTTAGTCTCTAAGGTGCCACAAGTACTCCTCGTTCTTTTTGCTGATACAGACTAACACGGCTACCACTCTGAAACTAAGTTTTGAGTTATGCTAGAACTCATCTGCACAATTTTCTCAGCATTTTCAAACCTTCCTCAGGAAATGTGAAATGCCTTTGGAGGCTCACATCAACTTGTACTCATTCTCCTTTCAAGGTTTAGGGGCCCTCTGTTTGTCCATGTGACTGTTAGCAACTGGCAGCAATTTGCACTCATTTCAACACTTCCTCTTTGGCAGTTCCAAGGTCAAGAAATGCAAACAAGCAGCCCCAGTCCCTTTACAGCCTGACTTCTCAGTCCTGTGCATGTGCAAGTGACAGCTGTTGCTGAATCGCCAAGCCTTTGGCACCTGTGGTAAAAATCGGCCCATAGAAATTAAAAGTTGAATAATAGCGACACGAAGTTGGAGTATTGCAGTGGTGAATCAGGCCTGGTTTCCCAAACTGCCAGTGGTGCACGGTCAGCCTGGAATCTGAAGTCAAGCTGTGCTCTCTCCTCAACAGTTCTGCTCCTGCTGTACAAGCCAGTTGATGTGGAATCCAGCTCACTCGCTCTTTCTTGTGCTGTGTCTGCAGTGCTGAGAAGAGTAAAAAGGAGCAAAGCCTTTTTGTCACTAAATTCAGCAGCCGTGCTGTAAATGCAAGTCTGTTGAGTTTTAAGAGCTGTCGATTTGCAGAGTCACTTGAAATTTGCACTGTTGATAATGGTCATGATGACTGCTGGGTCAAGCAGTTCCTGTCTGTCAAAAATACCAAGAAAAACTTACCTATTGGTCTGTGCTATGTACTGTACTGGAAACTAAGTTAGAGAGAGAGAGAGAGAGAGAGAGAGAGAGAGAGAGAGAGAGAGTGTGTGTGTGTGTGTGTGTGTGTGTGTGTGAACAAATGTCCCTAATACATTGAAAATTAGTCCAAATATCAACCTGGCCTTCCAAACCCACCTCTTCCTTCTGATTCTCTCTCTCCTGTTTGCTCTGTGCCCCTATGCATGCACAATTGGTCACTATCTTTTACCGCAACATAATTACCAGATATTGCTTTGTGGAACCCTGGCTTCTTTTTCAGCTTGCCAAGTCCCCTCTCTGCCCCAGGATATGCTTTCATCAGGACAGGGGTTCTGAGTGCCACCCTGATAGCAATGAATCAGTATTTTTATTTTTTTCAACCTGTCCCATGTGAGTCAGCTCGTTGGCTATAAATCACAGCCTTGCTGTTTCACTTTGAAAGGAGAGATCCGTTTACCAGCTGACTTTACTGCTGCTTTCTGTGTTGGCGTATCCAAACACTCTTTTTTTTTTTTTTTTTAAATGACTACAACTTTGTACAAATTTTTTTTTTTTTTTTTTTTTTTTTGTGACTAACCTTTCCAGACTGCATTTCTCAACCGTAGCCTAGGATTTATTTTGGCCAGTTTCCCACTATATAATATATACTGTTCATGCCAGCCCATGGCAAAACTCATAATTAAAAAAAATAGCGCAGATTTTCATCGTAAGTTTGTTCTGCTTACTCTACCTCCCCGGCACCACCTACTCTTTTCCCTGCTCCCCTTTCGTATTACCAGCCTACATATACCATATTTGCTTTTTTTTCTTCTTCTTCTTTTTTTTTAAATTGGATGGTGAAACTTTCCATTCCCTGGCATGTTGTGGGGAATGGCTGTCATGAAATGGCAAGCAGACATGTTTAGTGGGTTGCCTTGCATGCTAGAAGTTCAATTTTACCAGTGCAAGAAAGTCCAGTTGGCTACAGGCCCATCCCCAAATCATTTTGGGTCTCTTTTCACTGTCACTTACACCATTGACTTCAGTGGCACTGCTCCTGATTTATGCTTAGAAGAAGCAAAGGACATTTTGAAAACTTGCAGTTACCATCTGTTGCTGTGAGTTTACAACTTGACTCACCATTTCAAATCTTTCGTGGATTTCTTATACCTTCCTTCGAGCTTTCTCACCAGCGGGAATTAGGGAATACACTTTGATTCAGTTCCTCATTTGGTTTGTGTGACACCCAAATTACACACAGCACACTGCATGCATTTGAAATGCATGTATCTAATGGATCGTGTTCCTTTTTTTCCATGCTGCTTCCTGCAAAGGGGAACAACAGAGTAAGTTCTTTGTCCTGTTACAAACTCCCTTTCTACCCTTCCCAAAGTGTTTTGTCAGAAAAACAAATGTTTCTGTTCTGGTTCACGTAACTATAGCCTAAAATGTAGGCTGTTTTGAACAAAATAGTGTTGCAAACTCTGATGCAAAAAGTTATATTTGTTAGAACTATAATCGCCCTTCTGTTTCAGCTTTTGGGAAGGAGAAGTGTTTCGTGTTGTTCAGGGCCGGTTTATAAGGCAATTCAGAGTGATACTATATAGAAATAAAATGGTGTTGGGAATAAAGATTATGAAGGTATAGAAATAAAGACCCTTTTGAGGAAAAGTTACTACAGTCTGATGAAAATCATTACAGCTGGATTTTTTTGACCATACATCAAAGCTTGTATTAATGGGCAGTTATAAAAATCCAGCACTGAAGTCTTAAATAACAGATTTGCTGGCGTTGTTGGCTAAGCTGAACTAGATCAGTGTACTGGCTTTGAAGGTGCCTTAAAATGGATGGAGGAGGGTGGGGTCAACATTTGACTTGGCTTCTAGACCCTTGATGTATTCCAGCTGGACGGCAGCAGAAGGGTGTGGGAGAGGGAGAATTGAAATATGCCTGGTAGGTTTTGTGAAACTAAGCAGCACATAAAAAGAAAGTTTTGCTAATGTCTAGCTGATAAACTAATAATCTAGCAGTTCCCAGACTTAATACATTTCTAAATACTTTTTATACCATTTTTACTGATCCTGTAAGTGAATACAGCATCTCTCACACACTGGAATATAGTGCAGTGAAGACTGTCATGCAGTAGAAAGAAGTTAGCATGTTACGATTGCTTCTTTGTGGGGAAGGGGGTAGCATGTTAACCCTTTGGAAGGAACATTATGGAGCAGCAGTAGCCTCCCTGTACTAAAGGCTGAAACTAGCTTCCAATAAAAACCAAGGAGCTCCCCTGCAATGTTGCCTGCTGCATCTCATCCTCGGGTAGAGTTTTTTCTGGGAAGTTTGGGAAAGATCAGAAAAGGAATTTTTAATGTTATGATTGGCGAATTTACCCATCCTTCACTTCCATAATTTTTCTTACCAGTTTTTGATTCCTCATGTCTCCAAACTGGCTAGGCTTAGAAACTTAAAAAAGATGAACTCAAACTGGAACGGGTGCAGAGAAGGGCGACTAAGATGATCAGAGGAATGGAAAACCTGTCGTATGAAAAGAGACTAGAGGAGCTTGGGTTGTTTAGTCTGACAAAGCGAAGGCTGAGGCGGGATATGATTGCTATCTTCAAATATATCAGAGGGGTTAATACAAGGGAGGGAGAGGAATTATTCCAGCTGAGTACTAATGTGGACACGAGAACGAATGGATATAAACTGGCCGTGGGGAAGTTCAGGCTTGAAATTAGACGAAGGTTTCTGACCGTCAGAGGGGTGAAATATTGGAACGGCCTTCCGAGGGAAACGGTGGGGGCGACGGACCTGTCTGGTTTTAAGATTAAGTTGGATAAGTTTATGGAGGGAATGATTTAATGGTAAAACATAGTAGCCAAGGAAGACCAAGCAATGGTACATGAATAGCATAATGGTCAACAAGGGTCAGGCTAGAGACTCTTGCCTATATGCTCGGGGTATTACTGATCGCCATATTTGGGGTCGGGAAGGAATTTTCCTCCAGGGTAGATTGGCTGAGCCTCTGGAGGTTTTTCGCCTTCCTCCGCAGCATGGGGCAGGGATCACTAGCAGGAGGGTCTCAGCCGATTGAAGTCACTAAAACACAGGATTGGGGACTTCAACGGCAGAGTCCAGGGAAGGGTCTTGCGGCCTGCATCATGCAGGGGGTCAGACCAGATGATCATAATGGTCCCTTCTGACCTTAAAGTCTATGAGTCTATGAGAAACTCAACGCTTGGTCTGTTTTGTTGGCTTTGCTGGGGAGATTTGTCTCCCAGTATTTTCAGGGGAATGGTGAAGGGTGGCGTGTTGCACGGGAGGGGGTTGAGATGAAGAGCTGGGTTGTCTATATGGCTAACACTTAAACTATCAATACTATGTTACAACATTTATAATCTGAATTTACCTTGTGCTGACTGTAGGCTGTGCTGCCACCTCAACTGCTGAGATGATGCAGAGGGAGAAGAGTTTCGATTGGGGCTAATAGACCAGGGGAAATGTGGCAGAATAGGGTGCCATGGAGGGGGACAGGACTGAGAGGGACATGGTCTGGGGATGACCCCGGGGGGACACATGGGAGAATGGCAACCCCTCATCTTGTAATGAGGGGGCACTCTGGGAGGCAACAGGAGGTTGCATCTCGGGTGGGAACAGTATGCTGATACTATATGGCATTGCGCGTGAAGGCAGGTGCAGTGGATCCTAGGAGCTTAGAGATGATTATTAGCTGGTGCTCTCTTCCCACCCCCCCCACCCCTCCCCACGCTGCAAGCAAGAGCTACATGCTCATTGTAGACTCAGAAGCATTACCCCTTTTGAGGTCTGGTCGCTTAACAAAAAGGTTAATTTCAAAAGCGCAGTGCACGAAGCCCACCTCCAGGTTTGAGTGCTAGTTCTCCTGCCTCAGGATCTGTGTTCTGCCAGACCCTTCCTCTCTCTGCCACAGGCCATTCAGGGTGCAATCTAATGCATTACACCGGCTCCAGTGAGGCAGGACGTATTAACCTGCAGCTCCCAGCACCTATGGCAGCAGAAGACTCCTTCCATTCTGTTATGGGGGAAAGGGAATGGTGGCAGATGAGAGGGGGGAGAAGGGATAGGATAGCATTGAGGGGACAGAAGTGCCGTTAAGGGATGCAGCAAATTTGCCAGCAGCTCATAATCCTTCATTGCTTAGTGTCATCCCACCTGCCCTTAACATTGCTGCCTAAGACTTGCAGAACTGGAAACAAAGAGCAAAACAAAAAGTTTCTAGGAGATAATAGAAGCCTATTTCTTATTCAAGAGGTGGATTAGCAACAGTCTTCTAGGAATTTGTTTTTATTTTTTATTTTTGCATAATCCTTAACGTCTGTGGGATTGCTCATACTTAAAGTTTAATGTGCTGAAGTGTTTTGCTGGACCAAAGCCAGGAACAGATCACATAGGATAAGGCAGATGAGCTGGATCTCATGCAACACACAGAGACAAAATTCCGTATGCATCTTTACGTTAAAACTAAACTCGACTCAACTTCCTTATGCACACATGTGCAGAGTAGGTAGAACATTGAGAGATAGTTAGTGATGTCCTCATTCTATCTCCAGCGCCACCCCTTCCTCCCTCTCCACCCCCACCTCCAAAAAATCCAGTTAATGGATAAGAAAAACCAGGACACCTTCACAAAGTCCATTTTATCACATTTATAACTTTGTTAAATTAAAATGTATCCTAGGCACTGTGCTGCAGATTTTTAAAGGCATTTACCTTTAAATACTTTAAAAAATCTGACCCTGTGTTCTCACCAAATTTTTACCACAAATTCCCAAGCACTAAAACTGTTTTTTGTAAAAGTTCACAAAATGTTGAAAGTGCATTTCTCCTCCTCTCTTTATACTCTAAAATGGCTGTGTAACTCTGAAACCACACATGAGAAATTTCAGCCTGAGCAGTACAAGTTGGACATACCGATAAGGGTAGTACATTGTAAGGGTGTTGTGACTGCAGTGTAGTTACATTGCAGTTACACTACAGCTCTGCTTCTGGGTACCTGTTGTGAAAGACATGGGGGACTGGTCTGTAATAATTTAGTAATAAAATCGCTGACTTGGTTAATGATATAGTTACTGTTTGGCTACATTGGGTTATTGGAATTCTTTATTGTATGCATTTGTTGGTTTAGTTTAATATCCGAGCTGTTGAAAAACAGCTATAAAGGCCAGACAATGGCTCCAAATAAAAACCCTCCTTGTAAACAGGACAGGAGGCTAGGAGACACACTACCTAAGCTATGAACTGTGAAGAGACTACTGAGAATCATAGAAATGTAGGGCTGGAAGGGAGCGTGAGAAGTCATCAAGTCCAGCCCTCTGCACTTACAGGGGTTTGTCCAACATGTTCATAAAACCTCCAATGATGGGGAATTCCACAGCCTTGGAAACCTATTCCTATTCCTATTACCCTTATAGTTAAAAAGTTTTTCCAGATATCTAACCTAAATCTCCCTTGCTGCAGATTAAGCTCATTACTTCTTGTCCCACCTTCAGTGGACATGGAGAATAGCTGATCACTGTCCTCTTTATAATGGCCCTTAACATATTTGAAGACTATCAGCTTCCCACTCAGTCTTTTCTCAAGACTAAATGTAACCATTTATTCTAACTTCTCTTCATAGGTCAGGTTTTCTAAACCTTTTATCACTTTTATTGCTCTTCTCTGGACTCTCTCCAGTTTATCCCCATCTTTCCTAAAGTGTGGCACCCAGAACTGGACACAGTACTTCAGCTGAAACCTCACCAGTGCCAAGTAGAGCAGGACAATTACCTCCCTTGTCTGACATACAACACTCCAGTTACTACACCCCAGAATGATATTAGTCTTTCTTGCAACTGCATCACACTGTTGACTCTCATTCAGTTTGTGATCCACTATAACCCCCAGATTTTTTCAGCAGTTCTGTCTCCTAGCCAGTTGTTCCCCGTGGTGTAGTTGTGCGTTTGATTTTTTCTTTGTAAGTGAAATGCTTTGCACTTGTCATTATTGAATTTCACCTTGTTGAATTGAGACCAATTCTCCAATTTGTCAAGGTTGTTTTGAATTGTAATCCTGCCCTTCAAAGTGCTTGCCACCCCTCCCAGCTTGGTGTCATCTGCAAAATTTATAAACATACTCTCCACACCATTATCCAATTTATTAATGAAAATAATGAATAGTACAGGACCCAGGACTGACCCCTGCCAAACCCCACTAGATGCACCCTCCCAGTTTGACAGTGACCCATTGACAACTGCTCTTTGAGTTCGGTCTTTGAACCATGGCACTGATGAACCCATTTTATAGTAATTTAATCTAGACCACATTTCTCTAGTTTGCTTATGAGAATGACCCTAGGCCAGTTACTCACTTGTGTTAGGCAGGCCTAGGAATGAACAGATCAGAGGACAGTAAATCTCTCTCAAACCAGAGATGAGGGGGCAGTTATCAGAGTTGTACCTGAGGGGCAGACTGACATAGATCCTGTGGGAGAGTCTGAAGCAGTTAACCTTACATAAGCTTCTACAGGGCTGGTAAGTCTTAGGCCTGGTCTACACTACGGGTTAAGGTCGACTTTAGCAGCGTTAAACCGAATTAAGCCTGGACACGTCCACACAACGAAGCCCTTTCTTTCGACTTAAAGGGTCCTTTAAACCGGTTTCTTTACACCACCTCCGACGAGGGGATTAGCGATAAAACCGGCCTTTGCGGGTCGGAATTGGGGTAGTGTGGACGGAATTCGACATTATTGGCCTCCGGGAGCTATCCCACAGTGCTTCATTGTGACCGCTCTGGACAGCACTCTCAACTCAGATGCACTGACCAGGTAGACAGGAAAAGACCCGCGAATGTTTGAATTTCATTTCCTGTTTGCCCAGCGTGGAGAGCACAGGTGACCACGCAGAGCTCATCAGCACAGGTAACCGTGATGGAGTCCCAGGATCGCAAAAGAGCTCCAGCATGGACCGAACGGGAGGTACGAGATCTGCTCGCCATATGGGGAGATGAAGCAGTGATAGCTGAACTCCGTAGCAGTAAAAGAAATGGAAAAGTATTAGAAAAGATCTCCAAGGCCATGAAGGACCGAGGCCATAACAGGGACACACAGCAGTGCCGCGTGAAAATTAAGGAGCTACGGCAAGCTTACCACAAAGCCAGAGAAGCAAACGGAAGGTCCGGGGCAGAGCCGCAAACTTGCCGCTACTACGCGGAGCTGCATGCGATCCTAGGGGGTGCAGCCACCACTACCCCAACCGTGTGCTATGACTCTCTCACTGGAGAAACACACAGGGAAGACGGTTCGGGGAACGAGGAAGATGACGATGGAGGTACTGTAGGTAGCTCACAGCAGCAAGGAAGCGGAGAAACCGGTTTCCCCAACAGCCAGGATATGTTTGTGACCCTGGACCTGGAACCAGTAACCCCCGAACTCACCCAAGACCCTCAGGGCACACAGGAGACCTCTGGTGAGTGTAACTTTGTAAATATTTGTAAACATTACAAAAAAAAAAAGCAAGCGTGTTTAATGATTAATTTGCCCTGGCAATCGCGGCCAGTACATCTACTGGAAAAGTCTGTTAACGTGTATGGGGATGGAGCGGAAATCCTCCAGGGACATCTCCAGAAAGCTCTCCTGGTTGAAATGGGGTGATTTTATTAAGGGGACATTCAGAGGCGCCCGTTCCTGCTCTTCTGACCAGAAATGTTCCCCGCTGTTAACCACGCGGTGGGGGGAGGGGTGAAGTGATCATCCCAGAGAATCGTGTGTGTGTGTAGGGGGGGGTGGTTTACTTGTGTTTGTGCCGCATGTTAACCGGGAAACCGCAGCCCCTCCTTTTACATTGAAACCCCATTTTAAATGGACAACCCAATTCATCCTTGATATGGGAAATGCGCTGCTGTTTGCAACCTTTCCCGCATGTTAAGAAGGTTAAAAAAGCCAAAACACTGTGGCCTACCATGGCTGCCTGCAAGCCGAAATATGCGACCTTGTAATGAGAGTGTACCCATTGTTCTCTAAAATGTGTCTTTTTTAACCACCTCTCCCTTCTCCTCCACCAGCTGCAAATGTTTTTCCTTCGCAGAGGCTCGTGAACATTAGAAAGAGAAAACTTAGGACGAGGGACGATATGTTCACGGAGCTGCAGATGTCCTCCCACGCTGATAGAGCACAGCAGAATGCGTGGAGGCAGTCAATGTCGGAGATGAGAAAAGCCCAATATGAACGAGAGGAGAGGTGGCGGGCTGAATCGCGGGATGAACAGAGCAAGTGGCGGGCTGAAGACGATAGGTGGCGTCAGCTTGCAGACAGACGGCAAGAGGCAATGCTCCGTCTGCTGGAGCATCAAACTGATATGCTCGAGCGTATGGTTGAGTTGCAGGAAAGGCAGCAGGAGCAGAGACCGCCGCTACAGCCCCTGTGTAACCAACAGCCCTCCTCCCCAAGTTCCATAGCCTCCTCACCAAGACGCCCAAGAACACGGTGGGGGGGCCTCCGTCCACCCAGTCACTCCACCCCAGACGATCGCCCAAGCATCAGAAGGCTGGCCTTCAATAAGAGTTAAAGTTTTAAAATGCAGTGTGTCCTTTTCCATCCCTCCTCCCCCACCCATCCCAGGCTACCTTGGCAATTATCCCCCTACTTCTGTGAGGAACTAATAAAGAATGCATGAATGTGAAAAAACAATGACTTCATTGCCTCTGCAAGCGGGAGGGGAGGGTGGGGTGGGGTGGTTGGTTTACAGGGAAGTAGAGTGAACTGGGTCGGGGGGGGGGTTGGAGGGTTCATCAAGGAGAAACAAACAGAAGTTTCACACAGTAGCCTGGCCAGTCACAAAACTCGTTTTCAAAGCTTCTCTGATGCGCACCGCGCCCTGCTGTGCTCCTCTAACCGCCCTGGTGTCTGGCTGCGCGTAATCAGCGGCCAGGCGAGTTGCCTCAACCTCCCACCCCGCCATAAAGGTCTCCCCCTTACTCTCACAGATATTGTGGAGCGCACAGCAAGCAGCAATAACAATGGGGATATTCTTTTCGCTGAAGTCTGAGCGAGTCAGTAAGCTGCGCCAGCGCGCTTTTAAACGTCCAAATGCACATTCCACCACCATTCGGCACTTGCTCAGCCTGTAGTTGAACAGGTCCTGACTCCTGTCCAGGCTGCCTGTGTACGGCTTCATGAGCCATGGCATTAAGGGATAGGCTGGGTCCCCAAGGATCACGATAGGCATTTCAACATCACCAATGGTCACTTTCTGGTCCGGGAAGAAAGTCCCTTCCTCCAGCTTTCGAAACAGAGCAGAGTTCCTGAAGACGCGAGCATCATGTACCTTTCCCGGCCATCCCACGTTGATGTTGGTGAAACGTCCCTTGTGATCCACCAGGGCTTGCAGCAGCATTGAAAAGTACCCCTTGTGGTTTACGTAGTCGGTGGCTTGGTGCTCCGGTGACAAGATAGGGATATGGGTTCCGTCTATGGCCCCGCCACAGTTTGGGAATCCCATTTCAGCAAAACCATCCACTATTGACTGCACGTTGCCCAGAGTCACTACCCTTGCTATCACCAGGTCTTTCATTGCCCTGGCAAATTGGATCACAGCAGCCCCCACCGTAGATTTGCCCACTCCAAATTGATTCCCGACTGACCGGTAGCTGTCTGGCGTTGCAAGCTTCCACAGGGCTATCGCCACTCGCTTCTCAACTGTGAGGGCTGCTCTCATCTTGGTATCCTGGCGTTTCAGGGCAGGGGAAAGCAAGTCACAAAGTTCCATGAAAGTGCCCTTACGCATGCGAAAGTTTCGCAGCCACTGGGAATCGTCCCATACCTGCAGCACGATGCGGTCCCACCAGTCTGTGCTTGTTTCCCGGGCCCAGAATCGGCATTCCACGGCATGAACCTGCCCCAGTAACACCATGATTTCCACATTGCTGGGGCCTGTGCCTTGTGAGAGGTCTATGTCCATGTCAATTTCCTCATCACTCTCGTCGCCGCGCTGCAATCGCCTCCTCGGCTGGTCCGGGTTTCGCCTTGGCATGTCCTGGCTCTGCATATACTCCAGGACAATGCGCGTGGTGTTCATAGTGCTCATAATTGCCGCGGTGATCTGAGCGGGCTCCATGATCCCAGTGCTAGCTATGGCGCCCGGTCAGAAAAAAGGCGCGAAAGTAGTATCTGATGGACCAGGAGAAGGAAGGAGGGCGGGAGGGAGGGAGGGCCGAGTGACGACATGGCGTACAGGAACAGGGAATTAAAATCAAGAAAGGTGGCTGTGCATCAGGGAGAAACACAAACAACTGTCACACAGAATGGTCCCCCCAAAGATTAAACTGAAAACCCTGGGCTTAGCAGGCCGTTGATTTCACGGAGGAAGGGGAAGCAAATGAATACAGAACAAATCTATTTTTTACATCTTAAGCTGGCAGCCGACGGTGCAGCATGAGTGATAGCCTCTCCAGTATGATGATGACGGTTACCAGTCATAATATACCATCGTCTGCCAAAAGGCAAGGGGCTGCTGCTGTGTAGCAATGCAGCCCCACGTCTGCCAGCCCCACGTCTGCCAGCACCCAGCATCGCCCTCGGCCTCTTCTGGGTGCTTAGCAGACAATATTGGGCAATTGGCAGAAAATAGTATATTACGACTGGTAGCCATCATCATCGAAACAGTAGCATGTCTGCCCAGGTGGCCATGATTGACAGCCACTCCAGTACGACGATGATGGATACCAGTCACAATATACCATCTCCTGGCAAGGGGCTGGTGCAATGCAGCCCTACGGCTGCCAGCCCCATGGCTATCACTCATGCTACACCGTCTACCGCCAAAAGGCAGTTAGCAGCTGCTGCTGTGTAGCAATGCAGTCCCACGTCTGCCGGCACCCAGAGGACATATGGTGACGGTGAGCTCAGCTGAGCTGAGCGGGCTCCATGCTTGCCGTGGTATGTTGTCTGCACAGGTAACCCAGGTAAAAAGGCGCAAATCTATTGTCTGCCGTTGCTGTGACGAGGGGGGAGGGGCCTGACGACATGTACCCAGAACCGCCCGCGACACTGTTTTGCATCATCCGGGCATTGGGATCTCAACCCAGAATTCAAAGAAAAGGCGCGAAAGGCGCTTCTCGGCTCTCTGAGCTGTGGCTCAAACGTAGTATCTGACGGACTAGGGGAAGGAGGGAGGGCGGGCCGAGTGACGACATGGCGTACAGGTACAGGGAATTAAAATCAAGAAAGGTGGCTGTGCATCAGGGAGAAACACAAGCAACTGTCACACAGAATGGTCCCCCCAAAGATTAAACTGAAAACCCTGGGCTTAGTAGGCCGTTGATTTGACGGAGGGAGGGGGAAGCAAATGAATACAGAGCAAATCTATTTTTTACATCTTAAGACGACGGTGCAGCGTGACTGATAGCCCTCGGCATCTTTCTGGGTGCTTGGCAGCAAATACGGGGCGGTGTATGACGATGGTCTTCAGGCCTATTGCACAATCGGCTGCTCAGGGAAGACTCTGCTAACGTACGATGACCCGACTTGTAATAGGACGGCTAACAGTCGTAATACACCATCTACTGCCAAAAGGCAAGCCCCACGGCTGCCAGCACCCAGATCGCCGATGAAGGCTACCAGTCTACTGCACCGTCTACCGCCAAAAGGCAGTTAGCAGCAGCTGCTGCTGTGTAGCAATGCAGTCCCACGTCTGCCGGCACCCAGAGGACATATGGTGACGGTGAGCTCAGCTGAGCTGAGCGGGCTCCATGTTGTCTGCACAGGTAACCCAGGTAACCCAGGTAAAAAGGCACGAATCTATTGTCTGCCGTTGCTGTGACGGGGGAGGGAGGGGCCTGACGACATGTACCCAGAACCGCCCGCGACACTGTTTTGCATCATCCGGGCATTGGGATCTCAACCCAGAATTCCAAGGGGCGGCGGAGACTGCGGGAACTGTGGGATAGCTGTGGGATAGCTACCCATAGTGCAATGCTCCGGAAGTCGACGCTAGCCTTGTACTGTGGACGCGGTCCGCCGACTAGAGCACTTAGAGCATTTTATGTGTGGACACACACAATCGGCTGTATACAACCGATTTCAATAAAACCGGCTTCTATAAATTCGAACTAATTTCGTAGTGTAGACATACCCTTAGGTAAAATAGATGTGTATAGACCTCTTTTATTGTGTTAATCATCCTTTTCTCTTACATTATGCAGTGTTCCTACATTGTTAAACAGTACTGTACTTTTGTTTTGTGAGAGCTATCTGGTCCATGTGTTAATTGCTGGTCACAGCTCCCAGAGGGAAGATTTTCAGACACCAAACCCAGTCTGACCTGCTGAGAATCACAGTTGCTACACAAGGTGCTGTAGCTTGAGACCTGATCTCAGAGGGGAAGAATTGTGGGGACACCACCTTGAGAAAGATGAAGACATGAGACCTAATACTGGAGCGGAGTACACTTAGGAATAGGGCTCCCAACCCTCCAGGACTGTCCTGGACTCTCCAGGAATTAAAGATTCATCTTTAAAGATTATGCCAAGTGATGAAATCTCCAGGAATTCATCCAGCCAAAGTTGGCAACCCTAACTAGGAGAGATTTGAGAGGGCTTAGCGGTGCAATCAGCCTTGTAACCATGACATCTGCAATTACCATTAATTCATATAATTTGAAAACTCACTACTCAGAATAATCTCTATGTAGTTAGTGTACCTGGGTTCTAATAGCATATATATTAAGAAGCACACAAAAGCAGTAATATTAAGTAGTAAATCAATCCCATTGACAATCTTCCAGTTATTGAATTATTGGTAATTAATACTGGAAAGCGAATCCAACACTGTAATAGCAATGGAACTATGCTTAGGGTTACCATTCGTCCGGATTTACCCGGACATGTCCTCCTTTTGTGTGCTAAAAATAGCGTCCGGGGGGAATTTGTAAAGCACTCACAATGTCCGGGATTTCCCCCTCCCCTGGCAGAGCAGAGCAAGCAGCTGGGAGGGCTGCAGGAAAGTCCCGGGCTGGACTCCGGAGCAGCTTCCTCCTCCCACCCCCCCCTCCCTGCATTCTGAGCCGGCCGGCAGCTCCTCCTCCTGCAGCCCGCTCCGGCAGCCCTGTGCAGGGCCAGGGCCCGGGTTTTGTGTTGTGCTGGGGAGCTCAGCCATGTGTCCGGCTGGCACAGAGCCCAACACCCTGTTCTGAGCAGCAGGGTAAGGGGGGGCAGGAGAAGGGACAGGGAGGTTCTGGATGGGGCAGTCAAGAAACGGTGGGGGCTTTTGGAGGGGAGTGGAGAAAGTTTTGGGCAGTCAGGGTACAGGTAGGGGGTAGGGTCCTGGGGGGCAGTTGGGGGGGGTCTTAGGAGGGGGCAGTTAGGGGACAAGGAACAGGGAGTCTTAGGTAGGGGGTGGGGTTCTGGAGGGCAGTTAGGAGCAGGGGTCCCAGGAGGGGGCAGTCAGGGGACAAGGAGCGGGGGGTAGGGGGCTGGGAGTTCTGGGGGGGAGCTGTCAGGGGGCAGGAGTGGGGAGAGGGATCGGAGCAGTCAGGGGACAGGGAGCAGAGGGGTTTAGATGGGTTGGGAGTTCTGGGGGGGCTGTCAGGGGGCAGGAGTGTGGAGAGGGATCGGAGCAGTCAGGGGACAGGGAGCAGAGGGGTTTAGATGGGTTGGGAGTTCTGGGGGGGGCTGTCAGGGGGTGGGGAGTGGTTGGATGGGGCGTGGGAGTCCCAGGGGTCTGTCTGGGGGTGGGGGTGTGGATAAGGGTTGGGGCAGTCAGGGGACAAGAGGCAAGGAGGCTTAGATAGGGAGTGGAGTCCCGGGGGGCAGTTAGGGGCAGGGGTCCCAGGAGGGGGCAGTCAGGGGACAAGGAACGGGGGGAGGGTTGGGGGTTCTGGGGGGGCGGGAAGTGGGCGGGGCTAGGGCGGGGCTCCTCCCGTCCTCTTTTTTGCTTGTTGAAATATGGTAACTCTATGCTGGAATTACAGTACTCTTATTGCAAACTGTAACCAAGATAGGAAGGTCCTTTAGAAGTGGAAACATATAGGCAATCTTAACCTTTGTGGAGTGTGTGTCTGTGTACAGGGCCAGATTGTACCGTTAGATCAGGTCCATTGCTGAGCTGCACCCTCTCTGGTGGAGTTTTGGGAGACATTGTGCCACATGAAGTTCCCTGACAAGATGGGTGTGTGCACCTAATCCACCCTTAGAAAGGTACAGCACCTCCTCCCGTGCACAGCTGGCCAGAACTTTTAGAGAGACACGATGGGGGGGGGGGGATATCTTTTATTGGGCTGACTTCTGCGGGTGAGAGACAAGCTTTGGAGCTACACAGAGTTCTTCTTCAGAAGGTGGTCCAATATAATATATTACCTCACCCACCTTGTCTCTCTAATATCCTGGGACCGACATGACTACAACACAACGGCAAATAGATCTTTAGGTCATTTGTAGAGCTTTCTAAATTGCAGTCATATTGGATGTAGCCATGTGACATCATAGCTCACTACAAAAAGTTTACAGTCCACTTTGATCTTGTTTGGGGATTATTCTTTGCAAAGAGACAAGCAAAGTTTTCTTTAGAAGGAGCAGATTAGAAATTTTGCAGGAAAACTTTTTCCCTGCCTGGTCTGTAGCTTGTATTCCTTAGAACATTTCTCTTAATTGCTTAGATTCAAATTTTTTAAAAAATCCCTAAAACGGTTTTGCCAAACTCAGAGTCCAGTTCAGCTACTTTATTAAAAGGACCAGATGTCCTGGTTTGTCCGAGGTAAGAAAGTCTTAAAAAGACTTTCTTACCGTCACTCGTGCTTGTTTGGTGACTGGCATGTAAATGGAAAAGTCATTCCAGAAATCATGTATATCTTTGGGTGACAAAAGAGCTTTCCTAAACTCAACTAGATTTCTGAAGAGGGATTTTTATCCACCAGCTACAACTAAAATCTAGCCTAGCCACTTATCAGGTATGTTTTAAAAATCATGGCGGATAGATGCAAACAGAAAAATAAATTAGTCTGTCCTTTCCTCTGTGTTCTTAGATCAATATATTGGTTAGATCAATTGTGAAAAGTAAAGAATTATTTTTCTTTGTAGAGAAGTGGAAAAACCATCTATACTGATTTGTTAGATAGTAAAACAGTTCAGATGAAAATATAAGATGTTTCATATTTTTAGAGGTTTTTTAATTCCAAATGTATAATTTTTTAGAAATAGAAGGTACTGAATTCTAGGTGGAAAAGAACCCACTTCAAATAAAAAAAAATAGCGTCATGCCAATGAAGTTTAAAAATAGTTTTTAAATGAAGTGTTGAAATCGCTTTAAAATTGGAAATGTGCCATAATATATGCTGTGTTTCAGTCATCTTTTGAGACAGATGAATTGACTTTTACAGTGGAGTCTTAGTGGGCGGGGGTTGTGAGACCTAGGTCAAAAGCAGTCCAAAACCCAGGGAGGGAAGGAAGTGGCAGGCTGGTTTTCAGGCCCTTGCTTGCTTGCTCTCCATTGCAAGGACCTAAAAACAAATTTATCAAATCAAAATCATCTTCTCATTTCCCTAAACATTTTGGAGTAACTTTGCTTAGAGGAGCAAATGACTCTAATGTCATAAGTTTGTGAAAGCCAAGAGGTTGGTTCAGGCTTGTTATATGCTTCCTTAGAGCAGAAACAAACTGGCTTGAGACAGTTAAAACAGACGGGGGGAAAAAAGACTCAGGATTGCATCAGTTGCACTGACTGTAACAAGACACAGGCCATCAAACAGAATGATTTCAAAACCAGCTCTAGGGAAGCTGGTAACTGTATGTCAGGGAGCCAGGGGTCAGATATCTGTTAACAGCACTTCACATTTCTGCTTTACAGTGAAGCTGCTGATGTTAGGCTCCAGACAATTTAGAAATAAGTCGCCATTCTTCATTTCCCAGCATAGTAATTCTATGGTCTTGGCTGCATTTTTGGCAAGGTTTCTATATACTGAGAATACTTAGGAATTCTTCAGTTTTAATGGTGCAACTTGATTGTGCACCAGTTCCCCAGTGTTAATGACTCTATTGAAGTGGATGGAAAGGTGAAAACTATCTGGCCTCAAAGTTTTGGATCTTTGGGTGTGATCTTCACCTTGGCTTTGGGCCCTGTACTCTGAGTAAAAGGGCTAGCGTCGCATAAATGAGCCCCAAAAGCCCCATTGAGGCTGGATGAGGATTCGTCCTGTGGCAAGCACTGTGAAAGATAACAATAAAGCCATATTCTAGGGCAGTGGTTATCAACCTTTTGGGGCTCAGGACCCATTTGTAAATGTTTATGGCCTGTCACAACCCAGTAAAGAGTCTGGGGGTGGAGGCCCTGGGGGTGGTTTCAGTCATATCCTGTCCCCTGGGGGGGTCGGGTCATGTCCGGCACTCACCCCACAGTGGTAGCTCCTGCGCTGTAGGGCTGGCTGGGTTTGGCTCTCCACTCCAGGCATTGCAAACTATGGAGTTGCAGCACTGCTCAGGTTTGGGCCCGCCCCCCTGACTGGACCAAATTTGTGTTAGTGGAGTTGTGACCTGGCTTGTGGGATTGCAGGGCCACTCACTCAAATCCAGCCTACCTGGACTCCTGTTGTCATGATGGCTGGACCAAACCTGAGTGGCGCTGGGACCCCAGAAGTTGCAGTGCCTGGAACAGGGAGCAAACCCAGCCAGCCCCATGGGACAAAGAACCACAGGAGTTGCCACGTGACCCTTTGAAACATTCTGGTGACCCAGTTTGGGTCCCTACCAATGGGTTAAGAAACACTGCTCTAGGGACCTCTTCACAAGCCCTGGCATGTGGGCAGAAGGGGTGTGTCAAGGGCTAGTTGCAGCACATGGTGCTGAGGAGATTCTGGGCAGCACTGCAACCCAGGGAGCTGCCATAACTTAGACAGGCCCCACGTGTCCAGCCCTCGGCAAGATCTAGGATCTGGAGGTTACAAATGTGATTTAAACCACCTCCCGGCACAGCATGGAATACCCCCCGCCCCCATGCTTCAGAAAATGAGTTAATTACAACAGAACTAAAATCTTCTGAGCTAGTGTGAGTATAAATAGCAGTGTAGCCGGGGTAGCATGGGCAGCGGCAGCGGAGCATGTCTTAGCCATGCCAAGTTACATACTCATCGGTTTCGGAGGGTTTGTACTCAGCATGGCTAAGCCATGCCCTTGCTGCTGCTACCTGTGCTACAGCAGCTATGCTGCTATTTATACTCACATTAGCTCGATGAGAGCGTGGGTATGTGTATATGAGCTGGGGAATCATGCCGTTAGCCTGTAGTGTAGACATCGCCTTAGTTCCTGGCACCCGGTGTGTAGATGAAACATGATGTGTAGATGAAACATGATTGCTATCCATTCTCCACATGAATGAGGAGTGGCTGGTGTGAGCTGTCTGGAGGAGATCTGGCCAGTTGTCTTCATCTGTGGTCCTTTAAAGAATCAGATTCCCACTTCCCTTATGTATTTAGTGAGTTATCTGCTTGTGCATCATTTAGGGCTGCATGGTGCCATGTCCTTTTCTTCTGTCTATTTTCCTTGAGTCTTCAATTCATTTTTAAATTTTGGCACAGGTTGGCAGATGTTTGCTGAGTCCACAGTTGCATAGGGACTGTCTCAGTGGAATACCTTTATGGAAATCTGACCTTAGTTGTGTGTGATGTTGGGTCAGTTGTTCAAATGATTTCAAGTCAGTAATCTGGAAGAGCTGGCCTAGGTGGGTCTGACCACACTGCTCCCATCTTTTTGTGATTTCATGGGAGAGGAGAGGGAAACATTGGGCAATCAGTGATGCAAAGTATATTAGCCAGGACAGAGTTGTCATGTCTGATTTGTGTGTGTGTATTTGCAGATAGCTGTGGTGTCCTTAACTCTGATGCCTTTCCTCCCCCTGCACTTCTGCTGTACACTCTCCATGCTCCCAACCCTCTGTAGGCTTCTGTGTAGAGAGATATTCAAAGCCAATGGCCCTGCTTGTAGCAAACCCATTGCTCCACTAGAATAATCCCAGGTAATATTGTTGACCTTCGATTGCACTGTCACAACTTCCCAGACGTACTCTGTCTACTAGGGGTCAAGTACCTGCTTGAAAATGAGCACTCAAAGCCACATGCAGATTGCATCAAAAAGGAAGCTGAAATACACAAAGCACAATGGAACTCATAAATTGACGCAGACCTATCCCCCAGTCTCTCACATGAGGATCATTGACTTCAGAGGTGAGGTGAAAAGAGCATTGTAATGCCTGGATGTGTGGTGTCTGAAATGCAGTCTATTATGCATTTGTTTAGAGTTCTGTTTTTAGCCTCCTTGGAATTTAACCTCAGCCTCTCCTAATTGGGCCCCTTCAATTTGTTCAGCATTATAGATTTCTTCTGAAGTGATTTGCTATCTTGATAGTCATGGTTTGATACTTTTCTAGCTGTTACACTCTCAATTTCCTACCCACAGTACCCCCTTTTCCTTATTCTTGTACACATGCTCTCTCTCTTCTGGAAAGATTTGCTCCTTTAAGCTGTTCAGATACTTTTAAAATGTGCAGTTTTTTTGTCTAACACAAATGCAGTCAGTGGTAGAACTCAGGGCTTGACTTTACTAGATGTTTTTACCTTGAATTAATAGATTGACAATTAGCTCAGAGAACTTACCATACGTGTACACTCCTCCACCTGTTTGATCTAGGCTACACATGGTTGTTCATCACTCTAAACAGATCAAATTAATTAACTGATGGCAGTCAACTTTGGTCAACAGTGGCCAGCTTAGTCACCAGTTTACTTGCTCAGACCATAAGGCACCTAAGGCATATGTAGACACATTGAAGCCATGTTCAAATATACATGTTAAACTAGGACAACACAGACCCACCCTCTGTCATAGAATTGTGTTCCAGAAGCTAAGCTTTCATGTTGTGTGTTACATTATATTTCTAACCGTTAGCATTGTGAAGAAACTTTTTCAGATGTTAACTGAGCTCTCTTCCTGAATGTGCAGGCAGTTTGACACCATAGGTGTCAACTTCCTTATTCATCTCAATGGGATATTGACTCTGAAACCTAAACAATTACAGTTCAAATGTCAAGTATCAGAGGGGTGGCCTTGTTAGGCTGGAGCTGTAAAAAGCAACAGAGAGTCCTGTGGCACCTTTAAGAGTAACAGATGTATTGGAGCATAAGCTTTCGTGGGTGAATACCCACTTCATCAAATGCAAGTTCAAATGTCAACACTATTAACTCTTTCACTACAGATCATTTTAGTAAAAACACTAATGTGCTCATTCCACAATCCCAAATCAGCTCCCACACCTTTCCACGTGCCAAATGCCCCTACTGCCTTCTATACAAATGCCAAAACACCCAGCCGCACTTCTGAAATCTTCCATGGTGCAGTCAATAAAAAAATCTTTGGTTTATCCACAACTGATAATCTGGGGACAGCATAAACTAAATTGAAATCAACATCAAAATAAATAATGCAAGGGCCCCTTGTCTTCACTGTGGTGTTCATTTTTATATTGAGTTCATTAGAAATTTTCATTGTTTAAATTTACCTGAAGCTGCTACAGAATTTTCAATCTGCCCCCCTGGGATTTCTACGAAAACTCAGGGTGGAGGTTGTGGGGTTTGATACAGAATTAAAGTCCAACGTGACACAGAATACGTGGTCTTACTTATATTCCTCTCTAGAGTCTCTAGCTGTAAAGTTCAGATCCAGTGCAGTTTCAAACTCCAGGGTGTTCAGATCTGGTGGTTTGTTTTGGAACCAGTGTGATCTCTGATTTTTGTGCACATATTTTACTGAGCTTAAACCCTCTTCACTGCAAAGACGTGCTTGAAGGATGAGCACAACACACTTCCAAAATGTTGTGCTAACTAAAAGAATCAGAGCCAAAACAGTTAGATGTCAGTCAAATCCGTACTTTTTTAGGAGTGGAGACTAATATTTCTTGCACAGTCTACTATGTGTTTCACAACATATTCCAGAGAAGTTGTGCATGCAAAGAGAAGTTCATTCACTCTTCTTGCATATAGTATTGTGGGCTATTTGAATCAGTCAGCCCTTTAAAGACCACAGATGTTGAAGAATGCAGCGGAGTCCAAGCAGCTATATTTCATTCTCCAAGGTTGTTTTTAAAGAGCAAGGCAGAAAGTATGGTGTGAATCATGGATGCAGTAGACAGAAAAATATTCTCAAATGTTGTAACGAAACGTAGCCCTTTCCCCACATTTCTTCCCGCTTTGCATTTCCCAGGCACATCGGCAGTACAAAACACTAGGCAGAGTTGTCAGGAAGCCACAGCTGGTTTTGTTATCCTTGGATGTCCCAAAGAGCCGTATTCAGCATGTCACTCTGTTGCCAAAGGTTTATTATGTGGACCAAGTATCACAACAGAACAGACAACACCATCTCCATGTTTTTGATACACATTTACTGGGGTTTCCCTGAAGAAAGCTTAAGAATTCTTTCCCCGTGAGTCAGTAACCAAGTGATTTGTTTTTATATAAACTTTCCTTCAGCTGGTTAGAACTGGAACACAGTCTTCTCATCTTCTGCTCCTTTGGGGGCTGAGTGTTTCCTTTATTTCTTTAAATGATTGTTCCTGCAGCCAAGCAGGCTGGGTTGAACCAGGTGGCCTCTCCCACTCCCCTTCTGGCTATAAAGTTTAAAAAATTAACAGTGTAGCCAGCAGACGTCTATACAGCATTTGTGCATAGTGCCATGCTCAAAGCTAGTGGCTTACATTACTCTTTCAGTTCTGCACCTTCCCTGTTGGTTAAGCAGAATGTGCTTTACCCAAGTCTAGTTAGTAAAGCAGTAGGATCACCCCATCCAGTACTTTAACATCTTGAAATTAAAAAATGTTGCTGCATTAATGTAAGATCTTCTCATGGCATAAAGGTTAATAATGATAAAGTACAGTATTTCCGTAATGGAAATCACTAATGCTGAAGAGACAAATGTATTCTCTTAAATATCCCAGAATCTTTTCCCACCCACTTTAAGTGGCTACAGCGGAGTCCTCGTGTTGCCAGCTGAGTGGTGTGGAGTCACTTTTAATTATCTTCTTCCACTGCTTTTGATTTCAAGCCCAACTGATGGCGCCAGGGGTTGAAACCACAATAAGATCTGCAGGCTAGCCCCTCGTACATCAAGCCACTTTGCCAGGTGGAATCTATATAGCTTGTTTCACTTCCACACAATGTTTTTCTGATTATATTTAACAATGCATTTTAGCTCAAGACAGGAGCTAAGTTAAAATCTAGGTGACTGTGTGTGCCTGTGGGTTTGAATTGCCAAGTTATGGCCACCAAACTTCTTTTCCATTCCCGGACTTCACTTTGGATCTCTCCACTCTGGGTGTGCATATACATAATTACATGTATGCATATCTATGTATGCACATCCGAGTAGGTAAAGTGTGCATATTTCCTAAAATCCATAGCATTGTTTAAACCAATAACCATGCACAGTTCATTGGGTCTTTTTCATAATCATAGACTGGATTTCTTTATTTTTACAGCAACAGGAAAGGTTTAGTTGGAATGAAAATGTTCATTCCGCTGCATCATTAGCAATAGGCAAGCTTAAATTGAATCCTTTCCCATTTTTCATGTTAAAATAATTGTACTATTAATCAAAAGCATGTAGGGTAACTTGCAGAGCCTGAAAGAGCTTGTCTGCATGTCTGGAACCAGAAAAAAAAAAAACAAACAAAACAGAAAACCAGGTAACCAGGAAAAAAATGAATGTGTTTCAAAGAGGGAACCGAAACCCCCATACCGGACAAATATGATGATTTAGCCAGAGATGTTGACTGGTGTCATCTGGTAGAAGAAGATCAAGCAGATGAGACTCTAATTTCGCCTTCTGTTAAAATATATTGGTTGCTCAAATAGAGATTTTCTCAGCTGTAATCTTTTGTATTTAGGGTCTAACCCTGCCAGCAGGTAGGGGATCTTGGGGGGCAACTACTGCACTGGTGGGGTGCAAAATAAACCAAGTTAAGAAAATGCAAAAACAGGGAAAATTCAATAGTGAGGGGTATGGGTTTGTTAAGGTAGACAATTGGGGAGGGGTTTCTTTTAGTAAATAGGATAGGGGGTTTCAATAGTGGGGTACAATACAGTAGGGTCCAATACAGTTGGTAATCAATTAACACTGAAGTATAAATGTAACAGGTAGCTAACAGTTCCTATGTAAAGGGTGTGTCACAGCAGCATATAACCAACTAAGAGTGATGGGTAAAATGTGTTAAATAACCAACAACTCTAGGTAAAAATATGTCACAGTGGTGTAAATGTGAGGTGTGTTAGAGAGAAAAAGGGGGTTTTAAAAAACCAATGGGGTTTTATGCTAGACTTCAGTAATACAATTGAGGTTTGGCAGCAGCAGGAGCGGGGTGAGCACGTGGGGGAAGAGATTAAGAGAGAGAGAGAGAGAGAGAAAGGCAGTGGTAGAGAAGTGAGGTTGTGGGATGGGGGAAGAGGAGCACGTGGTGGAGCAGAGACCAAAGGCAGAGGCGCTGCGGCGGGATATTTAAACTCAGGGAGACACAGAGAGCAGACAGGCTGCAAGTTTAAACAGCAGAGAGACTGCAACGAGTGACTGGGGAGCTCGGGGGGGGTGGGGGTGGGAGAGGTTAGGGCAGCGGGAAGACAGACTTAACCACAATTACACAGAACACAGTAAAATCTTATCTATGATCTAACTTAACCAAGACTACACAAATTAGCAAGTAACAGAACACAATGCAACAATTTTTTTAAACCTAACTTACAGAGCACAATACAAAGAATTCTTTAAACCTAACTTAACCACAGCTATGCAAAATGAAATTACAACTTATCTAGACTAAGAACCTGATTCTAATAAGTGCACCTTACACTATGCCGCTTCTTTGATCGGGAGGGGAAAAGGAATGCAGTAGGGGGACAGCTGTAACAGACAGGGTCAAATCCTGGTTTCCTTCTGTATCCAAAACTCATTGACTTCGGTGTTACCTTTCGGGGCTCCAGCAATCTGAAAATGGGATTCTACCTCCCCTACTGCTTTACCAAGGAGCTTTAGTCAATAGGCTGCAAGAGGATGTTGGTATCCAGCTCTTCAGTCAACCATTTATCCTCTCTTTTGTCAGCCTGCTCTACCTTTGCAGGGATCACAGGGGTAACACCCAACCTCTGTAGGATCAATAGTGCAGTGCAGAAGTAGAGGCACCGCAACAGGGGAAGCACAGTAAGTGGGCTAGGAGTCCCCTTCCAGGCCACATCTCTACCCTGATTTCATCTGGCTCCTCAATTCAGCCTTCGCTGACATATGGAACCATACAGGAGTTTCTCCATCTCACCCTGGTGAAGCTGGGCAGGCAGGAGTCTCGGTGTCAACGGGCCCATTCCTGACAAAGAGAGTTTCTTTCAGAAGGCTACGTTTGCCTTCTCCCTTCCCCTAGGCCAAGCAGGCGCCAACTGCATGGGAGTTAATAGAGATGTGGGCAGGAGCTCTCAATGCATACCCACTAAACAGCTTCACCATTCCCCCCACAAATACGATTTCCGTCCTAAGAGGGCAGCAGGCTCTGAGGCAAGGACATGTGAGTTGGGATGCAGACAAGGACCCTTTGGAGGAGGAGGGGAAAGAGCCATATACTTAATGTTGTAAGTGTGCACTCCCTGTAGTGGACTCTCTGTCTACAGTGCTGCATCTCATGGAGGCTGGCCAGAATGTCAAGCCCTTATAACAATAAGACTTTGTAAGCCTGTCCAGAAACTGGGCACCTGTTTTTTCTGATCCATCTGGCTACTAGGGATTCTGCAGGAGCTTTGGGACAAGCTCAATGCACAACATGCCATTTCCAACGCACTGAATTTATAGCCTGCCCTAACTGGGCTTTGAGACCTGGCGATCCATACCAGTAGTCACTTCAGCTATGAAATGTTCCTTGTCACCTTTAGAGGATGTTGTCATGACCCTGGGTCTCAAACCCAGGTCTGCAGGGTTCATGAGAGCAACCATGCTCCAGGCCTCTACCTGGCAGCCTGCTGACAATGGCTTACCTGGAACCCATGAAGCCCAGCCCTAGTATGAGGCTCCACCCCTGAGATTCGATTGGTGAAGCCCTGGAGCAGCTGATTAGCCCACTGGCACTGCTTAAGTCAGCAGCAGGAGCAGGAAGCTGTCTGAACAACTGAACTCCATCCTTCTTTGGACAATATGCCCTGTACACCCACATCTTGACCCAGTTTGACTCCTGGCATCTAACTTGTGGTTCTGTTTGTTTCCTGCCTTGACCTCCTAGTATCTTGACCTGGCCTGATTCTGGTTCCTGGCTTGTGATTCTGATCTCCAATTTGTCTCCTACTTCTGATCTCTCAGTATCGTGACCCAACTGATGCCTGACTGCTGTCTTGTGACTGCAGACTCTGGCTCTTACTACTGGGTCTGGCTGCCCAGGACCTGGCTGTGACAGCTATTTAGCCCATGTATCTGCAAGCTGAAGTCCAGCTTTGACAGAGAATGCACAAGTCCACAATGTGAGGCGAAGTTGTGTGTCTGAGTCCAGAGTTTATTGGGTAGAAATACCAATGGCTTTCATGTGATGTGAAATATTAAATTACTGATTGGAAAACCTACTTCCTATTTTATGCCTTGCCAGCCCCTCCCTCATCAGAACGCTAGTAGTACCGAGAAAGGGGTCCATTAAACCTTTCCTTGCCCATTTTAAATGTGAAAAATCCATAACTCTTGCATTGTTTGCATAAAATCCCTTTGTTCACCATGATTTATAGTCCACTAACTGTGTCCAGTAAAAGTTCAATCCAATGGACAAAATGCCTTTGATGCCAGACATTCTATAGCACTGTGCAGAAATGAAAACTAATAGTCATAAGTCTGGGAGGATGGGAATGTTTTCAATTTACTTTTAAACAAACGACTTTATTGTGCCAATCTCTCTTGGGAGTAAATTCCACAGCCAAGGTTCCACGTTAGACAAAGCTTTTGTACCTGCTGATTATTGTCTGTACCTGGAGAAAATAAATTTGCCTCAGGAAACTGAGAGAATAGGACAGAATGGGCCCGTACCTGGACCATTGAAGTCAATGAGAGTTTTGCCAAGGGCTTCATTGAAGGAAGAATTGGATGCAGTAGTGCAGGGTGTAGCTAGAGTACATGAGGTGTGATTTGTGGTGCTGAGCAGATTCTGAGTATTCTGTACCTCTGAAAATCAGGCCCATGATGGGCATCTTGGGGACCAGCTTTAGGCCTGAATTTGCTGCTTATGAAGTAGAAATGGGCCTGATCCAATGCCTGCTGAAGTCAATAGAAAGATTCCTATTAACTTCTGTGGGAGTTGGATCAGGCCTACATGCTGACTGTAACCAGTTTCAAAACACTGGGGGAGGTTTGTAGTGCCATAGGAATGACATTGGACTACTGCTGACTTTACCACTTGGAGCAGAAGATGCAGAACACATCTCTCTGACTTAGCTGTCTCACAATAATTATATTAAAGAAAATTAAGGAAGCTGCAGCCTGTTTAATATCATTCAAAGCAGGAGACTCCACCTGGACATTAGATAAATGGATCTTTTCCTTCCAATTTCACAAGATCAGCATATGAGGAAAACGTGATTACTCACTAAACCAAAAGCACTGATTGCCCTCTTCTAAAGTTCTACTCTGGATTACTAGCTTTTGCATGTGTGTGTTGCCTTGTTTTCCACATATAATCAGGCCTCTGTTTTGTTCCTTTATAAACCCATAAAGAAAATAATCAGAAAGTTGTTTGAATTTTGTTTTGACCAGTTTTCTAACATCCACTCCAACCAGCTTACACTAAATGATGGATATGTTTCATGTTCAGACGTGATCATACATACAGGCTAAATGGGCAGCTGCACAGGAACCCACATTCAAAATAGATTGTGCTGTAAATGTAGTCAATGCTTTATAATGTAATTGTTATCGCTGCCCAATGCTGGGCTACACCAAACCACTAAGGTACTAGTCAGCATGCCAGATGTGCTGTGATTTAGAGGCCAGCACTTCAGACGGTTCAGCTGCCAGGCCCAATAGGCACTACTGCTGGTGGGTCTGAATAACCACTCAGACATTTGGCTAAAGTGAAAGGGGATTTTACTGCAGCTGGCAGGAAAGGGATATGTTACAAATACCTTAGGTGCAGAGGCTTAACAGGTACAGCTCAAAGTAAAACAATACCCGTTCTTATTTGGGCTCATTGAGGGGGCAGTCCAAACCAGGGTTGGGGCTCATCAGGCCTCGTGCCTGGGGTGCCCTCTCCAGTCCAGTCTCTATTCAAAGCAAACAGAAACGTGTAGGTTTCAAGGATCAGTTAGTGATGTCGCCCATATGGGCCCCTCTGCACTGGCTCTCTGCCCAGTTCACTGCTGCTTCACCGCAAGTCCTGCACAGATCTGCTCCCAGTTGCAAGATCTGGCAGTCGCACTCTGATCCACATGCAATTCTGTGGCTTCTGCTGCAGCCTGCTATGTATGCAATTCCTGGGAGGGGGGGGGGGTTTCTCCTGGACCCCAGCTTCCTGGCTACTCCTCTCTTGCCATGATATTGGTACTTCCCAAAAGTGCCTAGTCACTTCCTGGGACAGGTCTTTCCATAGATCTTCTGGCCCTCTAGTGTGAAGACATACCTTTTTGCATGAAGTTTTGTTCTAACTATTGATCTCCACTGCTTCTTTGGCTTCCCTAGCTCATATTCATCAGCATCCAAATCCTGTCCTGGGATAGCATCGTCACCGGCTTCTTGCTCAGAGAAGCTCTCATGCTCTTCAGAATAGTTATCGGGAGACTTGATTTTCTGTCAGGGCTGTGTGGTCTGTTAGCTGACTAGACAGTGAGAAGATCCAGATCTCTGCTACTATGGCCATGGCTTCTTTGATGTTATTGAAAAGGTTCACATAGCCCCCTCCTCCTGCCTGGTGGGGAAGGGGATGCGCAATGGGCGGGGGGGTTGATGGGAATGGTAGTTCCCTGCTTAGCAGATTAATCACAATAAATACAAAAGGGCAATTGGACAACCATGAATCTGTTCTAACTCTCAGGGTGGTTAAGCTCTAGAATATTCTTCCAAGGGAGGGTGTGGAATCCCCATCACTGGAGCGTTTTAAGAACAGGTTGGACAAATACCTGCCAGGGATGGTGTAGGGTTACTGGGTCCTGCCTCAGTGCAGGGGGCTGGACTTGATGACCTCTTAAGGTCCCTTCCAGGCCTACATTCCTGTGATTCTATGGTCGTTCACCAACAAGCAGCTCCTGAACCATTTGTCTTCCTCTGGGTAGTTTTCACCGACTCAGTCCTCCCTCTTTCAAAAGAGCATACCTATTACTATTCACTGCTATGTGATGGCTTCCTGAGCTCACCACGATCCTTTAAACTGCATTTTGATTAAACCACCAAAATAATTGTAGGCTGCGTGGCCGTCCCTCCTGGTTAGTCTCTGAGGGAGGCCACACCTCCTCGCTGTTACATATCTGTGAAAGTAAGCTCAAAGGTGGGAATTAGCTTCACTTAGTGCTCCAGCCGGGTACAACAGTACAGCAGTCTATGAGCCCTAGGCCCAGTCAGGGTGGGGCAGCAAAGCAGTGGGTAAACTCTGGCCTGCAATCAGGGCAGGGCAGCTAAGCACTCTGTGAGCCCCAGTAGGAGCGAGCACCATAAAGCCTAAAGCCTCAGGTAAGGGTGAGCACCAAGTGAGTCTCTGGGGCTCAGACAGGGTTGCCTGAGAAGCACAGGACTCCTGGCCTAAGGCGGGGGGAAGTACTGTCACCCCGGGGTGGAGTGACAGGAGGGACGCAGGCCCACCCAACTCCACCTCGTCCCAACCCAGGGCCCTAAAATGGCAGAGAGGTCCACCACTGGGCCAGCGGGGATTCATTCACAACATGCTGAACTTGTATCAGTCCAGCTCCCAACCAGACTGTTGCCTGGTTTCCCTGGGCTGCTTCCTACTCTCCCCCTCGTGTGTACGTGCGTCTGTCGTCTTGGGGAGCTCTGGCCATCCCGCAGGCAGCGGCCCTAGCAACGCCTCAGCGTCTTGGTCAGCCGACAGCCCAGGCAGATCTGGCCAGTGCTCAGCATCTTGGTCAGCCAGTGGTCCTAGTAGCTCTGGCCAGTCCTCAGGAAGCAGCCCTGGCAGTTCCTTTGCAGGCTCCAGCAGCAGGTGGGATGCATCTGTCTCCTGTGATGGCTCCTGAGCTGCAGGGCCTGCCTTTTGTACTTCTCCTTCCTGCCCAGCCCTTCCTTTTCCGGTGGGGTGGACGTGGCTCTCCTGGTTCAGCCCACCAGGGGGCGTGTTGTGGTCCCTCCCTGTCACTTTCTGAGGAAGGCCATGCCTCCTCACTACAACAGCTGATGCAAATGATCCTGCAATAAGCTTGGTTCCTTAAGGCCCCCGCTGCTGATGACTGAGCAGAAAGAGGGAGATGCTTCCAGACAAACAAACGACACTGGCAGGGAGTCTTAGGGGTTGCACAAGGAAGTTGGGAAGGTTGTGAGGAAGGCAGCAGGAAGTGACGTGTGAGACACTGAATTACATTTCCACTAGTCTTATAGGGAGTACTGTCCAGTTCATTGCTTATTTTGTACTTTCTTTTTTTGACAAAAATGATGGCTATCCATCATAAAGAAAGGACAAGGTCATCCCTATTTATTTACAAAGGGAGAATTGTTAAGTAGTGCCACTTAGCCAGGGTGGGGATGGAAATAAGCCAAGACAGTGTGTACCAACAGGCTGACTGTGCATGCCTCAGGAGTGTTGTGAAGCTGACGGTGGGAAGGCTAAAAGCTTTCCGTCACCTGGGAACTAGCCTGTTAATCACACCTGGATGTGGCTTATTGCTGTTAGGGTGTGAATCGTTCATCTAAAAATTAATTTTAAAAAAGTCTAAAAATTAGTTTTGGAGGCTATGGTGTGTATCAATTCACTGTGAAAAAGAGTTCGCATAGAAGGCTGAGGAAATAATAGGGAAGTGTTGCTCTGGGGCCAGCTGGGCTGAACTAATTGGCCTGCAGGCCACCTGGCATCTATGTGGATCCCAGGGGATCAGCAGGAAGCCAATGCCATCCATCCTCTCCCAGCAGCACAGCTCCAGTGGACTTGCCCCAGGCAATGGTGCCACTGCCTGGCAGCTGCCCAGGTGAGCTCTTTAAATGGGGATCCCCAGTGTGAAGGGGAGAGAGAAGGCAGTGGCAAGTTAATACTGTCTGGGATTGTATTAACTTTCCATGCTGGACGAGGCTGGGGGAGATTGCATTCTGCCTCCAAGGAGCCCCCTCTATCCCTAACCCACTCACTTCCTGACTGTCTAGA
Source organism: Malaclemys terrapin pileata (assembly GCF_027887155.1). Taxonomy (NCBI): domain Eukaryota; kingdom Metazoa; phylum Chordata; order Testudines; family Emydidae; genus Malaclemys; species Malaclemys terrapin. Next base: position 46,410,581 of record NC_071512.1, on the reverse strand, counting down.
GCTGCAGGTCCCCAGACCTGTGAAGTGTCCTGGGGAAGAAGAAGAAATGGGGAAGGGGAGGCTGTCTTTGGGACATATGACCCCCTTCTTCCTCCCACCACTTCTGAGCAGGGTATACGTGATCATTGCTTGAAGGGTGTTCTCCATGAGGTTGCCAGGGCGCCCCCAGTTTGGCAGACACACTTTGAAAACACTGTCTCTGAAGCCAAAGGGTGTCTGAAAAGTATAGATCTTTGACTTTCTGTGTATAGTCTTAATAAGCAAGACAATACATTCAGAGATTTTGACTTCTAAGTATTTGAGTGTTTAAAAATAGCTGACCCATCCTCATTGTATCACTTCATATATTCTGACATGACCTTGGAGTCTGTTCTCATCCCATTTAACAGGGGAACAGAGTAATCAAGAATCAGTTTAGAAACGCTGTTCCCTCTCAGTCTAAGGCAGAACAAAGCTTTATGGATTTTGTAGATGATAAACAATTAATTGGTTAAAATTAGCAATAAAAAAAGAGAGCCCCACCTCTCTTCTCCACTGAGCTTTATACCATAAAGACTTAATGTTTTTCACTCGTGACAGAGGCCTCTGAAAACCTTGAAAGCATATTATGCATGTGTCAGTTTGGCTCAGCAAGTAATACTCTCACCTCTAGGCCAAGAGGCCATGGGTTCAAGTTCCATGCCCAGACTTGGATACATGCCCAGGGCTGCACTGTTTAGACATTCAGTCATTTGGATGAAATGGTAAACCCATGGCCTTTCTGCCCGTTCCTAATGCTTGCCCATGTGGCCATTAACTCTCTGAACAGAGCGGGCGATAACCCTCGTGTTCTGGCCAACTTTCCCTCTCTTGATGAATTACGTTCTAATCCCCAAGGCTGTGTGTGAGCTATTGCTCTGTGTATAAAGGGAGTTTGTCTATGCAGTCATTGTGCTGCCAGAACTGAATTCCTTGTTTGTACAGTGCTGGGCAAGAGCTGCAGAAGGAGAGTCTATAAAGTCAAATGAATCTGTTCTTTATTGTACCTTTGCTACTGACCGGTAATGGAAGGAAAGAGTTATCAAAATGTGAAACTGAAAATGTTACAGACCATTAAAAAAAGCTAATTTGTAAATACAGCCTGCTACCAACGGGCTAGATGAGGGCTGATATAACTTGAGCTAGGGGACCAGCCCTCCTCATAGCAGCATGAAAATCAGGTGATCTTGAGTGCAATGGTGACCTGTGCACCCCTTTTGCAGATAGTGCCCTGCTGCCCACACGCCATTTGCACTGTGTTTCTGCAGGACCTAGGGATGTGGCACCAAGATGAGATATCATGTAACTGTTTCAAGTTGAATGGAGACCAGAGTGCATTAAAATTGAGACCTTCTATGTGGAAACATGCATGTGGCATCGCAATGCCTGTTAAGTTCTTGTATACTACCAGGGCATGTGAATTTACAAGGCACCTGCTGTCTCTTAAATACAACTTGTTTACATTTTGCTTTGAAAACAGTGATTTTTTTTTCCATTTTGTACTGGCTGAGAAATAAACTTCTCCCAGTAAGGCAAACACCGTTCTACCTGGATTCTGAAGTGAAAAACAGCACCACAGAGAGAAATCCCCCTTAGGGGCTAGGGCATTAGTCTAAAAGATGAGATGCCTCGATTCATGTCCCTGATCCTTCACAGGCTTGCTGGGTGACCTTGGGCAAGTCAGTTGGCCATTCTGTGCCTCAGGTCCCCATCAGTATAATGGGCACCACAGCACTGCCCTTCCTCTGAGGGGGATTGTGAGGATAAAAGCATGAGATTGTGAGGCACTCAGATACTATGGTGGTAGGGGCCATAGAAGTACCTTAGGTAGACAGCTGTCCAGTTCTTTATTTACTCATAGTCCAGCCTTGGGGTATGAGGCTCTCCCCAAGTCCAACCATTTCTGAAGGGCCCAGGCTGCCTTGTGTCTGATTTTTGTGCTTCCCATGGCTTCCTGTAGTCATGCTGTCTTACTTGAGGAAGTTCTGAAGTATGTGAGATTTTAAGATCTCCGCTTTTCTAGGTCCAGCAGAGACTGCCGTACCAAGCTGCACCCAGGACAATATCAGCACTGAGGGGAATGCAAGATGGGTTTCAGGCCTGGAGCAGGATAAAGAGGCGTGGGGTGATGGAGAGCAATAGAAGTCCAGGATCCTCTGACTGTACTCAGACAAAATAGGTCCAGAGTCAATGTGTCAATTGAGAAAAGGATCTGGTTGGAATTAGAAGGAAAAAGATGAAAGCGGAAGAACATGAGAACTGCCATATGGATCAGAGCAATGATCTGTCTAGGCTCAGTCTCCCTGGCAGTGACCAGCACCAGATACTTTAGGGAGAATATCCCTGTGATGGAGAGTTAGGGCATAACCTTCCCTTACGAGCTGTTTCTTCCTAACCTCAGAAAGTAGTTTGCTTATGCCCTGAAGAATGAGGGTTTAAAGCCTTTATGTATTTTAATGCTGCCTAAAGTAGCTGTTGATGGTTCCATTATTGATATAAATGTCTCTCTTGAATCCTGCTGAGCTCAAGACTTCAGTGGTAGCTTGTGGCAGTGAGTTCCATGGGTTAATTATGCATTTCTTATAATATTTCTTTTTATCAATTTTAACTTTGGTCGATTCTAAGGCCAGCAGGGACTATTGCGATCATCTAGTCTGACCACTTGTGTAACACAGGCCAGAGAACTGCCCCAAAACAATTTGTAGAGCAGATCTTTTAGAAAAACATCCAGTCTTGATTTTAAAATTATCAGTGATGGAGAATCCGCCACGACCCTTGGCAAATTGTTTCAATGGGTAATTACTCTCATCGTTAAAAATTTACTCCTCATTTCCAGTCTGAATTTGTCAAGCTTCAACTTCCAGCCATTGAATTGTATTACACATTTCTCTGCTAGATTGAAGAGCCCATTCATAATGCTTGTCTTCATGTAGATACTTTGAGATTATAATGAAGTCACCCCTTAGCCTTCTCTTTGTTAAGCTAAATAGATTGAACTCTGAGTCTATCACTATACGACATATTTCTAACCCTTTAATCATTCTCGTGGCTTTTCTCTGAACCCTCTCCAGTTTATCAACTTCCTTCTTGAATTGTGGACACCAGAACTGGACACAGTATTCCAGCAGCAGTCACACCAGTGCCAAATACAGAGGTAAAATAACTTCTTCTCCCTGAATCGAGATTCCCCTGTTTATGCATTCCAGGATCACATTAGCTATTTTGGTCACAGCGTCGCACTGGGAGCTCATTTTCAGCTGATTATTCACCACAGCCCCTAAATCTTTTTCAGTGTCGCTGCTTCCTTGGATAGAGTGCCCCAGAATCCTGTAAGCATGGCCAACATTTTTTGTTTCTAGATGTAGACATTTACATTTAGCCATATTAAAACACACATTGTTTGCTTGTGTCCAGTTTACCAAGTGATCCAGAGGGCTCTGAATCAGTGACCTGGCCTCTTCATTATTTACCTCTTCCCCATTTTTGTGTCTGCAAACTTTACCAGTGATTTTTATGTTTTCTTCCAGGCCCTTGATAAAAATGTTAAATAACTTAAGGCCAACAACCAATCTCTGTGGTAGCCCACTGGACACACACACACCTGATTACGATTCCCCATTTACAAATTTTGAGAGCTCTCAGCCAGTTTTTAATCCATTTGAAGTGTGCCTTGTTAATTTTATATCATTCTAGCTTTTTAATCAAAATGTTGTGCAGCACCAAGTCAAATGCCTTACAGAAGTCTAAGTATATTATATTAACACTATTACCTTTATCAACCAAATTTGCAATTTCATCCAAAAAAGATATCAGTACTTTGATAGGATCTATTCTCCATAAAACCATGTTGGTTTGCATTAATTACATTACCCACCTTTAATTCTTTATTAATTGAGTCTTATAGCAGCCATTCCATTATCTTGCCCTGGGATCAATGTTAGGCTGACAGGCCTATAATTACTGAGGTCATCCTGTTTACGCTTTTTAAAAATTGTCACAACATGAGCTTTCTTCCAGTTTTCTGGAACTTCTCTAGTGTTCCAAGACTTAATGGATCATTAACGTTGATTTTCAGTAATGAGTCAGCTCTTTTAAAGTCTTGGATGCAAGTTATCTGGACTGCTGATTTAAAAATGTTTAACTTTAGTAGCTTCTGTTTAACATCGTCCAGAGATACTAGTGGAGTGGAAAGAGTGTTATCACCATATGATGAGACAATATCATTTGTTTTTCCCCAAATACAGAACAGAAATATTTATTGAACGCTTCTGGCTTTTCTTCATTATTATTGATAATTCTTCCATTTCCATCTAGTAATAGACCAATACCATGGTCAGGATTATTTTTGTTCCTAATGCATTTAAAAATTTTACTCACTGGCCATAGAATTTTACTTTGCTTTGTGTTCTTTCTTCCCTTACCAATTTTCTACGATTCCTAACATCTGATTTATATTCATTACTATCAACTTCCCCTTTCTTCCATTTGTTATATTATTTTTTTAATTTTTTATAGCTGCCTTCGCTTCCCTGCTAAACCAGGTCAATTTTTTAATCAGCATGGCCGTCTTTCTTGATTGGGCAATTGTGGCTTTTTGGGCATCTAGTGAGGTTCTTAAACAATTCCCAATTATCATTCATATTTTTCTCATTAAATTCTTCCTCCCATTGATTTCACTCATAATTGTTTTCAGCTTTGTGAAATTGGCCCTATTAAACCCAAGTATATATTTTACTGGTTGGGACTTTACTTTGTTTGCACATTATAAATCCATTCATTGCCTTCCACTTTCACTAAATATCCACTTGTGCTTATATTATGATAAACAGGCAACCCAATTTACCTTGTCTATGCCCATCATTATTTTGTCATGCCCTTTCTTACATCTCCTCTCTAAACTGAATGGTCCTAATCTTTTTTCAGTCTCTCCTCAAACAGAACTCTTTTCATGCGTCTAGAAGAGTGCTTAAAGGTGATCCTGTTTACTTGGTTGAGAAACTTTACAGAAGTGTGTTTTACCCCTAAAAGCTAGAAAACTCTGAGGAAGGTATAGAACTTTGGCTGGATTAAGTGAAGCCCCTTTGGAAGCTTTCTGTTCATCCAGCAGTAGAGATGATCCTAAAAACAGCTGGGAAAATCCTAATGTCGATATCTCCCTTCCTAAACTCTTAAAAGAATTGTGAGGTCAGCTCCTCAGTGTAGATTAGTTAGAAGTTTCAGGCATACAAAAGTGCACTTTTTACAGGGTAACCATGGTAATCCACCATTGCTTCTGCTATCCTGACTGTTCCATCACTCCCAGCAGCAATTGTGCGAAGAGAACTGATATAAAGTCAGTCTTTTCTCCTAAACATTTAGACAAAATAATGGAAGATGCACTCATGATCTAGAAGCCCTCCAGTCCAGTATTGTTATCTTTTCCATCCCCCCACTATGGTTACCATATATTGTAGAATTCTCTCTTGGATTGTCTACAAACTAACTGGCTTTTGCTCCCTTCACTAAAGCTGCTCTCACCAATGACCTACTCTTGACTAAAGCTTTTCTGGATCCTTACCTTCCATAATCTACATGTTGGCCTCTGACACAGTTGTTCACCCCTCCCCCAGGGGGGATCATGGTTTGGGGTTCTACATCTATATCCAGTCTCTTCTTAGGTGGTTCCTCCTTTCTCTTGTGGTCTATAGTGCACCTCAAGGCTCTTTTCTTCCTCTACATCTTATCTTTGGTTCACCTCACCCACTCCATTGTAATTATCTGTATGCCAATGACTCACAAAACTACCTCTGCACATTTGACTTCATCTCATCTTGATGCCTTCCTGTCTTGTTTCTAACTCAGCATGTTGAAATTAAATTAATCTTTACTCCCAAAATTTCTTCTCTTCCTTCATTCTCCACTGCTTTTGGAAAAATGGAATGTACAGCAAGATATAAAGTGATGAACATCAACATAAGAGCCCAGGTGTCTTTGACACTACTATCCTATCCATCACCAAAACTCACAACCTTGATATCATATTAGACTCCTCTCCTTTTCCTCACTCATCTGGGCTATTGCAAAATCTTGCTTTTACTTTCTCAATGTCTCAAAAATCCACCCCTTCCTTTGTGACTATAAATTATAATTAGTTATTTACAGGAGCACCAGTTATGTGCTAGCATTGCTCTGTCACTTCTGCTGCTTTGCCTTTCAGAAAGGGAAGATATGTGATTCCAGTCCTTTCTCCTTGAGTGCTTCAGCTATCAACCCAGTGAGACACTTATCTCCCCCTTTTCAGCCAGACCCAAGCCACAGAACTTATGTTTTATGAGAACAAATCAGAGACAGTTCCTAGTTTGGGAAAGAATGGTCCAGTGGTTGGGATGCTAGTCTGGGTCTGGAGAGGCCCAGGTTCAGTTCCCTGCTCCATCACAAACTTCTTGTATGACCTTGGTCAAGTCACTTTGTGCCTCTGCTCCTCATCCATACAAGGGGATCATAGCACTTCCCGCTCTGATATAACAGGAATGGGAACCATCCAAGTTTCCAAGGTAGATAATTTTGTGCCTAAAGTAGTATCCATTTTTATTTGGAGCAGAAATTTTCTTCTTGTAGAAAGACATTTGATATTCCCTTGATGTCAGTGATTACTTAAATATTGCTTATTTAGCATCATCATCTTAGTATTTTCATTTCTACAGAGGCTGCATTTGGCCATCAAGTTCTCAGAAATATAATAATAACAAACTACGGTAAGTCTGTTGGTAACCTTCCATTTATTGGATCCATTTATCACCCTCTCTGATCTAGGATAGCCACTCGGAACCCATTGGTTTGGGTCGAGAGCAGTCTGGTTCCTGGGACAAAAGTTCTACCTGGTAATTCAGATTTTGAATTTTGGCACCACCAGTCCAGAGCCCTCTGTGTTGAGTGGATGTCAGTCTTTTCCACCATGTATTAATTAGCAATATTTGTTGATTTGCAATAAAGATGTCAGTACTTTCAAGATTCAACCATTCTCCTTGTCTTTGATTATTTTGTTGTTCTACTGTATTAATATTATCGCTTGACTTTTTGCTTGCTTAAGCCGAGGAAACTCTTGAATAGGGATGGATAAATCAGTGATGTCACATCAGGAGAGGAGTTTCTGCCAAATGTCTTGGGCCATTGGCACATCTGCCTGATTGGTTGGCTCAGTGGCAAATGCATTAATTTGAATCCTACAACCTGAATTAGCAAGTGAAATGTTTGGGCAAGATCCTACTGTCTGGCTAAGCTGTGTTTGGAGCAAGAGTAGTGTGTGGGAAAGATGGCTTTATCTATGTGGCATTGGTTCTCTTCCATATTTCCACTTTCTAAATAACATTAAAAGAAGCTAAAATAGATTAAATGCTTTCCTAGTATTAATTTTCTGCATAAGTAATTGCTGTAGTTGCCACAGGGATGCTATACAGTGTGATTGGGACCAGGAGTAGGGGTGAGTCCATCCTGTCATGATTTGGATGGAGGGTGTGGGAGGAATGTTGGTCCATCCTGTCATGACTGGGAGTGGGGGTTGGGATGGGTTGGGGATGGTCCTTCTAGGATGAGAGGTGGGTTGGTCTGTCCAGTTGTGACTGGTGGGGGTGGGATGAAGAAAGGTGAATCTAGTCATGAGTGGGTGGGGGAAGTGTCCACAGGACAACCTCTCTGTTAAGATGTGATCCATACTGTTTGAGGATTCTTCCCATAGAGCCTTGATTTAGTAAACCAAGTACAAGGCAAAGGAAATAGTGCTGCTCTGGAGCACAGTGCTCCTACTGTGTAGGATCAGTGGTGGGTGCTATTAAAATGCCATCTTCCTCTTCTTTCTCCTTTCCTTCCTCCCCCCTTCCCCATCTGCTGTCAGCCTGACAGAGTAATATGTATAATAATGACTGTGTTCCTTGGCATCACAATTTCCCTTTAGGGGCTTTAGACTTGAGAATGGGAGGTTTTAAATCTTGCTGATTCGTGCTGTTCCAATAAGAACATGTGTGAGTAGAAGAACAATGCCAGCTAAAAACAAAAATTGTAAGTGAGAAAGCCTTGCTGCTCAGTCAGGTGTTACAGAGGCCAGTGGAAAAATCAAACCTCTGAGAAATAGGAAATTGCTTTGTTTAGAGCAGGAAAGGTCAACGGGAGTAAATTGGAAAGTGCTCTCTTTATGTTCCGCCCCTTAGGATTTGAGCAAAGTTAGAGGGGTTTATTTACTGATTATCCAGACTATACAACTGGCAATAAGATTGAGTGAGGAATTTTGAAAAATTGCCAACATTTCGTATTTCCATAGATTACTATGAAGATTATTTGCACTGATGGGGTGAGCCTGGTAGGGAGCACAGAGACCTGGTACTTCTCATGATGGGGAGGTTAAGCTAAATTAAAAATCCCTCCCTTGTTCTGGCAGCTGAATTCCTGCTCTGCTTCTTGTAGAGGAAACTTCAAGGCTGCCTCAGTGCTTATCAGAGAAAAAACTCCAGGAGGCTTGTTTAGATGTAATTAATTCTACAACTGCACACTTTTTCTTTAGGTGGTATGTTACATGAGATCAAGTAAAAACAAAGGGCTAGGTTCTATAATTTATACAAGGCCTGCATAGGGGGGCTGTGCAGTGCCCCATGGCCGGGCTGCACCAGCCCCAGAGGCACGTCTTCCCCAGAACACAGAAGGACTGTGCTTGCTGCCCCATCTCCTTCTGGGCCCCCTTGGAGTAGCTTTCATCCCCAGAGGAAGCAATCCTCACAGGCAAGGAGAAAAGGCTCTTTGAGTCATCTTTCGCAGTTGAACCCAAAACGAAATATGAGAACTTGCATGGCTCGGGCTTTGTGGTAGGATAGTGTGCTGTTCCGTTCGAACTCAGGCTGGTAGGGACTGAAAGTTTTAATCACCTCCTCTGAGGGCTGTTCAAGGGACTATAGGATAGGAACTTGGACCATGACTTTGGGTGCCTAAATTCTTGGGCACCTGACTCAAGATTCCTTTAAAGGGTCTGGTTTTCTAAAAGGGCTAAGCACTCATCCTCTGAAACTCTGGCTTGTTTACGGTGTTAAAAGTTAGACACTAAAATCACTAATCACTTCTGAAAATCTTAGCTGTGATGATTTCTGAGTCCACTTTCCAAGAGTCCCACCATCACCGCAATTAGCACATTTACAATCTTATTGGCTGAATTAATAGAGTCCCTGTCACCTGAACTCTCCCCTTACCTTTAGAGTGAGAGTATTTAACCATTTAACCAAGGATCATAGTGGAGTCTCCATCACTGACAATTTTTAAATCGAGATTGGGTGTTTTTCTACCAGATCTGCTCTAGGAATTATTGTAGGGAACAAGGGAAGGTCTCTGGCCTGGGTTATACAGGAGGTCAGGCTAGATGATCACAGCGGTCCCGTCTGGCCTTGGACTCCATGAATCTGGGAGTGGTTCCTTCAGGTCAAGGAAGAGGTGCTTTGGTCAGCGTGAGGTAACTTTTGCTGGCCACTGCCTGTGTTGTGCCTTAGGGTGCTTGAACAGAGGACTTTTCTATTTGGTACCTTTCACCAGCACTAAATTCACACAATGGAATGTTTTTTAGAAAGGACGAGCTTTTGAGAACCACATGCTGCCAGAGTCCATGGAAATGGAAGAAAATACAGTAGAGATTAATGGCCAGGTGTTAATTCGATCCATATGGTCCACAACCTGCATTACAGATGACTGTTTGAGCCTCCCCCTTTCTTCTTTCATTTTCTTCGATTTCTAGCGTAAACCTCAAGACTTGCTCTTTTTGTTCTTGAGGGAAATGCACAGTGCATCGAGCATTTAACTGTAAAATAGCAGGCTGAGGGCTGTACCTCTTGCTATTCCCCTTTTTCAAGAAAATGGTTCAGCTCCCTCAATAAATAATTTCCACTATTTGCTTCTGTTGTCTTTGGCAATGTTTTCCATCCACTAGCCAGCCATTGTGAAGTAAGATTCTGTCGTAACATCTTCTAGGCTACTTACCTCATATTCAAATCTTTATTGTCTTGACATGTATTCATTAATATCACAGCATTATTTAAAACATCCCAAGATTACATTGACCTTGTTCTACATTGCTCTAAAGATAACAAATACTACACTCATGCTATCCAACACCCTAGATTGCATTCCTAGCCTGTGTCTAGAAATTAGGGGCACTTCATGCTTTAGTATGACAAGCGGATTCTTTGACTGAAAAGTTTTTCAGATTCCAAAATAAATGTGTTTACTAAGTGACTGTGCTGTCTTCATTATGCCAGGCTGTCTTTGTTTTTGCCTGTCCAGCAATCTATTTTGAAAGCATGAAGTAGCTGTTGGCCCTGAATCAAAAATTTGCATTGCAGGATACATAACAATCATTCATGTGGGGATATTTTATAAGTGGTAGTGAACATGGAAAACGCTGCACAAACTTCTTGTGATGAGGGAGCTTGCTCCTCACAGAAGTATTGTATTGATGTTACCCTTTCCTGTATTTCATTTTCTACTGGATTTTTTAATAGAAGAAAATACATGTTACTGTGATGTTATGAGTCTTGAAAAATATGTACGATTCGATTCCACTCACAGCGTTGGCAGCTCTCACAATTTTATCACATCTCATGTTTGTTGTTTTTCTCAGAGGCCCTGCTCCTGAACTCAAGTGCTACATAAGACTCACTTTTTTTTTTTTTTTTAATGAAAGCTAAATTCATAGCCCCCATCAGTGTGGAACAAAGCTTGAAAATATGTACCGAGTTCACCCTAAAAGGCTCAAAAACCAGAAGGCAAATAAAAAATTCCAAATGTATTGTTTATTAAAAATCTCATGATTAAGCCAGTCCCGTGACTTTTGAGGGCCTGGTTTATGAATTTTGAATGCTTGGGATTCGCAGTGCTGCACAAATAACCTGGGTTGAGTTTTCATATGCAGTGCAAGATCTTAGATAATGATCCTCACTTCACAGTGTCTGTAACCTGAGAGAAGAATCCAGTTGCAGAATTGGATTGTGATTGGTTAAATCACTTTGGGTTAGATTATGTCTGGCCCTTATGTGGCTATGCAGTGAAAGAGGAAGACAACCTGTGTAAGGGCCAACCAGAATTGCAGTTTCCGTACTTAAGGGAGTGCAGGGCTGCTACAGAGACCATGGGAGTTAAAGATAAGAACGGCCATACTGGGTCAGACCAAAGATCCATTTAGCCCAGTATCTTGTCTTCTGACAGTGGCCAATGCCAGGTGCCCCACAGGGAATGAACAAAACAGGTAATTATCAAGTGATCGATCCCCTGTCGCCCATTCCCAGCTTCTGGCAAACAGAGGCTAGGGACACCATCCCTTGCCCATCCTTGCTAATAGCCATTGTTGAACCTAGCCTCCATGAATTTATCTAGTTATTTTTTAAACCCTGTTATAATCTTGACCTTCACAACATCCTCTGGCAGAGAGTTCCACAGGTAGACTGTGCATTGTGTGAAAAAATACTCCCTTTTGTTTGTTTTAAACCTGCTGCCTATTAATTTCATTTGGTGACCCCTTGTTCTTGTGTAATAAGTAGGAGTAAATAACACTTCCTTATTTACTTCCTCCACACCAGTCATGATTTTATAGACCTCTATCCTATCCCCAAAGTCATCTCTTTTTCCAAGCTGAAAAGTCCCAATCTTATTAATCTCTTCTCATATGGCAGCCGTTCCATACCCCTAATCATTTTTGTTGCCCTTTTCTGGATCTTTTCCAATTCCAATATATCTTTTTTGAGATGGGGCGACCACATCTGCTCGCAGTATTCAAAATGTGGGGTACCATAGGTATATATAGAGACAATATGATATTTTCTGTCTTATTATCTATCCCTTTCTTAATAATTCCCAATATTCTGCTTGCTTTTTGACTGCCGCTGCACATTGAGTGGATGTTTTCAGAGAACTATCCACAATGACTCCAAGATCTCTTTCTTGAGTGGTAACAGCTAATTTAGACCCCATCATTTTATATGTATACTTGGGATTATGTTTTCCAGTGTGCATTATTTTGGATTCATCAACATTGAATTTCATCTGCCATTTTGTTGCCCAGTCACCCAATTTTGTGAGATCCTTTTGTAGCTCTTTGCAGTGGATGAGAGTGGCAGGATCTTTATCTGAGGCTACGTCTACACTACGGGGGGGGGAATTGATTTCAGATACGCAAATTCTGCTACGGGAATAGCGTAGCTGAATTCGATGTATCTGATCCGACTTACCCCGCTGTGAGGATGGCGGCAAATCGACCACCGCGGCTCCCCCGTCGACGGCGCTTACTCCTACCTGGGCTGGAGGAGTACGCGCGTCGATTCAGGGATCGATTATCGCATCCCGACGAGACGCAATAAATCGATCCCCAAGAGATCAATTTCTCCCCGCCGATCCGGGCGGGTAGTGAAGACAAGCCCTGAGAGGAAAGGGTGCAGTTTCCTGACTAGCCAGATGCGGGAGAGAAGGTAGTCTCTGTCATGCTTGGTTCATTGACAATACAAGAAAACTAGTGTATTGTCACCTACTAGAACTAGAGCTTTCTTCCAATGACCAATTCTTGCTGTGAAACTCCATTGCATGGTTAGAGCAGCCCTTTTGGCACAACACTCTATTATGCATCTTTAAGAATATATTAACCAAATTATACATATAGCCCAAAAATGTAACAAGAGAAAGGATTCCAAGAAGCAATTGTAAAGGCTTTTAAGAGAGGCAGAGAACTTACACAAACACAGCATACTTCATTTGTCTAGCCAAGAAAAATTCCAGTTGAACACAAATAAAAGTAGACAAATAGATAATTTCAACCTTAAAGCATAACTACAGTGTTCAGTGTGTTGTCACTTCTTTGTTATTGGCCTTTGTATAAACCCCTCTATACATATCTGCCCCATGACACACTGCCGCAGTCGAGATTTATGGAGGTGTTCAAACTGAATCCCACACTATAAAAGATGGGGAGCTAGTGGCTGGATATTTTTTGTGAGGACTTTCCTTTGGAATGTTCCAGCTAGCCAGAATCTACTGACCTTCAGGATATGATGCAAAGACATCTTGGGAGAGCTGCTGAAGAACTGAATAGAGCTGGAGGCAGTATTTGTGTGTAATGGAGAAATTAGTTTATTTATTTTTTGTGACTGGTTGATCACTATAGGGCTGCTGTTTCTTTCTCTGATCTATTGCATTTATCAATACATATCACAGGGAACTGCGGTGTTCTGATAGGGCCTCTTGATATTGCTATTTTATAAATCTAAAGAGTAAATATGTATTGCTGCAACAAGATTCTGAAGAGGTTCCTAAGTGTCACCCTTAATCGAGAAGCACAGTTTTATATTCATTCACACAATACCTCTCAGATTGGCCATATCGTCTGTAACAGTTTTGTGTTTGGTGGGATGCAGTGCACTCCACTTATTGTCAGTTCGAGAACCACCTGATTCCTCAACAGTTGTCATCTGAATTTATGTTTTAATGTTCTCCTAACACTATATGGACCTAATTCTTTGCTGAGGTAACTCCATTGACTACCATAGAGTTTACCTCTGCAGAGAATTTGGACCTTCTGTCTTATATATGAACTCATCTGAAGACATTATAGGTCAAAACAGTGCTCAGAGTAAAAAGAGACATGCTTTTAGCTGAGTTATGCATTTGCACTTATTCAAAGTGGGATTACATGTTGCTCAGTGGGAACAGATTGGGACTGCTTGACTGTTCTGCACCAAAGCAGACTTAACAGATTTCAGTGATACGCATGTAAGTGCTGTGGACTGTAAATAATTGCAGTGATTAAATCTTGTATTGCATTCTGCTTGTGCTGAATGCAGTCCAAATGAGAAATGTATATAGACAAATAAGAGTCATGCTTGATATGATGTAGCCATCAAAAGGGACTCCAGTTATAGACAAGTGGGAGCAGTCTGGTGAAGCAGGGAAAAATACCTTATCCAACCTAATCCTTTATTTTTGGCTTGAATTTTAATTTTGATTCCATAGCCCATCCTCTGTGCTGTTATGATTTGGGAGTTTTTAAAATCCATTCTGTCTCTTACTTGAGATGGATGTGCTACTATATTTCACCACAAGCTTTACTAACCCTTCTAAACAATACTTGATATCTTGGAATATGTCCCTCAAGAAGATCCTTCTTACTATTATCAGTTAGTGCTGTTCCACCAGCCAATTCTTGCTCTCTACTTATCCAGGATTTGAAAGGTCTATTATTTAGTCATAGCCAATGTTCCCTGCTGGTACTGGTATATTGTAAAATGGAGGCAGCTGCTTGCCTGATGGAATGTTTCAGATTTTTTGGTAGGGATTTTCATTTGTAAACAAAAAAAAAATCAAATTTATAGTTAGACGACTCTTTTCTGACAAAAATATAGAAACAGTATCTCAGTAATTCTCATCCAGTAACTTAGTAATGAGATCTACCACAGCCATCAGTGTATTTTATAATATTACAAAGTATTACTTTGCTTTAAATTAATTTAATTAGATTCGGCTATTTCCCCTGCAATCCAAATGCTTCTATTTTGCCTTCTGCCATCCTTTTTAATAGAATGTTCTGTTTGATAGAAGAAAGTACTTTATTGTTTGAGAAACTCTTCGAATTAAATAACTAGACAAATTCTCCTTTTTGGAACTGAAATCCTACAATGTTATACGAGACATTTTTCTGCATGTTTGCAGCTGCCTGACATGATAAAATCATGGCAGAGATGATATTGTTCACCCTGTGTGGTCAATGCAGGGTTGTTCTCAACAATGTATTTTTCAGTACTTTGTCCAGGTTTGCTTTAAATATTCAATGTTATGGAACTTTTTAATGGGAAACTAGTTCACAGCCTTATAAATCTTACTGTAAGGAAGATTATCCTGATGTTCAGCTGAACTCTTCCTTTTCTGAACTGTATTCCATTACTTGTACCACACAGAATAATTTCTCTTACTCCAGAGTGTTTCCAACCTTCCAGAAGACAAATGTCTCCTCTCCTTAGTTGTCATGTAAACATGCACATATATGGTACAATCCTGTTGCCATTGAAATCAATGGCAAAGCTCCCATTGACTTCAGTGGGACCATGATTTCACCGATAGTTTTTAATTCTTCCTTCATGTGTCACTGTTATCAGCCCCTGAATCCTTTTAGCTGCTCTTCTCCAAACTTCCTGATACAGAGGATGTCTGAATCCACTATTTCAAGTGTGGGTGCATTAGTAAGACTAAATCATATTATTCATTTCATTAGCAGCTTTCATCCAAGCATCTTAGAGCACTTTATGAACATTAATCAATTAAGACTCCCCACCCTTTTGTAAAGTACATAAGTAGTAGTATCTTCCTACAACTGAGGGGACAATGGAGTAGGGAAGGATTGTCACCTCTGCTCGGTGGCATGATGAATGTGTGATTGAAGTGTAATATCCCTCTGGCTGCCATGTTACCTTTCAAAGTATCTGCTCTCACTGCTAAGGCTTTAAGGTTTTCCCCACTGTTGAATAGCTGCATATAATGGGGCGATGACTCATCCGGCAGTGCCTCATGATGGTCGTCCAGGGAATTAGCTCTTTTCATTCAGGAGCGCCCCCTGCAGGCCAGTGTCCTGCTTGCTGCTGGCTCAGGTGTCCTTCCCAGACCCTGGTGCCCCTTACCTCAGGGTTCCACCCCATGCAGTACCCTGCAGTCTCGCTGGGTCTCTCCTCCCTGGGGAACCCCCAACCCCCTATCCCCACCTCACCTCAGTCTTGACTACTGCCAGTCACCATCTAGACCCCGCTCACTGGGGCGGACTGCAGTATAATTGCCACTCATCATCGGCAAGGAGGGTTTGGACCAGCTGCCTCTGCCTACCCTTGGGCTGCCCCTCTGCAACCCCAGTACCCTTCTTGGCCCTTTGCAGCCTGGAGGTTTTCCAGGCCAGACCTCCCCAGCTCCTCTGTCCTTTCCCCAGCCCTGCTCCACTTTAGGTACCCTGCTCAGCTGCCAGGCCCATCCCTCTCAGCATCTAGAGAGAGTCTCTGCCTGAGCTCCAGCCTAGCAGCCCCTTTATAGGGCCAGCTGCGGCCTGATCGGGGCGTGGCCCAGCTGCGGCTGCTTACCCAATCAGCCCAGGCTTACTGGTTTCCCACCACAGCGCTCTCACAGGACTGTTTTAAGCCCTTTAGGGCAGGAGTGGGGTTACTGCCCCGCTACACTGCACTTTGAGTTATTTTCTCCCAGATGTACTAGTTTTCATTTTTCCAAGATGAATCTCGTTCTCTTAGCCCTGTGGTTTTCAACATTTTTTCATTTGCGGACTCCTAAACATTTTTGAATGGAGGTGCGGACCCCTTTGGAAATCTTAGACATAGTCTGCGGACCCCAGGTTGAAAACCACTGTCTTAGCCTATTTCTCTGCTCTCTAGATCCTTCTTAATTATCTCTTTATCCTTCCTGGTGTTGACAGCACCTCCCAGATTAATTGTCAGATTTTGTAATTAGTATTCCTCTTCCAGGCCATTAATGAAGATATTAAATTAGGGCATACATACGATAGATAAATTGTAGCAACCCAGTAGACACCTACCCTACATCCACGCATTGCCACTTATTGCATCCTTGTAAAACTGTGTAAAAATAAACCAACCCTCTCCCCCCGCACCAACAACTAAGAGAATTTTTTCACTTCAAGGTCCCAGAAGCAAAGACAGGGTTTTCATCTCGAGGCCAAAAGACCAAAAACATCAAGACACTTGATCACGGCCTTGGATAGACCAAGAGACTACCTACACTTGACCAGAGCTCGGAGAGCCGGGAAGCGACTCAGAAAATGAACTCTACTAGCTTGCCCTTGCTAAGGCAGGGCAGAGGGCATGTGCTTCTGGTTGTGGGAAGGAAGGGGAGAGGAGAACATATACTGTTCCTCTAGTGTGCGAAGAGGGAATGAGCTGCCATGGCTGCTGGCTAGGGGACTTAGAGGCATTGAAAGGATCCTCATTGCCTTCTTCCTCTTCCCGAGACTGGAGGGGAGGCAGAGAAGGTTGTTTCCTGGCTTCTTTGACTTCCTTCTTGAGCAGCTTTGTTGGCCTGACACCTCCTCACATTCTTTCCTCTGCCTTCCTCTACATGGTGAGATAAAATGGTGGGAGGAACATTGATCAAAGGTGCTGCTCCGAGGTAGCTCCAAATAATTTTTGAAGAGGGTAGCAGCAGTCATATGACTGCCAGAGTCAGGGCGCCCAGCCAGCTGAACAATTTACATGCGCCAGGTGAATATGCCAATGGAAATTTGCAAGGCTGGATTATGGTTGCTCTTTATTTCTGGCGTTTCAGCTAGTTTTCAGTCCCATGTTCCAGGTCATTTGGAAAGAATTCTGCAGTAAGAGTCTGTGAGACACCATAAAATCTTTCCCTCTCTAGATACAAAACATCTTCTGTGTTCTCTTCAGCCACTAATTTAGTAATTCTATTTATAACAAAGCTATTGGTCGTCAAGTACCATCCTGATCACTGTTTTGCTATTCCAACCACTGAGCTTCATGATCTCTCAGCTGAAGCGGTGGAGAAGGCTCTTAGCAGGTGAAAGTCACTGACAAATATGACTATTTAAAAGTGGGACAATGGCTTGAAATGTTCAGCTTCTGCCTTTAAGATTAATTTAATTGTTGTCACAGAAAGACAATCAGTCTCAGGAGTGCAGGGATAATTTTTATAGTTGGGGTGCTGATGATGGGAACCATGTATTTGGTGCTTGTTATTACTACTTCAAGCCAGGGAGTGCAGTAGCACCACTAGTTCCAGCATCACTGAACAGACGTGACTTTTTGCATTAGTTTGTCTTGTCCTATTATCTGCAAGAGACTTCAACAGCATATTCCTATTTAAAGATATAACAGAGCCCATTCAGAAGGTGCTATTGTAACCCAGACACCTTCTGGATGTGGTGTTCTGTTCCATATAGTGGCACTGAGACCACTTAAAGAGAGACATAAAATGAGTCTCTACAGCCTTAGCTAACAGACAG
The DNA here is from genome assembly GCF_027887155.1 of Malaclemys terrapin pileata. Lineage (NCBI taxonomy): Eukaryota > Metazoa > Chordata > Testudines > Emydidae > Malaclemys > Malaclemys terrapin. The sequence continues at coordinate 46,392,553 of NC_071512.1, read as the reverse complement.
TTGGCTTTTAGTTCATGTGGTAGAGGCTCATGCATTAAGCTCCCAAGGTCCCAGGCTTGATCCTGCCTGACAACGACTGGGGTCTGTCGTCGTTACGCTATGCCTCAATCAGGGCTGTCCCTACCCATACGCAAAGTACGCAGCTGCGTAGGGCACCATGAAATTTGGGGCACCAAATTTCCTGGTGCCCTAGGCAGCTACGTGCTGCTCCAGCTCCTGCTCCGCCTCTTCCCCAGGGCCCCCACCCAAGCCCTACCTCTTCCTGCCCCTGCTCTGTCCCAGCCCCGCCCCCACTCCAGTCCTTCCCCTGAGGAGTGCAGCAGGGGTCAGGCATCCTGCACTCACCGGCGTGGTAAGTGGAGCAACCCGGCCCCAGCCTGCTCCGCACTGCCAGCTCCCAGCTGTGCCGCCGGTGAGTGCTGGGGGGCGGTTCCTCCTGTCCCCCAAGGCTCTGAGCCAGGGGAGCAGAGCAGAGCGGGCTGGGGCCGGGTCACTCCATTCCCCAGGCGGCAGGAAGTGGAGTAACCCTGCCCCAACCCGCTCCGCTTCGCTGGCTCGTGCTGGCGAACGGTTTCCCCCCTGCCCCCCAAGCCTGCTCCTGCCCCCCCCCCACGGAGGCCTGGGGCCCCACACAGGGCCCCCATGGAGGGGCTGCGGAGGGCACCAAAATGTCTAGGGACGGCCCTGGCCTCAATTGAGGTGTTTGTGCATTAATATAACGCTAGGATTTTAATGTGGCTCAGTGGTATGATCTGCAGTTTTACAATAATGAAATTTAAATGTAACAGGGACTGTGGTATAACATACTTCTGGATTTGTTATGAAATCTAGTTTTACCAAGCAGCTTAATCCTTATTGGTTAATTTGGGCATGAGACAGTTTGAGTCAATTGAAAGGGAAAAGCCTAATAACTTTCAGAGCTTTTTAAAAATAATAATTATTATTATTTATTTTTTGTATTGCGCTAGTGCCCAGGAGCCTGAGTCACAAACCAGGACCCACTGTGCTGGGTGCTGTACAAACACAGAACAAAGAGAAGGTCCCTGCCCCAAACAGATTATAATTTTAGTATGAACTTAAAGTAAAAAGACAGTAAACGGTTGAGAATATTATTAGTGGAAACCTTTTTAAAAAATTGCTTTAAACTTTCCAAAAATTGATATAGAAAAATAGATCAGCAGTATAAAGTCTAATCTGTTACCTTTTCAAAAAGGATATTGATTCCTGCGATATTCACATTTTGTAAACATCACCACTGAACCTGCACATAAAAGGTTAAATGTTTGCAGACTATTACCCTTTGCCTTCAAGATCAGAGACAAATTACTATTTTTATTTTACATTCCCTTGATGAGGATAATGATAAACATCTGTCACTTCGCTGCTTAGCCAGCAAAGAATCTTATTGCAATCCTGTAATTTAAACAGGAAAAAAAATACATAGACATACACTCTGTTATATTGACAGCGTGGAGGAGGTGATAGAAAATTCCAGCTAGATCTGGGGGTACTGGGAAAACGGCATTTTATGTCTGCAATTACTTTGCTCAGAGAAAAATTCCATAGATGTATGCTTTTCCATTTATCTTGGGTATTTTAGAAGGGGAAATTACTGCTTGTTTCTTTCCAAACCCAGGGAGGAAAAGAAAAAAAATATTCGATCTGAATTCTGTGACTCTCCACCATATGTAGTCCATTAGCAGAATGATTAAGGTTTGCATGTTAGTGTCTCTACTGGTGTTACAGAATCCAAAACAGAACTTCATCTTGGGTTTCATCAGTTACAGTGCTTGAGTTCCATCCGCCCTCTCCAAATTTTTAGGAAACTTTGCTAATTATTTTTAAAGCCATTAGATTAGTTGTTTTTCCCATTACTTTTGCTCTAATTAAAAATGTCTAACCTGTTATTATCTGTCATATTAAGGGCAACAAAATTCAAGGAGTATTTAGTTTTTAAATGGTATATTAGACCTTGTTCTTCGGCTCAGCTGCAAGAAGTTAAAACTACTCCCAGTTGCTTTTCGGTGTTGGTTGGATCAAGCTTTGGTTTATAAGCAGTAAATGTGAAATGCTATTCTGAATGAAACCGAGGAGTCCGGTGGCACCTTAAAGACTAACAGATTTATTTGGGCATAAGCTTTCGTATTTATGTGCAAATAAATCGGTTAGTCTTTAAGATGTCACCGGACTCTTTGTTGTTTTTGTGGATTCAGACTAACACAGCTACCCCCTGATATTCCAAATAATTTACCTTCTAGTACCAAATAGGCCAAAACAGACACATTTTGTTAAGAGGTCATGTTGGGAGCATGTCTTGGTTTTGGAGTAAGAATGGCTTGTTGCTTGGTGTGGGTTTTACCTTCTGGTGATTAGATTGTCAGCTCTTTGGGGCAGGGACTATCTTTCTGTTCCAGGTCTGGACAGCACCTAGCATAATGGGGCCCTGATCCATGACTGGGACTCTTGGCGCTATAATAATACTACTAATAAATAATATACAGTAATACCTTTTTGTGTTTAATTCTCATTGTAATGTATTTGCATTTAGTGAATATAGTCCATTGGGATAAAATTCATCCCAGTGTAAGACTTAGGCACCGCTGCAGAAATTGTGTTTTGCAGGGAGGTGGGAGGCTGTATAGCAAAAGCACTGAAGGCCAAGATTTTCCCAGATGACTAAGGATTTTTAGCATCTCAGTTCTGGGGTGCCCCACTTGGCATTCCTTGAAGTGTGATTTTCAGAATCTCAAAGTGCTGAGCATCCATCCTCTGAAAATCAGGCCCCTTGAGGGTGTCTCAAGTTGAATGCTTGAAGCCACTAGTTACGTGAAAATCTTATCTCAACATTATATTAATAATGTAGTAGCTGCTGATGCTGACAAGTATGGCTGATAGATAGCTACTTACCTCAACTAGATTTTGTTCATAGCACGTTATTCACACTTGGTCATATAACTTCTGTTTTCTTTTGTGCAGTAGCTACAGCTGCAAATGGACCAGATTTTAGTTTTTGTTGTTGAAACCAGAACAGCTTAAATTCTTTCTGAGTTTCTGCAGAGAAATATTTTCTCTTGGGGTGGGGAAAGAGACATTATTCCCCATGCTTTTCCACTTGAAATTCAGTTTGTTTGGCTTATTTAAGCCTGCGGAAGCAGTTTATTTTTTGCCTACAAGATCAATGTACAGTAGTTTTCTTGTTTTTAAACAGTCCAAACTGAAATGAAGTGCATACTATTAGCTTCCAGTTAATTTCAATGGTAAACACAAATCTGCTATTTCAGGTCAATTGTTTACATACAAAGAAGCTATTCCAATCCAGCGGAAGAAAGGCCTCATGTGCAAAGCCTTGAAGTACTGAAACCCAGGGCCGCCCAGAGGATTCACGGGGGCTTGGGACAAAGCAATTTCAGGGGCCCCTTCCATTAAAAAAAAGTTGCAATACCATAGAATACTATATTCTCGTGGGGCCCCTGTGGGGCCTGGGGCAAATTGCCCCACTCCCCCCTCCCCCCCCCGGTGGCCTTGCTGAAACCGGAGTGTTGTCATCCCTAAGTCATCTGTTGTTAGATGTGTTACGTCTCATTTAACAAGTCTGTGGCTGAGTTTCTGGATTTGTCACAACTGAGTCAGTTCTCAGTAGCAAGGCTAGAATTTACCCAGAGGACCGGAGATTACAAAATCAGAGTTTGTAGTGCTGCTTTCATGAGTGAGTCAGGAGACAATTGGCAGGCTGAATATGGTAGTTACACTCTCTGTTAGTAAGTATTGCAATGAGATGAGGGAATTTCTGAGGGTTTCATTCACCTCCTCAGTTCTTTACTGTTTTGAACCCAGCTTTGATCTAAAAATGTGAGTTTGTGTGGAAACGTGTAACATTTCCTCTGAAAATGGACTCACATTGGATCTTATATTAACCCCTAACTGCCAGGAATCCAGATTTCCTGCTGCTAAGTACTAATGTAATACAGCTTGATGCCTAATGATTAAAGCTCTAAACATGCTGGTATCAAAGAAATGTGTTATTGTATTACTATTCTGTAAGTGCAGCTTTCTTGGCCCTCCTGTTCCAACTTTGAAGGGTAAATAGCATGGAAAGAGGTTTATGTTTCATTCTGCTTCTGTGTAGACGGAAAACGATGAGAACAGCCAGGCAGACAATTTCTCCATGGACCCCCAACTGGAGAGGCAGGTGGAGACTATTCGCAACCTTGTGGACTCCTACATGTCTATTATCAATAAGTGTATTCGTGATCTGATACCAAAAACAATCATGCACCTTATGATCAACAACGTAAGTAACAACCGCACTTTCTCAATCATTTTCAAATGTTTGGTTTTATCTTCAACTCTTAAAGAACTAACTTGTTTTTAAAATAGAGCAGCACTGTCGTACGGTGAAGAGAAGACAACAAGCATATAGAATATCACACATTGCAAACATGAGTAATAGTTCTGCCCTTATTAAAATAAAACACTGGAATTTTCTGCAGCAAAAAGTCCAATGCTCTGCAGCTTCTAGAGCAGCTGCAGTGCTTACTGTAGAATACTATAGTATTTTTAATGTAAGGCTGAGTTCAGGTTAGTCCTAGTTGGCATCAACAGTATTGTTTAAAAGCACACTCCAGACCCAGTCATACTTGTCCTTCAGTGGTGTGTTTGTAATGCCTCCTGCTGAGTACAAGCTGGGAATTCCACCTAGACAGCAGCTGACGATGTGCAGCAGACCTGTATTGCACTGACCTGTAGTCCTTAAACAGGGGCGGCTCTAGGCACCAGCAAAGCAAGCACGTGCTTGGGGCAGCCCATTTGCAGGGGCGGCAGGGATCCAGCATGGGAGCTGAGAACCAACACGGGGCCCTGGGAGCTGTAGTTCCTTGGTTAGCTCCCTGCCTATAGAGCCAGCCCTGGAGCAGGGAAAGAACTACATTTTCCAGTGTAAGCAGAGTCAGGATGAGCTCTACCCTGACATCTGGTGGTGAATTATGGTGAGTGTGGAAAAGAACTCCAGGGGCTGATCTTGTTTGCATAGGCACACCCACCTGCCAGGCATGAAACAACAGCAACTGAAAGTGGTTACTTTGGCTGGTGTGGGATCCCCAGTTTCTCTGTTATTGGGACAGGAAGAATGAAGTTTTGTTACCCTGATTCTGTGAATCAAGGCCAGTGGAACTGTTGTGTGACAGAAGGACTGAGTGAGTCCTTCACCATTACCTAAGTAGCACTTGCTTGACAAGGGGCATGGGTTACAAAACCCAGTGAATTGAGAGAGGATGGGGACAGGTATTTGTACCTGATGGTATGTGCCCCCCTACCCCCTGAGGGCTTGAAACACCAATTGCACCATCTCCTCTTTCCACTGTTGACCGTCAGACCTAACTTTGATTCAATTAGGAGTCTAGTTACAGGTTGCTGAGCTGAATTCACTTTGGGCCAATAGTGCACCAGAACTGGGGCTCCCCTACTCTGAGCTGAAATCACTGAGAGCTGAAATCACGAAAGAGTTAAAAGCAACAGAGGGTCCTGTGGCATCTTTAAGACTAACAGAAGTATTGGGAGCATAAGCTTTCATGGGTAAGAACCTCACTTCTTCAGATGCAAGAGTTAAAGTTATTAAGTGCTGTGTTAACTAGTGGGGGAGCCTGAAGCTATATTGCTAAGCAGCTGGCAGAGCAATTTGTGGGGACGACTGGAGGAGCAGCGAGCAGTGCGGAGCCTTGCGGGGACGGTTGGAGCGGCCCAAGGAACGGCGAGTGGAGCTGTTTGCAGGGATGGCTGGAGCGGCTCATAGGTCGGGGAGCGGAGCAGCTCGTAGAGCGGAGCGGTTCGTGGGATGGCAGGAAGTGGACTGGCTCGTGGTGAAGGCTGCGGCGGAACCCCACGGAGAGATGGCTGGCCGGCCTCGGATCACGTAAGGTGCCCCTTAACACCCTGCGTGCCCCCCTTTTACTCTGGGGCTGCACTGACCAGGGACAGAGACTTTGGGGGTTGTTGGACTTTTGGGACTTTGGGTGGTTGCTGGACCCAAGAGACTTTCTGGGTGTTGGACTTTGGGGACTCTGGGTGATTTTTGGGTTGCTGGATTCAAGAACCAAAGGGAAAGGACACAGCCCAGTATGCTGGGGTGGGTTTTTTGCTCATGGTTTGTGTTATGAATCCTGTTTGTGGTGTTTTTCCAATTTAATGCTGATGTCGTTTACCTCATGTTATTAAACATTTTCTGTTACACTCAGACTCTGTGCTTGCGAGAGGGGAAGTATTGCCTCTTAGAGGCACCCAGGGGGTGGTATGTAATTGTCCCAGGTCACTGGGTGGGGGCTCGAGCCGGTTTTGCATTGCGTTATTGAAACGGAACCCTCTAGATACAGAACCCGGCCCTTGTTGCTGCCAACTTAGATGGGCAGAAGGGTTACACCAGCATTCCCTTGGCCACTACCAACAGGAAAGAGGGGGAGGGAGTGAGGTAGCTGAGACCTCATGCTGCAGCCTGCTATGAATGGAGAGCTGCACTCTGAAGGGTAGGGATACCATATTTTAACATTCAAAAAATAGGACACTCCACAGGGAGGGAGGGTAGCCCCACCCTGCCACCATCCACCCCCTCCGACTGCCCCCCACAGAAACCCCAACCCATCCAACCCCCCCTGCACCCTGTCCCCTGATCACCCCCTATCTAAGCCTCCCTTTTCCTTGTCCCCAACTGCCCCTTCCTGAAACCGCCCCATCTTCCCCCCTAGGACCACACACCTACCTGTCCCCTAACAAATCCCCAGGACTCCCATGCCTATCCAACCGCTGCCTGTCCCCTGACTACCCCCCTAACCCCTGACCCATCTAACCCCCCCTTCTTCCTGCCCCTGACTGCCCCCCTGAACCTCCGCCCCATCCAACCCCCCAGCCCCCTTACCATGCCACTCAGACCAGCATGTCTGGCTCCGCGCAGTGCCAGACAAACTGCTGCATACATGCTGCCGTGCTCCCCCGTGGAGCCACAGCCCCCTCCCCCCCCCCAGCACCTGCCTTCCAGATTTGAACACCTCAGAATTCAGGAGTGCTCAAGCTCAGTTTGGGCAGCTGTTACTTCATTTCTCCCAAATCAAATATACTGATCCACTGTAACTTGCTGTAGAAAAAGTAGGATAAAATTGAGCAAGAAATGCTTCCCAGTGGTTATTAGGACTGGAATTGCTATTTTCAACAGCCATTGCCTTTTTGTTTGTTTGTTTTAAAAGGAAGACAGTGATATTGCATTGGCAAATTCCTCATAGAAAGAAAGAGTGGAAGAAAAGAATAATAAAGGCACCTCAACTTTTCCTCATTTATGGAGGACAGTCTTATAATATGCATCCAGATATCCTCCAATCACACAAGCTGAAAATTGTTCCACTTTACTGCAGTTCTGTAACCATATGGGAACCAATCTTGTCTGTGTTCTGTGCACATCTAAAATTCATGCTGAATGACCTGCCATGGGAGCGAGTTACCAGTGACCCAGGGCTGCGGCGGAAGGAGGGTGCAGCTGGGGGAGCGGGGGGAGAGAGCCCAGAGCTGGGGCGGCAGGGGGTGTGGGTGGGTGGGTAGGGAGAGCCCAGGGCTGGGACGGGGGGCAGCCAGAATTTTTTTTGCTTGGGGCGGCAAAAAACCTAGAGCCGGCCCTGTCCTTAAATGACCAAAGGCCTTGAATGTCCTTGTTGCATGTTTTTTTCGGGGGATAGCAGTTCATACTGTACTAGTATTTTGTTTGGGTTCCTTCCATTTGCAGATCATCTTTTAAAAAAAACAATTCTAGGGGTTCTTTGAACACTTTGTTTAGAGCAGTGGTTCTCAAACTATGGGGGGGGCCTCCCAAGAGAGGTGCGGGAATGTGTCAAAGGAGATGCAAGATGTGTGCTTTTTCTTTTTCTTTTATTTTTAACTGCTCTGGCTGTCAGCCCTCGGTGACTGGGGCTCATGCAAAAGGGCCATGCACACCCAGGAGGCGGGGATAAAGGGGTCAGCCGAAGCCCCGCCACCTACGCTCAGGCTCTCCTCCTCCCCCACCTCTCCAATCCCTCACCTGGAGGAGGCGGGGCTCTGGCTATCAGCCCCAGGGTGGCAATAGCAGCGCAGAAGTAAGGTGGCAATGGGGCACTAAGTCCGTGTGAAAAGAGGTGATATTGATAAATATCACTTGTCACATTGCCACCCTTATTTCTGTGCTGCTGCTGCTGCTGGCACGGTGCTGCCTTCAGAGCTGGGTGCCTGGCCAGCAGCCGCTGCTCTCCGCTCTACCTTCAGAGCTGGGTGGCGGTATGTGTACTTGTGGGGGAGTAAATGACTACAGGCACAAAGGGGGGGGGGTCCCAATCAAATACGTTTGAGAACCACTGGTTTAGAGTATTAGAGGAAATGTATGTATCTGCCCCCTAGATCATCTGATTTAAAAGTAGCTTTGCTTTAGCGTTGCTAGCCTATTGCTTGAGGACCTAGAAGACCTTCACTTCCTGATAGAGTCCTGATTGGGATCCAGTCTGTGCTACTCTTTGTACTAATGCCACTACTGCTGTATTTGTATTAAATCACTACAGGAAATAGCACTTCCTTTCAGTCACTGATAAGACCTTCTTTATGATCTGTTAAGTCAACAAAAAATCAGTTGTAATAAATAGAATACAATAAAAAGCAAATCTGTCTAAAATGTAGCATTTACATGTGAGTTCACAAAGTCACCTTTTATTTTCGGAGGCTGATGTATCCCGGGAGGTCTTTAGGAATTACATTGCACCTGAGATCTGGGTGGCTGGCATAGTAGCTTGAATGCAGTCCACTAGTTAGTACGGAACGAACAAGATCTTCACACAGAGGGGAAGACCAACCAGGCTTCCCTTAACTTCTCTTGGGCTAATGAAGCCAATCTTTGAATTATGTTAGAATCCTGGGAGGGAAGATTCACTGAGGCCTTTACAAAAGAGTGTGAAAGCAAATGGAACTTCCACATTTTTCCAAAATTAGCACAAATCTAGAATTCAGGAAGTGTGTATGTGGAGTAATTCTCTCCGCTCCCTCCAGAGCACAGCTGGGACCTTGCTTTATAGACTTAAGGGGAACTCCATTGCTTTTTGAAAGGAATATTGCTCCAGCTCTCTTTCAGAAAGTGCAGAATTTAGTGAACAGTTCCTTTGGAAAGTTTAAATTACATTTTCTGCCACTCACGTCCCCATATGGAATTGATTAAGAAGTTGAAATGCTTTGCTTCAGAAGTACAGTGCTGTAAGGCTTTGTACATTGAAACTGTGTGGCTGTCTTACTATTAAGGCATGCCAGGTGACAGTGGCACAAAGAAACAGCACATTTTTGACACCATCTAGCTCTAAACTCACCTCTCAGTCAGAATACACACTCTGGGTTTGAGTGCACCAGTGCTAGCAGAAACCCTGAGTCCAATCTTATAACTTAAAATTATGCCAAAGATTCAAAGCTTTTCAAAAGAAAGTGTGAAGACTTGAGAATTAAATGTTAATGCATTTATTTCCAGGAGGCTTGAACTGAAAAATGTTGAAAAATCAGTGAAGATGTTACTTTTTTTAAAATATTGACACTGTTAAACAGAGAAAAGAATAACGTTTTGCTTAGCAAGCCAAAACGTCATGCAAAGAAATGGGAAGTAGGGGAGCCGCATTGGAAGCCGAGTCCTTTTCAGCAGTTTGTGTTGTCTGGAGATCTTTAGAATCCCAACCCATCCACTGAGAGAGAAATGAAATTAAACCCCTTTTAATTATTTTTTTCAATCTATAGTGCTCCAGAGTGTTGCCTGCAGAACTCTAGAAACAAATTGATCCCAAGGAAGTGGTTTCCATAGCAATTGCAACCTGATGAATATTTGTAGAACTTCCTCACCAGTTGGTGGGATCTTTAAGTGGTGCTTACAATTCAGAGTGAAGTACTGGATTCAAATTTATTGTAGAGAAAATAAATGAATGCTGTCCTACAGCATGTCTTGTATACGTATATGTCTTGAATGTATGTCACTACACTCCAAATCAACTGCTAATTAGGGTGAATGTTGGTTATTTTAAAAGAAAAGGAAATTTACCACAAAAAACCTGCATCAAGTTATTAAAGAGTCAAACACACCTAAATGAAACACATGTTCAGAATTCAAAGCGGAAATGTTACTAATACATAGAGCCCTGCAAATCTGCAGATATCCATTTTATATCTGCGGACCATTTTTGCGGATCTCGGATCAGATGCAGATACAAATTTTGTATCCGTGCAGAGCCCTACTAGTATACCTCCTGGTGCTGAGGTATTGGAAGATGCAAATAGTGGGTGATCTTGGAAAAGGTAGGTTCAGTTTGGTGGATTAACTCCAATTTAAACTTTAATACAGATCTTTTAATGTTATGGAAATGACTGCATATTCGATCCCATGGTAGCAGTAGCCCTGGCTGCTGCTCGTTGAGATTTCCACGCATGCTCCTTTAGCCCCAGCTGTGAGAGCAACACTTCAAGCTGCTCTCTGGGCTGCCTTGTGCTATCCCTCACCCAAATACAGAACTCCGCTCTGAATTCTTGTCCCTCCCTGTAAGTTCTCTGATGAGGCAGGATCTGGGATACTGGGGTATTAAAATGCCTACGGTGATTTTGAACATTGCAGGTTTGAGCCCTGTTTGGGGGCATATCTTAAACAGTTTGTGTAATGTTGTGTTTATATCCTGGAAGGGGCTAAAGTATCAGTTCCCCCAAGCCAGGAGAAAGCTGTATGTATAGAGGGCCCATCTTCAGCTTGGAGAGTTGGTCTGCGATCAAATGCATCAGGTGGGGAGGTAGGCTAGCCTCATAACAGCTCCAGTGCTGACCTTACACTGGGGTTCAGTGAGCATGCATGGAGATCTACCATGATAATAGTTGCAGGCTGATGTTGTTCAAACAGATATTTGTGTTTAACAATTCCTTAACGATCAGCTCTGCCCTTAATCTAATTTAAGGATTTTTTTTAAGTGATGTCATTAAAATTTTCATTTAATCAAGTATAATTTGATGCTGTTTAACTAAGATATCTGTTTTTAATGTGGAGCTTCTGTCAATAGCAAGGAAAATGGTGTATTCTGGCATTTGATCAGTACCATCCGCTGAAAAACACTGTGAGATTCATGGGAAAAATTTGCAGACGTTGGTAAGAATTCACATATCTCCTCTTGAACATGAATGAGAAACAACCATAGCGTCCAGTGACGATGTGCCTGTTTTTCTGGAAAGCCTCCCTGCTTTTCACTGTCAGAAGGCACTGGAGGATCCCAACACCAGTTCAACTTGGCCACTGTCTCAGGCCTTGTCTACACACAAAAATGGTCCCAATAATAATTAGTTTTGTAATAAAAAAATAATTAGTTTTTAAAACAATGTAATTAAGCTAGTGCAAATCCCTCTGCAATCGGAGGTTGTACTTATGAAATCAGATGTTCAGGAATGTGTTACTGTTAGTATCTCAAGCTCAAATAATCTTTACAGAGTGAAAAACAGATGAGAAATAGATCAGAAGAGTTTTTTAAAAAAATCTTCCAATGCAAGGATTTAATAGATCAACAACTGGTCTCTGAATCTATTTACCACAGAATGGTTTAAATACCTCTGGATCTGTATCTGTCTTAATGTGCTCCAGGTTTCTATAATCAGGGCAGGCATAGCAGGGAATCAGTATATTAAATTAGATTATATATTCAGTTTATAAGGTGTGTGTGTGTGTGTGTGTGTGTGTGTGTGTGTGTGTGTGTGTGTGTGTGTATGGGGGCATTTGGGGTCCCACAAAGTTGTCGGAGATGAAAGACTTGATGTGCAGTAGGTGAAATTAGTATTAAGAAAATAATTCTGAAAGAAATTTTGTAGTGCCTTAAAAATTCCATTCCCGGGGAACTAGATGGCTTATGGGATTGGTGATGGGCTGCCCTTTAACCTCTAGGTCAGCTGTTTAGAATTGAGCCAAAAATGCTCTTAGCACTTAACAGCTCTTCAACAGCCTGTGTGAAGTGAGTTAAAAATACAGGAGACACCTTACAGGCTTAGATCAGTATTTGACACTAATGGTGACTAATGCCTCAAAGGAAGGCAGAAGAACCCCACAATGCATTGTGCAGTGTTACACCATGAGAATATCTTGCTGTGGCATACGAAGGGTATTTTCAGTCCAGGGAGATCCTACAGAGATTTACATATTAACAACAATACTTACATAAAGCATTTTTCTACTCTATACCTCAAAGCACTTTACCAGGTTTATCAAGCAGAATTCTAAAAGTTTCCTCCCTTCCCACAAACTCAGCTATCTTTCCTAATGGCCAGTATCCCTGTGGCCTCAAAATGTGACCATTGGTTTAGCTAGTAGGTGAATAGTTCTGGGAGCTCCCCTCTTCCTCAGGCCCAATGGCAAGAGACTAGCATGAACTACTAACGCCACTTTCACAACTGGCACCATAGTGGTTGAATAGTGGACTTCAGTTCCCAGTGCTGTCTGTCTGGCACAATTTCTCTTGATCTCTCTTCTTCTCTATGGATCTGGTTTATTCTCATTGAAGTGCCAGCATTCCAGTGGTGGCAGGTGAACTTGATTGTGCCGTGTCCATTGATTTGAAGACCTCAGCTGTGTTTATGCAATATCTTATTGCCATTTGCAGCCCGTTAGCAGGGGTCTTTTTTTGTCTGATTTTCTAGGTAAAAGAATTCATAAATGCAGAGCTCCTGGCTCACTTGTATTCCTCTGAGGACCAAAACACCTTGATGGAGGAGTCAGCAGAACAGGCTCAGAGGCGAGATGAGGGGCTTCGCCTGTACCAAGCCCTAAAAGAAGCACTGGCGATCATTGGAGATATTAGCACTAGCACTGTATCTATCCCTGCCCCGCCTCCAGTTGATGATTCCTGGCTACAGCAATCCCGCAGGTAAGGATCTTCATATCAGTTTTGCAGTGGAAATTAAGACAAAGAGCTAGATCTTCAGCACCGCTACGTCTCCTCCTTCTCTGGCAAGCCTTTCTCCATGTCTCAAATGAAATTCTTGAGAGAATCAGAGAACTCTTGTTGAGGGATGGGAGCGTGCAGGTGGAATTCTTGTACTGGGTAATCCTAAAAACCTCACAGGTGAGCTGAATTTTAACAACCATATGCTCAGAATTCGTCTTTGCACAGTGGAAGGTCCTACCAGTTAAGCCACCAGCCTTCATTCCAGATATTTCCTGTCCTGTTTTGTTCTAGAAGGGACATGGAGAAAAAGGTGCTTATAAACCTCTTGGGGAGAGGGTTCTGGTATATGAATCTGTTGGACCTGGCAATCCATTTTCGGATATGTCAAGTAGCTTTGGGATTCATCATCTAGAATTGTCTTCCATGGAGCTACTGTAGTATGTGTCTCCTTCACCAAAAGATATCCGGCCTGTATATAGTCCAAGTTTTATACAAATTCTTCCACACGTTCATATTACGTGGATAAATGGAAGAGGCATATGTATCAAGAAAGGTGCTTGTAATCTCTTTTCTGCCTTTGAGAATACCATCTAGTGTACTTCGTTTGTGACTCAGTTGATATTCCATTTGGTTGCTATGGCTCAAATAATATAATCATTTATGCTCCCACCCTACAGCATCTCAGTTTCTTTAAGGGTTTTTAACTCTTCTCTTCCCAAGCTCAGGCAACCCCACCCCTCTGTGAAACCTAAGTCAATTTTTGTGTCCACTTTTTGGTTCTTTCAAGTCACTGGAAGATTTCAGTGTTCCTTACCTATGGCTTCCTTGAAAAGAAAGTGGCCTTCTTATTAAATCCACCTAACAAATTGGTGTTAGAATATTGACAATTCTAAAACCATTATATTTATCCTTGTGATTGTACAGCTGATTCTGACCTTAATAATGCTTACTTTCTAGGGATGGTGTGATAGTGAAGGGTTGAGTGTACATTTTGTAGAGGGGGTGAGGGAATAGATATTATTTTGAGACTTGGAAGCATCTCTGAGCATTTCTTTGGAATGGATGGGAGCATGGAAGGCACCATCCAGAACAAAGGAAAATAAGAGTGTTGTCATTGCAAGAATATATTATACTAGCTCTGTGAGATAGCGGGCTGCCTAAATTATACTCTTCAGGACCAAGACAATATGAGAGCAGAGGAAAATGTTTACAAGATTGTTACAGGTTTCAGAAAGTATTTGGCTTCCATTTTTGAAGACCATGTAGATTTTCATTAATCTCTGATTGTTCACTAGATCACCCCCTCCAAGTCCTTCAACTCAGAGAAGGCCTACATTAAATAATCCCCCAACCAGACCTTTATCTGGCCGAGGACCTGCTCCAGCAGTCCCATCACCAGGCCCTCTGTCTGGGGCTCCACCGGTCCCATTCCGTCCAGGACCATTACCTCCATTTCCTAACAACAGTGAAGGCCTTGGGACGCCACCTCAGGTTCCATCTCGGCCAACGCGGGCTCCTCCCAGTGTTCCAAGGTAAGACATTGAATAAATCTTGATGCTGGGTATGGTTCTCGTCCTATAGAATAACCGACATATTTTATATTGGGTAGAAAATTGAAACACAATTCCTTATATCTAAAATGAACAAAGCAATACAGTGCTTTCAATGCAGAGAGACAAAGGCAGGGTTTGACAAGTCCATTCTTATCATAAAGCTTATTTCTCAGAAATTAGAAACTTTTCACCCAATTAAAAGACCCGTGTGCAGTGAATTGGTCCAAAGAAATGCTTGATTGTCTGACTGAAGTCAGAGCAGCTGCTCATGGTGTTGGGTACAGCCAAAACCTGTGAAAGAGAGAAGTAGAGACTAGATTAGACACAAGAATCATCTCTCTGCTCATGGAGAAGAGGTCTGAGTGTAGTGGCTCACATTATCCATTCTGGTTGGATCACAAAATGCATCTGTCTTTAGAGGGGATGATGATTCATCTCAGTGAGAGAGAAAAAAAATCAGCCACTTAAAGAACAGTGACTGCTAAACTGGGAGGCTGGGTGGAGCCCCTGCCTCATAGAAGAAGCTTGATTAGGCCTCATTTCAATAGCCTGTTTATGGATGCATTTGCTGGCATGGGAAACAAATGCTGGGGAAGGAGGTCAGTGTGGTTAAAATACCTTAACTGTCCATATAAGTGTATGGAAGACTTCATGGCATTTGTGTTAAATGTAATCTGCAGTACTTCTTCCGGACTGAGTCATGGTTCACTGTAGCTCGAGCTGCGAACCCCTTAGGTGTAAAAACACATACATATGCTTAAGAATGAAGTGGAAGAGTTCACATTTGTGCTGAAACATCAAGTTTATCCTGCTGACTAAACTCAACGAGAGGAAATTTCTGAGAAGGGGCTGGAGGGGGAAGTCACCTGAGAGGGACAGTGTGTCTGACTCCTATGCCTATTAAAAGTGCCGTTTTAGACTTGAAATTTCTGCTTCGCATGGTCTGTTTTTAATAAAAGCCTGAGCAGGATTGTAGTAAATTGACTCAGAAAAGGGGTCTCAGATAATAAAGGGGGAGGTGGGGAAAGACTTGAGGAAGAGTTCTTGATGAAACTCGAGCTTTCTCTTTTACTTCTTTATATATCTAGTCTCTCCGCGCTGTCTGCTTTACCACTGTTTTCTCCAGTGATTCCTGAAAGTGTCAGGATCCATCATATCCAGGAAAGTAGCTTAGCTTCCTGAGAGGAAAGAGACATTTTTTAAGTTCTTCTTGGCTTTCTGACGACGTCTCCCCTCCCCCACCCCTGTTTGTCAGGAGCAGAAACTTCTAACACAACAAGACAACATGAGCATTTTACTCTCTTTCCTGCTGAGCTTTCAGATTAAAAAAGCAATAACCAAAACTGTTTTGAAGGGAAAGATTCAAACCATCCTGTTCAGTGTATGGCTGTGCATATTATTTTGACTGGAGAATTTGCCACCTCATTAGCAAGATATGACCCCTGCCTTTAAAAAAAAAAATCTAATTTTATTCCACGTTATTAGCGTTTAATCAAAGCAGCTGCAATCTTACAGAAACCATGAGCTCTCTGCGGTTTTTTTATTGCTCCTCATTTAACATATGGAGAAAGGAAAGGGGCAGGGAAGAGGGGAAACAATTTTCTTCCTTATTTCTCTCTGATTCTCAAGCTGGTTTGGGTTATGTGTCCTGAGTATTTCTGTGAGGCAACAGAAACTATTTGCATGATGCATGCCTGTTTTAATTAATCCCACTTGAGATGGGTGGATCTCTCCCAGCAGCAAAGCTTGTGAGTAAAGGCGCCGGCCTTTGTTAGCGGCTTGATGCCAAAGTATCTCTGATTTGCGAAATATCCCCTGCTGCCAGAAATCAGATTATTCCCCCTCTCCGTTCTCTTAAAAGGCTGCAGCGATATTTTAAAAGAAAATACAGATGTGCACTTGCTTCAGTAAGATGACTGTAAGCTTGCATGAGCGCCACTATGAAGTTCCAGAATGTGTGTTTGTTTCCTGGTTTAGAGATCCTGATCTTGATCAAACACTAACTCCAGTCTTAATACCGTTACTTTAAATTGTAGCTTTTTCTCTGAGTGGGAATCTCAGCTTTGCCACGAAGAAAGAGAAGGAATTGGAAATGTGTTTTTCCTGGCAATAGAGCCCTTTGGAATGTAGCATGTGGGCCCGTGATTATGCTCTCTGCCCCTTCCCCTTTTTCCTGCTCTGTAGTGTTACTGCAGCTGGGGGAGGGAGCAGAGAGCTTCCACTCAATGAAGGCTCAAACCATCATGCACTTGCCACTGGGATCTGCACTACCCCAAATACTATGGAAGCTCAGGACCTGGTTGCACACAAATCCTAGAGGGAAGTGTGATGTCCACTGACAGGGACAAAGCCCAGCTAAGCTTTATAGCATGGATGGCACCCTGTCCTGCTCAGCTTTCACGCTCAGGCTTGCAGTCATGGAGCTGTCACAGCACTCAACAGTGATTCTGGGCATGAAGGGTTTGCAGGGGCAGGGTCTTAGAATGGGATGATATCAATGAAGAATTGAATCAATCTGCTGGTCAGCTGGTCAATGGAGCTGCCCCGGCCTTCAGTTGTTCAGTGGGGCTGCACTGCCACTCGCTGCTCTCTGCCCTCTTCCCCCCCCCCCCCACTGCCCTTAAGGCAGGAAGAGGCAGAAAGGAGGGAGCGGCGGGTGGGAGGCGCTCAGGAAAATGGGTCTTGGGGGAGGGGAAGACGTTAAGTGGGGACGGGGCCTTGGGGGAGGGGCGAAGCCAATGTGGGGCACCCACCAGCAGAACTAAAAGTCAACGCCTATGGTTATAACATCACCTGTTTTCTCGTCATTCACCCAGAAGTCAACAGCAGTGAGATGCCTGACTCCTTTAAAAATCTAGCCCCAGTTCTTTACTCCATATTTGTGCAGCACCTAATACAATGGGGTCCCTATCTCTGATTGGGGCTAGGGTGACCAGACAGCAACTGTGAAAAATCGGGACATGTGGTGGGGGGGTAATAGGCACCTATATAAGACAAAGTCCCAAATATTGGGACTGTCCCTATAAAATTGGGACATCTGGTCACCCTAATTGGGCCTCTGCATGCTACTGCAGTTCTAGGCAGAGCTGGTAACACCACCGATAGTTCAGGTTATCTGACACTTCCCATTGTAAGACTCTCTGTTTTCAGTTGCTTTTGACTTTCTCAAACATTAACAGGCTTAAATTTTCCATGCTGAGTGTCTCTGCCTAAGGCTGCATTTTTTGGGCAAGGTTTATCCTGTGCACCAACAGAGGCCAGGGTCTTGCGGAAAAAATAGTATGTGATCATATGATTAAAAACTGTAGCATAATGCCTATATACAAAGGGGCTGAATTGAACAGATAACCTTCATTCTGGCATTTCCTAACTGGTGAGCACTTTCAACCTTATGAATGTTCTTTTACTGGACTTTTTTGGCTGAAATATAAAATAATAATAAAATGTCTGTTATTTTTAGCTGAGCACTTTTGGTGTGTGCTCAGTTCTATACAAACATTGCCTCAAAGAGCTGATGTTCTAAATCAGACTCAGCCTGAATGCACAAGCCATGGAGTGCAAGGTGCTCTTGCAGGAACAGGTATTGTAAGTTAAGATGCTATTTAAAAGCATAATCAGCAATCCAGAATATACCCCATATGTGCCTGGGGACAAGTTAACTTGAACATTGTGTTAATGAAAGGATTTTAAAAATGGTAATTTCCTGGGTTTTAAAGGGGGAAAAAAGAAGCTAAAGCATGACTGATTTCAGCTTTGCTTCCAATCAAAATCATATACACTGTGTTTAGCAGCCCCATGCCAAATCCTCGTAACTGTGTATTCATATACTCCATACTCCCACATAATTCCAGTACTGCCAGTCCCAAGTATTCAAAAATCATGAGAATTAAAAACATGTGCGTACATTATTCCCTGTCTGATTGCTGTTTGAGCATTTAGGGGGAAGCCACCTCCTCCCAATTGATTTATCATATCCAGTTCAAATTTCAAGCTCAGATGACCTCACAGTAATGCAGTCCTCGCCGCTGGGTGCTCAGAGAAGGAACTCCACTTACTTCTCATAACTCTCCGGGCAGAAGAACTGCCATTTTTGCTTCTCCATCCCCACTCCCATGTCAACAATCTGCCAGCCCCTTGCCATCTTCCTTCCTGCCCACCCAGTTTGCTGCTCCCCTTCACATTCCCCCTCTGTGCTCCTAGACAGCAAGAGAGAGAGAGAGAATGAATAGGGGAGAGGGTATATGGGTCTGTCTATGCTGGGGTACTTTTCTAACTGGTTTTAAAACTGGTTCTGCAAAACCAGTAATAGGCATAGTGTAGACCCATTTTAATGAACCAGTTGCAAGGCCCTCGAGATTCAGTAAAAGCAGGGCAGGCTGCCCGAAACATGGTCTACTCTACACCATTGCTCTAATTGGCTTGCAAATCAGTTTAGCTGAACCAATTTCAAAAATGGTTAGAAAATTCCCCTAGTATAGACAGGCCTCATGAGAGAATGGAGGGAGGGATGTGGGGAGAGAAATGATATGAAGAGAGGAGAAAGAAGAAAGGAGACGGAGGAGAAACGTACAGAGGGACAAATCTGGGGATAAGCAAGAGGTTAAGGGTACTAATTGGATGGTTGCCCTCAAACACTGCTGTGAACGCCTGTGGTCCTGTCAGCTGACAATAGCTAGGAGGATGATTAATTTGCTTTATTATGTACGTTTTCAGCAAGAGACTTTTTGCCTCGTTAGCTTTTTTAAAAATGTACTGATTAGTAAAAGGAAGTGGTTTTTATTTTTAGCAACTCTCAATTTTAAAAAGGAAAGTGAAGGCAAACAATAGCGAATAATGTTTGCCAGGAATGCAGATGGGAAGCCAAAGGTGTGTTTTGTCTTCTGTATTTAATTAATAGCATAACATTTGTCACGAAGACCCTGTGCCTAGAGAAGAGGTGACCAACACAGGGCCCGTGGCTGGATCCAGTCCACAAGCTGTGTATGTGTGACCAGCATGCCACATTCTCATTGTGCAGAATCTCAGCTTTCATTTTTTAATGATAGTACGTTTCTAACCTTCATGGTCATGAAGAAAACCGTCTGAAGGTGAATCAAATGAAACCAATGCAGTGTTGCCTTCCTGAGTCTGCAGACAGCCTGACACAATGTGAAACCTTCTGTCCCCTACTAATCTCATACGAGTGTCAATTAAAACAACTTAAATAATTCAATATCTCATCTAATTAATTTCCTGCCATTGCAGGGGCCTCAAGCATAGGTGACACCTCAGTCTCACCTGTTCTCTGCCTGTGGCACACAACAGCCCCTGAGTCCTCTTGAAGACTGAAAGGCATTAGTCTGATTTAAATTATTGGGCTCAATGTAGGGCTTTCTGGGTGAAACGTAATGGCCTGTTTTATGCAGGAGGTCAGACCAGATGGTCTGATGGTCCCTTCTGGCTTTAAACACTATGTCAGCATTAACTACGGCATTGATGATCATTTTAGTGGCTGTAGTGGGGAGAGAGCTAGGAGTGAGAATGGGGAATTGCATTTCATTCCTTGCAGCAGAGGTTCTAAAGATCTCATTAGCCCTTTCTGTACCCACATGCTCAATCTAGGAAGCGCATGCCTGGCTCCAGCCAAACCAGCCTCACATGGCTGTGCAAGGCAGTGGGGAATCCTTACTGCCCTGGGTGATGCTATTGGGACTAGGGACAGACTAGCCCTAAATGTGTTTATCCATCTGTGTGCCCATTACATTCTCCTTCCCCCATCGTTTTGTGGTGATTTTCACTCCCTCTATTGTCTCTGCTCTCCTCTGCCTGTTTTTCTCCTGCCCCTGGGCTTCAAGTCCTGCCCTATTCCTTGCTCCTTTCATCTGCATCATCCTTCATCATCCTCTTTCCATCTTTTTTGGTCTCTTGTATTCTTTTCCCCCAGTCCCAAGTCTCTTCTCTCTTCCCTGCTGACCTCCTCCCCCAAAGTTCCTCTTGCTCCTGAACTGCAGGCCCAGAACTACCACTGTTGCTGTTGTTCCTTTCTGCACCTTTGGCAGGGGCCAGGAGGGAGCATCTGAGAAGTGGAGATGCTGATGTGTGAACTGGGAAAACAAAAGAGGAATCTCTGGCTGTGGAGACATCCCGGGATTTTATTAAACAGGGAGAAAATCCTCTTTTCAGTAAAACAGGCCAGGATGCTAGGACCGTCTCTCAATTAGGACAAGCCTGGGAAAATGGGTTTCAGGTCCCCCTAACAGATTGGAGATAGTGACTTATAGAAGAAGTGACTTTTGTTCCCCACCTAAAGAAAACAAATCATCTGTCTAACCTCTTTCCACTTTACAGTGTAAAATAAGCCTGGTCCACAAAGAGACTTGAATCCACACTAACAGTGAAACCTGGCTGAAGAACTGTTTCAATATTTTCTTTCTAAAAAGGTGCGAACATGGTTTCCAATCACAGTGTAGTCTGAGCCCAAGAGGCCGGGAATATAATGAACACTTGCCAATTTTATAGAAAAAAGTAAATAAAAAGCTGTTTACACCTCTGGAGCAATAGGAATATATTGTAAAATGCATCCACTTTCGTAAGTGCTCTGTGATGGTCCTGGACAGACGTGGATGTAAGTGGAAATGAAAGCCTTTTATTTAGAACTATGATGGCTTTTCTTCTCAGTCCAGCGATGATCTTAAAGCAGGGCCTCTCACTGTAATTACAGCTATGCTTCACTAAAAGCATATTTTGTGGACTATGTCTCTAGAATGAAAGCAGTTCTGAAAAGGCAGATGCTTGAAGAGTTCCCATATGGTTCTGATCGAGTTTTAAGTCTAGACTTGCTTTATTTAGTGACTTTTGCTCTGCATTTGTCTAGCTAAAGCTATTCGGAGCTCTCTTAAAACTGAAAAAAATGGAGTGTGCTCTTTAAGTTAAAAATAAAATAAACCTTTCTTATTTTTTAATTTTTGGGTGGAAATAGAAGTTATCCCTTGTATAAAACCCCATTGAACTCTTCAAAGGAGGAGTCACTCCAGAAACATCAGGAAGTTATTAAATAGGATTTCATTGGTAAATTCTTTATGTTCTGCCTAATGTATGCTAGTTAGAAGTCCTGATTCTTTCTGCAGACTCGTTTACTCAACCCTAGGATCGAATGATCCCCTGCTCCTTCAGCACAAACTTTTACAAACACAGCATTTCTCTTTCAAAAAATGGCCCCAGCAGGCCACTAGCTAAAGAGGGCCAGGTTCTGGCGGTCTGCCCCAAAAGTTGAAACTTCAGTGAAAAGATTTGAGGCAACAGCTAAATAGGAATCACTGTAGAAATGACATTTTTATCTAAAAGGACTGTCTTATTCTGAATCTGCCCAGAAATCAACCTTTTGCACCCTGTGAACAGCAGTGAATCCAGTCCCAGAATATGAGAGAGTCTGATGGAAGCAGAAAAACTGTGGGCTCTGCTGTCTCTACCAATATCATCTCTTGGCTTCAGACTAAACATTTAATTGGGCTTAGTCACATATTTACTCATTGACATGGCAGCTAGCGCAGCACACAGATCGTCTGGGTTTGTTTTTCTCTAATTTTCTTTTGATCTGAATGAGTTCAGAAGATTACAGCTCCCCCTGCTGCTAGTTGTAATCTATAGATCACTGTAGTTTTAAGGGAACGTTAACGTGCAGAGAATGTTTGCGTAACCTTTGCTCACACTTCACACTAAAAAAACGGATTTTTACAGGCTGAAATCCATTGTTTCCTCAGAACTTGATTTTTCAGCTGATTTAGTCCGACTGAAAGAAGGAAGTGGCCCTAAGAAAGATGATCTTATGGGCTCAGCCAGCTATATTTACCAGGAATAATCCAGGACCAGGCTCTCTGCTCCATTACACCAGTCTAACCGATTGCTGAAATTCCTCCCATTGTAAGTTCCAGGCCTAAAGTGAGGGAAAAGGAAAGAAGGCCTGTGTTGCAGGCCTGTCCTCCTGTGCTAGCAGTCCAGATTCCTTCAGACTAAGAAGGTGAAAACCTACTGAAAGCCAAAAAGTGGGCTTACGCTCCCTATGCTCCCGGCCAAGGAAATCTGAGTGAGTGATAGGTAGTCTTAGCAGAATTAGATTTTTATTTTTTTATAATGTTGATGGATTATATTGATCTTTATTTTTAAGCATTTTTATCTATGTACATTTTCACAGTTGTGGGAAATTATGTGCGGGGTCAGAGGATAATTATTCACTGACAGTAGGTGCTGAGATTCAAAAAATTAAAATCGTCAAAACCGAAATGTCAACATCCCATGTCGACATGTACAAAATAAATGTCCTTAGCTCAAACTCTAAAGTTTTCAAGCAGCATTTTCCTTACTTTGCCCATCTGTAAATTTATGTTATTGAGGGAAATAATTTTTCTTTGGTCTGTGTATGTCTGGGGAAATCAACATTTACCAACATTTCCCGATTAAAAATCTAATCCTTCCAAGCCTAGTGATGGGCAGCTTCCAGGCCTGCCCTTTTCGCTCGCTCCCTCTTCAACTTGTGTAAATCTTTGTAGCTCCACCGCAGTCAATGGAGCTAGGGCAGTTTACACCAGATGAGCATCTGGTCCTCTGTAGTGCATGCTGGCATCAGGATCAAAAGCTACAGATCCCAGCATTCAGGTACCCGCCTCTGGGAGGCTGCTAGCCTAGGAGTTTCCTAGCATAACTGCTATGTGCAGTGGCTTGTGGACAGGGCCGGCTCCAGGCACCAGCGCAGCAAGCAGGTGCTTGGGGTGGCCAACGGACAGGAGCGGCACATCCGGGTCTTTGGCGGTAATTCGGTGGCGGGTCCCTCAGTCCCTCTCGGAGGGAAGGACCGGCCGCCAAAGAATGAAGTGGCGGGGTAGAGCTGCCGCCGAAATGCTGCCAATCGCGGCTTCTTTTTTTTTTCCGCCTCTTGGGGCGGCAAAAACGCTGGAGCCAGCCCTGCTTGTGGAACCAGAGGGACTTCACTAGGAGGGGGCACTTCATTGTAGGCCAGTCGTGGAAGAAATAAGGCGGCGTAGTGCTTTCGTGTATATAAACGAGGTGTAGAACAAGACAACCAAACTAATTTCACTGAGACCGAAACCAAATTGAAACCCAGGACTCTATCTTACTATGCCATCTAGTTTCTGACCAACCTAGTCGAAATGTAAATTTGAACACAAGAATTTGGAAGTACGATATTTGGATTCAGTTTGTGCTGAGATACATTGCTGGTCTTATCTTTCACATTTAATATAAAGAAGCTGTATGAATTCTCTCTGTTTGTAAATTGTACACACATTAGTTGGTGTTTTCAGTAAGCTCTAAGCAATGCAACATGGTGAACTTCGACAAAGAAATAGTTTAATGTAATCCAGCACCAATGCAGAGCCTTACAAGTGGTTCTTTACAAAACTACAAATTTTGTAATCTGAGCTAACAAACCAACACTGAAGCTAGCTGAGAAGCATTCTTCTGTTAGAAAAATACACCATGAAGAAATTGCTGTTTAGGGATTTTATTTTAGCTTGTTGATTTCCACTAGGATATCAGTCGGAGTCTGCCCCGTTTGTGTTCTGTGTTAGGGATTAAGATTCTCATTTCTCCACAGGGCAGTGTATTGAAATACAAGTTACACTTAAAGCAAAACAAACCTTTTCAACCGTAAACGTGCTTCAAATATTGAGTCCCAGTTCAAAGAATACTAACACTCATGCTTTTCATCTTCAAAGCACTTTTAGTGCCAGTAGGCCAGCTTCCAGTGAGGTCATTGGCAAAACTCACATTGGGTTCAGTAGAAGCAGAATTGGGCCCATTTATCCCATAAGTCCCACCCTGTGAGTTAGGGGAGCAGTCAGAGAGGTTGTGTGACTTGCTCACTGGGCGTTAATGGCATCACTGCTAGCAATGGATTTAGAACTCAGGAGTTCTTGTGCTCAGATCGCACTCCAGCCCTCTCTCAGAGCAGCTATGGCAGGGTTCGACTTACATCGATATGGTGTAAGGAAGGCTGGGGTCCTGGCGGGGCAGAGCAGAGACCCTCAGCAGGGGCCGCAAGGAGGGCGACGAGTGCTGGGCTGCAGGGGGAGGCCACCCCACTGCTGAATGACACCTGCCTGGTGACAGAGCCATTAGGCAGCAGGATGGCCTCCACAGCAGCTGGTGGTTTGGGCTCCTCCTCACAGTCCTGGCTGAAGGTCTCTGCTCTGCCCCACCAGGACTTCAGCCGGGGGCTCATGCTGCCAGGAGTTCATCCTTCACCTTGCAGTCCTGCCTGGGAAACTTTGCTGCACCAGGACAAGACTGCAGCCCGCCACACATTTTGCTCCCTGGCGTCTTGAGCCCCTCAGTCATGGTGCAGGGAGCTCCCTGTAGTCCTGCTCTTAGTGCTGGGAGCCCCCTACAGGCCAGCTGTCAGTACTGCCCTTCCCCACCCCATGTAAATTTCAACAACTGCCCTACCCCACCCCATGAAATTTTCCACAACTGTAAAATAAAAATCAGAAAAGGTAAAAACCAATATTGATCATCCAAACTGCAAAAAAAAATCGTATTCTGCTCAGCCTATACGCAGACATGTGGTGGCCTGGGTTGAATTAAAAAACAAAGGAAGAATTGACATTTCCTGCTTAATAAAATGGGAAGCAAAACAACCCTTTAAGAGTTGGGGAAGGGGCAGAATGTAGTGGAATAAAATGCAGCATAAAAACCGTGCTGGAGAGAGCTAAGCAACGAGCAAAGGAAGCTGATTGGCTGTGCAGAATAATCAGAACATGTGTAAACAAAACTAGAAGCAAGCTGGGTGTGGCAGCACAGAAATAAGAGGAGCCATCTGCAAGCTGAACTGTGCCAGTGTCCGGCTGTCTGGCATGGCAAGGGGGTGGGTGTCCATTTGCCAACTGTTTTTTGTTTGTACTGTTGAACAATACAAATAGACCCATCCAGGGAATCATCTTACAGCCGCATTTTTGTACTATGATCCTGTGTCATTGCTCTACAACCATGTTGTCCCATCTACGCAAACACAGACACCACTAACCGTTCCAAGGACCCGCGCCCTGGCATGGTTAAACTTGGAATGGGGATGATCTCTCTAGGCATTTGCATGTGCCACATGCTGACCTGTCTTAGTTTTAGTAACATTCTCAGCCAATCAAATTCTTTTGCTGGAGAATGCAAAGTAACTGACTGATTTTGTCCTTGCACTTTATTCAGTAGATTCATTCCCTCCCATGTGGCCCTGAGTGTGTAATAGTTTGCCCCTCCCTCCCCCCCCCCCCCATTCCACAAGAAAGAATAAAATCTTCAGAAACCCCTAGGAGACGAGCAGAGGGAACCTTTGAACTCTGCAGCCAGCTCCAAATGACTCCCAGATCGGCACAAACTCTTTACACAAGTGCTCCCATTGAGTTCAAGTAAGAGAAACTTAATCCCGTATTGGAACTAGACCTATGAGTGAGCTAGCCACTAGGGGAAATGCCAGTGGCATGAAATGCCTTTGAAGCAGAATCATTCATTTCATAAGGGCAATCATGAACATGTAGACCTACGCACATGCTTCAGTTACTCCATGGGAGTAGCTTATTCACTTCAGTGGGGTTAAATGTGATTAAAGTTAAGCACAACAGTAGTAAAAGAAAACGTCCCCTGGAGTGAAGGACTGGGCTATACTTGAACTCTCCTAGTTGGGCTCCAGACTGATACGTATCTGTGTTCACACACCGTCTCTTACTTATGATTCCCACCACAACTTCTTAAGTCAAGAAGCGAACAGGTCTTGGCCTCACTGAGCCCTGTCGCATTGAACCCACTCAGTAGTCTTTTCCCAGCTCACCATGTTTGCCACGTTGCGGCAGGAGAACTGGGAGCTAACAAGCTAATGATCCCAGTGTTAGTTGCGAAGGCCAGTATTTTCAAAAGTTGCTTCTAAGCTCTAATTGAAGCAAATGAGAGCTTCAGGTGCACAACACTTTCTGGAAATCAGGACCAAGTTTCCTCAAATTGGGCATCGCAATCCACAGCCACTTTTGAAAATTTGGCTCTAATTCTATTCTGTGCCTTTCTAAGCTGAGAGGGACATCTGACCAATTGACCTCTGAACCTTGTAAACAGAGAACAAACTGTTGGCTATTCCAGAGGGAGTATCTGTACTGCACATGGAGCTGTTCAGTGAACATTTTACCTTCTTACCTATTGCAAATGCTTATGGGCTGTCCTGTTTGATTGTAATTGGAAGTAGAAATGTGACATATAGCTGCATGTGCATGTTATGCAGCAATAGCAATATTTTGCAGCAGTGAAAAGGTTACAGATTCATACTCAGTGTTTCTGCTTGTTTCCTCTCTCTTTCTTTCTCTCTCTCTAGCCGAAGACCACCCCCTTCACCCACTCGGCCCACTGTAATTCGTCCGTTAGACTCGTCCCTGTTAGATTAAGTGAAGTTTCTGGCATGTCATTAATTGCTAACCAAATGTATGGAAGCAACTCGCTTGATAACCGTTGCAATAACCAATGTATAGTCGCATGTATGGACATCTGTAGGCAAGTAACCAATTTTACTAATATACTCTGTCCATTCTGTATTGCTTATGGGGTCTGAAATGTCATGGGAAGGTATGTGATGCCTTAACTTTCCCTCTTGCAAAAAGCTGATTTCTTAGCTAGTGTACTGACATATATATATTAATGCAAGCACTTGAGTGTTCCCGTTCTATACATTCAAACGGGGGCTTGCTGTACTGTGTGTTTGTGTTGACCAAGTGCTTAGAGTTTGCCTCTTTCTCATTTCAAAGGGACATCTTGTTTTTATAAGTAGCTTCCAGGTTTCTGCATCAAATTGTTTAAAGAAAGGCTTTCTATAATTTGGATTATAGTTATACACATTTCCTTCCTTAAATGCCAACTGGGCTGAGAGAAACAATGTTGTCTGTAATTAAAAGCTCCTGCACGCCCCATAATTACACATGTCCTCATGTCTCTTTCACAAGCCTGCTGGATGGTTACTTTCACTATAATTTCTCAACATCAGAAGCTTTTAGTTTATGAAGAATGTTGCTAAGGAAAATAAGGCCATATATGGTGTGATGAGCTCCACTCTTTGTGTCCCTCTTTACAGGCCAAGGGGGGAGTCAGTCTTCTTTTTCAGTAACTGGTAAGAGCCAGATTCTGACCCTCTTGCTCACATTGGGTAGTATTTCCTCACATGAGCATTCCCACCGAACTCGATGGGAGCATGTGTGTAAACATAACACACCATGAGTAAGGGTATCAGAGTCTGGACTAAGTGGGTGGTATATTTGTCATTTCAGTGTGAGAAACTGGAACAGATTTAATATGTGAATGTCTAACTGAACCACCAATTCCTTACCCACTATTTGAATGATATTTTGACCCAAGTCACAAAGTTCAGATCTGAATTTGGATCTGAGCTTTCTTGGTAGTGAGTGCTGTTTGGATTGAGGATTTTGGTTGAAGCTGATCTCTCTTTTCAACCATTATTAAAACCCTGAGACAAAGTTACACTGTGTGAAGATTTTGCATTTTCATTCACTGAAATCCCCTGTGGCTTGGTACGATAGTCCCTTTATCCAACTAAAACAAGTGAGAAGTGATCAACTATATATCCCGGCAATGCGTTATTTTAACAGCTGTTCATTTTCAAGGGTCCTATTGTTTGTTATTTACAAAAAGCTTTATCTTAACTAGTTAACTTGCCATTTTAAATAGATCAGAAAATTTCCCTCCCTAGTGTAGAACAAATGAAGTGGACAGAATTAATTTGACCTGATGTCTTCAGAAAGTATTTGCTGTTATTTTATTACAGTTAGAGTTCCTAAGGGAAGGCAGTTGGTGGTTATGAAGGCCATCACTATAATGAATCAATCTAATAAATTCATGTATTAAAGCTGTATGTGGTGCTACAATACACAGTATCTCAGTGGTTGGGAGGGATCCTGTCAGAACCACAACCAGTGGGAATTTTGTCTGTTAAATATTCCCAGACTGCTGATTAAATAATAGCTGTGTCCACCACTGAAGCAAATTGTGTTTCTGCTACATAAGAGAGTTTAACTTGGGAAAGCAGCATGATTTGTATATTAGTTTAATTTCCTGTCAAACTTATACTCAGAACATGCACCTGTAGAGTCTAGAGGTCAGTGTTTTAAGCACTGCAAAGATGGACTTTGGCACCTTGGTGATCTTAGTGAATTGCTAAAATGGCCAATGTTAATTTGAAGAACATGCTAAAATACTGAACAACAAACTTATAAAATCATCTTTAAAGTAAAAATAAATTTCACCTTCTAAATTCAGTTGTGCTGTTTTGAACTACAGGAAAGTAAAAAATTACATTTCAATTATGTTTCTATGTTCTCCGCTCTTCAGTATTCTCTAATTTAATATGTAACATTATTATTAGAGGTATTTATATGGCACTATACTAGTAGGTGTATGCTTTTCAGGCAAAACTTCTGTATTTATTATTTCCAAGTTTTAATTTGCAACCAACTTCTATTATAAAGCCCTATTTTAGCACCCTTTTAACTTTGACTTTGGAAACTAATTTGGCAAAAAAAAATTGCAATTTTTTTTTCAAAAAGCACAGGAGGAAGTATCTAGTTAAATCTGCTTGAGACAGTGACATTTTAAAGAAAATAGACTGAAGTTAAGCCAAGTTATTAATAATTTTTGTTGTGGATAAATCTTAAACTGCCCACACATTGCCTGATTCTGAGTTCATGTATGCTGTTGTAAATCTAGAGTAACTCCACTTGAGTTACAGCAGAGTAAATTCTGCATAATGGAGATAAAAATCAGGGCCCATAACATATTGGGCCTAATTCTCAACTGCCCTGCATTTTTGTAGCCATTAACTTCGGTGCAAAGTGGGTATAAAGAAATCAGAATGGGATAGCCTCTGAGACACAGTTGGCACTGAAGTGAATGGCTACAAAAGGTGAAGAGAATTGGGCTCATTTTTAATCGGTCACTAAGAAATGCATATTTCATCACAGTGCACCAACCTTAAATCTGACCCAAAATAAAGAGCATTCTTTCATCAGTAATCTCAAAATATAAACAATACAAAACTCTTCTGGAAGGAAGCACAGCATTTATATATGTGGGCATTAATCAGCCTCAAGTGCAAATCCACATACTCTGATAATTTTACCTTAAGTTGATAGTTATGCATTTTTCAGAGTAAACTATGTTTCTCAGGAAAAAGCAATTCTAAATACTTTACAAAAAAGTCTACCGCCAGCTGATATAGATTCATCTTATAATCATAGTTCATGTTTGTCAGCATGGCAGTCTGTGGAACTGGACTCTTCATTCCTACTCACCCTGATTCCGTTTAGTTTCACCCTACCCCCACAATGTTCTCACCAGAAACATCCCTGGCAGCAGCTCGCTCTGCACTGGAAGGACAGCTGGGCAGCTCATCAGTACTTCTCCCTAGATCTGCCAGTAGGGGAGTGGCTGTCTGAGAAAGGTAGCCTTTCCCTCCGCAGACTGAAGGCACCTCTACAATGGCGTGCTAAGCCTGAGATCCCATAGCCCAGACACACAGCCAGGGGGATTGTTGTCCCTTCATTAGACTGGCTCTAGAAAAGCTCAGAAGACTGACTGTAGAGGACGATTCTCTTCCTGCAGTTAACTTAAAAGGAATGAAGGGCTGGGGGAGTTTGTCTGGCTGTGTGTGTGTAGAGAGATGGATCAGAGACTTCTAACATCAGTGATCTCCATTCCATTCCTTATTGAGCAGTGTCCATGTGATTGGATGACCACTTCTAGTTTGGCTTCAGGGTGGTGCTCATCCATTATTTTGTTTAGGCGACGCCTAACTCTCAGCATGGATAGTGTATTGTGCCTTGCATAGTCATGGTTGACCTTACAGCTGAGGAGGTGGAATGTGCCTGTTTGTGTCATAAGTAGCTCTCAGTTTGTAATCCTGAGGGATCCTACTACACCTTCCTAAGACAAGTAGTGTCTGTGAAATGAAAAGGAAGGCTTAGCTATAGTAAATACGTATTTACTTCATTGCCTGTCTTATTGCACTTTCTGAATAAGCCTCTTATAAAAGAGGCTTCTATTATATTAAGAGAGACATGTTTGTTTTGTACAATGCCATCTTGTGTTATACTAGAACATAGAAAATATTCTACTCTATATTGCAAGCCTCTATTTAAAACTATGTGCATACAGTACAGAGAGATTATTAGATAGATCTATTTGTCTTAAGAATTGAAGACCACCCAATTGAATGCAGACCTGTTTTGCACTGATGGTATTGCTGAGGTGGTTCACCCTCTGCATTGGTCTTACACGAGGCTCATGTCCTGCTTTTGTCTTTGATCACCCTATGCCGTGCTCTGCATGTAATACAGTAGAACTGCTTCGTTTTGTAAATGAATATCATTCTGCCTGTCTTTCCTCTTGCTTTGTCTCCAGGCGAGTGGATACAGATGGCTTCTCCCGTCCAGACAGTCCAACGCACTTGCTTGATATGTGATTTGTTCCATGTTGCCGGCTGTTTGTTTTGTTCCCAGTTTGTGTTTTATCCCTCTCTACTTTTCCAGAATGATGTACACAGCGGGGGCGTTTTGTGAGGAGCAAGTGCTCACTTTCTCTCTGAATGTTGCTCTGTATGTTAATGGCCTCATTAATATGAGCCACAACACCTGCCATTGGTTTTGTGGTATGTAAATGATTACTGGCATGGACTTTTGCACACTGTGACTGGATCTCTGGATCCTGAGTCCATTATCGAAGGTCTCCTATGCCTCCTGTAAAAATGTCGCACTGCATTTCTGAACCTGAAATAAAGGTAAACGCTGGCTGGGTGTTTGTTACTTTCTGGATGTGATCGAGAGCCTCACCTGTCTTTCAACATGATCATGCCACATTCCTTCAGTCTGTTTTGTCTTCTTTTGAAGAGCTGACCTTCTGGCATTCCAAAGGGAGATTCCAGTATTAACTGAGTCTGCCACAGTTCTGGGGGAATAAGAGCACAGCAGGATTGCTGTTAGGAACTTGGTGAATGGATTTCAAGCAGCACTGGCACATTTGCTTAATAACTAGGGTGACCAGACAGCAAATGTGAAAAATCGGGATGGAGGTGGGGGGTAATAGGGGCCTATATAAGAAAAAGACCCAAAAATCAGGACTGTCCCTATAAAATCAGGACATCTGGTCACCCTATTAATAACTGACACTAAAATTAGACATTCTGAGTGAAATTCATTGCTGAGCTGCGGGACAGCACGAGTGCTCATAGGCTTGCGTGGGACTAGAATAGTGTGTCCGCTGGCTCTGTGCCCCAGGGGGAATTTCACCCTGAAGGGGTGAGTAGTATGTTCAGATGCATCAGAACATATCTAGGTTCCCCCTCAAAGTTAGTAACGTCCAGCTACTCAGTGCTGAGAGAAGAAATGGTCTCTACAACCAAACAAACAGTAAAAGCATGGCAGCTCCTTAGATCAGGAGCTCAGTTACTGAGTCGCTGGCTCAGTTGGTGGCATCACCCACAGCTGTACTTCGATAGGTGCTGGATGATTGCAGCAGCAGTGAAGATTAAAAATGCCTGTCAGAATTTACAGCAGTTTTGCTTTAACCCTTGTGGATATTTCTTGAGTGGCCTTAATGGCTGAGACTCGGGCAGTCTTTGTATTCACACAAACATCTCAATAGAAACTTGTCTCCCCCACATGCCCTGTCTAGCTTTAATACACTACAGATCCCAGAGACTTCACTTCAGCACATGCTGAAAGCACTGCAAGCTTCTCCTTATGATGCGCAACTCATCTCCCCAGTGTGCTGCGAGCCATGCAGACATCCAGCACATTGCTGATGATTTCTGATCAGCTTTGGCAGTAGTTTAATAATACTTCCTTCACCCAACGTTAGCCTTCCCCCATTACAGGGGCTTCCCTGTGATTGAAGGATAACGATCTTCATCATTATAGCCCCATTAAATTTATCAGCGATTCCTCCGAATGCACAGCTGCGATCCAAAGAGCTTTGAGTGACTTTTTTTAGGGACACCCCATCCCAAATATTGAACAGGCCAGAATGCAAAGCAATGTGCATTGGAAAACATAACCCAACTATACATATAAAATGATGGGGTCTAAATTAGCTGTTACCACTCAAGAAAGAGATCTTGGAGTCACTGTGCATAGTTCTCTGAAAACATCCACTCAATGTGCAGCAGCAGTCAAAAAAGCTAACAGAATGTTGGGAATCATTAAAAAGGGATAGATAATAAGACAGAAAATATCATATTGCCTCTATATAAATCCATGGTATTCCCACATCTTGAATACTGCATGCAGATGTGGTCGCTCCATCTCAAAAAGACCATATTGGAATTGGGAAAGGTTCAAAAAAGGGCAACAACAATGATTAGGGGTATGGAACCTTGGAAAAGAGACAACTAAGGGGGGATATGACTGAGGTCTATAAAATCATGACTGGTGTGGAGGAAGTAAATAAGGAAGTGTTATTTACTCCTTATACCACAAGAACTAGGGGTCATCAAATGAAATTAAAAGCAAGTTTAAAATGAACAAAAAGAAGTATTACTTCACACAACGCACAGTCAACCTGTGGAACTTTGCCAGAGGATGTTGTGAAGGCCAAGACTATAACAGGGTTTAAAAAAGAACTAGATAAATTCATGGAGGATAGGTCCATCAATAGCTATTAGCCAGGATGAGCAGGGATGGTGTCTCTGTTTGCCAGAAGCTGGGAATGGGTGACAGGGGATGGATCACTTGATGATTATCTGTTCTGTTCATTCCCTCTGGGGCACCTGGCATTGGCCAGTGTTGGAAAACAGCATATTGGGCTAGATGGACCTTTGGTCTGACCCCATGTGGCCATTCTTATGTTCTAAGTTAGTGTCCAGGGTGTGGTTTTACCCATGTGGTTTTACCACTTCTAGTTCCATCAGAACCCCACAAGATGTTCTTGAAGCTTCCCCCATTGAGAACTGCCTTTTATGCTGAGATGAAATGGACTGTATCCTTGACCTCTCTGACAGCCGGGCTAGCACTGCATCTCTGTAAAGGGCCCAAACTCCAAGGCTGGCTGGAGTGAAGCCCCTCCTGCAAATGTTATTTACTGCAAGAAAATCAGAAACCCTCTAAGCAGCAATCTCCATACTCAGAACTGGACTTGCCTAGTTCCACGGGGCCGGTAGGTTAGATATGAAATACTGCCAATAGATGGGGAGGCTGGGTTGAGAATTCAGACTAATGCTAACATCGCAGTTCTTAGTCTGGCTTTCCCCCTCACAATGCATGTTGTGAACCTTTTTATCTTAAACAGCTTTCTTCTGGAAGGTTTGTGCATGTGCCTTGTTAATGTATTTTAACCTTTTTTAAAATCTTTTCCCCCAACCCCCATAACCAAATGAATTTGGGGTTCTTTAATAAACCAAACTTCTGGACATAGATTGTTTTATGTGTGCTGGTTTGTAATGAAGAGATGTAACCATGTTTCTTAGGCCTGGTCTACACTACGGGTTAAGGTCGACTTTAGCAGCGTTAAACCGAATTAAGCCTGGACACGTCCACACAACGAAGCCCTTTCTTTCGACTTAAAGGGTCCTTTAAACCGGTTTCTTTACACCACCTCCGACGAGGGGATTAGCGATAAAACCGGCCTTTGCGGGTCGGAATTGGGGTAGTGTGGACGGAATTCGACATTATTGGCCTCCGGGAGCTATCCCACAGTGCTTCATTGTGACCGCTCTGAACAGCACTCTCAACTCAGATGCACTGACCAGGTAGACAGGAAAAGACCCGCGAATGTTTGAATTTCATTTCCTGTTCGCCCAGTGTGGAGAGCACAGGTGACCATGCAGAGCTCATCAGCACAGGTAACCGTGATGGAGTCCCAGGATCGCAAAAGAGCTCCAGCATGGACCGAACGGAAGGTACGAGATCTGCTTGCCATATGGGGAGATGAAGCAGTGATAGCTGAACTCCGTAGCAGTAAAAGAAATGGAAAAGTATTAGAAAAGATCTCTAAGGCCATGAAGGACCGAGGCCATAACAGGGACACACAGCAGTGCCGCGTGAAAATTAAGGAGCTACGGCAAGCTTACCACAAAGCCAGAGAAGCAAACGGAAGGTCCGGGGCAGAGCCGCAAACTTGCCGCTACTACGCGGAGCTGCATGCGATCCTAGGGGGTGCAGCCACCACTACCCCAACCGTGTGCTATGACTCTCTCACTGGAGAAACACACAGGGAAGACGGTTCGGGGAACGAGGAAGATGACGATGGAGGTACTGTAGGTAGCTCACAGCAGCAAGGAAGCGGAGAAACCGGTTTCCCCAACAGCCAGGATATGTTTGTGACCCTGGACCTGGAACCAGTAACCCCCGAACTCACCCAAGACCCTCAGGGCACACAGGAGACCTCTGGTGAGTGTAACTTTGTAAATATTTGTAAACATTACAAAAAAAAAAAAGCAAGCATGTTTAATGATTAATGATTAATTTGCCCTGGCAATCGCGGCCAGTACATCTACTGGAAAAGTCTGTTAACGTGTATGGGGATGGAGCGGAAATCTTCCAGGCACATCTCCAGAAAGCTCTCCTGGTTGAAATGGGGTGATTTTATTAAGGGGACATTCAGAGGCGCCCGTTCCTGCTCTTCTGACCAGAAATGTTCCCCGCTGTTAACCACGCGGTGGGGGGAGGGGTGAAGTGATCATCCCAGAGAATCGTGTGTGTGTGTGGGGGGGGGGGGTGGTTTACTTGTGTTTGTGCCGCATGTTAACCGGGAAACCGCAGCCCCTCCTTTTACATTAAAACCCCATTTTAAATGGACAACCCAATTCATCCTTGATATGGGAAATGCGCTGCTGTTTGCAACCTTTCCCGCATGTTAAGAAGGTTAAAAAAGCCAAAACACTGTGGCCTACCATGGCTGCCTGCAAGCCGAAATATGCGACCTTGTAATGAAAGAGTGTACCCATTGTTCTCTAAAATGTGTCTTTTTTAACCACCTCTCCCTTCTCCTCCACCAGCTGCAAATGTTTCTCCTTCGCAGAGGCTCATGAACATTAGAAAGAGAAAACGTAGGACGAGGGACGATATGTTCACGGAGCTGCAGATGTCCTCCCACGCTGATAGAGCACAGCAGAATGCGTGGAGGCAGTCAATGTCGGAGATGAGAAAAGCCCAATATGAACGAGAGGAGAGGTGGCAGGCTGAATCGTGGGATGAACAGAGCAAGTGGCGGGCTGAAGACAATAGGTGGCGTCAGCTGGCAGACAGACGGCAAGAGGCAATGCTCCGTCTGCTGGAGCATCAAACTGATATGCTCGAGCGTATGGTTGAGTTGCAGGAAAGGCAGCAGGAGCAGAGACCGCCGCTACAGCCCCTGTGTAACCAACAGCCCTCCTCCCCAAGTTCCATAGCCTCCTCACCAAGACGCCCAAGAACACGGTGGGGGAGCCTCCGTCCACCCAGTCACTCCACCCCAGATGATCGCCCAAGCATCAGAAGGCTGGCCTTCAATAAGAGTTAAAGTTTTAAAATGCAGTGTGTCCTTTTCCATCCCTCCTCCCCCACCCATCCCAGGCTACCTTGGCAATTATCCCCCTACTTCTGTGAGGAACTAATAAAGAATGCATGAATGTGAAAAAACAATGACTTTATTGCCTCTGCAAGCGGGAGGGGAGGGTGGGGTGGGGTGGTTGGTTTACAGGGAAGTAGAGTGAACTGGGTCGGGGGGGGGGTTGGAGGGTTCATCAAGGAGAAACAAACAGAAGTTTCACACAGTAGCCTGGCCAGTCACAAAACTCGTTTTCAAAGCTTCTCTGATGCGCACCGCGCCCTGCTGTGCTCCTCTAACCGCCCTGGTGTCTGGCTGCGCGTAATCAGCGGCCAGGCGAGTTGCCTCAACCTCCCACCCCGCCATAAAGGTCTCCCCCTTACTCTCACAGATATTGTGGAGCGCACAGCAAGCAGCAATAACAATGGGGATATTCTTTTCGCTGAGGTCTGAGCGAGTCAGTAAGCTGCGCCAGCGCGCTTTTAAACATCCAAATGCACATTCCACCACCATTCGGCACTTGCTCAGCCTGTAGTTGAACAGGTCCTGACTCCTGTCCAGGCTGCCTGTGTACGGCTTCATGAGCCATGGCATTAAGGGGTAGGCTGGGTCCCCAAGGATCACGATAGGCATTTCAACATCCCCAATGGTCACTTTCTGGTCTGGGAAGAAAGTCCCTTCCTCCAGCTTTCGAAACAGAGCAGAGTTCCTGAAGACGCGAGCATCATGTACCTTTCCCGGCCATCCCACGTTGATGTTGGTGAAACGTCCCTTGTGATCCACCAGGGCTTGCAGCAGCATTGAAAAGTACCCCTTGCGGTTTACGTAGTCGGTGGCTTGGTGCTCCGGTGACAAGATAGGGATATGGGTTCCGTCTATGGCCCCGCCACAGTTTGGGAATCCCATTTCAGCAAAACCATCCACTATTGACTGCACGTTGCCCAGAGTCACTACCCTTGCTATCACCAGGTCTTTCATTGCCCTGGCAAATTGGATCACAGCAGCCCCCACCGTAGATTTGCCCACTCCAAATTGATTCCCGACTGACCGGTAGCTGTCTGGCGTTGCAAGCTTCCACAGGGCTATCGCCACTCGCTTCTCAACTGTGAGGGCTGCTCTCATCTTGGTATCCTGGCGTTTCAGGGCAGGGGAAAGCAAGTCACAAAGTTCCATGAAAGTGCCCTTACGCATGCGAAAATTTCGCAGCCACTGGGAATCGTCCCATACCTGCAGCACGATGCGGTCCCACCAGTCTGTGCTTGTTTCCCGGGCCCAGAATCGGCATTCCACGGCATGAACCTGCCCCAGTGGCACCATGATTTCCACATTGCTGGGGCCTGTGCCTTGTGAGAGGTCTATGTCCATGTCAATTTCCTCATCACTCTCATCGCCGCGCTGCAATCGCCTCCTCGCCTGGTCCGGGTTTCGCCTTGGCATGTCCAGGCTCTGCATATACTCCAGGACAATGCGCGTGGTGTTCATAGTGCTCATAATTGCCGCGGTGATCTGAGCGGGCTCCATGATCCCAGTGCTAGCTATGGTGCCTGGTCAGAAAAAAGGCGCGAAAGTAGTATCTGATGGACCAGGAGAAGGAAGGAGGGCGGGAGGGAGGGAGGGCCGAGTGACGACATGGCGTACAGGTACAGGAACAGGGAATTAAAATCAAGAAAGGTGGCTGTGCATCAGGGAGAAACACAAACAACTGTCACACAGAATGGTCCCCCCAAAGATTAAACTGAAAACCCTGGGCTTAGCAGGCCGTTGATTTCACGGAGGAAGGGGAAGCAAATGAATACAGAACAAATCTATTTTTTACATCTTAAGCTGGCAGCCGACGGTGCAGCATGAGTGATAGCCTCTCCAGTATGATGACAACGGTTACCAGTCATAATATACCATCGTCTGCCAAAAGGCAAGGGGCTGCTGCTGTGTAGCAATGCAGCCCCACGTCCGCCAGCACCCAGCATCGCCCTCGGCCTCTTCTGGGTGCTTAGCAGACAATATTGGGCAATTGGCAGAAAATAGTATATTACGACTGGTAGCCATCATCATCGAAACAGTAGCATGTCTGCCCAGGTGGCCATGATTGACAGCCACTCCAGTACGACGATGATGGATACCAGTCACAATATACCATCTCCTGGCAAGGGGCTGGTGCAATGCAGCCCTACGGCTGCCAGCCCCATGGCTATCACTCATGCTACACCGTCTACCGCCAAAAGGCAGTTAGCAGCTGCTGCTGTGTAGCAATGCAGTCCCACGTCTGCCGGCACCCAGAGGACATATGGTGACGGTGAGCTCAGCTGAGCTGAGCGGGCTCCATGCTTGCCGTGGTATGTTGTCTGCACAGGTAACCCAGGTAAAAAGGCGCAAATCTATTGTCTGCCGTTGCTGTGACGAGGGGGGAGGGGCCTGATGACATGTACCCAGAACCGCCCGCGACACTGTTTTGCATCATCCGGGCATTGGGATCTCAACCCAGAATTCAAAGAAAAGGCGCGAAAGGCGCTTCTCGGCTCTCTGAGCTGTGGCGCAAACGTAGTATCTGACGGACTAGGGGAAGGAGGGAGGGCGGGCCGAATGACGACATGGCGTACAGGTACAGGGAATTAAAATCAAGAAAGGTGGCTGTGCATCAGGGAGAAACACAAACAACTGTCACACAGAATGGTCCCCCCAAAGATTAAACTGAAAACCCTGGGCTTAGCAGGCCGTTGATTTGACGGAGGGAGGGGGAAGCAAATGAATACAGAGCAAATCTATTTTTTACATCTTAAGACGACGGTGCAGCGTGACTGATAGCCCTCGGCATCTTTCTGGGTGCTTGGCAGCAAATACAGGGCGGTGTATGACGATGGTCTTCAGGCCTATTGCACAATCGGCTGCTCGGGGAAGACTCTGCTAACGTACGATGACCCGACTTGTAATAGGACGGCTAACAGTCGTAATACACCATCTACTGCCAAAAGGCAAGCCCCACGGCTGCCAGCACCCAGATCGCCGATGAAGGCTACCAGTCTACTGCACCGTCTACCGCCAAAAGGCAGTTAGCAGCTGCTGCTGTGTAGCAATGCAGTCCCACGTCTGCCGGCACCCAGAGGACATATGGTGACGGTGAGCTCAGCTGAGCTGAGCGGGCTCCATGTTGTCTGCACAGGTAACCCAGGTAACCCAGGTAAAAAGGCGCGAATCTATTGTCTGCCGTTGCTGTGACGGGGGAGGGAGGGGCCTGACGACATGTACCCAGAACCGCCCGCGACACTGTTTTGCATCATCCGGGCATTGGGATCTCAACCCAGAATTCCAAGGGGCGGCGGAGACTGCGGGAACTGTGGGATAGCTGTGGGATAGCTACCCATAGTGCAATGCTCCGGAAGTCGACGCTAGCCTTGTACTGTGGACGCGGTCTGCCGACTAGAGCACCTAGAGCATTTTATGTGTGGACACACACAATCGGCTGTATACAACCGATTTCAATAAAACCGGCTTCTATAAATTCGAACTAATTTCGTAGTGTAGACATACCCTTAGATACAGCCCATGAGAGCAACTCTTTGGAGTCTGCTGAAGCACTTGCTATCCTTTCTGATCAGAAATGGGATACAGAAGAGAAGGGATGTGCTGCTAGGTTCCACGAAGGCTGTCTGGAGACCTCACATGCATGGGCGGCAGGTATAATGCTTTAATTCAAGCTGATGGACCCCTGGTTGAGGGGTTTGGCGGGGGATGTTTTTGCTTTGTTATGCCCCATGCAGGTTTCGGGGCAGCTGAGGAGGTGGTATTTGCTACTCAGCATCCCAGGTTCATCAATAATCTTCCTGGACTCCAGAGAGATTAGTGATGAACCCAGGAAGCTGAGTAGCACATACTGCCTCCTCAGCTGCCCCGGAACCTGCATGGGGCATATCAAAAGCTTCTTCAGGAGGCGTGTGAGACACTTTTCCCCAGGACTGCTTGGGGTCTGGGGAGAGGAGTTGGCCCAGGGCTCCTCCAGCTGAGGGGAGGGGCGCTTGGGGCTCCTTCGGGTAGGTGGGGGGGCTTGTGGCTCCAGCCATGAGGGGAGGTCAGGGGGTCTCGGGGCTCTGGCCATGGGGGGAGCCATGGGAGAAGGAGCGGAGCTGGGGGCTAGCCTCTCTGAAGGGGGGTTCCACCGCTGCCCATGCTCACCCACCATGAAATTGTGGCTCAGAAGGGTTCACGGCAGCACAAGAATGCAGAGAGCAGATGAACGTCTTTTGTAGACATTATAAAAGAGGTAGCTGCCAGCTAATCAGAGACTGTGATGGTAATACAGACTATTGCAATCTCTCCATCGATAATCCCGTACAGTGATCAATGAACTGGAATTTTTCAAGTCATTTTTCTAAACAAAAGTCCTGATCCACCCCTGTGTCTCACACTGACATTCAGGCCTGCTCTGGGCCCCCCAGGTGATAGGGTGTTAGACACTGGTCACTGAGGGAGCCTCATCTATACCAGGGCTCCCACCATGACTTCCTCCAGTGGAGTTGTACCAGTGTCAGTAACACTGGGCATCATCTGCTGAAAACCCCACATGTAGATAATGCTGAAGTAACAGCTGGGTTATCACCCCAGAATTAGGGTGGGAACCAGCTGTAACTGCTTGTGTGAATAAGCCAAACCCACTCTCAGCACTGTAGCGGAAAGTGTACTCGAGAAGAATGCTGGTAATGGCACTTTTCAGAGTACCAGCCGTGTTAGTCTGTATCAGCAAAAAGAACAGGAGTACTTGTGGCTCGGTCATTACACTAATTGAATCTATTTCCCCATGTTAAAGTATCCTCACACCTTCGTGTCAACTGTCGGAAATGGGCCATCTTGATTATCACTTCAAAAGTTTTTCTCCCCTGTTGATAATAGCGTCTCTTAATTAATTAGCCTCTTACAGTTGGTATGGGTACTTCCACCTTTCATGTTCTCTGTATGTATAAATATCTTCTTACTGTATGTTCCATTCTATGCAGCCGATAAAGTGGGCTGTAGCCCATGAAAGCTTATGCTCAAATAAATTCGTTAGTCTCTAAGGTGCCACAAGTACTCCTGTTCTTTTTGGTAATGGCACTGAATATGGCTTTGTTCTGCCTGCACTAGTTGTCTAAAGCACCAGTTCGAGGGGACCAGAGCTCACAACCAGGGCCGGCTTTAGCAAGAGCGGCAAGCCCCGCCCCCAGGACCCGAGCCGCGGGGCGGGGGACGGGACGGGGGGACCCGAGCCGCGGGGGGGACGGGGGGACCCGAGCCGCGCCACGGGGGGGGCCCCGAGCCGCGCCGTGGGGGCTGCACGAGGGGTGGGGGGGGATCGAAGCCACACCGTGGAAGCCGCGCCGGGGGGGGGGACCCGACCCGCGGGGACCAGGCCGGGCCGGAGCCGGGCCGCGGGGGCCGGGCCAGCGCCTCTGGGGCCTGCAGGAACGGGCCGCGCCTCCCTGGAGCCCTTCTCCCGCCCCCACCCCAGCTTACCTCGTGCTGCTGGCCCGCCCCTGCTTCGTCTCAGACTTTCAGAGATTCACGGGAAGCAGGGGAGGGGGCGGAGCGTTCAGGGGAGGGGAGGAGGGGGAAGTGAGCTGGGGGCAGGGCGGACAGCTGCAGCGCGGGGCCCTCTTGGCGCGGGGCCCAATTCAGCCGAATCGGCTGAATTGGCCTAAAGCCGGCCCTGCTCACAACTATTGTTGGGCTTAACTTCCTAGCGTAGATTGGCCCTTACACTGTCCATGCAGGCTATCCCGGACCTGTGCCATGCCTGACTCAGCTCTGTAGGGCTCTTATTCCTCAGAACTGCTAATTATCCACCAGTTAACTCCAGATGGCTCTTGATGAGCTTTAGGCTAGGTCTACACTACCCGCCTGAATCGGCAGGTAGAAATCGACCTCTCGGGGATCGATTTATCGCGTCCCGATCCCCGAATCGACGCTCTTACTCCACCAGCGGAGGTGGGAGTAAACGCCGTCGACAGGAAGCCGCAGAAGTCGATTTTGCCGCTGTCCTCACAGCGGGGTAAGTCGGCTGCGATACGTCGAATTCAGCTACGCTATTCACGTAGCTGAATTTGCGTATCTTAAATCGACTCCCCCCTGTAGTGTAGATGTACCCTTAGAGTGGGGTTGGAGACAATCCCCTCTGCATGGGTGTCGGTCGTTGCTTCTCCTTCAACAAACCTGCCCTTTTGGTAGTGGGAAAGGGAGCAAATAAGGACCAAAGGGGAAGTGCTCACCTCCTGCTAAGAGTGAAGGAAACAAACGCAGCAACTCATACAAGAGAAAAGAACCCCCAGGTAAGTGTCATTCCTGCTTGACCTGTATCACATATTGACCAAGAGATTGCTAGAGCTGAAAAGTGTAGTGAAAGGGGAATGTCCCCCCAGCATCCAGGATGGTGGCAAAGAACAGCGCTCTTCTCTTCAGGTTCCCAAAGCATAAAAGGAGAGAGTGGCACAACTCATTACCGAACATCCCTTCCTGGCCAGGCAGTTTGCAGTGAGCTCTTAATATCCAAAGAGTAGGGATACACAATGGGGGGGGGAACTGCCACAAGATATTGCGTCAGAGAGCTTTGTGGGGTTCAAGAAAGGCATAGGCATTTACAGGGCTGGCTCTAACAGGCAACTGAGCCTAGAGTCATGGGGGATCTCATCAAGAGGCAGAAGGTTCTGCTGTTGCTCGCTCGTCAGTCCTTCACAGCCCGTATAAAGTGCAAATATGAGAAGGTCAAGCCTCATGAAGGCTGCTTGTCCTCCAGGCCCTGCCCTGACCAGATCAGCTCTGCACTGGGAAAACCCCCTTTCACCAGCCAGAGTGATCTGGGATGAGTAAACAAGAAGCAGCACTGAGGAAATGATGGTTGCTGTTGTTCCACTCCGCCACCTGGGGACTTCCTCTGGGCCCCTCTCCCCGCTTCCCCCCACCCCACCCCCCGGCAG
This sequence comes from Malaclemys terrapin pileata, assembly GCF_027887155.1. Taxonomy (NCBI): domain Eukaryota; kingdom Metazoa; phylum Chordata; order Testudines; family Emydidae; genus Malaclemys; species Malaclemys terrapin. The sequence continues at coordinate 46,349,578 of NC_071512.1, read as the reverse complement.
ATGCTGCAGTTCATTGAAGGGGGGCTGCCTCTGGAGATCCCATCCACATAAGGTTCCCCCCCCCCCACACACACACACAAAAGTGTAGCTTCTGGAGCCCTTATGCTACTCCCCTTCTCTGTCCTTGTGGTTAGCCCCGCCTGTCATCTGTCTCTCCTCTGCATCGGTCAGCACACCCTTGTGTCCAGAAGCCAATAAAATAGACAAGGGGTGCAGCAGGGCATTAGCTGTGCTAGACGTGACTTGAGCCTTTGTACAAATAAGAACAACAGCATGAGCTGTTACGCTATCTAGGAACAAAACATATGAAGGCTGTTAATGCTCATGCTTCAAGCCATAAGCCAACCACTGCCTGCCTGATGTATGGGAGGAGCCTCTTCCATGGGAGCCTTATGATAACAGATCATTAGGTGGGTGTTATACCTGCTTCTGAAGTATCTGGTACTAGCCACCGTTGGAGACAACACAGTGGACTTGATGGACGTCTGGTGATCTGTTATGGTTTTTGTTCTTAAGAGCTCACCCATTTCAATTAACTGGAAAGAAGGAAGGAGATAGTGACTATCAGCCAGGGCATGGGAGTTGGTGTCAGGATTCCTGGGTTCTAGCCCAGTTTTGTTACTGACTCGTATGGCCTCGAGCAAGTCGTGTAACCTGTCCATGCATCAGTTCTCCCATCAATTTTTCATGCCAGAAGACATTTTGATTACCTACTCTGACCTCTTGCATCACACAGGGCGGAGAACTCCACCCAATTAGCATGTAGTTCAGTAATGTCAACATATCCTCAAAGGACAATAATTTTTGCTGTTGAGCAAAACCTGAAGTTAATAGTATGTGTTGTTACATACTGTATGTTCTGCATCGCCTCTCAGACATATTTGAACTTTTTTTTTTTTTTTGGACATGTATTTAAGTGTAACAGGTTCTTTAATCTATCATTCAAAGGGGAGGGGAAATTAAAAGTAGTGAAAACACCAATATGGCATTCCAATGAGCCAATTATGAGCCACATTTGTGTCTATAATAGGAGTTGAAGGAAAACTGTTCTTGACTGCTGAGCCTATCCAAAGGCACATATTTGCATATGAAATCCAATTGGGTAGAACTAGCAGTGTTCTGGATCTCAGGATTGTTGATGTCTAAGGAGGTCAACAATTGAAACGTACTAACACATCACATGACTGTTTTCAGCCACTCATGAGCCATGATTTTCTTCTGGTATGTAACAATGTGTCCCTAAATATCACTGGGTGGGAGAAAAAACAACTATTTATTGATACACTATTAATCTGGTGAGTGGGTGCTACTGGGAAACCTCATTGTAGAAAGTAGCTAGAATCTCCAGAGGTGGGCCTGTGCGTCAGACAGTCCAAGCCGTGTTAACTATAAACCCAAGAGATGCAGAAAACACCAATGAAGGTAGGAAACCTTTCTCCAGCTCATTGCCCCATTTCCCATTGTCCTTTGGGTATGCATATGCTCATCGGGGAAGTGCCTTTGCTTCTTGTGATGGCTTGGGTCACAGAAACCCCCTTGGGACTGCCACCTGATGTCCTGGAATTACCTCTGAGCCCGTTTCCCCTGCCAGCTTGGGACTTCAGTACCTTGCCTTGTTTGAGCCAGACACGCTTGCGTGCTGCAAACACAGATCCAAGTCTGAACCACGTCCCCCACAAACTGCAGGCTTAACTGAAAACACCTTAAGAAGTGCTCCTGTCTCCAGCACTGAGATACCCAGCTCCCAATGGGGTCCAAACTCCAAATAAATCCATTTTACCCTGTATAAATACCAGGTAAACTCGTAAATTGTTCGCTCTCTATAACACTGATAGAGAGATATGCACAGCTATTAACTCCCCGCCCATTAGTAAAAATGATTTTATTAAATAGAAAAAGTAGGATTTAAGTGGTTCCAAGTAATAACAGACAGAACAAAGTAAATTACCAAACAAAATAAAATAAAACACCCAAGTCTAAGCCTAATACAGTAGGAAACTAAATGCAGGTAAATCTTACCCTCAGAGATGTTCCAATAAGCTTTGACAGACTAGCCTCCTTCTAGTCTGGGTCCAGAAATCACTCACACCCGTGTAGTTACTGTCCTTTGTTCCAGTTTCTTTAGGGCATCCTTTGGGGTGGCGAGGCTATCTCTTGAGCCAGCTGAAGACAAAATGGAGGGGCTTCCAGGGGCTTAAATAGACTCTCTCTTGTGGGTGGAAACCCCTCCTTCTCTCCTATGTAAAATCCATTCTACAGGTCGCGTTACATCAGGGTATAACATCACTCGACCTTACAGCCAGTAAAAAGTGGGAGGGCACTCTTCCCTCCCGTGTTCCGGTGCCCTGGTACATAGTCCTCCCCTTCCCCCAGCCTGAAAACCCCAGTCTGCATGATTCCCGGGTTTGGATGCTCTGCACAGGAAAAGAATGGAGGGAACTTCCACCATTGTCCTTGATGTTGGGTGTGTGGATTACAGCCTGGGCCATGCTACAGTTGAAACCGTACCAGAAATGTACCTCCACGGAGCTTTATGGCATCTGTTTCTAATACAGTTCTAGCTTGTTTGTGCTTGTCAGGGAAGTGTGCTAGAGCCCTGCTAACAACAAGCAAACCTGGGTACAGTTAGCATGGTTTTGACCATAGAAGGGATGGGACTACAAGCATGAGGCATCCACCATTCGGTTCACTTCAGCGACTGCTAGAAATCAGGGGAATCTATGTCTGGCCTGCCTTACCTTTTCCCCCTGGGCAGACTCCAGCCTTTGGTGCTGAATGGCAGGATTATATACGATACCATTAGCCCAAAGCATGATGGGCCATCTCAGTGGAGTGAGGAGTTGACAGTTCCAGAACAGAGCTTTTGGAAATGTGCTTATAGGGAACTAGTGAGAACTACAACTGGAAAATATCATCCTGGTCACTAATTATGTAGATCTGGCAAGTGTGCTGCTCATTGTGAGCTTGGAATGTGTGTTTTTAAACCTTGGCCGTCCCTCTTTCATGAAATACTCACAAGTGAGATACTGCCTTCACCATGACATTACAACCTTGGCAGGAAACATGATCTTACCCAAAGCACCCGAGGTGTTGGGAATGCAGCAATCAGTTACTTGTTTCCTAGAAGACACACGGAACATGCTAACCCCCCATGCACTGACATAACCAGCAGGGCCAGATCCACAAAGGTATTTAGGTACCTAAGTCCCATTGAAATCAATGGGAGTTTGGTGCCTAACTGCTTTTGGAGAGTTGGGCCTTACTCTTGAATGTGTATTGTTTGCTGTTTTAAGAATCTCCACACTTGATAGACTAACAAAAGCACAGACTTACAATCCTGTAGCATAGGGATTCTCCATCCCTGTGATCTTTTATCATCCTACTCTTCAAATAAATCTTTTCCGGGAATAAAATATCATTGCCCCACTCCACCATGTTCCTATCTCATTTGAAAGCTGGCGTGCACTCCGACAGATTTGCTAAAAGCCATCTGAATCAGATCACAGCCCACAGATGCTTTTGTCTCCTCTCATAGAGATTCACAGCACATTCCTCCTGCCTGATGTTATCTGCTTAGCCAAAACGTGCATGGGTTGACCTAACCATAGATGAAAAATTAAGAGAAATGTTCTATTGTATTTTGTATGAATTGCTATAGACTGTGCTGCATCTTGTGCAGAATCCGGAATCCAGTGTTCCCTAACTGCAGGGTTTTATTATTGCTGGTGTGCAAGCCAGAAAGCCCCCAGAAAGACTTGCTGATCCCAGACTGCAGCTGCAGCGCTGGCAGCTCGGCAGGGTGGGGGAAGGGGAACAAACATCTTCTCATTTATCAACTGATCACATTTGATCCAATGTCCCTGAGGCAGTGGCACTCCACCAGGCCAGTTTTAGTCACACTTCAGGGCCTATCAGCACTTCACTCAGACTAGGGAGATTTTAAAATGTGGTGTTAGGGCCTGATCCAACGCCTACTGAAATCAAAGGAAAGACTCCTCTTGAGGTCGTGCGTTTTGGATCAGGACCTTAGTTCAGTCGTATGTGCCTGCTGCTTATTCCTCACCTAAACTTATGGAGCATGGCCACACTGTCCTTAGAATAAATAGCAAAACTCCTGCTGGCAGCCAGTCCCCGAGTCCCCATGGCGCCCATTCGGTCAGATAATTCCTTCCCTTCTAACTGTGGTGTCACAAACAGTGGCGTAGGACCAGGTGAGGATCACAGAATCATAGAATGTCAGGGTTGGAAGGCACCTCAGGAGGTCATCTAGTCCAACCTCCTGCTCAAAGCAGGCCCAATCCCCAACTAAATCATCCCAGCCAGGGCTTTGTCAAGCCTGACCTTAAAAACCTCTCAGGAAGGAGATTCCACCATCTCCCTAGGTAACCCATTCCAGTGCTTCACCACCCTCCTAGTGAAAAAGTTTTTCCTAATATCCAGCCTAAACCTCCCCCACTGCAACTTGAGACCATTACTCCTTGTTCTGTCATCAGGTACCACTGAGTCCATCCTCTTTGGAACCCCCTTTCAGGTAGTTGAAATGGAGCTATCAAATCCCCCCTCATTCTTCTCTTCTGCAGACTAAATAACCCCAGTTCCCTCAGCCTCTCCTCATAAGTCATGTGCTCCAGCTCCCTAATCATTTTTGTTGCCCTCTGCTGGACTCTTTCCAATTTTTCCACATCCTTCTTGTAGTGTGGGACCCAAAACGGGACACAGTACTCCAGATGAGGCCTCACAAATGTCGAATAGAAGGGAATGATCATGTCCTTCGATCTGCTGGCAATGCCCCTACTTATACGGCCCAAAATGCCGTTAGCTTTCTTGGCAACAAGGGCACACTCTTGACTCATATCCAGCTTCTCGTCCACTATAACCCCTAGGTCCTTTTCTGCAGAACTGCTGCCTAGCCATTCGGTCCCTAGTCTGTAGCGGTGCATGGGATTCTTCCGTCCTAAGTGCAGGGCTCTGCACTTGTCCTTGTTGAACCTCATCAGATTTTTTTGGCCCAATCCTCTAATTTGTTTAGGTCCCTCTGTATCCTATCCCTACCCTCCAGCGCATCTACCACTCCTCCCAGTTTAGTGTCATCTGCAAAATTGCTGATGGTGCAGTCCATGCCATCCTCCAGATCATTAATGAGGCCACAGCCTGCACATAAAGACCCTGTTTCCATTGCAGCAGTCCCTATTGCTACAGCGCAAGAGGTGAGAGACGCAGGGAATGGATGCTCAGTAGAACTGTCTGCTTGTTGGGTGCTTTAAGGGGTGTGCTGGAGGTGTTGGCTCCTCTGTCAAGGAAGGTAATGATATGAGCCACATCCAGAACACTGTTTGTCCATGGGGCTCAGCACACTAATGAACTGTGGCACACTGACACAGCCATGAGTTGACTGAACTGAGCCCCGATCCACCAGCACTTCAGCCTCCCTGATAGCAGTTAGCGTGGGCAGTACAGCTGGGGTAATGCAACTCACCTGCAGCCTGACACATGCCTTTGTGCTAGTGCCACTGAGGTGTATGTTGTGGAGCTATGGGGTTGGGCCTGGGAAACTTAGATGCTGGGTGCAATTCCACCTCTCTGGGCCCTAAAGCTGTCTGTGGCAGTGTCTCCTGACACTCAGGACCATTCCAAGATTCCTAGGACCCTGGCTTGACCTGATTTGGATATAGCTATTGGTGCCTTATGATGCAGTAATAAACCCCTCTCTTCCTTGTCTCATGCCTTTCTGAAGAGGTCACAAGGTATCTGAGTGAGGTGAGAATGCGTGAGAGAGCTGGGAACGCCATCATGCTCTTCCCTGCAGTCTCTCTCGTGTGTCTAGCTGACCAATGGACAACAGAGGCGATGTCTTGTCGAAAACATCATAAAACATCCCGGCTCGCAACAATTTTCCAAATAGCATGTGAGAGAAGGGAAGCAATGTGTGTGTGTGGGGGGGGGGGGGGAGGGTATCTAAGATGGTTTGTGGGTGATGTCAAGGTTTGACAGCCCAAGTCCTTTTGATCGCCCATGCAAGTGCTGAGTGACTCTTCATACCTCCCCGCACCATCATGGAATCGCTGCAGGTCATAGAAAAACTATTTGAAATTTTCTTTTTAAACATTATTTGGCTTATTTTTGGTGTGTCCCTTAAAACTACGTGCCTTAAAATGAGTCTAACAGCACAAGATGAGAAACCAGAAAAGTTTAAAATATGACTGTTAGTTTAAAACTACTGTATAATTTAAAAAGATTATAAAGTAGAATGGGTCAAAAAAAATCTGTAGAAACCATGGACAGAAAATTGGGTTTTTGACTAAACACATTTTTTTTAAAGAAATATCTGCTTTCTGTGGGAAACTTGTATTTCTTTTTCATCAAAAACACCAAGTACTTTGGCACAAAAATCAAAATAGTTCCATTTGGTATGCTGCCACAGTGCCTCAAAGGAGATTTAGCTTATTTGCCCCATATCCCCATGCTCCTCCATGGCTGGGCCACTCACCACTAGTACCTGAGCACCTTCCATGTAAATTCCCTAGCAATAGCCAAGCCCACTGTGGACTTCCTGGAGTCTCTAGCAGTCCTTTTCAATGTACAAATTCTGCTTGGAATATTTTTGGGGGGGAGTGGGGCTGGTTGATTTGTTTCTGTTTCAGGTGTTGTTTTTAATTTGGGGTGGGGGGTTGATGGGGGTGTCAGTGTTGCCACTGAGCCTTTTTTAACCCTTTCTATAACTTCTTAGAGCCCAAAGCACTTTATAGCTCATATTCAGACAACGACCTCTGAGGCAGCTAAACGGTGCAAAACAACGTGAAGAGGAATTGCGGGGGGAAACGAGAGCTTTGGGCAAAGACCTTAGAGCCAAATCCAGCCAACGCTCTTGCAGATTGGCCCAACGGGTCCTCAATATGCAAGCAAAGCAAATTCAGAATGTCAGGTCTTCTCTGGAAGTTCCTTACAGTCACAAACTACAGGGAGCTCCCATTTATCTACCTTGCAGAATGAAGGGAAAAGGCTCAGACGGTATGTCTACACTGCAATGTAAGCCCAGGGTTCGAATTCAGGCTCAAGCCTAACCCCCATCCACATGTAAATCATGCTAACCCAGGGATCAAACCCAAGGTCCCAGGACCTCACAGGAGTGGAGGATTTGAGCCAGAGTCAAGTCAGGACCCAGGGTTCAAGCCCTATTGCTCTGCTGTGTAGACACAGCCCCGTTGGATTTGTGCTCTGGGAGCCTGTCAAAAGTATCCCACAAGCCCATGAGCTGACTTTCTTTGTCCTCTGGACAGTCAAGTTTTCCCACACTGCACCACATAACGCAGTATAGACGCACAAGCCCTGGGTTAACAAACCCAGAGTCTGCTAACTCGAGTTCTACTAGCCCTTGGCTTACGTTGCAGCATAGATAGACCCACAGACTTTAGGGCCAGATGGGACCATTATGATCATCTAGTCCTGCAATTTTCAAACTGTGGGTTGGGACCCCAAAGTGGGTCACAACCCCATTTTAATGGTGTTAGATTTGCTGGGGACCAGGGCCGAAGTGAAGACTGAGCCCCACTGCCCGGGGTCGAAGCCCAAGGGCTTCAGCTCCAGGTGGCAGGGCTCAGGTTACAACCTTCCCCTCACCCCCAGGGGCTAAAGCCCTTGGGGTTCAGCTTTGCCCCCCCCACCCAGGGCAGCGGGGCTTGGGCGAGCTCAGGGTTCGGTCCCCCCTCTTGGGGTCATGTAGTAATTTTTGTTGTCGGAAGGGGGTCGTGGCACAATGAAGTCTGAGAACCCCTGATCTAGTCTGACCTCCTGCACATCACAGGGCACAGAACCTCACCCACCCACACCTCTAATAGGCCCCGTAACCTCTGGCTAAGCCACTGAAGTCCTCAAATCTTGATTGAAAGACTTCAAGTTACAGAGACTCCACCATTTAGTTCAAACCAGCAGAGCTCCACACTGCAGAGTCAACCCTGTTGGGCTTTGACGCTGTGGTTCCAGGGAGTCTGAGCGTTGCACATCCATGGCTTAGACAACTAAGCTAGGGTTACCATATCTATTAAATAAAAAAAGAGGACCCTCCACGGGCCCTGGCCCCGCCCATTTCCCCACCCCCAGCCCTGCCCCAACTTCGCCCCTTCCCTGCCCTAACTCCGCCCCCTCCTCCCTCCCACTCCCAGCCACGGGGAAAAGGCTGCCCGAGCGCTACCGGCTTCATGGTTTGCCGGGCAGCCCCCAGACCCAGCACCCCCAGCCGGCGCTTCCCCAGCGCAGCTGGAGCCCGGGAGGGGAAGCGCCCGGCTGGGGGCGCAGGGTCTGGAGGCTGCCCGGCAAACCGTGAAGCCGGTAGTGCTTGGGCTTCGGGCAGCCCCCTTGCCTCTGGACCCTGCGCCCCCAGCCGGGCACTTCCCCTCCCGGGCTCCGGCGGCGCAGGGTCCGGAGGCATGGGGGCTGCCCGAAACTGGTAGCGCTCGGGCAGCCCGGCTCTGTTTAAGAGCCGGGCTGCCCGAGCGCTACCAGCTTCGGGCAGCCCCCATGCCCGGCTCTTAAACAGAGCCGAAGAGTCAGAGGAGGAGCAGAGCCGCCACGGCTGGAGGCTCTGCTCCTCCCCTGACTCTTCGGCTCTGTTTAAGAGCCGAGCTGCCCGAGCGCTATGGGCTTCAGGCAGCCCCCTTGCCTCCGGACCCTGCGCCGCCGGAGCCCGGGAGGGGAAGTGCCCGGCCGGCAGCTGGGGTCCGGAGGCAAGGGGGCTGCCTGAAGCCCATAGCGCTCGGGCAGCTCGGCTCTTAAACAGAGCCGAAGAGTCAGGGGAGGAGCAGAGCCGCCATTTTCCCGGACATGTTCGGCTTTTTGGCAATTCCCCCCCGGACGGGGGTTTGAGTGCCGAAAAGCCGGACATGTCTGGGAAAAAGAGGACGTATGGTAACCCTAACTAAGCCATCCCCTCTGGCTGGGGATAATACTATGTAGCCACAGAGGTGTGGTTTCTTTCCTCCTCAGTTGTACTTTGCCGGGGATGTTAGCCCAAAAACGAGTTTTTTGCTCCTTAGGAATCGGTCTAGCTTAGTTCTTCCCCAGAAGCAGCTAGCTCTGCTCTTAAAGCCAGGGCACTGAGGAATGATCACATGGATGCAATTAGCATTGAGGGACAGGAGTGCAGTCAATCAAAGCAGCCTGTGTCAGGGGTTGCTGCTTTATGTGGCCGGAACGGTTTGTGAGGAGCACCATCTGCTGGCTGCATGTTGGGTTACCTTTGCTCTTTGCATTCCTAGCTCTTCCTACAGTAACATGACAGAGGTGAGCTGTTTTCCTTCGCACAGTCCACTCCTCTCATAGCTCCTCTGTGCATTGGTCCTGCTGCTATTGTAGTAGCACGGGCTGTACTCCTTTCTACAGCATTCTCCTTCTATGAGCCAGACAGCTTAGGAAGAATTGCATGCTATTCCTTCCTCGCCCTGTGATCATTGTGCACATCTCCCTTCCTAATCCTCCTCGTCTTCATGCCTTCCCCCATGCTGCCCCCTACAGGTGGAATTCCCTCCCTTCCTCAGTGGGACAAAGGCTATACTGGAAACTAGGGTGTGAGTCCCCTGCTTGTGTAAGCAGTGTCCCTGTGCTGGTACTGTGACTACACTGCTATTTATACTCACGCTAGCTCACTGAGAGTGTGAGTACGCAGACTTGAGCAAGGCAATCAGACCCTTAGCTCGTAGTGCAGACGTAGCCTCAGGTTCCTCCTTAGCTCACTCCTTCCACCAGTTCTAGGCCAAATCAGTGGCTGTGCAGCGCCCCCTCCCCCAACAGCCCAAGGAGCTGGGCTCTAAGTTAGCTAACTCCTCTGGGTCTGTGTGTGCATCTAGCAGCTGCCCTCCATGCCAGGGCAGGCTGCTGGTTGGTAGTGGTCCAAAACTAGCTGGCTGTTTGGTGAGGGGATGGATGGTTTCATGGGTAAGGCACTGGACTGAGATCAGGAGCGTTGGATTCAATTCTTCCCTCTGCGACCTGTGGGCAGGACACTTGTGCCTCCGTTCTGGAGGTGTAGAAAAGGACGTATTATCATCTCCTTCTGTCTGGCTAGTCTATTTACACTGAGCTCTTTAAGGCAGTGACTGTCTTACTATGTATGTACAATGGGCCCCCAGGCTCTATTGCAATGGTTCCCAAACTTTAACAACCTGTGAAACCCTTTCACGAAAATGTCAAGTCTCGCGAACCCCCTCCTAAAAATGGATATTTCCAGGGATTTTCTCCTTTACCCGAGTACAAATTATAAAAGCAGTGATCTTGGAAATATAAAATTTGTTTTTATGACATGCTTATTACACACTATTTATTATTAATTATTATTTATCATTACAGTATTTTTATTACATTATGAAAACGGCAACACTCTTCCAAGATGTCACTTTCGTAACTTGTATCACTTTGAATAAGCCTGTTATAAGACAAGGCTCCTATGTTTCATCAACGAGTATCAGATGTGAAACAAGCATGAAGGTATTTAAGAAGCCAATTTAAAGAGTTCCTCCTACACAAGCATTCAGGTCTTGAGCAGTCCAGGCAAACAACGCATGTTAGAACAAAACTTAAACTTGTTCTTCATAATAATTTTAAAAACAACACTAGCTGCCTATTTAATTTTAAAAACACCAAAAAATATCCACCTCCCTTTCCATTTCTTATAAGGAGTCTTGAAGTTTAAATCTCCTCAGTGTGACAGATGTGCTTGCTTTGATCTGCTTAGCTCTTGGAAGTCCAGGGGCTCTGGGCTGCTGGCCCCATGGTGCCTGGGGTCCCTAGGGACAGCTCTGTCTGCCATTAGGGAATTTTTTCACGAGAACCCCCTGTAACATTTTGCGAACCCCAGTTTGGGAACCACTGCTCTATTGTAATAATCATTTCCATGGTGCTGTCTGGGTACAGGAGGTGACCTTGCATGCTAAGGCTGGGGTTTATTGTACAGCTGAGCCATTCCACCAATCCTCTCTTGCTGTTCGACTCCTCTCAGTCTGTTCTTCATGCCCTCCCCTCCCCGCCACGCTGTCCTAGCACTGAAGTAACCAGCAGGACTCGGAGCACTAGCGGGAACAGCTGTTCCAGAGGGCGAGTGCTGAGCACCAACCTGTCCAGTGCAGGGAGCACTGCCATGGATCGCTGATCAGCTCACACATCAGAGCAAGAGTGCATGGATGAGCAGCATGAAACAAACCCATCTGTGGTGTCGGGGGAGTTACACCCATGACCATGATTTAAACTAAGCCTCTCCCTGAATGAACGTGTAAAACCCAGAATCCAGCCCTCGGATCTGACACCGAGAGCGAGCGATCCCTGCTGAAGCGTGTTGGGAACAAACAGTCCTGCAGAGCACAGGTAGCACAGAGGTGTGAACGGAGAGGCCTCTCAGAGCTGTCTTGCTCTCGTGGGAAGGAGACAGCACTAGCCACAGCTGAGTCAGTCGGTAATGGACTGGACTCAAAGGGGAGCAGCACGATAAGGCCAGACAATTCAGGCACGTCCATCATCTCGTGTTCCAGCCAAGCAGACCAAGCTGGCTCACCAAAGTGTTGCTGGAAGCCTTTGGCAAACAATCCCCTTCCTCTGCTTGTGCCTGTCTGTTAGCGGAAATACCCAGCGCTACAACAGCCTGAGAAGGGAAGATGCCAACGCAATAAGAACCTGGGGATGTTTCCAGACACACATCGGACCCGACAGCTTTGCAACCTGCAGGGAGATAAAGCCAGGGTGCTCTGCTTGAGTTTCTCACTGGTTCTGTTACAGTGACGCATAGAAATCCCATGCAACACTGGAATGGGAGCAAACACAGGGCCTTCCATTGCAGAGTCAGGTATCCTGCATTCCCACTCCTGATCTGCCCCCCTGCCCCACACTCCTGCTTCTGCGGTGACACCTCTGAACTAAGAAATGAAAGCTCTGTCCTTTAACAAAATACAGCCCCTGGATCTGATCTGCCTGCCCCATCAGCTTCCCCCCATGTGCTGCTCCCGCTGGGCTGTTTCACAGAAGAATGACAAAGGCAGAGAGGTTTGAGGGATTGGATGCTTTTAATAACCAGAAAGTCCAGCTTGCCAAAGAGATTTCGAAAGCTGCTTTCCAAATACCCAGCAATTCCAGTGGGCCTCGCCTACACCAGCAAACTTTGGCTAAAACATTCCCCACTATTGTTACCATTAATTCAGTTCCCCAAGCAGCAGAGCCAACAGCAGCGCTAGTGGGGAGAAGACGCTCGTGCCCTATAGCTGGTATTAAGTGCCACATACGTCATGGAGACCTGCTCTGAGCAGGTAACGTGGTGGATAAAATGCTGGCATCTGCCTGCAGTCCTCTGTCTACTTGTGCTCTGCCATGCTTCCGCGGTTGGAGCTCAGCTAGTATTAATGAGTGAGAGCAATACACATATACATTGTTGGGGGGAAGTTCTAGTATGTACCAAGCTGTTTGTCTCACTCTGGGAGAAGAGGCTCTGTTCTAACACTGCAACCTCCCCCACACTTCTCTGTGATTCTGGCACTCAGGAGGTCGTCTCTAAGGCAGAAGGCTTTTGTTCCGGTAGCACTGTAGGGGTCCTGCCGGCCTGCTGTGTGTCCTGGACGAGTCTACATGAGGAACCTGGAGAGGTCGTCCTTGATTTCAGCTTCATCCCAAGGCCCATGGATGTTGTCTTTGAGCAGCTGCAGCCGGATGAGGCAGTAAGGACACAGGCATGAAATGGAGACCAGCAGAAGGGCAAAGAGAAGGGCGGCGACGCCCGAGATGGTCAGCAGCCCAGTCAGCGCAGACAGGGCGAAGAGCAGGGTCACCCCCACATAGCAGCGGGGTGTCCGCGCTTTGAGCTTCTTCTGCAGCATGGGCCACAGGGCAAACATCTGGATGGCGAAGGTGACCATGGCGAAGGTGTGCAGGGAGCGGGGCAGCCGGGAGGCCAGGCACACGGAGGCGAAGATGGCCATGTTGAGGGACAGCGTGCTGGAGACGATGGCGGCATTGGCCCCATAGTCAAAGAAGATCAGGTGCCCCAGGAGCATGAGGACCGACATGGCGTAGATGGTGTCCGTGCTGATCGACTCCGTCAGGGTCTTCAGCACTGGGGAGAAGCCATAGGTGAAAGCTATGAACACCAGGGTGCTTTTCAGATCCGCCCACCGGGTCCGACCGCTCTGCTTCCTCCCCACCCCCAAGTCTATGACATCAAACAGGATGTAGCCAATCAGGGAAGAGGCCAGGCCAGACCCAAACAGCCACTGTGGGGTCAGCAGCCCATCGTCCATGTACCACCAGATGACGACAAAGACGCAGACGCTGCACAGCTGTTGGATCACCACCCCGGACTCAAACACCACTGCCCAATACTGGTACTTGCGGGCGTAGATGTTCTTCCGCAGCTCCTCCAGGAACCGGTGGTCCACATAGTTATCTGGGAAGGGCTGCCTCTCATACAGCACCTTCTGCCAGCACTTCGCAGGGCTCACTTCCACCTGGGCACAGACCATTCTCCCAGCACAGCCCTGCTGCGTCAGCAGCCTCTTGGAGATTCCCTCACACAGACCTGGGAGAACCACACGCAGAGGAGGGCTCGTTCTCCAGGAGTGCACAAGTAGAAGGTTTCTGTAGTCCCCTCCTCCGAGAAGGGCTCATCACAAAGCGCTCAGAGCTCTGTGCATCAGGCTGGGGCTGAGAGTCACCTCTTCATTCTGTGCAGAGCCCTGCCAGCTCCTAGAAAACAAACACACAACGGATCACTCAATTGCTAGGCAATGCAGACCAGAGATTCAATGACTGAACTCTGATCCCCAGGCAAGGCCCGGGAGCTCTTTGAGAAAAGCAGGAGACCTTGCACAGAATAAGCTATTGCACTGCTGTTAGGGCAGCAACATTCAGTTCCCTTGGACTCTCTCACACACTGCTAGCCAGAAGGCTTCTGTCATATGAGCATCTTCGGGTGCTTTTTCTGGTAACTACAGATTAGAACAGAGACCTAAGAGTCGGCATTCCTGGGTTCTGTTCCCAGCTCCATCCCGAGTCCATGCAACCTTGAGCAAGTCCCTTAATCTCTCTGAGCAGAACCAAATACCAAGCTAGCTACTGGGCAGTGACTGCAGAGAGAATTGCATTGAGAGCTCTGGGTCCTAGCACCGGCTGAGCCCCTTGCCTGCACCATGCATGCTGCAGGACAGATGGTGGGGAAGGAAGTTAGCTAGAGGCAAAGGAGCCAAGCAGCCCCTGCATGGGGTTAGGCTGGGTCTGTTCTGCCCCTCCACAGAGCAGATGGGAATCCTTTACTAAAAGGGGTAAAATTCAAGCCCTGATCTATGTTCCCTCTAAGCTGTGCGGCCGCGCAGCAGGCTATCAAGGGCCATGCAGGCGGGGAGAGGTGCCCCGCCCCCAGCTGCTGTGGCAAGAGAGGACTCGGGGGGAGTCCTCTCTCCCCACTGCAGCTCAAGGCAGCCTGCACCCCAGAGCCCTCATCCCCAGTCAGAGCCCTCATCCCCCCGCACCTCAACCCTCTGCCCCAGCCCTGAGCCCCCTCCCACACTCCAAATTCCTCACCCCTACCCCCACCACACATCACCTCCATATTGGTGCACATAACCAAATTCATTCCACACATGGATGTAAAAAATTAGAGGGAACATTGGCCCTGATGTCTTATTCCTGTATCTTTTTTGTTCCAATGTCCTAAGTCCAAGTGAACTCTGAACAGCAACTCTCTTACACGCACTGGAGGAAGAGCTGACTTCACTGACGGCAGTGGGAGTTTTAACATTAACTTCAAGGGAGTCAGGATTTCACCCATCACATTTCTTGTCCTTCAGAGGAAACAAATGGTTTAGGTTCTCATGTCCTAGCACAGCGCTGCAATGTTGGGCGTTCCCCAGGCTGCAGGAATGGCTTTATATAAATGAGGAAATCCCTGGTTGCAGTGGATTTTTTTTTTTAATGAAAAACTTTTCTAGGTCAAATTTCACCTGATTCTTTCAATTTTGAAAAGAGAGTGAAAATATCTTTACACTACAGGCAAAGAGGAATTTTTCTTGACTGTAAATACTACGGAACTCATGAACGAGGCCAAAATAGAAATCCAATTGCGTTTGTGTTTGGAAAGGGCTGGTGGATGAAACACACCAAGGACTCACAGTTACCTCGTAGGAGTGTAGGAGGCCCTGGGTGCGGGAACCATTATATCTCTGAAGTCTGCCCGCTAAGGCCCCAGGTTTGCAATGAGCGCTGGGTGGATGGATCTTTGTGCCAGCACAGTGCCCCATGGAGACCAGCAGGATCGAGAACAGCTCAGTTCTCAGAAGTTGAGCCCATTCCCCGCTCAAGGAAAGCCTGAGTAAACGTGCCTGGTTTTGCAACATGCCCCAAAGATTACCAGCTCGGTGCTTGGGCAGAGCAAATGGCATGGGTGAAAACTCTAGGAGGGGAAGAGACAACAGGAGCTAAACCCTGGAGAGCTGTACAGATCAGACACATGGGGAGCAGAGGACTGTACACATCAGGGGTGTGTGTGCTCACGGCTGTACAGATCAGGGGGTGTGGGGGATGTGGCTGTACAGATCAGAAGTGTATGCAGGGCTGTACAAATCAGAGGTATGTGACTGTGAAGATCGGGGGTGTACACAGAGCTGTACAGATCAGCGGTATGTGTGTGTGGCTGTACAGATCAAAGTATGTGGGGGGTCTGCTGGGCTGTTCAGGTCAGGGAGTGTGTAGGGGCTGAACAGAGGGGAGGGAGATGGGAGCCTGTACAGATTGGGGAGATGTAGCGGGGCTGTACAGGTCAGGAAGGTGTAGGGTGGGCTGTACAGATTGGGGTTGTGGGTGGAGGGCTGTACAGATTGGGAGTGTAGGCAGGGCTGTACAGATTGGGAGTGTAGGCAGGGCTGTACAGATCAGGGTGTGTGTAGGTCAAGCTGTACAGATCAGGGGGCTGTACAGGTTGAGGTGTATAGGCAGGGCAGTACAGGCCGACCGGGGTGGGGGAAAGTGTGGGCCTGTACAAGCTGGGGTGTAGGCAGGGCTGTATAGGTTGGGGTGTGTGAAGCAGGGGACTGAACAGATCAAGGGGGTGGGAAACAGGCAGTTGTATAGATGGGGTGTAGGGGAGGTGTAGGCTGGGTTGTACAGGTTAGGATGTGTGTTGTGTGGGGAGCTATACAGGTAGAGGGGTGTGGGGCGGGGGGGCTGTACAGATTACTGTGGGGGACAGGCGGTTGTATACAGTGGGTGTGGGGGTGGAGTTCAGTTGTATAGATGAGGTGTAGGCGGGGCTGTACATATCAGGAGGTGTAGGCAGAGAGGCTGTACAGGGCAGGGGGTTGTAGGCGGGGGGCTGTGCAGGTTGGGGGAGTGTAGGTGGGGCAAGGGGCTGTACAGCACAGCGTGTTGTGAGGTGGTGGGCTGTACAGATCGGAGTATAGGTGGGGCTATAGAGGTCAGAGTGTTGTGGGGTGGGGGCTGTACAGATTAGGGTTACCATACATCTGGATTTTCCCGGACATGTCCGGCTTTTTGGTCCTCAAATCCCCGTCGGGGAGGAATTTCCAAAAAGCCGAACATGTCCGGAAAAATAGGGAGGCGTGGTAATGCCTGAGTGCGAATGGCTGCAGCAAAACTTACAACTCCCGTGATCTGCCAATCTGCCGGGGCACAGAGGCGGCGGGCGGCACACGCAGCCGCCTCCTCCCTGGGCTCCAACTTTCCCGGCTCCCGCCGCTCTCCACCGCACGCCAGGGCCAAAGCAACTTCCCCAGTGCAGCAGCAGCCGGAGCCCAGGGGGGCGGGAGGGAGGAGGGGGAATGCGGCGTGCTCAGGGGAGGGGGCGGAGTTGGGGCGGGGACTTTGGGGAAGGGGTTGGAATGGGGGTGGGGAAGGGGCGGAGTTGTGGCGGGGCTGGGGCCCCATGGAGTGTCTTTTTTCAGTGTTGAAATATGGTAACCCTAGAGCTCGGGGAGGGGTGCAGGCTTGGCTATACACAGGTTCGAGCGCAGGGTCGGGGGCTGCACAGGTCGGGGGGTGTAGGTGGAGCCGGGGGCTGTACAGCGCAGGGTGTTGTGAGGTGATGGGCTGTACAGATCAGGGTGTAGGCGGGGCTGTAGAGGTCAGAGAGTTGTGGGGTGGGGGCTGTATAGATCGGGGAGGGGTGCAGGCTGGGCTGTAAAGGTTAGAGTGTGGGGGGCTGCACAGGTCAGACACGCGGGGCGGAGACGCAGCGCGCCCCCAGCGGAGCTCGGGCAGCAGGCGGGACTGGGACCCGACACTGCCGCTTCCCTTCCTCCAGTTGCCGGACGCGGCGAACCCCGCCTTCTGCTGCCGCACCCACCCCCGGCTCCCCCGAGCGGGAGCGGGCCCCGCAGGGGGCCGTGCTAGGCTCCTGCTGCCCCGAGCCGCGGGCTCTGCTGTCAGCAGCTTCCCGGGGCGAGGGGCCCCCGCTCTGCGCCCCCCGGGCACGGGGCGGGGAAGGGAAGGAACCGGGGTGCGGTACCTGGGCCTGGGCCGCTGGGGAGCCGCTTCCTGTCTGCGCGGGGCGCGAGTCTCTCCCCGCCATGTAGGCAGGGCCTGAGCCTGTCTCCGCGCGGGGCTGCCCCCTGCTGGCCTGTGCGCTGCCGGCTCTGCAGCGAGACACACCAGCCTGTGTGGGGCTGGGAAAGGGGCGGGCAAGGGGCGGAGCGGGAGCGCGCTGCTGCCAGAGAGGTTAGAGCGTGGGGCTGGACCAGGGCCGGAGATAGGGGGCCTGATAGAGTGTGAAAAATCAGGGCACTTTTTTTGGGGGGGGGAGGTTGGTTAATAATTGTGTATATAAAACAAAGCCCCATGCGGGCAAGGGACTGGACTCGATGACCTCTGGAGGCCCCTTCCAGTCCTAGAGTCTATGAATCTATGAATATCTGGTCTGGTCACCGTCACAGGAGATCGGATAAATCCGAAATATCCAGTCACCCCAAGCAGCCTGCTCCGATGCCAGCTGCACCGGGAGCAGAGCTGGTGGAAACGCTTCCGATGGAGTGTTTTCTTCCGTCTGGAAATGCCGCTTTGTCAGAATCAAACCGTCCCAAGGGACCGTGTTGATTTCCGTGACATTTTGTTTTGGACAAAAATCACAATGCAGCGTTTGGTCAGAACAGACCGGTTTGATTTATAGTAGAAATTATAAAATAATTTAAAAAATCATATAAACCTGAAATAGTCCGAAGTTGCAGTGGCAGCGAGTTGTATGGGCCCGTGGTGCCCGGGCTCCAGCAATATTCAGGGCCCGGGCCTCGTCTCCACCAATGTTCGGGGCCAGGTCTCTCCCCCAGCCCCGCCTGCTTTCCCCAAGTGTCCCTCAGCCCCCGCTTTGTTGCCCCCACGCACCTCCCCTAGGCCCTTGTCCCTGCCTCTCCCCTGCAGCTGGAGGCTGACTCCCTGCTGGCTTGCAGCATCAACTGCCGCTGAGGGGTCCTAGTGCCCCCCATTCACTAGTCACAGGGCAGACTGACCCTGAGCCTGCCCTTCCGCCTCAGACCCTTTCATTTTCCGGCGGGACCCTCCTCACCCCCAGTGAGGCTACAGTGAGTGGCAGCAGCAGGGGAGGAGGCGCACATATGATGGCAGCCCCCCTCCCGGCACCCACCACTGGGGAGGCGAGGGGGCTTCCTGGACCTGAGAGGGCCCTAGGAGCACGTGCACTGACAGTGGTGCAGGGTGAGTGTGGTGCAGGGGGGAAGAGGAGGGCCCCTTCCCTGGAGCTCACTGCTGCCAGCAGGGAGAAGGCTGGGGGTCCTCCTCTCTAGCCTGCCTGAACCCCAAAATCCACATCCCCAGCCCTTCCCCACCTCAGAGCCCTCACCCCTGCACCCCAATCCTCTGCCCTAGCCCTGAGCCCCCTCCCACACCTCTAACCCCTAATCCCCACCCCACCCCAGAGCCCTCACATTTTTACATTATTTTTAAAAATATACAGTAACTCCTCACTTAACGTTGTAGTTATGTTCCTGGAAAATGCTACTTTAAGCGAAACGATGTTAAGCGAATCCAATTTCCCCATAAGAATTAATGTAAATGGGGGGGGGGTAGGTTCCAGGGAATTTCTTTTGCCAGACAAAAGACTATATTTTTATATATACACACACATATACACAGTATAAGTTTTAAACAATTTAATACTGTACACAGCTATGATGATTGTGAAGCTTGGTTGAGGTGGAGGAGACAGAGGGTGGAAGAAGGTGGGATATTTCCCAGGGAATGCTTTACTGCTAAATGATGAACTAGCGCTCTGCTGAGCCCTCAAGAGTTAACACATTGTTGTTAATGTAGCCTCACACTCTACAAGGCAGCACGAATGGAGGGAGGGAAGACAGCACGGCAGAGAGAGACAGAGACACACACTCTGTGTGTGAGTGAGAGATGCGCATTGCCCCTTTAAGTAGGTTGACCCTACTCTAAGTACATTGTCTTTTTAAGTAGATCAAGAAGTTGAGACAGCTGCTGCTGCCAGCAAGCTCCCCCTGTCTGACTCCTGAGCCCTGTCGTGTGTCCCCCCCCCATGCTCTGTGGAGACGGGGGGCAGGAGCGGAGGAGGAGGACACCCTGACATCAGCACCCCTCTTTGCCCCCTCCCCCTGGCACAGCAAGCAGGAGGCTCCCAGGAGCAGCTCCAAGGCAGAGGGCAAGAGCAGCACACGGCTGTAGGGGGGGGACACCTGAACTGCCCGGCAATTGATAGCCTGCTGGGTGACTGCTGCACAGGGAATTTAGGGGATTGGGGAGCTGATAGCAGGGCTGCCGGTCCACCCTGGTTCCAAGCCCCCACCAGCTAGCTCCAATGAGCTGCTCTTTCTGCAAGCAGTGGACAAAGCAGGCAGCTGCCAAACAACGTTATAAGGGAGCATTGCACAACTTTAAACAAGCATGTTCCCTAATTCAGAGGTTCTCAAACTGTGGTCCATGAGCTCCATTCAGGTGGTCCGCGGATAGTTCCCTCTAAGTTGCGCGCCTGGGCAGCCGCACACAAGAGAATGAAGGGCCACCCACCTAATTAGTAGAGATGTGCAGGGATGGCTCCACTAATTAGGTGTCTGGACCCTGGAGAAGATGCACATGTAAGGTCAGGTGGTGGCCTTGGGGGGAATACGGGGTAGGTGGAATGGGGCAGTGGTGTGAGAAGAGGGGCTGTGGTGGCCAGAGAAAGAGGCAACTTTCCCCAGCTCCAGGGCTGCGGCTCTGTGGCTGCTGTGGCAGGGGAGAGACCACCCCCCTCCTTCCCAGCCCCAGCTCGGGGGCTGACGCAGTGGGGGAGAGAGGGTATATCCATCACATTAGAAAGGTTAAGACTACTGATATTAAAATGAGTTGTGTGCTTTTATGTGTAGAACAAAAAACCCGTTAATTATTATTGAGGTTTTTTTATATAGCACTTTTATCCAAAGCGCTTTACAATAGTTAGCTAACGGTACAGACAACATTTGGAAAGATCATTAAATGGTCTACTGAGACCCTCAGCAATTTTCAAGTGGTCCGTGAAAAAAAAAGTTTGAGAGCCACTTCTCTAATTGATCAGCAACGTAACAACAAAACAACTTTAACCGGGACGACTTTAAGTGAGGAGTTACTGTATATTGGCTTACAAGGCAGGTGTGTGGGGGGCGGGACTTGGACCTGTTCTGGGCACCACCAAAAATTATACAAACCCGCCGCCCCTGGGAAGTTGAGGTTGTTGAAACAAAACATTTCACGTGACCCAAAAGGAATTCTTTTAAAAATTTGGTTTAATGAGAAATTTTGAAACTCAACGTTTTGTTCCTGGTAGTAAAAATACAAATGTTGAGATCCCGGACTTTCCCAGGAAACAGAAATTCCGATTTCTGACCCGCTCTACCCAGGGGCCTTGGGATGTGGCCACCCCCTGACTCTTTGAACCCAGCTCTCCGTGGCCTGGCTGTTTTTCAGTAGAACCTCCTGCCATTTACCCTAAGGAATAAGCATTGCCTGGGTGTGAGGATGTGTATTGTTTAAATCCCAATTCTGCCGACCTTACTCACATCAAGTAGCACCTTACTCTGAGAGCAGCGAGGTGCTCCTTGATGTGAGTAAGGGTAGCAGAATCTGGCCGAAAGTTAATACAACCTGCTTTATCACTGAAGCAGGAGTATGCACCCACTTGTCCGAGTGATTCTTAGGTTCTTCCTCCAACTGCTTGGTGCTCAGAACTCTTATGCTATCAAAGTAGAAGCTCTGCTTGGCTAGAACCCTGCCTGCTGCTACTCTGCATCTCCAACCAATGATCCAGAGGTGGAGGCAAAATCTCGTCACCTACCTAACACTGTGGGTGCAAAGTGTCAATGTCTGTGGCTGCCAGTAGTGTATAGCTAGTGAGCACTGGAGCACAATGCCGGGGAATCCATCAGGTTTGATACAGCAGGTGTATCAATGACTGGAGATGAGCCACTCTCATTTCTTTCTAGGTTCCTGTTATAACTATCGACCGCATTCCGGGTCCTGCTACCACCTGGCAGCTCAGCAAGGAGAGCAGCTCCTCGCATAGCCCAGGCAAGCCCACTAGAAGGTAGCGTTCTTAGCTGGGTTTGAGGAGTGTTCGTTTGTTCTTAAAGCAATCATGTGTCGTTATTAATCATGTTCATTGTGGTAGGGTCTAAGGACTCACCAAAACCTGGGACCCCTTGTGTAGGGCACTGTCTGAGCATAAAGTAGCTAGCAGCAGCCCCTGCCCCAAACCCCTGACAAATAGCTCAGACAGACCCAGGTTGGGGAAGGAGTAGAACAGATCACCATACGTAGGATTGAGAAGGATCCCCCCCCCCCCCCCAGCTCAGATTGCCAGTGACCTGGGGGGTTTTGTGCCTTCCTCTGCAGCATGGGGCACTGATTGCTTGCCAGGATTATCTGGGCATGTCTCACCTAACCAATTCCCTGCCACTGCAGGGGCCTTGGACTTGAGTGCACCTCAGCCCCTCCTGTTCTCTGCCTGCAGCTCACAATAGTCTGGTCGCCTGTGGGCTGTAACACTTTGGTCGAATTTCAGTGGTTGGGTTGTGTGGTGCTGGGTGGTGTTGGTGGCCTGTGATCTACAGGAGGTCGGGGGGAGGGTCCCTTCTGGCTTTCAACCCTATGACGCTGACTCTATGTGATGTCATGTTAGTTCCATGATTTTTTTTTGGGGGGGGGGGAGGATAAGCCAAATGGAAAGAAAAGGGAAGAGAGGGGGGACATTGAAGGGAAGGAGGGTTAGGGGGATAGGGCAGGGGAGAAGAGGGTGAGGGGACAGGTGAGGAATGAAGCTGAGGTGGAGAGACTGATGGAGAGGGAGGATTTAGTGCTGCTGAAAGGTCCCCGAGACTGGAAGGCCAGATCCTCTGCTGGCATAAATCTAACTTCAGCGACAATTCACACCAGCAGAGGAGCTGGCTCTGAATTCCTTTCCCCACAGAGCAATTATGGCAAGGACAGCAGCCGTGTGTGCTTCCCCAGTCTCCACCAACACCCCGCAAGGGAACAGTTTAGTCAAAACGAGCCCCAGGAAGTGCAATACCATTTCCACGGGTGACAGCAAAACAGGGAGCGAGTGCACAGGGTGCTTTCCTGCTCACTGGGTCTGTCACTGGCTCATTACCTGACAGAGGCAGCCCTTGGCTGAGCTGCTGACTGCACACGCTCATGGTCCAGGCTGGAGTGATGGGCACTCTAGTCACCTGTCGGCGTTTTGTGATGGGACGCAATTCAGCACTATTCAGTGGGATTCCCCTACCCCATAATGGAGAGCCAGTCTGTTGCTGGGAAAAGCTTGCATAATGAGTACCAAAAGGCAGGATCTGCCTGGGGCAGGGTTTGTTGTGTCTTGTTATAAGATGCACATATTTAAAAAGCCTACATCAATTAGCCCATAACTAAAGAGGCACAATAGCAACTAATGAGAGCTCCCAAAAACCCCTTCGTGTTTGAGCCAGCCCCATGCACAAGCCTAGAGAACCAAAGAGGCCTTGAAGTGTCCTGTGAAAGTCAATGAATGCTGTTGGACTACCAGTGGGGGTGAGTTCTAGAGTGGAGGGGGCCTCACCGAGAAAACTCCGCCTCCAGCTCAGATGTTCTGGTGTCGGGACTATCTAGGAGAGCTCCTTGGCTGACGTCACCGCGTCAGAATGGAAGATGGAGAGATAGACTCAGAGCACCTCTTCATAGACAGATGGAGGCCTGTGTAATACAGGTCTAATGCTTTGCATGCAAGAAAAACCACTGAGTAGGAATGACTGCTGTACAGATCCAGCTCCCAGTGAGACAGTGGAGTTCTGCTAGGGTGACCAGATGTCCTGATTTTCTAGGGACAGTCCTGATACTTGGGGTTTTGTCTTATATAGGCGCCTATTCTAGGGTTACCATATTTTTTAGGGGGAGGGATAGCTCAGTGGTTTGATTATTGGCCTGCTAAACCCAGGGTTGTGAGTTCAATCCTTGAGGGGGCCATTTAGGGAACTGGGGTAAAAATCTGTATGGGGATTAGTCCTGCTTTGAGCAGGGGGTTGGACTAGATGACCTCCTGAGGTCCCTTCCAACCCTGATATTCTATGGACTAGATGACCGCCCCTGCCCCTTCCCCAAAGTCCCTGCCCCAACTCCGCCCTCTCCCCTGAACGCTCCGTCCCCCTGCTCCTCCCCCTCCCCTGCTTCCCGTGAATCAAATGTTCGCGGGAAGCCTGAAACAGGGAGGCAGCAGGTAAGCTGGGGCTGGGATGGTGGCGGGGCGCGAGGAGGCGTGGCCCAGTCCAGCCCCCCCCCCGGCCGAGTGGCTCCCTCCGGCGGCCGGCCGGCCCCGGCCAAGAGGCTCTGGCCCCGGCGTCTCCTGCCTTGCTCAGCTCAGGTCCTGGGGCGCCGGCCCTGGTTCCGGCTGAGCAGCTCCGGCCCACCCTGGCCCCGGTGGCTTGGGCCCTGGTTCCGGCTGAGCGGCTCCGGCCTGCCCTGGCCCCGGCAGCTTGGGCCCCGGTTCCAGCCGAGCGGCTCCGGCCTGGGCACCACCGGCCCCGGTTCCGGCCCCGCAGCTCCGGCCGAGCACCGCCGGCCCCAGCGGCTCAGGCACCCCCAGCCCCGGTCCCAGCGGCTCGGCTCGGGTCCCGGCTCTGGCCGAGCAGCACTGGCCGAGCACCACCAGCCAAGCCCCACGACACCTCCCTCCCTATTTTTCCAGACATGTCCGGCTTTTGGGGATTTCCTCCCGGACGGGGATTTGAGGATCAAAAAGCCGGACATGTCTGGGAAAATCCGGACGT
Source organism: Malaclemys terrapin pileata (assembly GCF_027887155.1). Taxonomy (NCBI): domain Eukaryota; kingdom Metazoa; phylum Chordata; order Testudines; family Emydidae; genus Malaclemys; species Malaclemys terrapin. Next base: position 46,325,321 of record NC_071512.1, on the reverse strand, counting down.
ATGGTAACCCTAGTCTATTCCCCCGCCACCCCCATCCCAGTTTTTCACCCTTACTATCTGGGAGTTCTGCACACTTAGCAGAGTTTGGCTTCAAGTGGGCAACCCCATTCTGTGCCAGCTGAAGCTTCCCATTATAGCTCAGAGGCTTGTGAGATTTAGGAAGCACTGAGCTCTGGATCCTGTCCCCGAGTGGGCAGGTCAGTGGAGAGGTGCGGGGACAGAGGCACTGAGTGGCCGGAGAGCCGCCCCATGCTCGTTGTCAGGAGCCTCCTGGCGGATGACCCATAGGAGGCTCTCAAGGTTCCATGATGGGGAGGCAGTTTGACAGAGAGGGCATAATCCCAGTGACAGCATGAGGAAAAACTGCCTTGGCTCTCCTAAAGTCAGAGTTTATGGTCACCTTGTTTGTCATGAGCTGGCAGGAAAATGTGGGTACTGAGGGAGTGACAGCTGCAATTCTGGCCATGGAAACAACAACTGTGGTGACCCCGGCTGTGCTAACAATCCTCACTCTTGTTTATTTCATTTCCTGAAGGGAGTCATCCTTGGCCAAGAGTAGAAACCTGTTTGTAAGGGAAAGCTACAACCCCCCGGGATTCAGACCCTCAGCCCTGGGAGCGCCCCCGCGCAAAACGAGCTGTCTGATGACTTCTCCATGCAAGCAGAGCGGTGGCTCTCGGAAGAACCAGAGGGTAAAAGCGCAATCTCTCAAGTTGTGTTACTGGAGAGCTGGGTGTGCTCCAGGTGGTGAAAAGCAGGCAATTAAGTGTAGACTCGTCTGTAATTATATAAAGCACTAGTCATAGTGTAGGGGGAAGTCCCACACTGTCAGGAGGGACACAAGAGGGCCTGATGGACCAGATCACTCCAGTAACTAACAGATTCAGGCAGTTCCGCCAGGGATGAATGTGGCCTATTAGGGCTCTTCCACCTCTAAAGCCCATAAGATTATGAATGTCTTCGTCTATTTCTCTTTCCCCGCTGCCCCTTGCCTTCCTATACTGGAGCATTTGGGATAGACAGTCACCTCCTTTTCACTTCCCCCCTTCCTTCGCAAGCAATGAGACACTTCCTGCACCAGTGGATCAGATCTTGACTTTTGATTGAGGTTCCCCCTTTAATTGGCCCCTGCCTGGAAGGCCGAGCTCAGTGGTGAAAGCATCCAGCTTGGATTAGATTTCCCAGGTTTGAATCACACCAGAGCTGACTCAGCCCTTCTCCTGAAGGCATAGGTGTGCCGGGTTGGTAGCCACTCACCCATTACCAGAGTACCTGGTATTCCAGTGCTTCCGGGGCGTGGGCCCACCCCGCCCCACTGGCATGACCTTGCTTGCACGGTGCATAGGAGGTCACACTGCACAGAGGAGATCATGCGGAAGAGGGAACCACTCCATCCCACCGGCGTTTCACACCAGCGCTGCAGCACGCTCTTCAAAAGGGGCCCCGTCCAATACCAGACAAAATCACCTTCGGTTTTGTCTCAATACCAGAGTGGGGACAAACCACCCAAAAAAGGACAGTCCGGTTTGAAACAGGACGATTGGCCTGCCTAGCACTGTATGTTACATGCAGTTGACTCCTTGTGGGTCTTTCAGATGAGACCTTAAACTGTGATCCTGTCAGCTCTACACTTTTTTAAAATACCCTGTTGTCCTTGGCCATCATTCCCCTTCCCCCACACTGCATACCAGTTGTCCCCACCCCAGAGGTGGCTGCATTTCAGTGGTCTTATGTACATACAGGCTTTAAATTCTGACCAGTTTTCTCTCATTACAACTGGTTATTGTATTCCTGATTTGTCTTTTGTCTTAGATTGCCTGGTCCTCAGGGGCAGGGACTGTCTTTGTGTTCTGTGTTTGTACAGCAGCTAGCACAGTGGGGTCCTGGTCTGTGTTTGGGGTCACTAATAATAGCAATTGCTGAGGAGGCAGGGCAGGAAAGCTGCACCAATGTAGAGGCATTGTGTTTTCAGGCTGGGGTTATCGACGAGGACAGCGATGCATAGAGTTATTATGGCTCTCTCAGACGTAGCAGCCATGAGTAGGGAGTGTCCATCCTGGAGGGGGTCTCTGGGATCTCTGGCTTTACCTTTCCCCCTCCCTCCCATATCAGAGCCAGCTTCTTTCTGGATGAGGCCATGCATGGCCCTGCCTCCTGAAGTGACCAGGGCTGCTCTCGGATCGGGCTGAGCTGGGGTGAGGGTCGCTCTGGGGGTTCCTTCCCACAGGGAGGAAAGGAATATCCTCTTGGCCAGCTTCAAAAGGAGACGGCAGGTGGCCCTGGTCCGCCCCACCCCAAGCCCAGGAGGAGAGGCCTCCCACTCTGACTGCCCCCTCCAGTGCAGTAGGTGAGCCCCCCCACTAAATACTATATCAGAGAGTCAATATGAGACAGGGAGGAGATGCAGGAGGTCAGGCTAGAGCAGGGGTTCTCAAACTGGGGGTCAGGACCCCTCAGGGGGTCGCGAGGTTATTACATGGGGGGTCGCAAGCTGTCAGCCTCCACCCCAAATCTTGCTTTGCCTCCAGCATTTATAATGGCGTTAAATATATTTAAAAGTGTTTTTTAATTTATAAGAGGGGGTCGCACTCAGAGGCTTCCTATGTGAAAGGGGTCACCAGTACAAAAGTTTGAGAACTACTGGGCTACATAATCACAGCGGTCTCTTCTGGCCTGAAATATCCCTGAATGGAGAAGCTGTGACCCAGATGGCATCCCCTGATCTAGAATCCTCCTCTGTAATACACTCAACTGGCCACTAGATCTCAGCCACTCTCCAGCTACTGCGCTCTCCATCACTCGGTGACCTCCCTCCACCAACAGTGACTTGTCAGTAACAGACACACTCACATCCCAGTGTGGCCCCGAAACCCCGCAGGACACAGAGCTAATAGTTCCAGAGCTCAAGAGTGACTGGGTTTTAGTGAAACCAGTACATCTTTATGGACTAAGATAGAGCACTGGCTACCAGCAGTGAAGCACATGCTCTAGCTCTGCTCTGAATGAAGTTCTGTGCCAGGTAACCCCTTCCGCAGCCCCTCGGGGCTGCTCCAGCTGAAATGCTTTGAAATGGACAAAGGTCTGAATAAATCTGCTCCTGTGGTCTCCGACTGGGGCCAGAATGACAGTCCAAAATTGGAGCAGCAGCAATGCAGACTCTTCTCAGTCCCAGCCGTTTTATCAGCATCCCTGCTCTGATGCGGGTCTGGCATGTGTGTGTATTTGTGTGTGTGTGTCTGGCGGGGAAGGGGTGTAGTTTGCTCCTTGGGACTATAGTTCACACAGCTGAAAAGGGGAGACTAGAAAAGGTAAAAGACAATTACAGAGAGGAATCTGGCCAAGGAAAGAGATGGGAAACCAAGAAGGAAAAACTTCCAGACTGCAGGAAACAAAGGTGAAGTGCAGGAGAGAGCACGCAGCATGCACAGAATGCGCACAAAGCGCCAGAGAGAGAGAAGAGGGGACGAAGCGATTGCAGTGATTTACTGAGCTCCTACAGGCTCTGTGCAGTCCCCAAAATAAAGATGGTGCCTGCCCCAACGCCTGATGGGCTGAGTACAAATGAAAAAACAAACAAGGAACAAAGAGTGCAACAGAAGAAAGCAACGTGGAAGCCAGAGGAGGTGGCGGGGGGAGGGCATGGGAAGAGCACTGTAAGAAGAAATATAAAACAAACACAAAGCAACAGAATTCAAACAGGTTAAAGTGAGTCTGACAAGGAAGGCACGTGGGGTCCATTCTGAGTCCCTCCAAACCTGCACTGAGCACAGGGATGGGAGAGAGAAGCAAAGGTAGCTCTAAGCTAGCTGTGCACTCCCTGTGTTCTAGGGGCATCTCAGGTCCTGCCTGGTATAAGTTAGAGCAGCCCCAGGGTAGAGGGCCCCTCTCTCCCAGTGAGTTCTGCTGGCCACCTGGCAGCTGCAACAGCGACAACGGAGAGCCACGCTAATGCATTGAGGTACTTTCCCTCTCAGTGGTGCCAGCTGCAGGGTGAAGCCTGCTATGACTGTGCTCTTCTGAGCATGGACAAAGCTCGTCTCCATTTCTGTTCCAGCGGCCAGCTTTGACCCTAAGAGAAGAAAGAGCAAAGGCAGCTGCCGAGGAAGGAGAGAGACCAAAGGACAAGGAGAGCTGACAACGGAGCTGACACAGGGATCCCACTACTTTTACACCAAGAAACATAGGCTACCAAACACCACACAGTTTGCCTTCTAGTGGCTTAGTCTCTTGGTAAAGTGAATGCTCCCCATTCCTTGGAGTGTCAGGCCTTCGCTCACCATTCAGCACAGCAAACTGCTCACTCTAGCATACGCTATTTAATTTTCAAATGTGGTCAGACTTAATCCCACTTGGTACCTGTTGCCTACGGTGCTTTCCAGGTATAAAGTGCTTTTCCTACAGGGCTCGGCAGCCCTGAAACACAGGCTGCTGATTTACGTGCCTGTATATGGCTCTAGGGGCCTGGTTTTCGGCCTGCAGGTCTAATCCTTCCTTAGAGACACCCAGACAGCTCTCACGGACTTCTGAGACTAGCAATGTGCCCACGGAAGGTTTTAGAGAGCATCATTGTAGTGGGTTCTCACCTTAGCAGATCTGAAAATCAGGCCACTGGTGTTTGGTAGTGGCCTAACTTGTGACTCCCATGTTTGAAAATGTTGGTCATAGTGTGTAGATTAGAGTGAGAAGAGAGGAAAATCCACTGTGGTTTTGAGAGAGCATTAAAGACAAGCTTCTGGTTTTTTGGGCTTCTTTGTGGTGTGTGAAGGAAGAATGAATCTGGGGAATTTTCTCAGAACAAGTTGAATATTTCTTTTCCCTGCTTGTTTTTTTTTCCTTGGAGACATCAGTCTTGCTTTCGTTCATTTGGTTGCTGGAGCCCTGTGCACTCACATAGGAGCTTTCTGAGCACTGCTCAAGGGGCCGAGGTGTTGAATCTTTCACAAGACATGTTTCCTTCCAACAGTTTGTCAGGCATTCAGATGAAGAGGTTGAAACAGAGAAACCAAACCCTAAAGCTTTTGAAACCGTCCAGTGTAAAAACCCTTCCCTTCCATACCTCAATGCCAGTTTTACTCATCACTTGTGATGTTCTACTCCTGCAAGTTCTCCGGTCATCAATCAAGTCTTCTCTTGCTTTTTTTTTTTAAAAAAAAAGCACTAAACAGCCTCTTTTCCTTAAAAGAAGAACTTCAGGCCTCCTTCATGCACCACAAATGAACACAATAGGGCACAGATTGGTTCCAAGGCCCATGCCAAGATCCCTAGACCATGACTCTCGTGGGCTTCACAGCAGATTTTTTAGGGGGGCTTGGGGCAAGAGACACCAGCACCACTGAGTTCAACTAGGGAGTTAATTGAATTTTCTCCACCTTGACTTAAACTCAGCCTGTGTAAAACATCACACTGCAATGATTCTGGATCCCTCTTTTGGACTTCACGTCTCCAGATTCAGCAGCCTGAAGCCTCATACCCCAGCCTGAGCTTGACCCACCAGATGGCTTGTGCCAGAAGCAGATGGTTGCATTCTCCAGCCAGTGGAGACATGGATATCTTTTCCCCTTTCACAAGAGAGGCAGAGATATATTGCAGTATCACCTGGAGGCCAATCAGACTGGGCCCTCATTATGCTAGGTGCTGTACTGTCTTGTAGTAACTGACAGTCCCTGCCTCAGACAGCTGACAGGTTATCCCCAGGGACTTTTCAGTCAGGACCGGCGGGGAGGGTCCTTAACTGAGGAGCTCCATTCTGGTGGTGATGGTCTGTCAGAGTCCTTTACTGGTGCCTTCAGAGTACCCTTAAGTCTCAGCTGGCCTAGCTTTGTCTTCTTTAGGGTCCCTTGCCTTGATTTGCATGTCCAGTCCCCTGATGACTAGCTGGGAACTGATCTGTTTGGAACTGGGGCTGTTGGAGATTCTATCTCACTGTCAGTATCTGACTCCTTTCCTTTCCTTTCCAATTTGTAGGCTCTGGAGTCTGGGAAGGCCTGAAACCAGCATCCTGTTTTACAGGCACAGTTCATAGTACTTGCCCATCTTCCTATCTGCTTTTCTTGCCCCACCAGCTCACTCAGTGTCGAAGTACTAGAAACAGCACCTGTGATTAAATAGGAACAGCTAGTGGGGGTACAAAACTGCAACCACAGGCAAGTTCTCAAAATCAGCCCCTTGACATTTGGCATTTGGTCTTCAAGCCTCTCCATGAATGGAAAATGGCACACGATCCATAGCTGTTAAATAAAGATGCATGCTGTTGCCAGAGCTGCAGCCCCTTCTCTGCAGAGGACTGTCATGCCATCGATACATAACAGGGAAGACGCTGTTTCACTTTTTAGATACTCACTCAAACACCACAGCTAACCGATGTATGTTGTGCTGAAGCTGCCTGTGGGCATGCCTACTCTTTGAGCTGGAAGGTGAGAATTCCAGGTCAAGGAGACATACCTCTGTTAGCTTTGACTGAGCTAGCGCACTAAACCTTCAGCAGAATGAGCGGTGGGACGTGGGAGGGACTAGCCCTCCGAGTACGTACCTATGGGCCCAATCAGGAAGTCTGTGTTGATAACCACCATAGAACAGCCTTTCAGAGGCTTGGATCTGTGCACAAGTCTACCATCGCTTAGAGAAGGACATTTTGGGGACTTTGTATGTGCGTGGGATGAGTGGAGATTTTGTCATTCTATAGATCAGGGGTTGGCAACCTTTAAGAAGTGGTGTGCTGAGTCCTCATTTATTCACTCTAATTTAAGGTTTCGCGTGCCAGTAATACATTTTAACGTTTTTAGAAGGTCTCTTTCTATAAGTCTATATTATATAACTAAACTATTGTTGTATGTAAAGTAAATAAGGTTTTTAAAATGTTTAAAAAGCTTCATTTAAAATTAAATTAAAATGCAGAGCCCCCCGGACTGGTGGCCAGGACCAGGGCAGTGTGAGTGCCACTGAAAATCAGCTTGTGTGCCCCCTTTGGCACACGTGCCATAGGTTGCCTATCCCTGCTATAGATGATGCAGGAAGATGGCTTGGGAATCTGAATATTTAGAAGATGATTCTTTTAATACCTGGTACTGGAAGCAGCATGATTGAAGTAGCTGAGCACTCTGGCTTCCATCCAGCACAGCACTTCAGGAGCAAAACAGCTCTCTTGCTTTGCTGGATCGGGCCCAGCCCTTAAATCAGAGACGTGGGAGGAGAAGATTTGGCTCGGGCTGCCCATTCTGCTACTAACTGTGTGTGTGAAATGAAGCTGGCTCCCTGCCTCAGTTTCCTCTGCTATGAAAACACTTGCCTTTAGAGGGTTGAGATCTTTGCACCCAGTGCAAAGTCATACGGCTTACATTAGGGGTAGTAAACAGAAGTCTAAAGGCACTGATGCTCATGACACTCTGCTCTTTGTCCCATTGGCTGCACACTCTCTCTCCAAATATGACAAGCTCCATTCGTGCATGAATCAAATATAAACTGAGGAGCCGTCTTACTCCTAGTTAATAGTGCACTGCTTGTTACAGAGGACCTGTTTACCTTGGATGTTAATGAGTCCATGATCTAGTATCCAAGAGGCCACAGGGGGAGGGGGGGGAGGGGAGCGGCGAAGGAGGGGTAGTAGCTGCTGTGAATACTGTTCTGTTTGTGCTGCAATAAAGGAGCATTCGTGACTGTCATGTTGTAGAAGCTGCTGTGGTACCTGTAAAATATCTGTGGGTTTTTTTCCTTCCCCCCACTCTTGAACAGTGCATTTCTCCAGGGCCTGGTCTAAGGGCAGGCAGCTTTCATCACAGAGAACTACTAGGGCAGCAAAAGACTGAAGCAAACCTGCTGCTCTCTCTTCCCTCGTCTGGGCACTTACGGAAAGCCAGGTAAAAACATCTGTTTGTTGCAAGGCTGCCTTCTCATCGAGCATCAAGGGGGTTAGTTTTCCAGCACATCAGAAACCTTGCCACCCAGTTTCATAAAAAACATGTCCATGGATCAGCCATTTAAAATCCTCCAGGTGCCCATGTGAAAATAAAAGCCGACACACAGGGCAGCATCAGCTTATATACATACGTGTGTGTGTGTGTATATAGATAGATAGATAGGTAGATAGATATGTATGTGCTTACAGAGCCAACCAGTCTTAGTCAGACTGTTTATGCAGCATTTCTCACCCTACTGCACTGGCTCCCTGATGCACCTAGCTAGTCTATATTTACACATCCTGTTATTTTAGATGGTATTCCCCCAACCTACTTGTTTATCTCATCCTCCTGTCACATCTTGTATCAGGCCCAGATCCTCAAAGGTATTTTGTCTCCTAACTTCCACTGAAATTACTGGAAGTTAAGAACCTAAATACCTTTGAGGGTCTGTGTCTAAGCTCTTAGGGGCAGGGATTGTCCTGTACAGGGCCGGCTCTAGGCACCAGCAAACCAAGCAGGTGCTTGGGGCAACACATTTTCAAGGGCAGCAGTCTGGCCATTTTTTTTTTGCTTCCGGCAGCAAAAGCCTAGAGCCGGCCCTGGCGGCAGCAGCAGCGCGGGGGGTGCCCTGGGGCCACTGCGGTTCGCGCCGTGGGGGAGCAGCACCCACACCTTGTGGCTGGGCCGGGCAGGCTTCGAGTTGGGGACACTCAGGCTGGGGGACACCCCACGGGGCACACGGAGCTGCCTGCAGGTGCCACAGGGCAGCCGCCCCCCAGCGCTGCAGCTGGGGCTGGGCGAAGCGGCCCGAGCCACCCAGGGACTGTGGCAGGGCAGCCAGAAGCAGCAGCAGTGGGGCCATAGAGGGCGGGGCGCTGCCGTGCGGGGCCCGCGTCCCGCTCTCTGGGGCTCCGCTGCCTCTGGGGCTACCCTGCCCCGGCTCCTCCATCCCCTGTCAGGGCAGTCCCCCGGCTCTGCCCTCCCGGGTCCCGTCCGGTCCTGGAGGCAGGAGCCCTGGATGGAGGGACCCTGGGCTGAGGCGCGGCCAGGGAGCCCCGCTGCTTACCCTGACCCTGCCAGTGCCGGACCGGCTGGAGGTGGGGGGGGAGCGGGCAGAGTCATCACTGGTGGGGGGGAGCCCAGGGCTGGGGCGGCAGAGGGTGCGCGTGGGGGGGGGAAGAGAGCCCAGGGCTGGGGTGGGGAGCAGCCAAAATTTTTTTTGCTTGGGGCGGCAAAAAACCTAGAGCTGGCCCTGGTCCTGTACTGTGTGTTTGTGCATTGCCTAGCACAATGGGAGGCCGTTCAGTGCTTCTGCAATGTAGCTAATAATCAAAGTGTTTTATGAACCCCAAATCCGTAAAACTGCACAATCCCTTTGAATAAACTGGAAACCAAAACTTTCAGGAGTTATATTCTGCTAAGGCATAGGAGGCCTAGTTAAACAAAAAAAAACGGGGGGTACTAAAGTTGCACTTGTGCAGCAAGTAAAGAGGTAATTTTAGGGTTACCATACGTCCGGTTTTTCCCGGACATGTCCAGCTTTTCGGCAATCAAACCCCCGTCCGGGGGGAATTGCCAAAAAGCCGAACATGTCCGGGAAAATGCCGGCTGGGCACTTCCCCTCCCACGGCTGCTCTGCTCCTCCCCTGACTCTTCGGCTCTGTTTAAGAGCCGAGCTGCCCGAGCGCTATGGGCTCCAGGCAGCCCCCTTGCCTCCGGACCCCAGCCGCCGGCCGGGCACTTCCCCTCCCGGGCTCCGGCGGCACAGGGTCCGGAGGCACGGGGGCTGCCTGAAGCCGGTAGCGCTGGGGCAGCTCGGCTCTTAAACAAAGCAGAAGAGTCAGGGGAGGAGCAGAGCCTCTGGCCGCGGCGGCTCTGCTCCTCCCCGACTCTTTGGCTCTGTTTAAGAGCCGAGCGCTACGGGCTTTGGGCAGCCCCCATGCCTCCGGACCCTGCGCCGCCGGAGCCCGGGAGGGGAAGTGCCTGGCCAGGGGCGCAGGGTCCGGAGGCATGGGGGCTGCCCGAAGCCGGTAGCGCTCGGGCAGCCCGGCTCTTAAACAGAGCCGAAGAGTCAGGGGAGGAGCAGAGCCTCTGGCCGCGGCGGCTCTGCTCCTCCCCTGACTCTTCGGCTCTGCTTAAGAGCCGGGCTGCCCGAGCGCTACCGGCTTCGGGCAGCCCCCATGCCTCCGGACCCTGCGCCTCCGGAGCCCGGCTGGGGGCGCAGGGTCCGGAGGCATAGGGGCTGCCCGAAGCCCAAGCACTACCGGCTTCACGGTTTGCCGGGCAGCCTCCAGACCCTGCGCCCCCAGCTGGGCGCTTCCCCTCCCGGGCTCCAGCTGCACTGGGGAAGCGCCGGCCGGGGGTGCAGGGTCTGGGGGCTGCCTGGTAAACTGTGAAGCCGGTAGTGCTCGGGCAGCCCTTTCTGCGTGGCTGGGAGTGGGAGGGAGGAGGGGGCGGAGTTAGGGCGGGGCTGCGGGTGGGAAATGGGCGTGGCCAGGACCCCGTGGAGGGTCCACTTTTTTTATTTGTTAAGTATGGTAACCCTAGGTAATTTACACATGCAAACTCTGCACTACTCACACAAATCAGGGAATAGTGTTGCCAAATCTCACAAGATTTTATGTTTTACTAAACAGCTCTCCAGCTCCTGGAGTTATTTGATTACATGAGAATCTCAGCTTTCATTTAAAAAAAAGTTTCTAGCTCTCGTGCTGCAGAGAAAAGCTTGGAAATGTGACCCAGGTGCTCCAGAAAAGCTCAGAAAACAGAAGGCAAAGAAAAAGATCCCAAATTGTTTTGTTCATTCTAAATCACATGATTTTTTTTTTTATGTTTGGGGTTGGCAATTCTGAAAGAGTAGTTTCCCTGTTTGTGCCTCTCTCTACTGTGACCACATTTGGGGCACTGGTTTTTGAAATTGAGTCCCCTAGTGTTAGAGCAGAGTCCTAGGTAAATTGATGTGGTTTCCACATTTCTGGGAAAGACTGGCTGATGAGAAGGTGGCTATTTTTGGTGTGGGGGGGAGGTTACTCAAACTGGGACATTAAATAGCAAGCAAAGTCTTTATACACCTATAAAATGGATACACAAGTTGGCAATAGCTAGAAATATCCATGTTAAGGGAGATCGCAATATTGTTGTAGCTGTGCTGGTCCCAGCATATTAGACAGACAAAGTGGGGGATGTAGTATCTTTTATTGGACCAGCTTCTGTTGATGAGAGAGACAAGCTTTCGAGCTTACACAGAGCTCTTCTTCAGGCTAGTAGAGACACAGTCCATCCTTAATGCACAGCATAGGCTATTTTCTCCCTCATGAAGGATAACTTAGGGAGTGACTCAAACCATTAGCTTTAAAGCTTTCTGCATAAACAAAAAACCTAGCATAAAATCTGAAATCTGTACTGTGTGTGTCAACTTAAACATTACAGAGGCAGGTTGTGCTGGGGATTGATCCTGCTTCCACTGAAATCAATAGGAGTTTTGCCAAGACTTGAATGGCAGCATTGTAAAACCTAAGGGGTAGTGCTGCTCCTAGGCTATGTTTTGTACGTTTGTTTTTCTCTAAATACATAAATAATAGAGCAACGTTGGGCACGCGGCTTGCCAGGGTAAGCACCCTGGCGGGCCGGGCCAGTTTTATTTACCTGCTGACGCAGCAAGTTTGGCTGATCGCGGCCCCCCCACTCGCCGCGGTTCGCCGTCCCGGGCCAATGGGGGCAGCGGGAAGCGGCGCGGGCGAGCGATGTGCTGGCCTCAGCTTCTTGCCGCCCCCATTGGCCCGGGACGGCAAACCGTGGCCAGTGGGGGCCGTGATCAGCCGAACTTGCCGCGTCAGCAGGTAAATAAAACTGGCCCGGCCCGCCAGGGTGCTTACCCTGGCGAGCCGCGTGCCAAACGTTGCCGACTCCTGTAATAGAGATTGGCCCAAACCAAATCCCCAGGACTGAATAACCCAGAATCTGGTGACAGCCAGAGCCAGACCTGAACTATGCAGCATGCATCTTGCTGTAAATATTATTGATAAGAACAAAAAATATTTGATACTCTATAATATCTGACAATCAATTCCTCCTCCACCTACCTGCCAAGACTTGAGTCCAAGGCTCTGGGCCCAGTGCTCTTCAGTTGCCCTGGAGTGTAAATCCAGAGTACCTCTACTGAAGTCACAGGAATTGTTCTGGGTTTAGCTCAGGGTAGCAGAAAGCTAGGAAGCTCTCTCACAGATACACAGCAGAAAGCAGGAGAATGCTCTGCTTTAGGGGATGGCTGCACTGCAGCATGTTTCGAGGTACCAGACCTAGCTTTGATCTTGCTAGCTCAAAGCCAGCTTGAGTAACAATAGCAGTGAAGCCATGGCAGCAAGGGCAGCAGCATAGGCTCGCCCTGCCTGCCCAGAACGCTGGGGACATAGTTGGGCAGATGCCACCCATTCTGCCATGGCTTCACTGCTAGGGTTACTTGAGTTAACTAGATCAAAGCTAGCTCAGGAATGTCTACGTGTATGGCAGTCACACCACTGACTGCAGTGTGGAGATTGCCTTAGGGCAGGGCTACATTTACTTTACGGGGGTGTATAGAGTACAGACACTGCATGCCCAGCTGTACAGTTATAAATAGCAGCATAGGCGGTGAGGCACTGTTTAGGTGAGTAGAGAAGCATGCCCCACACACCTGAATCCCCAGGGTATATACCCTACCCGGTTCTCTACATGCCCAAGCACTTCCTCGCACATTTGCACTGCTGTTTTTAGCAGTATAGTGTCCCACTGCCTCCTCACTACAGTAGCCTTTTCCTGCTGTCTCCTCCATGTCAATGTCTTTCCCTGTTGCTGGAGCCTTTCACTGCAGCCTGTAGCTACACCTATAGTGCCTATACGTTGCTGTGAGCGTGGACATAGCCTTTGATGCACTCTTGCAGTGAGACTCTGGACTTTGCAAGGAAGTGGAGAAAGAACTTTATTTCCAAGTCTCTTCTTTTAGAGTGCAACTTGCATGTGCTTACAGCGCATTGTAGGTCTCTCCTACTGTGTGTTCTGCCCTCGTTTTCTCTCCAAAAAATCTTTCCATTCACCTTTGTGTTTCTTGGCTTCCATTGGTTTCAGAGGGACATGCCAAGCTGGGTTTCCAAATGTGGGAATCCTAACAGGATGCTCCAGTCAGCATGCAGGCTCAGCGTTGCCTGTTTCACATGCCTAGATCACCGTGTGTGGAGATGCAGGGTCTGGGCTCCTTGTCTAACAGTCCAATGTGCACTGGGCTGCAGTGCTAATGAAGCTGACTCTGGGGGGTTTTCAGAGTGTTCTGGCTGCTGCAGGAGACTGCCTTTCCTGGGGGAAACTAGGGTTCTGTTGACTGTCAAGGGCCCCATCCTGCCAGGATCCCAGTGGAGCTGAAGGCGCCCAGCACCTTGCAGACAGGGAGGCTGCCCAGGTGTCCCAGTTTTGCCAATCCCAGCGAAAGTGCCATTTTAATAAGAATGTTACATATGAAGCGCTGAGTGGCTTCTGCCCCAACAGCCTCAGCACAAACCAGCCCCTGAAAAACCAAGTGGTGCCAGTCAAGGGGGAAGAATGAAGGGGCTAAACACAGGAAGAATCATTCAATGTAATGGTTAGGCTGGCTGATCTCTCTCCCCACCTGGACCTCCAGGCTGCTCCCTCCCGCCCCCGCCCCATTGGCTCAGCGGTGTGTGTGCTGGTTTGTCCCTTCTCCACTGAGCTGATGCAATGTGCTGCCCAGTGGGGTCAGCCTGGCACAGCCATTTGGAGCACCCAGGCTGCGCTGTGCCCCAGCGCATCGAGGGGGCGCACTCTGGGCCCCAGCAGCTGAACCGCTAAGGTTCCTTATAGGGAAGGTGTGGGCATAAGGCCCAGGGAGGTTTGAGTGGGTCTCGCAAGGTCAGGAGAAGTCAGTTGCAAAGCTGGGGATAAGCTCTGGGATGAGACCTGGCCCCACGGAAGTCAGTGGGAATTTTGCCGTTGACTTCCATGGAGCCAGGATTTCCACCAGCAGACCTGTCTCCCAGCCCAGCAGGCAGAAGTATCGGGAAGAGAAGATGATCATGACCTGTTCCCAAGATCCTCTGGTGAGGGGCACATAAAAAACTCCAGGGGGACACCTGCTACCCTGTTCCTGCCCTCTGTAGCTGATCAAATCCTCCTGACCCATAGCCCTGGCATGTGGGGACCTGACTCCTTTCCCTTCTTGGTTCTCAGGTTGATGTCCCTCAACCCTGTGAGAGCCAAAGCCCCCGATCCTGCCTTCTGTGGCCTCGTCGTAGCAGGTTTGGTTTTTTCTTTGAAGCTCTTGGTGCAATGGCCGTGGGGCTCCCATCCTGAAACATTCGCTCTTCTCTGCAATTAGCAGCTCTATGTGCTCAGGGCAGGGAGCAGCCAGCTCTGAACTCCGCCTCAGGTGCTTTGTGCTGCTCCTTTGACAGAGATCTTCGAAGGTATTTAGGCACCAAACTCAATGGAAGAGCTGCTACTATACAGCAACCCGGAGCCTGCTCCACCTCCTCCTTCTCTCCCTGGGCCGTGCACCCCCAGCAAGTGTGATCAGGCTGCTGCCCTCCTGCGCTCAGCCACAGAGCGGTTAGGAGCTCACTGACAGCTTCTCCTCATTGTCACCAGTTGCCCCTGGATGTGGAGGGCTGCAAAGCAGGCAGATGTATGGGAACGCTTCTTCATGGCATGTAACCAATCTGTAGGCAGTGTTAGGTAACACCTGTTCTGGGGGTTGGTGAACATGGACCGTCATGCTGCACATGTCTGTACAGTGCGCGCACACACACACACACACAGCTAGGAGGCTGGGTTTGGCTAGGTCAAAGTTTTCAAAAGTGGCCCCTGATTTTTCATGCCCATCCAGAACACCATGTGCAGGATTCTCTCCAATGCTGAGCACCCACAGTTCTGTCTGAAGTCAGTGGGAGCTACAGATGCTCGACACGTCTGAAAATCAAACCCCCAAAACAGGCACCAAACAACAGCAGCTCCTTCAGAAAGTTTGGGCTCTCGTATTTAGAGCTGAGGGCTGAGTCAGGGCTCCTTTCCTGGCTGTGTCTTGATCCTCATCAGCTTGAGCAAATACTGGGCAGCCACACAGAGCTAAGTGTTGCCATCCTGCGCACACATGAGCGTTCAAAGTCTAAAAGGGCATTCAGTGGCGTCTTCCAGACACAGCATTTGAGGTGGCTCCAGCCTTTGCCTGCAGAGCATGCATGGGAGTGAGCCACACTCCAGCCTGCAGCAGGAAGTTCCATTCATGGCCCTGAACTGCAGCTCTGGGTTTATTACCCACCGGAGACTCATTGACTGACCCTTGGGAAGGATGCCAGGACAGCACACGCGCTGGAGCAGGCAGAGCTGTGGGGTCTGTCCACTGCGGGAGAAGAGAGATTGCGCCTCAGGCCACCCATACATGCCTTCTCTTAGAAGAGGGTGGTGGTGGTTGTCGTCCCATGTGTAGGATGGGAAATACCATTTGGAAAAAGCATCATTCAGGGTTCATCCATTGCCCAGAAAAGAGCCCCTGAGCCAGGCCCTGCTTTTGGGTTCTGCTAGCATTCCTATTAGTCTCCCCCAGTGACAGGAGCATTAGCACAGACGGTATTGTCCTTTAGCCACGGCATCCACCCCTCTGCTTAGGGTAGGTGCAGATGATGCAGTGGTCAAACGCCAGCCCCCTATCGACCCTCCCACTCCCACCATTGCTACTGTGGCTGGAGGGGCATTGGGGGAAGGAGGGCAACTGTACGTGATCTTGAGAAAAATGCTTGTGTACGACCTCTGTGTGGGTGGATGAAAGGGAAGATATGAGAGCAGATTTCAGATGTAGTGGTGGATATATGTACATGCCATCATGGGCACATGGGCAGTTCCAAAAAGAGGAACTACAACAAGTTAAATGACCCTTGTTAACCCAAAATAACAAGACTTCCCATCATGTGTCAGGAATAAACATGACAGCAATGGGGGGCACTCAGATGCCACGGTGATGGGCACTCCAAGAACCTAGGAAAACAGGTAGCAACACCAACCCCATCCATCCCCCCGGCAAAATCCTGAGGACAAATGAGCACCACACCATACCTTGATGCTCAGGCTCTCCCGGCCCAGGG
The DNA here is from genome assembly GCF_027887155.1 of Malaclemys terrapin pileata. Taxonomy (NCBI): domain Eukaryota; kingdom Metazoa; phylum Chordata; order Testudines; family Emydidae; genus Malaclemys; species Malaclemys terrapin. The sequence continues at coordinate 46,309,303 of NC_071512.1, read as the reverse complement.
AAGGGAAGTAAGTCTCAGAGTCGGGGGCCCACCACAAATAACGCTCTGCCCCTGATGGTCCAATTCAGTAAGAGCTGGCTCAAGAACATCAGTGAAAGCTGCCATGGTGGAAACAGGGAGAGCCGAGAAGCAAGCCAGGAAACCGCAGCTAAACTGTGTTTCTCCCTCCAGAGAGGCTCTGGACCAGGCCAGCACTTCCAGACAAGCCCATCTCGCCCCACATTTCGTACCCCTCAAAAATCCTCCACTACACCTCGCTCTGCTCCCTGGGAGAAGAAGAAGAAGACGAGGGCAGCAAGCTGCAGGAGCCCAGGGACTGCAGATGAAGCACTATCTGGACAGCAATTTGATTTGCTAGGGCTGGGACAGCTGGGAAGCAGGGAGAACCTGGCCCACCTGGCTGGATATCATGGTATAATTGTTCCCTCTCCTGTACCAATGACAGTGGCTGAGTCGTCATTTGGCCTTCTCCAGACCCCTACCCCAACGTGATGGTTTATGATTGAATTCCAAATACAGATCTTTGGCTCACAGCAAATTTTCCTCCTTTTGTCCTGCTGACGCTGCCCAGTGAGATATACAGAGGCACCCTGCTTCACAGGTCAGGGCTGCTCCCTTTGGTAGCTAGGAACCTAGACAAATGGCCAGGAGCAATGGGGGACTCCTTACATACTCCCCCTGCTCAGACTGAAGCCTATAGGACAGGTCTGCCACCACCCACCCATCCGCCGCATTAATACCTGTAGACGTCGCCACTACTGACAGTTTATTACACAGTCATAGTGGGGCTTAGCACTTATCCCTGTTAGAGCAAAACCTCGCCTGTTCCTCTGGGATGGGAGGAGCCATTGCGGAGCAGACAAAGAGAGGAACTCTGCACCCCTTTGCTGAGCTTCATGGCAGTTGCACATAGCTCTGGGTGGGGTGGTTGGGACTGGGATTATGCCTCACTGCTGGCCACAAATTTCAGAGAGAGAGTGTGGGGACTCCAGGAGACCTGGCTTTGCCACTGGCCTTCTGGGTGACCATGGGCAGTCACTGCCCTGCTTTGGGCCTCAGTTTCCCCATCTGTAAAATGGCAACAATGAGTCCCTTAGCTCTTTTTTACGAAGCACTTTGAGCGCCCCAGAGGAAAGAGGCTACATAAGCACGAGGTGGTAATAGAAAGCTAGCGTGCAAGGATGGGCTGCAGAGTTGCCTGACACCCGTTCCGAGGGTTCAGGTGTTGATTCCCTCCCCTCAGCTCCTCTGGCATTCCCTGCCCCAAGCCCATTTAGTCACGCTGCATGGGGAAAAAAGAGGGAATTTCACCCAGGTTGAGTGAGCAATTGGGTGAATGATCGTACCATCCTGGGTCTTCTATTTAACAAGGCACTGGACTCTGCCACTGTGCCATGCGACTGCTACCGTGGTCCTTTGCATTGAGAAGAAGTCGCTCTTCAGTAGCTAGTTTCATTTTAGTCCTAGAAGGTGCCTGCTGTGAAAGTCTGATGACAAATTGTAATTGTGATATGCATATGGATCACTGTCAGGCAGTGACCTTCCCATTTGATGGCTATGTCCGTGCCCTCTCAGAAAGGCGTGCCATGGAATTGTGTTGCTGTGAACCTATGAATATTTTAATCTTCTGCTCCTTTAAAAATGTCTGGCTGTAATACTAGAAGGGGGAGGGGTCTGGAATTTAACTAGCTGTGAGTGATCCAGGCATCCAAGTGGAGCTCTTTGAAGAGCAAAGTATCCTGGCCACTGCACCACGTTTCTAATAAAAAAAAAAAAACGACTTTAGTTGTCTGCGCTGACTCAAGTATACTGGTTTGTGTCATTCCTGGCCTGAGATAAGCAACTGTGTAACTGACGTTGGTGTCGTAAGGAATTAGGTTAAGAAATAATCAACCTAGACCGTTGTTACTATCTAATGTTACATTGTGGTAGTGCCTATAGGCACCTAGGTGAGATACACATATATAGTAAATGACAGTTTCTGCTCCAAATGCTTTCAGCCTGAAAGCATTTGAGAATGGTATATTGCACGTGTTACACACATTCTTAACCGACACACACAAGTGCTGACTTCTGGAGAGACAGACCAGGAAATAAAGGCAGCTTAGTTTAGTTAATTGATTATTTATTTGTTTGACTGATTGCATTGACATTCATTGCAATAAGTGCCCAGCGTCTTGCATATGAATGAGACTGTTTACAGAAACACTCCGAAGCTGCATGTTTGCAGGACTGAATAGTTCTGCCTCTCTCACAATAAACCCAGCCAGTCGCTTCCTGCTATGCTGCATGTGTGTTTGTTCATTTACTATTTACTTAGAATCCAGCTCCAGTGGCACAGAAATCCAGGGATTCCTTTGAGACATCCACACAGGGCAAAGCCTGTGCTCGAGTCAGACAGTTTAGCGGGCTCTTTAAATCTGTTGCATTTGTGCACTAGTGTTCAGCCTCCATATAGACCAAGTTTTCTTCTGACGTGGTCCTGATCCTGAATGCATAATCTTAATTCCTGCTCACGAGCTATCGCTGGCCTGGGCCCAAACACATAAGAGCCTCATGAATTACTTTCAGGAACTGAAAGCCTGAGAAGTGGAAAGACAAACAGTATAAGGAGGGCCAGGTTCTGACGCAGTGTGTACAGAGGAGGGAACAGAACGGGCCCGTTCCATTCTATGCTGCTCTGAAGCAGCCCACCATGTGCCAACTAATGCCAGGTGTGTTACTGCTGCAGACTGGGAGGGGCCCTCCTAAACACTCCCCTCCCACCCACAAACGAATAAAATGAAAAAATCCCTGTAAACTGTGAGCAGCTGTCGTCCTGGGCAGAAAGTCTGAAGGCCTGTCCACATAATTACCAGCATTGTTATACTAGTACAATTAGCCATCTAGCAGTAGCCTAAGTGTGCACCCAGGCTAGTTATACCGGGATAGCTATTGTGGTATAATTATAGTGATACTGGTAAATTTCCCAAGCCCTTAACCATTGAAAATTTATAGAAAATTGATCTAATCTGGCTAGTTTCACAGCCTGTGTAACTTACATTTCTGTGACTGGGGGAAGGGCAGGCATCATTTCTAACTCCCTCTTTCCAGGAGATGTAACAGTAGCCACGGGAGTCAGTGACACTGCCCCCTACCATGTGGCAGGGGTATGATCTTCTGTAACCCTGACCTGTGTAGAGTGACTATGGCCAGGTAATAAACATCAGGCTTTCACCAGCACTCCTTACCCTAATTACATAGTCAATTCATGGCTTTTTATAATCGTGTATGGTTTTATGGTTAAAGCACAGGACTGGGGATCCTGACCTGGTTTGTGTTCAGCAGCCTTCTGTTGTGAGGTTGGGCAAATAATTCACTTGACCGCTGTGTGCCTCAGTTTACCTGTCTGTAAAATAATACCTCCCCACACACATGGGGTGAGCGAGGGAGCAAGGCCAAATTAATTAACATGGAGCTCTTTAGATGGAAGGTGCTGTGCAAATGCAAAGTGGCACAATTAACGTTTGCCATTCTGTAATGGTTTCCAGCCAGGGAGCTTAATGTATTATTAGTAATTAACTCCAGGAGTAAACAGCAGCAGGTTTTGGAGATTTGCATGAGAATTAGAGTTAGTAATCTGCTCTGTCTCTCACTGAAACTGCAGCCAAGACACATGCCAGGAAGGATTCCTGTGGGGATGCAGCAGTAGCTTATTCTAGGTAGGCATTCATACATCCCCAAGAGTTGGTACGTAACTCTGGCTCCTAACACTCAGGAACAAATTACCAGGAGTTGGCCTACAAAACAGGGGCCAGAGCAGGAAATTGCACCGAATGGGGAAACAGTCAGGTCTTATGCACGTGGTAAGTTCAGTTCTTTTTGCAACATTAGTTGTGTAATGTAACGTATCTGATGGGTGTCAACTGCCTAACAGACAGTGAGGTCTTGCTGCCGGGCTAGGGAGGGTCAAAGAAACATTTGACCCTCAGATGCATGCAACTGTCCCATGCTATCAGAGACAGCTGCTGCCCTGGACAGGAACATGCTGTCACAGGCAGTCCATGTCATATCTCCTGCCCCTGGGTGAGGCTGATATGGAAACAGATTCCAGGGGGCTGGCCTGTACCCCTGTTTGAAATGAGTGAGAAGCAATGGTATGTGGAATGCTGTTACACTGTGCTATTCGGCAGGGTAATCTCAGAGCTATACGCAATCAGTGGAAAAGGAGAATGGACATGCTATGAAATATTGCCATATTTGGGTGTATGAAAACGAGAGGGAGTTAGGCTGCCAATGCCCTTCAGTGCCATTGATGACCCCAGCTGTGATCGGAACGAGGCAGGGCACCTCTTGTTCAAAGGTGGGGGAGTTTGTACATCACTGTGATGGCGGCTAGACTCCACACTGTCCCTGAAAGGGTTAAAGGGTGCTGGCTTGCTCAATTAGGACATTGGGTGGCAACTACAGGGCGTGTCAGGGCTAATGATGGCTGAGACCCAGCTGTGGTGGGAGCTGGGTGGTTCGTATAAACTTAAAGGAAGGCTTTGGAACCATATCCTGAGAAGGGATCCCAGGCCAAAGGGCTGGGAAAGCTGTGGCCAGGCTATAGGACAGGAGTGTGTGCCTATGTTGGGCCTAGATGGAGGGGCAGGACTGTAGTGATGGCCTCCAGGGAGGAAGCCCTGGGACTGGACACTGAACAGAGAGAGGGACATGAGCTGAAGGCTTCATCATCAGTATCTCAGCAGATGCGGATTGGTGTAGCGAGTTGGTACCCTGGGATGGATGGGACTGAAAGTGACTTGGCTGGAGGGCCGAGTCACTACCCCAGTACTGGAGCAGCTGTTAGCCAGGGGGCACCAGGGGAGGGGAGCCTGCTAGACTGTCCCCAGCCATGAGAGGCACACCAGCTGGTGAGTCTTTCGCCAATAATCCCCAGGAAGTGTTTTGTCTCCCATAACCTGGCTTGCTGTAAATGCCAACAGCGCTGCTGAGCTTTCGATAGGTGGTAATTATTCCTGTGTTGTGCCCAGAGCCACTCCTAGCTCTGATGTGGCAGTGCCTGGATCGTTCCTGTGCTCTGATGGCCAGCGGTGTCCCTTAGCCTCTCAAGCAGCTACAGGCACAAACCTTTAATCTGTAATTTGCTAGCAGTCTCTCTCCTAGCCAGCCACCATGATTCTTGGTGGCAGTGCCACTCCGCAAAGCAGCGCTGCTTGGAGTTTGGGGGCAGCTCCTCAAATACAGCTCAGCTGCCCCATGTCCTGGTGGGAGCCAAGTTCCGTTTGGGACCCAAAGGGGTTCCTCTGCTCCTCTCTATGCTCTTATGCTGGATGGGGACTGGGTCCATTTGGAGGCGGGGAGTTGGTATCTGACTGTTTCACACCCTGCCCTACATGTTAAGGCTGACTTTGAAATATTCCAACACCCGCCTGCACCCTCTGCTGCTACAGAATCAGAGCAGCTGTAGTAGTGGGAACTACCCGCCTGCTCCAGAGGGATGCCCCCTATAGGGTACCCCACAGGTGCACGCGTATGTGCTTCAGCCTCCGCAACAGCTGCTGCAGAGGAGGAAAGGAGGCAGGGCCCAACTACTGCTTCCCAGAGGGGGAGTGCTGCAAGTACTGCAGTTTGCCTCACTCTTGCCTAGCCCTAGAGCTGCCTCATTGTAGGAGGGGGTTGGGATCAGCTGTCCCAGATGTGATCAGAAATATCTGAAGCATGGGGGGAGGGGAAAGCCTGGCATGACTGAGGCCTCCTGGGCAGGGACTGCACAGAGCCGCTCACCTGTGGGAACAAGACAAGAGACGGGTATCTGCCATGGGGAGTGGGCCCCCTGGTCTAGGGGGCTGGATGCCCTCACCCCTTGGAAGAGTGGAGATGACCCAGTTTGAACAGTGCAAATTAGTTTGCCTTTCTTTTGGAGCCTTCAATGCATTGCTCAGGTTCCTTTAACATAACATTCCCTTGCAAATATGGCCCCAGGGAGGGGCTGCCTGTGAGACAGGAGGATTCCCAGCTGGAAAGGAGCTGGAATCCCAGCTTCCTCTCTGATTGTCTACAATCTCCCAGCATCATCGTTCTGGCGGTATCCTCAGTGGCCTCCAGTCCCTGCTTGCTTGGCCACCTCTCCGTGGACCCTGCCCTGCTCCTATGGTGGTTAACGGAGAAAATTCCCAGTGAAAATAATGGAACTGAGAAGGGGCCCAACGTTCCCACATTTATGGAGCTCTCCTGCCACTGCTGCTAACCCCGAATGCTGAAAAACCAGGAGGTCAACCCAAAAATCTGAGTATGTCCCCAAAAGATTAAACTGTGATTATTATTCTTGGCCTATGTGAGTTTTCCTGAACTCCCCCAGCTCATGCCCAGTGTGCATGTTTGACCATTACAGGGTTACCAAAGCTAGCAGATCTGTAGTGAGGAAGGTGATTTTGGGCCTTCACTGAGATCAAGGCCCCATGGCCAGCTCATGACTATTCCTGTATTCAAAAGGGCCTCCATCTCCTGTTACTGCCACCGGGGCTGAAGCCAGTAAGATAGCAGCCACTTCCTTACAGTCGATCTGCGTGTGTCTGCTACCTCCCACTGTTTTTAGTGATTTTTGAAGCATTGCCCACAGGCAAAATGGCTGCCAGTGTATGGTTGGTGGCGGGGCTGGACACAGGGTTTGTGAGAAGCAGCAGAGACACCCTGCAAGGAAGAGTGGGAGAGGGGGAGCTATAGGCAGAGTTAGAAGATGCAAGGGAAAGGGGGTGCAGGAGGATGGGGGGGGGTCAAGAGGAGGGCCCGGAGAAGGGGGGAGTGGTGCTGGAACTGGGGGAGGAATTGGGGGAGGAAGAGTGCTGCCCAGTTTCTGGCAGAGAGGTGGCAGGGGAGGCAGGGAAGTATTGCTTCTTACAAAAGGTAACCCAGTGCCATATTGTTTTTACTGTGATGTTATTGCTAATATGACTGATCGATAGCAGGTTAAAGTTTAAGCTGTATATCTGTAGCTCATTGACCCCAGCCAATGATATCTAAGTGCGAGTGTGAATCAATTAGTGGTCCTCAAACTGTTTACCATCCAACCCTCCTTTTATCACAGGAAATAACTGAGGAGAGCACCCACACAGGAATAAGAAGTGAATGGCAGGTCCCCTATCCGAGGGGTGAGGAGAGGTGTGCGGTAAAGGTTGGCTTTGCAACCTGAAATTATCCTGCACTCATTGGCAGAGGAGTGTTAAAAGACTAAAGCTCGTGATTTGATGGTTTAAGTCAGTGGTACTCAAGCAGGGGTCTTCAGGGGGTACATCAACTCATCTAGATATTTGCCTAGTATTACAACAGGCTACATAAAAAGCACTAGCGAAGTCAGTACAAACTAAAATTTCATAGAGACAATGATTTGTTTGTGCTGCTCTACATACTATACACTGACATGTAAGTATAATATTTATAGTCCAATTGATTCATTTTATAGTTATATGGTAAAAATGAGAACGGAAGCAGTTGTTCAGTAATAGTGTGCTGGGACACCTTTGTATTTTTATGTTTTGATTTTGTAAGAAGTAGTTTTTAAGCGAGGTGAAACTTGGGGGTACACAAGACCAACCAGAAAGGGGTACAGTAGTCTGGAAAGGTTGAGAGCCACTGGCTTAAGTCTCATGATTATTTGAGGCCAGTCCCATGATTTTGGGGGTTCCAACTCATGATTTTGGATCTCCAGAGGCTGGCCATACCGAATCCCTGCTGAGCGGGGCAGGACTCCAACTGCAGGGGGCCCTCCAGGGGAAAGGCTCTAAAGCTCACTGGCACTGCCCTGCAGCATCCGGTGCCCCTACGTGCTGATGTGACACTGGGGTGTATAAACTCCATCCTACCCCAGACATGAAAGGGTTAATGGACAGAGTAGCTGCCTCCCCAGCTGTGCTTAAATGGTTGACCAGCAACAGTTGGGATAAGAGGCAGCGCTGAGGGCTAACCTGTGTCAGTCAGTAACAGGCTGCCAGTAACCTGCTCAAAGAGCAGGACCAGAAGCCAACTGAGGTGAGACCCTCTGGGGGAGAGAGTGGGGGGACCCTGAGCGGCTTCTCCTTTCCCTGCAGTGTGTGAGCTAGAGGAGAACTAGGGTCTGGCTCTCACGCCCAAAGGGATTTGAGGGCAGCTGGAATTGAACTGGGCTGGTTTATTTCCAAAGGACCTGAGGCTAGGTGAGAGGGGCAGACGATTGACCAAGTGCTGAGCTTTTAGAGCTGATGCACACTCAGGTATATCTCCATTTATTATTATTATGTATCCAATCTCATAGAACTGGAAGGGACCTTGAAAGGTCATTGAGTCCAGTCCCCTGCCTTCAGTAGCAGGACCAAGTACTGTCCCTGATAGTTCCCCCACCCCCAGATCCCTAAATGGCTCCCTTAAGGATTGAACACACAACGCTGGATTTTGCAGGCCAATGCTCAAACCACTGAGCTATCCCTCCTACATAATTAACATTTCTCCCATGCTGCTCTCAATCGCACAGTCTCGCTCCTGGGTCAGTTCCCCACCCTACCACAGATGCTGTGTGTGACCCTGGGCAAGACATTTGGGCAAGATCCTTACAGGTATTTAGCACTTAAAGAGCATGCTGCTTGGGAGAGAATGAGAGCACCATGCATGCTGATTTCTACTAAGGATGCTCATTGATCGAATAGCCAAACAGCAGCACTGTAATTAGAGATGCTAATTAGCCACAAAGGCCCCAATCCTGCAAGTTGTCTGATGTGCTCAGACCCATACAGTGCCCCACTGGTTGTGTCTACATTGCATCTGGGAGCAAGCTTCCCAGCCCAGGTCTGTAGACTTGTGATGGCAGGGCTCCCGCTAGCGTGCTAAAAGCAGCTGTGTAGACAGCGCTTTAACATTGCGGTTCAGGCTCTAAGCCCACCCCAGGTTACAGAGCCCAATGTCTACATGGTTGTCTTTAGTGTGGCATGAACCTGTGGCCCCGGGCTGGGTGGCTGGCTCCTAGATGCAGTGTAGAGAACAGCTGGCAGGAACTGGGCAGCAGTTCCAATCCCAAGTTTGCAGGCTGCTCTAATTGTAACCCCTTGTATAAAATGTTTGGCACTTGGTTGCTTCTAAACTCTTCCTGTAACTCTGGTTGTTCTGGGCTGAACAGCAGCTCTCTAGAGGAGTCTATGCGGGCCATGGGCAGTGAGGAATCACAGGGCTCTGTGTCTCGAGTGCAGCTATTTGCTCTCCAGCTTAGTTTCTGTGGCAACTGAGCCCAGGGCATTTCACTTTCAGTCCTTGTAATCATAGTCTCCCTTTGCAGGAATGTTTTGGGGAGGTTGGCATAGTTCCAAATGCCAGAAGCTTCCATAGATCTGATCAGCCAGAGAAAATGTGTTCCTGCTCTAAAGGGACTCTATTAGCCTGTTTTTCTTATCTCTTTCCAAATTCTGTTAATGGTCTACGGATTGTCTCAAAATAAATCCTTCCCAAAATAACAACCCAGCATTCCTGGACAGCCCTACATGAGCCACTCGGCAAAAACAAGCCAATGTTCACAGCCAACACTTATGAACCACTCTACAATAACAAACAAGCTTTGGCAGCCCAGTGCTTACAAGCAAATGTATAATACCAACTGGTGTCAGGACTTGGGAACCCCCCAAAATTAGAATCATAGAATATCAGGGTTGGAAGGGACCTCAGGAGATCATCTAGTCCAACCCCCTGCTCAAAGCAGGACCAATGTGTCTAAACCATCCAGGTCAGATGGCTGTCCAGCCTCCTTTAGAAAGCCTCCAGTGAAGGAGCTTTCACGACCTCCCTAGGCAGTTTGTTCCATTGTCCAACTGTTCTTAAATTCAGAAGCTTTTCCTGAGATTTAATCTAAATCTGTTGTGCTATAGTTTGATCCCATTGCCTCTTGAACTCCTGCCCTCTGTGGCAAGAGAAAACAACTTTTCTCCGTCTTTTTTTGTGGCAGCCTTGAAGGGGGACATGATAGAGGTCTTCAAACCCTTAATCTCTTTTTCCAAACTAAACATACCCAGTTCCTTCAGCCATTGCTCATATGACTAGCATTCCATCTCTTGCATCATCTTTATTGCTTACCTCTGGATCCTTTCCAGTTTCTCTACCTCCTTTCTATACAGTGGTGACCAAAATTGGACACAGTACTCCAGCTGAGGCCTACCCAGCGCTGAGTAGAGCAGTACTGTCCCCTCCCGTGGCTTCCATGCTATGCCTCTGTTAATACAGACTAAAATTGCAATTGCCTTTTTTTTTAATATTATTATCACAACAGCATCGCATTGCTGGCTCATATTGTGGTTGTGATCCACCATAACTCCTAGATCCTTTTCAACAGTGCTGCTGCCAAGCCAGTTTCCCCCCATTCTGTATTTGTGCATTTGGTTTTTCTTCACTAAGTGTAGCACCTTACATTTGTCTTTGTTGAATTTCATTTTGTTGTCTATAGCCCACTTCTCCAATTCATCAAGATCCCTCTGAATTTCAGCTCTATCTTCCAAAGTGTCATCTGCAAATCTGATCAGTCTGCTCTCTATACCTACATCCAGGTCATTAATAAAGATGTTAAACAACACCGGACCCAGAACAGCTCCCTGTGGAACCTCACTTGAGCCTCCCTCCAAGCTGATCATAGGTTGCATGTGCTCAGTAGAAACCTCTTAGATTTGTAGCAGTTAAATGCCCTGAAGAGTCTGAGCAGGACTTTCCCTGCAACTGCAGCTCTGGTTTCCAAGCACCCAAACTGAGAGCAGGGAGCCTGTCTCTCCTGGGCTCTCAGCAACCCCCTGGCTGGGCCCAAGCAACCTGGAAGAGGAAGCTATCGCCTGATTCAAACGCACGGTGGGGCAAGCAGTGGGGGACATTTGTGGGGGGAGGGAACTGGGACTGGGGGGGGGTGGGGAGGGAAATGCACTAGTGGTTGAGGTCAGAGCAGGGGCGTGCGCAGAAATTTAACTGACCCCCTTTGGGGGGGCATATTCTGTGTCCCCACCCTGTCTCCGGCAAGAGCTTGCTCGTCCTTCCACCCACCCTGGCCCAGTAGGAGGTTGCTCTTCCTTCCCTTGCCCCGCAGCCCCCAGGGCTGGGAGGAGTTCTGTGCTCGTGGGTCCGTGCTGCCCCTTCTTCCCCATTGCGCACGCCCCTCGGTCGGAGGAACAGGGAGAGTGGGAGCCTCAAATGAGGACTGGGACTGGCTGAACAAGGGGAGTGGGACTGAGAACCAGTGGGGCAGGGGGAGGGAGGCGAAGGAGGAGGAGAAACAGATCTGACGAGGAGCCAGTATGCATGAAGAAAACTGGCACTGGGTGGGCAAAGAGACTGGGACGAGGAGCTGGGGGCACACTGAGCTTGGGCAAGGACCCAAGGAGCTCGACTGGGAGCCAGTGGGGATGGGAATGTGAACTGGGGTGGTGGTGACTGGTGCTGAGGGTGGGGAAGAAAGACAGAGTAGATGAGGACCCAGAAGAACGGGAACTGGGACTGGCTGGGCTAGGAGAGTGGGGGTCCAGAGGGGTAAGAATAGGACTTGCTGGGAAGGAGCTGGACTCTGAGATTAGAAGCCTGAGGAGAGGAGACTGGGCCTGGCTAGGTGAGGAGAGTGGGGCTGGGTTGAGGAGCCAAGGGAGGAAAGAGCTAGGATTACAGAGGGTGGGGCTGGAGGCAGAAGGGCTCATGCTTGGAGGGAGTTTTGAGAAAGGTCTGTGCTGTCTAGACCCCACTCCCTTCCAGAGGAAAATTGAGGCCCAGTCCTGACTGGAGCCTTCATTTTCTGTGGTAACAAATCTAGTAATAACAGTAAACAAAGAACAATGTCCAGTGAGAATTGTTAGTGTAAAAAAGGGCAACAAGGAAACATTCTTAGGGCAGCATCAGCCTTCTCTCTCTGCACAACCCGGTGTCCAGGATGAAAGAGACAGAGAGGGGCTGTCTGTCTCCTCAAAAGCTTGTTACTGTGTGTGTTAGATACTCCCCAACCCCAGGCTCCTGGAGATATTTTTGCTCTTCAGCTGTGCAAGTGCAATCGAAGACAGAAATAGAGGAGGAGCTATCTGAGGAAGTGGGATATGCAAACCGGGTGGCTTTTATAGAAGGTGCAAATGTTGCAGTTTCGGAAATGTGTTTGCAGCATTCCTCTGGTGGAGGAAGAAGATGCTTTTTGCAACCAGCGTGTATGTGGAAATGCTTTCTCTGTGCAGAAGGCTGTGGCAGTGCTGAGTTCACAGGTGCTGTTTTGTTGTTAGGCAGAATTCCCTGTAGGACTTCACAGACTGTAGGGAGTGTGTACTTTTTATCTCTCTCCACAAAGACCCCATCACACACTGGTCAGCCACAGCCATGGGTAGCAGGTAGCATAGGTCGGGGAAGGCTGTGCCTCCCCAACCAGCCTGGTGTGGCCCTGCCCGCACTCTGCTACCAGCCCCCCTCCTGCCTGCCTCCAGTTCCCTTCCCACTCTTCTGTGGCCAAGAGGCTGGGGCAGGCAGGCTGTGGACAGTGCTCACAAAGCCCAGGGCTGGGGGTGCTCTGGCTGTGTTGCCCAGCCCACCTGATGCACTGGGGCTGGGGGCGCTCCGGCTGTGCTGCCTGCCTGGCACTCTGGGGATAGCGGAGAGGGGCAGGGGCTGTGTGTGCTCTGGGCTCCCGCAGGGAGGGGGGATGGAAGTGGAGGGCCTGGGCCTTGAGGGGAGGGGCCTGGGGCTAACCCACCTCTAACAGGTCGTTCACCCACTGCCCATGGCCAAAGCTGAAGCCAGGATTTTTCTAACTCCCAATGGCCTAATGATCAAATGGAATGTCTCCTCCCATTCGTCCCAAATTCATCCCTGATGCAACTCCGCTGTTGTCAGTGGAATGAGGCCAGGGATGGGGCTGGCCCATAACCCTGCCCCTTGACAGTGGAGATGAATTGCTGACCGGTGTTTGTCTTTCGCTGCAAAGCCAACTCCTGTTGCAGGCGATAGGGGTGGGATTGTAAATTCTTCTGGAAAGACATTACTCTACTGAGCTTCAGCAGCCAGCCCTGCTGATCTGGCCCAGAGTATGGCTGTGTCTGCCCTGAGGCTTAAATCACATTCTCTCATCTGTGTATCTGAAAATTGACATGTAATTGCCAACTATTCATTATTTGTATTCTGAGTGGCAGAAGGCATCCAGGCAACTCCTCCGCTCCATTTTACCAGTGTTTCAGTTGGCTGTTCAATCTTAACCTGTTTTCTCAATGAAGACACTCGCCAGTTTAAGGAAAGCTCATACGACAATGGATTGAGAAACATAAGCCCCGATCCTGCAAACACAGAATCTTAATGCTGAACTCCAAGCACCCTGTGAGTGGGAATGAACGCGGGGAAGCTGCTGACACTGAGCGCAATGGAGAAGCCAACGAATTGATAAAAACAAGTTCTTACTGTGAAGTGGCCTCTCCCGGACCAGCAGCATGTCTCTCACCAAAGGGGATGCTGGAGACAGGAGGGCCCCTGTCTGGGGAAGAGCAGTGACCCCATCATGCTGCCAAGTCACAAGCACTGAGGAATGCAGTTCCTGGTGTGCCAGGCCCCCGAGATTCCAGTAACCTGCTCTTCTATTTTTAAATCTCTTTTTTTGGAGGAGACTGGTACTTTGGTTAATTTTAGTGCTCGTGAGAGTGGGCAAGTGAGAAACTGATACCTCAGCACTGCTCAGGGCTTGTCGAGCTTGCCCTGCAGCACCCCTACTATTGCAGGCCGAGGATCCGTTCAGCTCTGCCTTGCAGCAGCCTCTGCTGTTCCAAGACCCCCACACAGCTTTTCAATGGGAATAAAAAAGGCCTTTGGAACTATAACACTTAGCTCCTCTGTGGCTCTCTTCACCAACAGATGGGAGGAGCTTTACAGACTAGGTCAGTGTCATTTCCTCTGTTTTACATATGGGGAAACCAAAGCACAGAAAGGTCAAGTGACTTGCCCAGGGTCACCCAGCAGGCCATTAGCAGAGTTGGGAATAAAATCCAGATCTCCTGAGACCTAATCATAGAATATCAGGGTTGGAAGGGACCTCAGGAGGTCATCTAGTGCAACCCCCTGCTCAAAGCAGGACCAATCCCCAACTAAATCATCCCAGCCAGGGCGTTGTCAAGCCTGACCTTAAAAACCTCTAAGGAAGGAGATTCTACCACCTCCCTAGGTAACCCATTCCAGTGCTTCACCACGCTCCTAGTGAAATAGTGTCAGGGCCGGTGCAAGGATGTTTCACACCCTAGGCGAAACTTCCACCTTGCGCCTCCCCCCTCTCTGAGCCCTACAGCAGCTCCCCACACACTCTGCCCTGAGGCGCACCCCGCACCCTGCAGCAGCTCCACACCCACCCCTGGCCCGGGGAGCCATGCGGCAGCTCCCTACCCCAGCTCACCTCTGCTCTACCTCCCTCCCCGAGCCCTGTGGCAGCTCCCCTGTGGCAACTCTCCCCACCCCCCACCTGGGGAGCCATGCAGCAGCTCCCCACCCCAGCTCACCTCTGCTCCGCCTCCTCCCTGAGCATGCAGTCACTGCTCCACTTCTCCCACCTCCCAGGCTTGCGGTGCCAATCAGCTGTTTGGCACCGCAAACCTGGGAGGGAGAGAAGCAGAGCGGGGCGGCGTGCTCAGGGGAGGAGGCGGAGCAGAGGTGAGCTGGGGCAGGGAGTTCCCCTGTGTGCCGTCTCCCCTCTGCCCCTTACTTGCTGCAGGTGGCCCTCCCTGTGCCCCCCTGCCCCAGCTCCCTCCGCCTAAATGCCGACGATGACCGGGGCGGCCGAAGATCTGGTCATTGCCGAAGAAAATGCCGTCCCCCAAATGCTAGTGCCCTAGGCGACCGCCTAGGTCACCTAATAGGTTGCACCGGCCCTGCTCTTTGTTCTGTCATCTACTACCACTGAGAACAATCTAGATCCATCCTCTTTGGAACCCCCTTTCAGGTAGCTGAAGGCTGCTATCAAATCCCCCCCTTATTCTTCTCTTCTGCAGACTAAATAATCCCAGTTCCCTCAGCCTCTCCTCATAAGTCATGTGCCCCAGCCCCCAAATAATTTTTGTTGCCCTCTGCTGGACTCTCTCCAATTTGTCTACCTCCCTTCTGTAGTGGGGGCACCAAAACTGGATGCAGTACTCCAGGTGTAGCCTCACCAGTGCCGAATAGAGGGGAATGATCACTTCCCTCGATCTGCTGGCAATGCTCCTACTAATGCAGCCCAATATGCTGTTGGCCTTCTTGGCAACAAGGGCACACTATTGACTCATATCCAGCTTCTCATCCACTGTAACTCCTAAGTCCTTTTCTGCAAAATTGCTGCCTAGCCACTCGGTCCCTAGTCTGTAGCAATGCATGGGATTCTTCCATCCTAAGTGCAGGACTCTGCACTTGTCCTTTGTTGAACCTCATCAGATTTCTTTTGGCCCAATCCTCTAATTTGTCTAGGTCCCTCTGTATCCTATCCCTACCCTCCAGCGTATCTACCACTCCTCCCAGTTTAGTGTCATCTGCAAACTTGCTGAGGGTGCAGTCCACACCATCGTCCAGATCATTAATGAAGATATTGAACAAAACCGACCCTTGGGGAACTCCGCTTGATACCGGCTGCCAACTAGACATGGAGCCATCGATCACTACCCACTGAGCCCGATGATCTAGCCAGCTTTCTATCCACCTTCTAGTCCAGTCATCCATCCCATACTTCTTTAACTTGCTGGCAAGAATACTGTGGGAGACTGTATCAAAAGCTTTGCTAAAGTCAAGGAATAACACGTCCACTGCTTTCCCGTCATCCACAGAGCCAGTTATTTCATCATAGAAGGCAGTTAGGTTAGTCAGGCATGACTTGCCCTTGGTGAATCCATGCTGACTGTTCCTGATCACTTTCCTCTCCTCTAAGTGCTTCAAAATGGATTCCTTGAGGATCTGCTTCATGATTTTTCCAAGAACTGAGGTGAGGCTGACTGGCCTGTAGTTCACTGGATCCTCCTCCTTCCCTTTTTTTTAAAGATGAGCACTACTTTAGTCTTTTTCCAGTCATCCACGACCTCCCACAGTCGCCATGAGTTTTCAAAGATAATGGTCCTTGGCTCTGCAATCACATCTGCCAACTCCTTTAGCACCCTCGGATGCAGTGCATCCGGCCCCATGGACTTGTGCTCATCCAGCTTTTCTAAATAGTCCTGAACCACTTCTTTCTCCACAGAGGGCTGGTCACCTCCTCCCCATGCTGTGCTGCCCGGTGCAGCAGTCTGGGAGCTGACCTTGTTCATATAGACAGACAGGCAAAAAAAGCATTGAGTATGTTAGCTTTTTCCACATCCTCTGTCACTAGGTTGCCTCCCCTATTCAGTAAGGGGCCCACACTTTCCCTGACCACCTTGTTGTTAACATACCTGTAGAAACCCTTCTTCTTACTCTTAACATCCCTTGCTAGTTGCAACTCCAATTGTGATTTGCCCTTCCTGATTTCACTCCTGCATGCCTGAGCAATATTTTTATACTCCTCCCTGGTCGTTTGTCCAAGCTTACAAAATGTGGAAGCTTCTTTTTGTGTTTAAGATGGGCAAGGATTTCACTGTTAAGCCACGTTGGTCGCCTAGCATATTTACTATTCTTTCTACACATCGGCATGATTTGTTCCTGCAACCTCAATAAGGATTCTTTAAAATACAGCCATCTCTCCTGGACTCCTTTCCCCCTCATGTTATTCTCCCAAGGGATCCTGCCCATCAGCTCCCTGAGGGAGTCAGTCTTTTCTGAAGTCCAGGGTCCGTATTCTGCTGCTCTCCTTTCTTCCTTTTGTCAGGATCCTGAACTCGACCATCTCATGGTCACTGCCTTCCAGGTTCCCATCCACTTTTGCTTCCCCCACTAATTCTTCCCACTTTGTGAGCAGCAGGTCAAGAAGAGCTCTGCCCCTAGTTGGTTCCTCCAGCACTTGCACTAGGAAATTGTCCCCTACACTTTCCAAAAACTTCTTGGATTGTCTGTGCACTGCTGTATTGCTCTCCCAGCAGAAATTGGGGTGATTAAGTCCCCCATGAGAACCAGGGTCTGTGATCTAGTAACTTCTGTTAGTTGCCTGAAGAAAGCTTCGTCCACCTCATCCCCCTGGCCTGGTGGTCTATAGCAGACTCCCACCACAACATCACCTTTGTTGCTCACACTTCTAAACTTTAATCCAGAGACTCTCAGGTTTTTCTCCAGTTTCATACTGGAGCTCTGAGCAGTCGTATTGCTCTGTTACATACAGTGCAACTCCCCCATCTTTTCTGCCCTGCCTGTCCTTCCTGAACAGTTTTTATATCCATCCATGACAGTACTCCAGTAATGTAAGTTATCCCACCAAGTCTCTGTTATTCCAATCACATCATAGTTCCTTGACTGTGCCAGGACTTCCAGTTCTCCCTGCTCGTTTCCCAGGCTTCTTGCATTTGTGTATAGGCACTTAAGATAACTCGTTGATCGTCCTACTTTCTCAGTATGAGGCAGGAGTCCTCTCTTGCACTCTCCTGCTTGTGCTTCCTCCTGGTATCCCATTTCCCCACTTACTTCAGGGCTTTGGTCTCCTTCCCCCAGTGTACCTAGTTTAAAGTCCTCCTCACTAGGTTAGCCAGCCTGCTTGCAAAGATGCTCTTCTAGCCAGTGCTCTAGCCACTCAGTCACACTGCTCAGGGAGCAAGGCAGAAAGCAGGCCTCTGTCTGACAGGGGGGTGGATTCTCCATCACTTGAAGTCTTCAGATCAAGGCTGGGTGTCTTTGAAAGCATCTTTACAAAAATAAATCAGACTAGATGAGCATAATGGTCTCTTCTGGCCTTGGAGTCTATGAATCTATTGTCTGTCATCATATGCCTAGATTGTAAGATTTTTAGGGGCAGTGACTATCTCCTTATTACGGTCATGTTCCAGTAAGGGGCTGAGCAATAAAGCACTTAAGCACATGCCTAACTTTATGCATATATATTAGAACTGGTTAGGGAAAAATTTCCATGGATAATTAAGAATTTTTAGGCAATACTGAAATTTTCAGATTTCTACAATGAAACTTGTAGCAGAAAACGTGGGCGGGGGGAGGGGAAATGGATGAAAACTGAACATTTCTCAGTTTGGGAGTTTACTGATGAAAAACTGAAATTTTTGGAGAAAACTTTCTGTGAAAATTCCCCCCCCCCCTCCCCAAAAAGTTTTGATAAGTTTTTGACCAGTTCTAAAGTACACAGTCCCATTAAAGTCAATGGGATTACTCATATATTTTAAATTACATGTGCTTCAGTAATTCTAGAACAGGGGTCAGAATGTTCAGCAACTTGCTGAACTAAATCCTACCTGTTGCTTACAGTGCCTGTTGTCATGGGACCTTGATCCCTGTCTCAGTCCTCTCTAGACTCTAAAATAGTAAGCATCATCACTAGGCCCCTACCAAATTCACAGCCATGAAAAATGCGTCATGGACCGTGAAATCTGGTCTTTTGTGTACTTTTATTCTATACTGTACAGATTTTATGGGGGAGACCAGCATTTCTGACCCAAAAGGGAGTTGCAGGGGGTCATAAGGTTATTTTAGGAGGGGTTGTGGTATTGCTACCCTTACTTCTGTGCTGCCTTCAGAGCGGCATCTGTTGGCCAGGCACCCAGCTCTGAAGGCAGTCCGCCATCAGCAGGAGTGCAAAAATAAGGGTGGCGATACCACACTGTATCACCCTTACTTCTGCGCTGCTGCCTTCAGAGCTGGGTGGCTGGAGAGTGGCGGCTGCTGACTCAGGGTCCAGCTCTGCAGGCAGCAGCGCAGAAGTAAAGGTGACAATACCATACCATGCCCCATCCTTACTTCTGTGCTGCTGCTGGCAGTGGCTCTGTCTTCAGAGCTGGGCTCCCGGCCATCAGCGGAACTTTCCAGCTGCCCAGCTCTGAAGGCAGTGCTGCCACCAGGAGCAGCACAGAAGTAAGGGTAGCAGTACCGCAACCCCCCTACAATAACCTTACGACACCCCCTGAACTCCTTTTTTTGGTCAGGGCCCCTACAATTACAACACCGTGAAATTTCAGATTGAAATAACTGAAATCATGAAATTTACTATTTTTAAAATCCTATGACCATGAATTTGGTAGGGCCCTAATCATCACCAGTGTGGCGGAAGATGCTCCAAAAATGGCAAGAGAAATTGAACTTGGAAAGAAGTTTGAACAATTTTAAAAGAAGGAACATCCTGTTGAAATAAAGATTGGTGAGGAGCAGTGTAAGTATGTCCTGCTCCTTAGGGTGTGAAGTGAATTAGCTAATCCGCTTACGGTACCCTTGGCAATTGCTTATGAAAGATAAGCATGTTTCTGTGATATCAAAGATAGTTGGATGGCAAGGACATGTCTTCTGAAAACTTTTAGTTTTTTGGGATATCTCTAGTAAGTCTCCTTTCAGCAAATCACTTGAGCACATGCTTAACTTAAGCCTGCGATGAAGGCCTATTGATTTCAATGGGTTTCGTGGGTAGGAATGTTTTCCCAAATTAGGGCCTAAGTGCTTTGCTGAACAGGGATGGCTTGTTGAATCAGATGCAAGTAATGGAAATGCATCTGAAGAATGCACGATGAAATGCAATGCAGCGAACCACTGGCCAGGCGGTCTGGGCGAAGGGCCTTCACGGGAGGTACAGGCTTGTGAGTGCATTCCTGAGCAAGTAATGGAAATGCATCTGAAGAAGTGAGGTTCTTACCCACGAAAGCTTATGCTCCCAATACTTCTGTTAGTCTTAAAGGTGCCACAGGACCCTCTGTTGCTTTTTACAGATTCAGACTAACACAGCTACCCCTCTAATACTTGTGGTATGTGTTACCCAAAATTGGGCCAGCTAGTAAGCTTAGGGAGAACTAATGACCCACCACAGTTTGACAGAAAGCAGCACGTTTATTATACTGCTAGCTAAGCTCAAAGGAAGAGGCGAGGGGGCTCACACTCACATACTCACGCTCCCAGGTCAGGCACGGCACTGGAGATGTTAGGATCCTTGAAGATAAGTGTCCCACAGCACAGTTGTAGGGATATTAAAGAAGGTACTAACAGTGATTCCCCCAAGTGACAGTGACCCCCTCATAATTTGGCCCCCACACTTTAAAATCCAACAGTTTCACCAAGTACAAAAATCTCTTGGGTCTCCTGTTAAAACTTGTAAGCTACTGTCTGTAGAAACCATTGATTATATCTATCCTGTGAAAGATATTTTACTACTATGTAAAACACAAACAAGTTAACTGACTTTGTTCTTAAAGTAATTGATACAATGTAAACAAACACTATAAACTGTTAAGTGACTTTCACTTCATTCAATGGCTCCTAGGACAGACCCCCACCCTCTGTGATTAAAGGGCCGGGAGTCTCAAATGAATTAGCACACACTCTGAAAGTGGTGGAAACAGTAAATTAAAATATGGTTAAGGGATGGAATGTATGCTGATGAATGCTTGATATACATGGATGGTTAGGAAGGTGCCAGCCTAGAAAAGGAGTATCCATCGGCCGAAGAATGTGTCAAGTGGATGACCAGAAACCCCCGGAGGGTAAACTGGAACCCACCCCATCACCTGGAAGGATGAAAAACACAAACTTTGGACAGTGTGAAGCCACCAGGAATGTGCCACT
The DNA here is from genome assembly GCF_027887155.1 of Malaclemys terrapin pileata. NCBI lineage: Eukaryota > Metazoa > Chordata > Testudines > Emydidae > Malaclemys > Malaclemys terrapin. The sequence continues at coordinate 46,288,696 of NC_071512.1, read as the reverse complement.
TTGGACAGGAATGTGCCATCTGCTGATTGAGTCAGCAACAGCAGAATAAAACAGCTCCCATAAACTAACATAGGAACTAATTCCTATAAAAATGAACTCTAAAAATTGATAACTTTGAGTCTCTGGTTCTGCTGCCAGCCTCCAGGAGCATCAGGTGCACCTGACACAGACTCGGCTCCAACCTCATGACCAAGATACCTGGCCAGTAACTTGGCATGAGCAACTTCTAGGCTGGTAACTATAACACCTATACAAAACTTAAATAAATAATTGTGTAAATCTCTCTCTCTCTCTCTCTCTCTCTCTATATTATATATATATATATATATATATATATATATTTGTGTGTGTATGTATAAAAAATAAGTAGTCAAACAACGTTTACTTTTATCTTTTGCTTTATCAGTATATTTACAATAAATGTGGCATCTTTGCCTTATCCCTCTTAATAAAATCCTGCTGGTTTTTATTCTATTGGTATAACACAGTGATGGACAGTGTGATGAAGGTAAGTCTTCCTGAGGCACGATGAAATGCAATACAGCGAACCACTGGCCAGGCGGTCCGGGCGAAGGGCCTTCACGGGAGGTACAGGCTTGTGAGTGCATTCCTGAGCACATGGCCCCTTCCCCTTTTAAGGACCTGCTTCTCATGGCCTGTGACTAGAGATGACTTGGCCACGTCTGGTTGGTCACACTCCACCTTGGGCAGTGTCCATGCATTGGGTGTGTGAGTGCTGCCTAATTAGAGTTCCAGACACCTTGTCTACCTGAGAGCTCTTCTGATCTTCCAGCTGTTCAACCAGCCCATTCATCCCACAAGCATTCCAGGGGGGAGGGGGAGGGGGAAAGCCACTTCACAGGTATTCAAAGAAGGAGAGGAGACATGAGGCGGTGGGGAGTGTAACAGACCTTTTGAGCATACAGGTTATACATAGCATACAGATCACTGGTGCTCCTACAATACCATAGTGCTATATCAGGGCCTATATCAGAAAGATTTTCCAAAGAACACATTATTTAAAAAAATACCAGTGCAGAGCTCTCTCCTGGAAGCACTTTAATGCAATGTCTTCCATGGTAATTCAGATTTCAAGAGCTGCAAGATAAGTGGTGTTCAAGGTATAGCTGATCTTTTAAAATCAAATTAGTTTCAGTTCTTTTGGTAATCTAAGACCTGATTTTTCTTTCTAAATAAATATTTGCCATCAGTATTTGGAGATGTCTGTAACGTTGTTAGAATGGGAGAATTCATGTGTAATGGCATGAAATGTAGCCATCAATCCAACACTTGAAGTACAGCAGTATTTCTTGATGCACGCTCTTTATTGGAATCCAAAACGATGCAAAACAGGGGAAAAAAGCAAATGGTGGAGACATAATACAGAGAACCTTGAGTTACTTCACATACTATGGAATTGGATAAAGCTACACAAAACTGGGAAATTAGACAGTGGGTTCTGAAAGAACTGTTGGGACAGAATGGAAATGTTCCTTTGGATCCCCTGATGGCTCTGCCGGGAATCCCTTTTTATTTTGTCTTCCTTGGATGTTTTCTTGTGCAATAAAAATCAGAAATTGCCCTGATGATACACAAATGGACTTGAGAAACTTCAGTGTGAATCGGTTTGTAAAGCGAGAAATAAGAAGATTCTTGGTGGCATAAAAGAAACACTTCCTTCCATTATACCTCAGAGGGCCCGATCCTGATCTACGCAGGCAAACCTGTCCATCACATTGAAGCTATTGGAGTTCATGTGGGTGCAGGGTTGGCTCAGTTTGCTGGACTTCCCAAGGTCCTGATCCAGCAAAGCACTTAAGCACGTGCTTAACTTTAAACACATTATTGGGACGCCTCCTGTGTCTAGTTAAAGATGTGTGTATCTGCTTTGCTGGATCAGGGCCTATGGTTGTCAAATCAAAGTCCTCACAAATGTAGATATTTCTCTGTATGCCCATTTCAGTTAAGGACCATCTTTTTACTAAACCTCTTAAAAAAGTGATTTGCTGAAGAGAAGGACAGTTTTTAATTTTAGTTTTGCAGTTCCCCTCTAAGTGCTAAAGCTCTGAAGCAAACTAACTGGTGTCCTGGTTTGTTCATAATCAGCCAAATTTAAACAACCTCCTGGATGGGTTAGCAGTAAGGATTGAACCAGAGACTGTCTTCACTGCAGAGTTAGCCCAGGTGATTGGCACCCAGCTGCGAGCCCGTGGGTTAGTCTAGCCCAGGTGTGAACAGCCACACTGCAAAAAGGCCTCCCTGGAGCTGCACCCTCTGTGTGTGTGTGTGTGTTGTGAGTTGTGAGGACTTCTTTAGGGGCACATCCCTTGGTTCTTTGGGCTGTGCTAAGCTGAGTCCCTCCCCTCTGTGATCCTTTCCCAGAGGAAGAGGGAGAATTTCTCTGTTGTGGGCATACGTGGGGGAATGGTGGGAAGGTGCTGGAGGACTGTCCGCATCCAAGTGGTTTAGTTTGTGCCCACTTTGCAATAATGGACAGGTTAGTGACCCAAGCAAAAGCAGCACCTAGGCTCTAACCTTACCTCTAGCTGGGTTGGGATGAAAGCCCCACTCAGGTGAGAGGGGGATCAGGGGCAGCACCTGGGCAGAGCTGCTGTGAAGATCTACCTAACTCCAAAACACAGATTGCTGCCACAGGAGCTTAAGGGCTATGGACTTTGGAAGCTGTAGCAGACAGCTGTCCCCAGGGATCAGCCATAAAGGGGGACAGATTCTTTTGCTTAGTGTGTTACAGTTATCATCAGAATCCAGATGTTGTTATTTTTTGTCCTGAATCAGTCCACTGGGAAAGTTGTGTAACAACAACGTTACACTCCACGCTTGAGTCTCACGCTCCCCTGGCTTCTAACCCAGGAGCTCCAGACTTGTACAGTAAGCACATTTGTTGCTATCATCCAGATTGTGTTTTTTCATTTGTGTGTGTACGTGTAGGAATTCCTACCCATGATGGCAGCAGGATGTTAACAGATGGTCAGAGCAGGTCAGCTGCTACTGTCTGGTGTTTCTAACAGGCGGGGGGAGGAACAGCTTACTAAATATGCTCTCCTGAATGCGCTAGGTTACAGAAAACCGATCACTTCATTCCACACAGAATCCCCTTCCTCGCAAGCTCAGCAAACTTTCCAAATCCATTATCATGGTGTGTGTGTTTGAGAGAAAACCAGAGGATCAAACAGCGACTGAGTCTAAATGAATTTCCTGTATGCAACTGTGGTGCCATTCTTTGGGCCCCGCCGGGTCACTGCTGCCTTCCATCATGCAATACCATTGACCCATGCAGCACTCGGTAAATTGGGGACACCTGCCCTCTGGCTTCCTTGGGACTTGGATAACTGCAGGACTGAGCTGGCAGCATTGTTCTGGTTGTGGTCACTCCTTTCTGTGACTAGGTAAATGCCAATGGTGGAGGATACCCCATATCTGCAGTGCCCGGACATTCCTAACAACTGGAACCTTGCGCTATGGCTTGCTTACTCTGCTCTGGCTCGCCTCTTTCTAACCGAAAACCTAAATACCAATGAGCACATCATTTCCAGTAGAAGGTGCAAACTGGACACTTAAGGAATCCCACCTTGTTCTGTGCTGTGGTCCCATCAGCCCTGAGATGCTAGTGGCTTGCCTTGGGCTGCTGCTAGGGGCTTCATCTTCCTGAGGGAATGTAAAATCAGAGGTCTGAGCCTACTGTGGTCATTCAAAGTCTCCTAGCCCTGCTTGTGGGAGTTGGGCTGTGTACTGAAGGCCGAGATGCTCCAGCTACCTCACTGTGTTAATCATAGACTATCAGGGTTAGAAGAGACTTCCAGAGGTCATCTAGTCCAACCCCCTGCTCAAAGCAGGACCGACCCCAACTAAATCATCCCAGCCAGGGCTTTGTCAGGCTGGGCCTTAAAAACCTCTAAGGATGAAGTTGTTAGGGAGCGGCAGGTCCATGGCTGGGGTAGTTGTGACTTGTCAGATCCACTCTGTATTGATAGTGAGAAGGCCCTCTGGGACAGGGTGCTGGGGCTTGGGAGGAACAGGTCCTGAGAGGGAGGAACCCTAGAAGCAGCCCAGCCTGCAGGGAAGGCTTATGACGAGGTTCATGCAGAGTTACTAACTATAAGGTAATACCAAGGCAGTAGCCCCATGAGAGGTGACTTTCTGGCTCTACCAGTCTAGCTTTTGTCTGGAGCAAGGTGAGGATGCCACATGTCTATAAAGTATCCTTGCCCAATCCCATGGGGAATATTATTTTCTGACCCCCTAATTTCCCCCTCCTATTCCCTGCTCTTTCTGTTGGATGTAGTGGGCTTTTCTTCCTGAAATTAAATTGTCATTTTGTGCTGCGGAGTGGCTGCCTGCCCCTCCCAAGAGCTGGCTGCATTTCAATGAGCTAAGAAGTGATCCCTGTGGATAGTTCGTGCATGTGTTGGCTTAAACCTCACTGGGCTCTACTGGGATGCAAAACGCTGTAGAAATCTTTTAGCAGAGGAGCATCTTTCTTGGGTGTTCCTGGTTAAATTGGGGTTAAAACCGAACAAGCGGAATTAATTACTTTAAAAACAAAACAACCCAACATTGGCTGCGTAAAGAAACCCTGTCCCATCTGCCTGCGTGGATCCCTGCAGTGCTCTCCCAAGCTGGAGTTTGACACACGCCTTGCCACGCCATTGCAGTCAGCTGACAGTGACACATCCTTTCGGACACAGGTAGCTTGGTGACGCCCGTGTCAAAGTCCTCCAGTTCAGTGCAACGTAACTAACCCTGATTGCAGTGGCAGGGGTGACCTCTGAGATCATGCAGCTTCCCAGCTAGCAGCTAATACAACTGCAAATGACGAGAGGCACTTTGAGCAGGCTGACTGCTCTAACAGCAGCAGTTGCTGAACCTCTCTAGCTCAACTGGTTTGCCCTGGAAGGTGTGGTAATGGACGAGAGGCATTGAAATGACACTTTTGTCAGCAGCTGCTGTTCCCTTGAGGCTCTTCTCAAGCCCCCACAGCCAAGCTTGTCTCAGGGAAGACTATTCCCTGCAGTCTGAAGACATTGTATTAGCCTCCCAGGCTGATCTGTAGCATGGTGGTGGATCCACATAGCTTCTTCCCTAGCCCCATCCAGCTCCAGAAAGGGATCATCCCAGAAATCCTGACCCCTGTACAGAGAAATCTTATCATGTCTGGAGCCCTGTGCAAGAGGGGGGTCAAGAATTTGCCCTTTGTATCTTCTGAGTCAGGCCTGCTGACTGGTGTCCCAAACAAGCATCTCTTCCTGTCAGCTCTGTCTTGTACATCACCAGAGTTGACAGAAGTTCCTGCTGCAGAGACTTCATTGCTAGTGTTGGTGGATGAGACAGAGACAGGACAGACATGGGGGTTTCAGATTCCAGGGGGACTCTGTGGTGGTGGCTGTTTAGAAAGATCTTTTAATTTGTAAACAGAGCTGATCTGATCTGGAATCAGTGAAGAGGAATAAATATGGAACCCCTCATGGTCTGTTTCCAGAGCCCCGGGTAGTCTATTACCCCCACTTTGTAGAGGAAATGGAATAAAATGAACATAGGGTAAAGCCCAAGGAGGGAGTATGAATTCACTTGTTGCCAGAGCCAGTTTTGTTCTATTTTTAGTCACACTGAGTTGAATTTTCCTAAGCACCTAAGTGATTGAGCCAAAGTCCAGTAGACTTACAATGCCTCTAAGGCTCCTAAGTCTCATAAACTCATAGACTTTAAGGTCAGAAGGGACCATTATGATCATCTGGTCTGACCCCCTGCATGATGCAGGCCGCAAGACCCTTCCCTGGACTCTGCCGTTGAAGTCCCCAATCCTGTGTTTTAGTGACTTCAATTGGCTGAGACCCTCCTGCTAGTGATCCCTGCCCCATGCTGCGGAGGAAGGCGAAAAACCTCCAGAGGCTCAGCCAATCTACCCTGGAGGAAAATTCCTTCCCGACCCCAAATATGGCGATCAGTAATACCCCGAGCATATAGGCAAGAGTCTCTAGCCTGACCCTTGTTGGCCATTATGCTATTCATGTACCATTGCTTGGTCTTCCTTGGCTACTATGTTTTACCATTAAACCATTCCCTCCATAAACTTATCCAACTTAATCTTAAAACCAGACAGGTCCGTCGCCCCCACCGTTTCCCTCGGAAGGCCGTTCCAATATTTCACCCCTCTGACGGTCAGAAACCTTCGTCTAATTTCAAGCCTGAACTTCCCCACGGCCAGTTTATATCCATTCGTTCTCGTGTCCACATTAGTACTAAGCTGGAATAATTCCTCTCCCTCCCTTGTATTAACCCCTCTGATATATTTGAAGATAGCAATCATATCCCCCCTCAGCCTTCGCTTTGTCAGACTAAACAACCCAAGCTCCTCTAGTCTCTTTTCATACGACAGGTTTTCCATTCCTCTGATCATCTTAGTCGCCCTTCTCTGCACCCGTTCCAGTTTGAGTTCATCTTTTTTAAACATGGGAGACCAGAACTGCACACAGTACTCCAAATGAGGTCTCACCAGCGCCTTATACAACGGAAGCAGGACCTCCCTATCCCTACTAGATATACCTCGCCTAATACACCCCAAGACCGCATTGGCTTTTTTCACCGCCACGTCACATTGTCGACTCATAGTCATCCTGCGGTCCACAAGGACCCCTAGGTCCCTCTCCTCTTCCGTTACTTCTAACCAATGCGTCCCCATCTTGTAACTAAAATTGTTATTATTCATCCCCAAGTGCATCACCTTACACTTTTCACTATTAAATTTCATCCTATTTCTGATACTCCAATTCACAAGCTCATTCAAGTCTCCCTGCAGAATATCCCTGTCCTCCTCTGAGTTTGCAACTCCTCCCACCTTCGTATCATCCGCAAACTTTATCAGCCCACTCTTGCAATCGGTCCCGAGGTTAGTTATAAATAGATTAAATAAAATGGGTCCCAAAACTGAACCTTGAGGCACTCCACTAGTAACCTCCCTCCAGCCCGACAATTCACCCTTTAATACGACCCGCTGCATTCTCCCCATTAACCAATTCCTTATCCACCTCTGGATTTTCATTTCGATCCCCATGTTTTTCATTTTAACCAATAATTCCTCATGGGGTACTGTATCAAACGCTTTACTGAAATCCAGGTATATTAGGTCCACCGCATTTCCCTTATCTAATAAGTCCGTTACTTTCTCAAAGAAGGAGATCAGATTCGTTTGGCACGATCTGCCCTTCGTAAAACCATGCTGTAATTTATCGCATTTGCCATTAACCTCAAGGTCCTCAACTAGTTTCTCTTTCAGAATCTTCTCCAGCACCTTGCACACTACTGATGTTAAACTAACAGGCCTATAGTTACCCGGGTCACTTTTTTTCCCTTTCTTGAAAATAGGAACCACATTGGCTATTCTCCAGTCTAACGGGACCACCCCCAAGTTTACAGATTCATTAAATATAATTGCTAATGGGCCTGCTATTTCCCACGCCAATTCCTTCAATATTCTCGGATGAAGATCGTCCGGTCCACCCGACTTAGTCACATTAAGGCGTTCTAGTTTTGTTTCTACCTCGGATGCGGTAATCCCCCATCCTGTATGCCCCTCTGTAACGGTGCTAGTATCCCTAATACCTTCATTGGCCTCATTAAACACCGATGCAAAATATTCATTGAGATATTGCGCCATGCCTAGATTATCTTTAATCTCCTCTCCGGCTATAGTCTTCAGCGGTCCCACTTCTTCTTCCTTTGCTTTCTTCCTATTTATATGGCTGTAAAACCTCTTGCTATTGCTTTTAATTCCCCTTGCTAAGTCCAACTCTACACGGCCTTTGGCCTTTCTCACTCTATCTCTACATTCTCTGACTTCACTAAGGTAAGTTTCCTTACTGATCCCTCCCCTCTTCCACTCTTTGTACGCTTTCTGTTTTTTCCTAATCGCCCCTTTCAGTCGGTCGCTCATCCAGCTCGGTCTAAATCTCTTGCTTAGTAATCTTTTTCCCTTTTTGGGGATACAGGCCTCTGACAGCTCATGCATCTTTAACTTAAAGTAATCCCAGGCTTCTTCTGCCTTTAGATCCCTTAATACGTTTGCCCAATCCACTTCCCCTACCAGTCCCCTTAATTTGTTAAAATTGGCCTTTTTAAAATTACAAACCCTAGTCTTTGACTTAATTCTGGTACTCCTTCCATTTAGTTTAAACCGAATTAGCTCATGATCACTGGAGCCCAAGTTGTCCCCCACTACCACTTCCTCAACAAGGTCCTCACTACTTACCAGAATCAAATCTAAAATGCCCCCCCCCCCTCGTCGGCTCAGCTACCACTTGATAAAGGAATTGATCCGCAAGCACATCTAGGAACATCTGAGCCCTATTATTGCTACTAGCGTTTGTTCCCCAATCTATATCCGGGAAGTTAAAGTCCCCCATAATTACACAGTTTCTATTAGTATTTACTTCCCTTAATACATTAAATAGTTCCTTATCCATATCCTGGGTCGATCCCGGCGGTCTATAGCACACCCCAAGCACTATCCCCGGAGAGGCTCTAGTAGTCCTTTTACCTAGCTTGAGTATCGCCCAGACGGACTCCGTGTTTTCTATTCCATCCACTATTATTTCTTTACAGCTTATTTCACTATTGACATACAATGCCACCCCCCCACCTTTACCTTTATCCCGGTCATTCCTAAACAGCACATACCCCTCCGTGACTGCCATTCCACCACGTTTCAGTTATTCCTACGATATCCGGTTTCAATTCTTGGACCAAGAGCTCCAATTCCTCCATTTTATTACCTAGGCTTCTCGCATTGGTGTACAAACACCCTAATGTATGTCGTTTAGCCTGTCTCCCATTAGTAGCACTGTATGTTGCGGGCCTCTTTGTGTCCGTCCCCCCTGTCCTTCCTATGTCCAATCCCATCTCCCCAGCTATGTCTCCTCTTATTACACTCAGCTTTTCAATACTGGAAACTGGCGTGGAGATTAACTGTGCATCTCCCAACCATCTCCCCAAACTTCCTAGTTTAAAGCTCTTTTGATAAGATGAGCCAGCCTCCCTCCCAGCAGTCTATTTCCTTCCCTACTCAAGTGAAGCCCATCCCGCGAGAACAGGTGTCTGTCCCCGAAAGCCTCCCAGTGGCCATACATCCCAAAGCCCTCCTTATAGCACCACTCCCTTAGCCAACTATTTATCCTCACAATCCTATCAGCCCTTTGCTGCCCTTCCCTTGGAACAGGCAGAATCCCACTAAAGATAACCTGAGCCTCTATCTCCTTGAGAGTCTTTCCCAGCCTGGCATAATCTCCCTTGATTCTCTCTAACGAGAACCTAGCCGTGTCATTCGTTCCTACATGAAGGATTATCAAGGGGTTCTTACCTGCTCCTTTTAGGATCCTTTTCAACCGCAGGTCCACATCGCGTATCTTTGCGCCCGGTAGACAGCACACCCTTCTGTTCTCCGGGTCCGCCCTGGTCACAGGCCTGTCCAATCTCCTCAGTAAAGAGTCTCCAATTACATACACCTGCCGTCGCCTGGCAACAGTGCGATCTAGTAATCTAGTCACTGATCCCTCTAGTCCTGACCTATGTCTGTTCCTATCTTCCCTTATGGTCCCCCTTATGCCTTCCTCTATCCTCTGGTGGCCCATAATTGGTGCTGTCTCCATCAACTCCTCCCCCCTCTCTCTAGGACTAGCCGCTCTTCTCTTCTTCCTCACCCTCCCAGCTTCAGTCACCACCTGCTGCCCCTCTACCTCGTTATCCAAACACTCAAACCTATTCCTGAGTTCTATTCCCCCCTCACTGGCCCTCCTTTTCCTTGGCCTGCTTCTCACAGTCACATGCTTCCACTTACCTTGTTCTCCCCCTTCCATTCCCCTCTCGCTGTCATCTACTACTGCCTCCTTCTGCGCCCTAGAGCATTCCCCTTCAGCCCCGCCTTGCCTATCCTCCATCAGCTGCTCAAACCCCCGCCTAAACTCCACCATGGTCTCTACCTGCATCTCCAGCCCCTTAATCTTTTCCTCCAGTAACACTATAAGGCGACACTTCATACACACATACCTTTGTTCCAGGTCTCCTGCTAGGACTATATACATACCACAGCTTCCACATGCAGCCATCTGCATTCTGTCTGCTGCTGCTGCTTGGCTCATGGCTACTGCAGTCTCTGCCCACAGCACCTGGGGACACAGAGCACACACCACACCCCACCCTCCTGCCTCCCCCTTGACCTCCCCCTGCAAACTCCCTCTCAAACTCCCCTGTTAGCCGCCCTGTTTGCTGCCTCTGTGCCGCTGCTCGCACTTAGTCACTTAGGTATGTTTAGAAATGTTACCCTATACTCTGCTGTGTGTAGTGGAAATCAAATCAAATCAAATCCGTGCTACTCTGGCATAGGTGAGGGCAGGCTGGGGGTGGCTGCAACCTGTGGCATCCGGCTATTGAGTCTAAGGCACCATACACCTGCTGAGCAAAGCCTGTCTGTGCTGTGCCCTGGCCATACCTATAAGACTTCCTTGTGCTGGGGCAAAGCAGGGGAGAGGGTATACCCCAGGGGCTTGCTCCCTTGGCTCTGCACCAGCTGACATCTCCCCCACATTGGGGGAATTCTGCACAGATCTGGCTGCTTTCTGGATCCATTGCTTCTCAGGCAGTGCAAAGGGGCTAGAACCTATTGAGAATCTGTTCCACTGAGTACAAGAAACAGGGTAACCAGGTCGTGCCGAAATGACCAACCTACACATAAAATTAAAACTGCTTGGGTAATGCATAACAAGAGTTGCATCCAGGCTGATGTCTTTCAGCAAGCCACACTGCTTGGACAGTTTCCCATAGTGACGTGCTCCAGTCAGACAGGTACTAGTCCTATTCACTTGAACAGATCTCAAGTTCGGATAGAAACGTCTGTCTTCCTAGATAATTTGTCTAGTGAGTTACATCTGACAGATAGCCACTTGTAGACTTCAGGCAAAGGTGAAGCCTGTAATAAATCCTTTAGCAAGATGAACAAGTTTGAGTCACCTGTATTCCTCAGCCCTCTGATGCATGTACAAGCTAATGTACAATTTCCAAAAGGTTTAGTTTGGAATCAAACTAAGTGAAAACAAAAGACAGAAAACAACATCTTAATTCCCCTCCTGGCCATCTGTTCAAACCACTGCCAAGGCCTTCCACTTTGGGGCTGTTATTGGAGAAAAGACCGTGTCCTGGATGGAAGGTCAGAACAGGCTGGCAATTTCATCTCCGGCTGCAAAAACAGGAAGTTGTCCGGTGGGGAAATATTTTGGATGGCTGAGCAGATCAGGGTGAACAGACGCAGAAACTACACGGGTGCCATGGCACTGGCTTCAAGGGAAAGGAGCAGAGCTTTCCTTTTCAGACAGAGCCAGGGAATGGGCACGGCACACTGTGAATCTCTTGCTGACATGTTAACTTTCTGGACACTGTGGCTTTATCTGTTAAAATCATCGGTCGGTGGTTAGGCCTCCTAGATCTATGTGTATGTGACTCTGTTTCAATACTAATAATATTACCTAGCTCTCGCATAGAGATTTTTCATCAGTAGATCTCCAAGCGCTTTATAAAGGCTCAGTATCTTTATCCCATGGAGGTATGTATTTGCAGTGAGTTATACAACATGCCCTGGCTTGTTCCAGTAAGAATGTAACATCTATTCCTTTATGTCAAGTTCCATTGTATGTGACTTTTACTCATGTCCTGGAAGTTTATTTTTTACACAGATTATATGGCATTCAAAAGAGTTCACACTCCACTTGAGTGTACAAAGAGACATGGATCTCCTTTGACAAGCGCTTTGTAAAGAGGATTTGTCAGGTCAGCAAAGCTGCAGTTGGGTGTCGACCTGGTTCCCTAAGGCCTCGAATCCTCAGAGGAGCGTGGTTTTGATTCCAGAAAGTAACTACTCATGGGAATGTGTGTTTGTAGGAAGGTTCATGCTGGATTCTGGAAGCTTTCATGTGACCATCTTGAAATCTTTGTTCTCTCTGCTTCTCTTTGCTCTCAGCCAACTAGGGAGCTGAAACAATGGACTGTGACCTACGTGATCAGTCACACACCACAAATATTGACTATCCAAGATGTATTTCAAGCAGATAGTTTGCGGAACGTGTGTTGAAATGGTCTTGCATGAAGTCTCAGTGGAACAATTTCAGACAGGGGACAAATTCCTAAAACTCAAAACCTGTGATTCTCAATTACTCTGTTCCTGCATGTGGTATGGGATCAGGGTGGGGGGTAAAGGTGGCTTTAAACCCTCTATGTTCCCTGTATTATGTGGCTATTTAAAGCCCTGCTCCTGCCCTTGGTGTAAATTACAACCACCTTGGGCTGCTCTAACTTAGTTCTGAGCCCTGGGTAGCAGAAAGTAATTGGAGCTCTCTGTGCTTGGTTATGCCTCCTCTTCGCACCTGACACACCCCCTACACTGAGGCTGGGGCCAGGGTAGAGTACTTATACCAGCTCAATGCCAGGCCCCTGCATTGGGGATATCCTCAGGTTCAGTTTCTGTCCCCTTTATGTTGCCAGAGTGGCATACAGGGGCCTGAAGGTAACAGTGAATCAGGCCCTAAGTCTGCTTGTCAGTGACTTGCAAGCAGGAAAAGGGCAGAATCTGTCTGTATTTAGCTGTGACACTCTGAGAACGTTTCCCAGACCTGAAGAAGAACTCTGTGCAGCTGGAAAGCTGGGCTCTCTCACCGACAGAAATTGGTCCAATAAAAGCTATTCCCTCCCCCACCTTGACTCTGCACAGTCAGCCCAGCTCTGCTCTTGGATCTCATCTGATTGGCATAACCAGGCTTCCTGGAGCCTCTTCACCACAACAGCCTGAGTTCTAGAGACAGACTCATGCCGCCGGGGCAGCTAGGAGCAGTTTGCACCTCTCTGTGTCCCTGAACACATGCACTAGGCAGTGGATTCACCAGAGAGAGCAAGTGATGCCACAGGTGCTGTTCTCCTCAAGAGGAGCAGCTGTAAATGCCACTAAGCACTTGTCCCTGAGCCTGCTGCATGGCACCCTGGGATGCTTTGTGTATTTCCCTGAAGTTAGCCCCAGAAAAATCCTTGTCCGCTTTTCTCAAAGCCATGTGGGCATGAGCACAGAGTAACAATCTGCCCAGGGCAGGTTTCAAGACTTTACAGACCAACTGGTTGAAAATCAGAACAGTGCCTGCTCGCGGGAGGTCATGCAGTCCCTGCTAAAAGTCATTGGTTGCATTATTCACCTGCCTGCCAATGGGGAGGACTAGAAATCATCTCATGTCTGGGCTAGACCTTTGTGTAACTGAGGGGTTTGTGCCTGTTCAGTGTCCAGGTACAAGTTGATGGGCTCAATGGTGGCTTTGTCACAAGCGCTAAGTAAGGGGCAGGACAGAGAGGCACAGTCTTGTCCTTGGCTAATCTGGGGGAGAAACAATTAGTGCCAGCCCTTCAGCTGGCACAGCTTGCTTCCCCTGCTGTGCTGGCTCTGCCCACTCCCTGCCCCTGGCCACCCAGTCCTGGCCCCCCCTGCACATTTTCTGCCATGCAATAGGGTAGAAGTCCCCTCTGCCCCACCCCCCTGCCACACACACACCCGTTGCTCTCCCTGCCATGCTGCTGCCTGAGCACAGGTGGTCTGTGCAAGGGAGTAAGATAGTGCTTTGTGCTCTCTGACTGCCCTGCAGGAGCATGTCACCAGGGTCACACTAAGCCCTGATGCTGGTGACTCAAGTCTATTTGTTCCATGTATGAAGTTGCAACCTGTAGCTGAAACCCTGGTGTCGGTGAGCCCCAAACACTGGAAACACAGTAACCAGGTGTTTGAGTCCATGCATATTTTAACCTTAATTTACTTAAGTGAATTTCATGCTGGTGAAAAGTGCCAAGAGGAGATTCCTGGAAATTGGAGTCCTGTGTACTCGCAGAACCTTGACAGCAGGGGCAACCACCGTTGGCCTGCCAACATGCCACAACTGTTATCTGGGGGATCCACCTCTAGAGAAGCGAGAGCAGGTCTCTCCCTGTCCATTCTTGGCTTCCTAGCTGAGATTCTAAACAAGGGGTATGTCTGCACTGCATTGTAAACCTGTGTCTGTGAGATCTGGGTGTGTGGACTTGGTGTTTCCACACCTGTGCTTGAGTGTCCATGCTGCAATGTAAATCTGGGCTTACAGTTGCTGGTCTGGGTCTCTCAGCCATGCTAACACGTTCACACTGCACTGCGCAGACCTTCTTACTCAGGTCTGCAGCTTGAGTTGCGTCCACACTGCAAAATGACTGGGCTTGGACCAAGTCACGGCAGGACTCTGGTTCTGACCCACCTAGTAGTGCCCTAGGACCCAGGTCCTGAGTCCTTGCTGACCTGAATCATACTGATTTGTGTGTAGATGGAAGTGGGGCTTGGGCTCAATCCTGAGTCAGCGCTCAGACTTAGTGTGCCGTGTAGACATACCCCCAGGAAGGCCAAGTAGAGCTAAATGGGATGGGGTTTTGGGAGGAGGACACTAGCCTAAGACCACAGACTCTTTCTGTACAGGTCACTCACCAGCCAATGGGGCTGGGTGGGCTGAAGGATTTTGTAACAGGACTTGGGATGAGATTCACAAAGGTATTTGGGTACCTAAACCCCAGATTTAGGCACCCAAATCCCAGTTTTGGCTCCACTTTGATTCACAACACTCTCACTGAACGCTGTAGGCACCTGAGATCATTTGGCACCTAAGTTCCTGCCTCTGGACATGCACCTTGCTGCCTCCCTCTAAGTGCCTGGATGTCTGTCTCCTGCGAAAACCCCAGAGGAGCCATGAACCTGGGGAAGGTAGGCATTCACCCGCTTATGTCCAGTGCAGGGCCTGATCCTGTAGGTGTGTGCTGAGGCTGCCTACCAGGTCAGATCTCATTCAAAATCTGGCAGGGAGAGGCAGAGGAAGTGGTGGTGACAGCCAGGGCCGGCTCCAGCTGAGCAAGCTGGTGCTTGGGGCGGCAGATTGTTGGAGGCGGCATTCTGCCCAATCCTAGGGCGGCACAGCTGCTTTTTTTTTTTTTTTTCCGCTCCGGCTGCCCTGTAGGGGGCAGCGGCGCGGAGAACCAGAGCACCCTGCAGGGCAGTCCTCTTCCTTTCCTCCCCGCCGACCAGAGCGGAGCCCTCACGGCAGGCCGCAGGAGGCGGCGCAGCGGGAGGGGCCGCAAACCCTTCTCTCTCTCTCTCTCCTGCCTGCTTCCTCCCCTTCCCCCTCTGCCCCCCAGCTGGTCCCCCTGCACCCGTGCTCTGACCACACCACAGGTGTTTTTTTGTTGTTGTTGGTTTTTTTTGCTTTGCCGTTCTGGCTGCCCTGTTTTTTTGTTGCTTGGGGCGGCCAAAAAGCCAGAGCCGTCCCTGGTAGCAGCGGTGGTGCTGGCATACAGCTTATAACTTTTAGCCCAGTGGTTAGTGCACTCACCTGGGATGTGAGAGACCCAGGTTCAATTCCCATCTTCTGCCTGAGGTGGAGAGAGGATTTGAACAGGGGGCTGTTACCTCTTAGGAGTGCTCTGACCACTGAGCTGTGGGATATTCTGGTGTGGGGGGGCTCCCTCAGTTTCTGCTGTTGACGCTGTTCTAGCTAAATACCAGACCCCAGAATCATGCTCACTGGCCTGACTCCCCCTCCTCCTCCTCTGGCTGCTGTGGGTGGAGTGAGGAGGCCCCTCACTCCCTTTCACAAAAACAGGCTTGGGCGCCTACGCCAACTCACTCCAGGAAAGGGATTCCCGTTTGTGGGCCGCTAGCAGAGCTAGATGCTTCCCTACAGCCTGGACCTGGGCTCCCGTCTCCATGAGGGGGGCAGATTTTAGGACACCCCCCTGTCATCAGCATCTCCCATTGGTTAGTTGAGGTAGCTCCCCACCTAGCATGCTGGCTTTGTGAAACATTCTAAGGTGCCCCTCTCTCCCCTCTCATACAAGGAGCCTCAGTGCCTAACTCAGGCTTTGGAGGTCATCAGGGTGTTCTTGTGATTTTCTAAGAGCCTAAAATGTAAGCACCGTGACACTCCGCATCACAACACCTATGTGCCATTGTGGATTTGGGCCTTGGAGCACTAGTGACCAGATCTTATCATGCCTGGTTTGGTGGCAATTGAAAGTTGTGTTATTCAGAAAAGTGCTAATGGCTGGCTTGGATCCAAAGACAGTCACAGAGCGTACTAAAGCTAATAGGTGCCAAGCACTCCTTCAGGCTCAACCGAAGGCGCAATCAAGCAAGCCCCTTTAAGTAGAAAAAACATCTGGGAGGTGCTGGGAACAACAAAGGCCTGGTCTACACTATGAGTTTAATTTGAATTTAGCAGCATTAAATCGAATTAACCCTGCACCCGTCCACACAACGAAGCCATTTCTTTCTAAATAAAGGGCTCTTAAAATCGATTTCTGTACTCCTCCCCGACGAGCGGAGTAGCGCTGAAATTGATACTGTCATTTCGAATTAGGGTTAGTGTGCCCACAATTCGATGGTATTGGCCTCTGGGAGCTATCCCACAGTGCACCATTGTGACCGCTCTGGACAGCAATCTGAACTCGGATGCACTGGCAGGTAGACAGGAAAAGCCCCGCGAACATTTGAATTTCATTTCCTGTTTGCCCAGCACAAGAGAACACAGGTGACCACAGAGAGCTCATCAGCACAGGTAACCATACAGGCCGATAATTGAAAAAGAGCACCAGCATGGACCGTACGGGAGGTACTGGATCTGATCGCTATATGGGGAGAGGATTCAGTGCTAGCAGAACTTTGTTCGAAAAGACAAAATGCCAAAACTTTTGAAAAAATCTCCAAGGGCATGATGGAGAGAGGCCACAATAGGGACTCAGAGCAATGCTGCGTGAAAGTCAAGGAGCTCAGACAAGCCTATCAGAAAACAAAGGAGGCAAACGGTCGCTCCGGGTCAGAGCCGCAGACATGCTGCTTCTACACTGAGCTGCATGCAATTCTAGGGAGGGGGCCGCCACCACTACCCCACCTCTGACCGTGGATTCCGAGGCGGGGGTAATCTCATCAGCCACACCTGAGGATTCTGCGGACGGGGAAGAGGAGGAGAAGGAGGAGGAGGACGAGCTTGCGGAGAGCACACAGCACTCCGTTCTCCCCAACAGCCAGGATCTTTTTCTCAGCCTGAGTGAAGTACCCTCCCAAGGCAGTATCCAAGACCATGACCCCATGGAAGGGACCTCAGGTGAGTTTACCTTTTAAAATATAAAACATGGTTTAAAAGCAAGCGTTTTTTAATGATTAATTTGCCCTGAGGACTTGGGATGCATTTGCAGCCAGTACAGCTACTGGAAAAGTCTGTTAACGTGTCTGGGGATGGAGCGGAAATCCTCCAGGGACATCTCCATGAAGCTCTCCTGGAGGTTCTCCAAAAGCCTTTGCAGAAGGTTTCTGGGCAGTGCAGCCTTATTCCATCCTCTATGGTAGGACACTTGACCACGCCATGCTAGTAGCAAGTAATCTGGTATCATTGCATGACAAAGCCTGGCAGCGTATGGTCCCGGTGTTTGCTGGCATTCAAACAACATCCATTCTTTATCTTGCTGTGTAATCCTCAGGAGAGTGATATTGCTCATGGTAACCTGGTTGAAATACGGGAATTTAATTAAGGGGACAGAGGTGGCCCTTCCTATTGGGCTGTTTGCCTGTGGCTGAAAAGAAATCCTTCCTTGTAGTAAGCCAAGCGCGGGGGGGGGGGGGGAGCGGGGAAGGGGGAGATTTTCACGTGTGGCTAGCAGGGATCTTCCCTGATACCAGCCATGCGGTGTGGGGAGGGATAAAGCGATCATCCCAGAGAATTGGATGGGGGGGGTTAGTTTGTTTTCTGCTGCTGAAGGTTAACAGGAAAATCGCAGCACTCAATGAGCTTTGCTTGGTATGTGCGAAAGGAGGGCGCAGAAGCCGAAAGACAATGGCTTACCATGGCCGCATGCAAGCCGAATTCTGTTGCCCGGACCTGCGTCTGTGATCTCTAGTAGCAAAGCCACAGGCACTCAATATTAAGAGGCAAAATGCGACCTTACACAGAAATCACATGTGCTATGTAATGTGAATAGTGTTGTTCACCGTGAAAGAGTATAAGCATTGTTCTGTAAAATGTATCTTTTTAAAAAATTCTCTCCTTTTTTCCCTCCCTCCAGCAGCTGCAAATTTTTCAAGCCTCCCTCCTCCGTCCCGAAGGCTATCTCAGATAAGGCGTCGGAAAAAGAGGATGCGAGACGAGATGTTCTCGGAAATCATGGAATCCACCCGCAATGAAAGAGCTCATCTGAATGAGTGGAAGGACACGGTTTCAAAGTATAGGAAAGATGACAGTGAACGTGAGGACATGAGGGACCAATGTGAGGACATGAGGGACCAACGTGAGGACATGAGGGACCAACGTGAGGACAGAAGGGACGCTTGAGATGAGAGGTGGCGGCAGGAAGATCAGAGGAGGCAGGATGCAATGCTGGGTCTGCTGTGTGAGCAAACAGACATGCTCTGGCGTCTGGTGGAGCTTCAGGAACGGCAGCAGGATCACAGACCGCCACTGCAGCCCCTGTATAACCAGCTTCCCCCCTCACCATGTTCCATAACCTCCTCACCCAGACGTGTAAGAACGTGTGTGTGGGGGGCCTCCATGCACCCTCCCATTTCACCCCAGTGGATAGCCCAAGCAAAGGGCTGTCATTATTTTAACCTTTTTTTAGTGGCCTTTTCCTTCCCTCCGATACTCCTCCCAAACCCCACCCAAGCTACCTTCTCAGTTCTCTCCGTCTTTTTATAATCAATTAATAAAGAATACATGATTTTTAAATGATAGTGACTTTATTTCCTTTGAAAGCAAGCTGTGATCAAAGGGGGAGGGTGGGTTCCTTACAGAGAATGAGGCAATAAAGGGGGCGGGTTTTCATCAAGGAGAAACAAACAGAAATTTCACACTGTAGCCTAGCCAGTCATGAAACTGGTTTTCAAAGCTTCTCTGATGCGCAGCGCTTCCTGGTGTGCTCTTCTAATCGCCCTGGTGTCTGGCTGCGTGTAATCAGCAGCCAGGCGATTTGCTTCAGCCTCCCACCCTGCCATAAAGGTCTCCCCCTTACTTTCACAGAGATTGTGGAGCACACAGCAAGCAGCAATAACAATGGGGATATTGGTTTGGCTGAGGTCTGACCGAGTTAGTAAAGATCTCCAGCGACCTTTTAAACATCCAAATGCACATTCTACCACCATTCTGCACTTGCTCAGCCTGTAGTTGAACAGCTCCTGACTCCTGTCCAGGCTGCCTGTGTATGGCTTCATGAGCCATGGCATTAAGGGGTAGGCTGGGTCCCCAAGGATAACTATGGGCATTTCAATATCCCCAATAGTTATTTTCTGGTCCGGGAAGTAAGTCCCTTGCTGCAGCCATTTAAACAGAGTAGAGTTCCTGAAGACGCGAGCATCATGAACCCTTCCCGGCCAGCCCACGTTGATGCTGGTGAAACGTCCCTTGTGATCCACCAGTGCTTGCAGCACCATTGAAAAGTACCCCTTGCGGTTTATGTATTGGGTACCCTAGTGCTCCGGTGCCAAGATAGGGATATGGGTTCCATCTATCGCCCCACCACAGTTAGGGAATCCCATTGCAGCAAAGCCATCCACTATGACCTGCACATTTCCCAGAGTCACTACCTTTCGTAGCAGAAGCTCAGTGATTGCTTTGGCTACTTGCATCACAGCAGCCCCCACAGTAGATTTGCCCACTCCAAATTGATTCCCGACTGACCGGTAGCTGTCTGGCGTTGCAAGCTTCCACAGGGCTATCGCCACTCGCTTCTCAACTGTGAGGGCTGCTCTCATCTTGGTATTCTGGCGCTTCAGGGCAGGGGACAGCAAGTCACAAAGTTCCATGAAAGTGCCCTTATGCATGCGAAAGTTTCACAGCCACTGGGAATCATCCCACACCTGCAACACTATGCGGTCCCACCAGTCTGCGCTTGTTTCCTGGGCCCAGAATCGGCATTCCACGGATAGAATCTGCCCCATTAACAACATGATCTCCAAAGCACTGGGGCCTGCGGTTTGAGAGAATTCTGTGTCCATGTCAATGTTCATGTCCTCATCACTCTTGTCGCTGCGCTGCCGTCGCAGCCTCCTCCTCGCCTCGTTTTTCTGGTCCTGGTTCAACATAAACTGCACGAGAATGTGCGAGGTGTTTACAATGTTCATGACTGCTGTCTTGAGCTGAGTGGGCTCCATGCTTGCCGTGGTATGGAGTCTGCAGTGTTCACCGAGGGGAAAAAAGGCGCAAAACGGTTGTCTGCCATTGCTTTCATGGAGGGAGAGGTGAGGCTGTACCCAGAACCACCTGAGACAATGTTTTTTGCTCTATCAGGCACTGGGGTCTCAACCCAGAATTCCAATGGGCGGGGGAGACTGCGGGAACTATGGGATAGCTATGGGATAACTACCCACAGTGCAATGCTCCGGAAATCGACGCTAGCCCTGGTACATGGACGCACACCGCCAAATTAATATGCTTAGTGTGGCCGCATACATTCGACTTTATGCAATCTGTTTCCAAAATTCGAATTCTGTAAATTCAGATTAATCCCGTAGTGTAGACATACCCAAAGTGTATAGTAAGTCAGAACTAAGCTGAGTGGACTGAGGTGTTTCTCTGGCTGCAAACACATGGGCTAGGCTGTTGGTTGTAGGCTGTGTGAGAAAGAATTGGGTGCGTGACACGGAGAAAAGCAGAGACAGGAGTTCTTGGGCACAGAGCTCACTGGAGTGGAAGACATGGGGGGTGTCTGAGTAAGGGATCTGCCTGCTTTTTGACGTTGTGTAAATTCTCTGTACATAAATGGGGTTACACAAAGAATACACCTGATTTAGATCTCTGATTTCTAATCCAAACAGAAACAAGCCTGCAGGGTCCCAAACACTGGCTAATCATTAGGCCACAGGGGCCTTAGTGTCAGGGACAATTTTAATTTCAGTTTCTGATGCATCAATCAGCTGTGGCGCTAAAGAAAATATCACAGCAGTTAGACCAGCGTAATGGTTGTTAAAAGAGCAAGCTGAAAAAATTCTAGCTGTAATTTTAGAAAGCATGAAATGGGTGGGACTGGGACCCTTGGGGGGAGAATGAATATACGCTCCTGGCATGGGAGGGTTGGGAAACTGTCAAAGCCAATTTATAGCTATATTCACTTTCTGTAACTCAGTACATTCAGGCATTTAAATAAAACACAGTGAAAATTCAAGCATGACAGAGATTGGTGATCTGCCCCATGTTGTTTGCAGATTAATCAACTGGTCACACTGACCTTTGTTTTAAATCCAGAACCTGGTCGTTCCAACAGCAGCACCTGATTCATTACAGACTTTAGGTAAACTCCAAATACAGTTCTTCTCTCTCATGTAACTACCTCATCATGCAAGGAGATGATTTCAGGACCATACACATGCATTACTAATATACGTACTTATACGGCATGCAGGTGCAGATTTGGCAAGGATCTATTACAAACAGGATCTGTTGCAAGTCATAACTAAGTCAATATCCTTGTTGGAAGTTAATCACTGGTGTGAAATCTTTCTATAGTTGTTAGGCAAAAACTGTCCTTAAGACAGAGTTCATGTTGTACAGAGAGAGCAAGTGCATCAGAAGTAAAAGGATTGGGACTTTGTAGTTTCATAGATTCTGAGGCCAAAAGGAACCATTGTGAGTGACCTCCTATACAAACCAGCCCAGAGAACTGCCCCAAAATAATTCCTAGAGCAGATCTGTTAGAAAAAAAGCCAATCTTGATTTAAAAATTGTCGTGGTGGATTCCCCATCATCACTGACCCTTCGTAGATTGTTGCCATGATTAATTACCCTTGCTGTTAAAAATGTACACCTTATTTCCAGTCTGAATTTGTCTAGCTTCAACTGCCAGCCATTGGATCGAGTTAGGCTTTTAACTGCTCCACAAACTTATTCTTGTTTGATTACAAAATCAGCTCAGTGCTGTATGTTAAAGTGAAGGGTAAAATCCACAGAAAAACTACTGGCCTGGTAGCCTCTTTGGAGGCAGTGAACTTAATAACTGCTGTGAGGGTCCAGCGAGAGGAACTGGACATGGCAGGGAAGACCTTTTGGGGAGATGCAGGGCTGTTGGTGTCAGCTGCAAGGAGTAATCAGGCTGGTGGAAGCCAGGGTGAGTTCACTGTGCTTTGAGCAGGCAGCTGGTGTCAGGGCTCTGAGCCACAACCGCACCACACAGGAGTGCCCAGAGATAGAGGGCAGATAGCAACACAATCCCTTACTGCTCTGGGTGAACCCCCAAAGCATCACAGTCATGCTATGCCCCCATCCTCAATTTCTGCCGAAGGTCTCGTTGGACTTCCATATCAGTCAAGATATCCATTTGCTGGTATTTTATCCCAAGCCCCCCACCTCAAGAGAAAACACTAGCCTCAGCACCTTAGCTGAGAAAAGGGTATTTGCCTTCTATCTGGACAGGATAAGAACCTTTAGGGCTTCCCTGAAAGAATGAGGGGACAATCAATTTCCATACAGAGACTCAGTCCTCGCCTGCCATGAGGCCACTGAGGTGCATCCCCTCCAAGAGTGAAAGCACACTGCAGCAGGGTTTGGGCCACTTCTATAGCCCTTTTTAAGGACGTTCCCGTAGTGGAAATTTGCAAGGCTGCAACCTGGTCTCCAAATGTTATGCTATCCTACCTGCATCCAAGTCAGACATAATCTTTGTTGATGCCATCCACCAAACTGTCTTGGGTCTGCCTCCTCAGCCCCTGCCTCCATGTTGAGCTACTGCTTGGGAGTCTCCTGTGGTGGAGCACCCATAGTGCTCCACCATAGGGACATCTACTCAAAGAAGAAGGAGAGGTTATTTACCTTACAGTAATTTGAGTTCTTTGAGATGTTTTGTCCTGGTGCTGCACCTCCTGCCCTCAATCCCCTCTGCTGCAGATATTCTAGGCTCTGAAGTTGAGACGGAACTGGAGCAGTGGAGGGTCTAGGTCTCCCTATATGCCATCACTCTGGAGTACGAGGTTGTGCAGTGCATAAGCACTGACCCATGGATGCTGCTAATTTGAGAACTTCTGGGCATGCTCATACCCTAAGATGGAGCACCTATAGGGACAAAACATCTGGAAGGACTCAAGTTATTAATACTATAAGGTAAGTAACCTCTCCTTCTGCAGGTGAATTATAGGCTGTAGTTTGAAAATTGGATTGATGATCTATCATTTTTACTATGATAGTTAATCATCATCTTATCAGAACTCAAAAAACCAAGTATAAGAGATTTAGCAAGGATTGAGTCACTCGGATATAATCCACATAGTGTCATCAGACATGTATAAGCCTTGATTCACCAAGGGTCTTTAAACACACTCCTTGCTTTACGTATGTGAGTATTCCCAATAGGACTAGTTTGGAATGTACCCTGCTGAAGCAGGGCCTGAGCTGAGAGATTGGTAATGGGGCACGTAGTCTTTTTGGTGGGATATTGCGCTTCTAGATTGTTGGGTTACATTTGGCTGGAGCTGGTAGTGGCTTAAATAAGTTACAATGTCATGGCTATTTGGTGGTCCGTGTGAAATGAATTTCAGGTATTCTTAGTTCAGCTCCTAATCGACATGATTAAAGCTACCATCACAAGGGTTGCTAACTGCAGACATTGCTGACAGGTTCAGCAGAGAGGCCAAGGAATGATTGGGCTATGGATCTCAACCTACAGTTGGAGGAGGTGTCTTCTTTATGAAAAGATATTTGGAGTTTAGGGCTGGTGAAAGGTCCCAGGCAGATGGCCATGGAGAACAAACGCCTTTTTATCCCCAGACCTGGTCAAGCTCTAGGGCTCATTGGAAGTAGAAGAAAACACACATTTTTCAAAATTTAAAATTCACAGACATGTCTATCATGAATGATAACTCTTTCAGTGTGAGTTGTATACAGAGTTGTTTATCCCTAGATGTACTAGGACCATACTTTTCTTCTTGCAACACATGGAATCAGTGGTACTCCAGAGCAATCACCCAATCAGAGCAAACCTGGCTTCCAAACCTTCCTCCTGACACATTGAAGGAAATCCCCATCTCTAGAGCAATACTGTGGGATTATAAAACAAGCCAGTTCCACTCTGCCTGTTAGCACCATATCTCTGAACTACCACTTAACCTTGATTTGAGAGGAAACCTTTCCCCTTGCTCTGAGCTGTTTTTGGATAGATTATTTCAATCACATTTCATATTAAGGCTGTACTTATACTTTGCAAAGGATTAACAAATGATTGATAGATATGAGTAAATGGCTAATTGATTGTTATGAAGTCCAATAGGTTGCTTATTACCATGACGTATAACCAGCTTTAACCCCTTATCCTGATGTGCTCCTAACCATCCATCCATACTGCTCATGCCTGTAGCATGCTTCCAACAATAATTTATTAACCCTTTATACATGGAACCTTAATATAAAGTGTGACCATTATTTGATTAAAATAGCTGCATTAGCACAGATTCAATGAAGCCACTGAAACCCACCTAACTGGTATAAAGGGACTATTCTCCTGGAAGCAGGGTCTGAATGAGCTGTCCCCTGCCAGCTAACTGGGGAGAAGGAGAGACTTCAGGAGCAAACTGTATTTACATGAACACACCTACTCTGCTTAGAATCCAGCAACACGTGGAACTGTGTTGCTCAAAGTGATCAATTTTGGCTGGTGTTGGGTTACAAATCACTTTCGTACTGAATGCAGGGCTAATGAAATGTTGTTATCAATGTTGTTGTTTTTATCATATAAGTAAAGGGGAGCAGAACTGTGCTTAATCTGTCCTGATTGAAGGGGTTACCCTCAGCTGAAAGGAACTCGCTAAGCCAGGGGCTCAAATACCAGACCCCTGTGAAAGTAAGAGAGGTGGGGAGAGATGTCCTAGCCAGGTGATGTGTATTCTGCATGAGTCACTGGTCTGGCTTAACCTGTTCCTCCCCACTGCTCAAAGATAGAGCTAAATAGGCTCCATTAGGAGTCTTTTGTTATGTTAAGTGCTCGTTAGAGCTGAAATCATTTGTAGTGGGACTGGGACAGCATTTCTGCCCAGCCTCTTCAAGTTCCCCCACTAAGAGCTGACAATCACTAAGAGCTGGGTAGACTGTCAAGAGACTGACCAGCAGAGAGGCAGATGACAGCAAAACGGAACAGCGGCTGGTGAGGCGGACAGTGGAGAGGAATGAGTAGCTGGCTGGGAGGCCAGCCAAAGCAAGTGCTAGGATGGCGGAACAGTTAAGGTGTCTCTTTCTTCCCTGGGTGGGAGGTAAACTCACACAGATGCACCTCTGAACCCTGGGTCCTCACTGACGAAGGACAACACCATGAGGGGGGTGTGGTGAGGGAGCAGAGGGGAGCACAGTAAAGGAACTTTTGGTTGTAGAACTCAAGAACATGAGGCAGAAGACTCTGCCCCATCTCTGGGGCGGGTGTCCTGCTCACAGTTTCATGATTATGAATCCTGCTTGTGGCATTTTCCCTAATTAATGTCGGGTGATTTCCCTCTTTTCATTAAAAGTTTCTTTGCTACACTCAGACTCTGTACTTGTGAGTTGTGAAATATTGCCTCTTAGAGGTGCCCAGGGGTGATGTGTAATTTTCCCAGGTTAGTGAGTGGGGGCTCGAGCCGGTTCTGTGTTGAATTGCAGAAGAGGAACCCCTAGAAATTGAACCCGGCCCTGGTTGCTGCTGGCTCCACTTGACAGAAGGGTTACACTCCCTTCAGTGAGGGATTAATAAGGGGAACTCAACTGAGTGCTATACACAAAGGTCCCCTATTTATTGATAGGACAGTAGAGATCAAGGGAGACCATGCACTCCTAGCAATTGAGTTAGCATGACACAAGTCTCTGTATTCATGTCATCGATTCATTTAAGGAGGGTGTAAGGTATCAGGCTGATGCATCCTGGATATAGCTCCAGGGTAGATGGTGTCTGTTCTAACAACAGGGCAGATATGGTATGGGCAGTGGCAGAACAAGTCTGACTCAGAATCTTCCCCCTCAACATGCTCCAACCCTGCCCTGAAGGCACAATCTGTAGGGAAGAGAGCAGTTAGGCCACAATTCCCACTCATTTCTTGGTCTTTGTGGACACTGCCAACCAGTGCTTATGCTGGTTTTGTGATGTGGATTCTTGTCTACTCTTTGGGCTGAGGCCACCAACACTTCTCACAGAAGCTACTAAACAGGCATCAAATAGAAACAACCTTCAGTCGGGAGTCAAACAGACAGCCCAGAGGTGAAAGTCTCTGTATTTCATAAAATCATACAAATGTAGAACTGGAAGGGCCCTCAGTACGTCATCTAGTCCAGTCCCCTGCAGTGAGGCAGGACTAAGTATTATCTAGAGATTCTAGACCATCCTTGACAGGTAATTTTTTATTCTTAAAAACCTCCAAGGATGGAGATTCCACAACCTCCCTAGTGCTCCTGAGCCATCTGGTCCCCCTTATGTTTTATGTCCAAGAGCCACAGGCACCGACTTTCTTCTTTCCAGGTGGGCATTCCACCCCTGCTCTGCCCCGAGGTCCCACTCTGCCACTTCCCTGAGGCCCAGCCCCCATTCTTCCCCTTCCCCCAGAGCCTCCTGCCCGCCACTGAGCAGCTGATTGGCAGGTAGCATGTGGGTGCTGAGCACCCACTATTTTTTTTCCATGGGTACTCCAGCCCCAGAGCACCCGTGGAGTTGGCGCCTATGGTCACACCTAGTGTATTACTGGGAGGATAAAGCTGTTGGAACCAGTGAGTCAAGCTGTCAGAAGCACAAACCACTGAACACAAACTACCTCTCGGGGAAGAGTTCTCTATTTGACGAGGTTCTCGGGGTTTTCAGGATTGCATTGTCAGCTTGGGCGGAGCTGGCATTGCTGTTGGAAAGGAGTTAGCGTTTTGGGGTGCATGGGTGCATTAACTGGCACTGCCTTGGCTGGAATTTCACGTGCTCACAGAGAGCTCTAACTCAAACAGGGAGCTGCCAGGTGACTGAAATCACAGAGTTATTTCCTGTAAGACAGAGATGAATATTGTAGACCATGGGGGAAGATGCTCACTGGCATACTTCCCCCAGGTGCATGAATTAGGAACAACAGTGTAACCAATGAGTCAACATTGCCCAGAAGATGTTAGTAGGAGACTGGGAGTCCGGACTCCTGGGTTCTATTACTGACATGCGGCATGATCTGGGCCAAGTCCCTTAACCAGGGATGTCTCAGCTTTTCCATCTATAAAGCAGGGATAAGAATACTTCTCTACCTCACAGGGGTGGCGGGACTTCACTCAAGTCCTGCCTCTGTTATGGTTTTTAACCACTGAGCAGTAGCTACACAGTTAAAACTCAGCTGTGGCAGCAAATTGTTTTCTCACCCTTGCTAAGCTGTACCTAGAGTGAGGAAATGTAGGGGACTCTCCCACCACTGCCTTAGTCCTACTCTGGATACCCTGGTGGTAGCAATAGCGAGACCACTAGTGTAGACAGACTTTCACCACGGTGTGGTCAAACTCTATTCAGAGTATGCCTAGATGAGATAGGGATTAAACACCAGCAGAGAGTGGTGGACCTCTGCTGTTGCACTCGCCTAAAGAGCTGCACCAGTGGGCAAATTTAAGAAAAAAGCCTAGTGCAGAGAAGACTTGACAAAAGCCATGTGGTAAGTCAGTAGTGGGACCCAGGAGGCAATGGGACCTCAGGACCACATGGCAAGTCAGTAATGGAACCCAGGCATCTTGCTCAGGGGTGGTGAGTTGTATGGGCCCGTGGTGCCCGGGCTCCAGCAATATTCAGGGCCCGGGGACCCAGCTCCACCAATGTTTGGGGCCGGGTCTCTCCCCCGGCCCTGCCTGCTGCCCCCACGTGGCTCCCCCGAGTGTCCCCCGGCCCCAACTTGCTGACCCCGCGCACCTCTTCCCCGGCCCAGAGCCCGCAGCTCCATGCTGACTCTGCTCTGCCGGCTCCCGGTATCAACTGCTGCCGCAGGGTCCTAGTGCCCCCCCCTCCATCCACTAGTGGCAAGGCAGGTTGCCCTTACCCTGCCCTTCTGCCTCAGACCCTTCCCTTTTCTGGCGGGACCCTCCACCAGCACAGGGGGTCCCCCTGCCCGTGCTTCTGCCCCATGCTGGCAAGAGGCAGCCCCATCCCTCACCCCCAGTGATGCTACAGTGAGGGGCAGCAACAGGGGAGGAGGTGCACATGTGATGGAAGCCCCCCCTCCCCCGGCACCCACCAGAGGGGAGACGAGGGGGCTTCCTAGACCTAAGAGTGGCCCTAGGAGCACATGCAGTGACAGTGGTGCAGGGTGAGTGTGCTGCCGAGGAGGAGAGGGGGACCCCTCCCCCAGAGCTCACTGCTGCCAGTGGAGAGAGGGCTGGGGGGAGTCCTCCTCTCTGGCCCCAGCCCCAGGGCAGCCTGTGTGCACCCCAAACTCATCCCCAGCCCTGTTCCAACCCAGAGCCCGCACCCCAGCCAGATCCCTTACCTCCCTGCACCCCAACCCTCTGCCCTAGCCCTAAGCCTCTCCAACGTCCCAACCCCCCCCAGCCCCAGACAGAGCCCTCACCCCCCCGCAACCCTACCCTCTGCCCTAGCCGTGAGCCCTTCCCAAACCCCTCATTCCCAGCCCCAGCCAAAGCCCTCATCCCCCTGCACCCTAACCCTCTGCCCCAGCCCTGAGCCCCCTCCTGCATCATGAACCCCTCATCCCACAGCCCTCACCCCTGCACCCCCTCTCATCCCCAAACTCCCTCCCAGAGCCTGCATCTCCTCCCCCTTCCCACACACTCCCTCCCGCCCCCAAACTCCCTCCCACAGCCTGCCCCCCTCACCCCTCCTACGCCCCCACCCCCAGTCCAGAGCCTGCACCCAAACTCCATCCCAGAGCCTGCACCCCTCACCCCCTCCTACACCCCCACCTCCTGCCCCACCCCGGAGCCTGCACCCAGCACCCAAACTCCATCCCAGAGCCTGCACTCCAGACCCCCTCCCCCACCAAACTCCCTCCCAGAGCCCAACCTCTCACCCTTTCTGCACTCAAACTCCCTCCCAGAGCCTGCACCCCTCCTGCACCCTAATCCCCAGCCCCAGCCCAGGGCCTGCACCCCAGACCTTCTCCCCCTACCCTAGGGTGACCAGATGTCCTGATTTTATAGGGACAGTCCCGATTTTGGGGTCTTTTTCTTATATAGCCTCCTATTACCCCCCACTCCCTGTCTCGATTTTTCACACTTGCTGTCTGGTTACCCTACCCTACCCAAACTCCCTCCCAGAGCCTTAGGCAGGTAGGGGGCGGAGTTTGGTGGAGGCAGGTTCTGAGCAACACCAAAATTTCTACAAACCTGCCACCCCTGATCCTGCTATATCCTCTAGGCAACACAGTCTCTCATGAGTTACATTAAGCAGGGTAAGCTGAACATGGTGATCCAAATACCAGCGGCTGCTCTGTGCTAGGGCTGGTTGAGCTGCACCAGTGCTGACGCAATGGTAGGGGGACTTCCCTACATTTCTCTGCGTAGCCAAGACCCTGGAGGCCTCGGCTGGCATTCAGCTGTCTCCTGGAATGGGTTCAGCAGACTGGTTTTGTAGTGTGGGCAGGAGCTCACCATGTTTGTTGAACCGGTTTGGCCAACTGTTCTTCCTTCCAGTTCCCTGTGTGGTAGGACATCCCCAAAGTCCCGCTAATGCCGCTCTCTGTGCATGTCCTCCAGGCACTCTGTCATCCTACTAACACATTATGGGGTAGGTGTCCAGCATCTTCCCACAATGCACTCATACACACATGGTTTAGGCAGCATGGTGGGTTCAAACATGCAAACACAGCTGCAATTGCAGACAAGCCATTGTGTGGACACACAGGTTAAGGTTCTCAAAGGTATTTAGCTCTTTGAAATCGATGGGAGCAAGGTGCCTAAATACTTTTGAGGGCCTGGGCCAAACTGACCCATGTTTCTTGTAACTGGTTAAGATGACCGTCCCTAGTTTTGTAACTAGTTACAAAATCACTATGATATCTGCACTATAGATGAGAACTTGTTGTTTGTAATGAGCTTTGAGCTCCTTGTAGGAAAGGTACCATAGAAATGCAGTGCACAATCCTGCCTACAGAATGTTAACAAACCATGTCTGTATTACATGAGCTTTTGCCTGACTTCTATTTATTCATTCTTTTCCCGGGGAATGATTACACATTCTAATGGATTGCAGACTAATTGTCTTGACATGAAGACCAGTGCTACCCTTTATAAGGGTAGGTCCCATTAGCAGAGTTTATTAAATATGTTATAGTAACCATTTATATCTGGTGTAGTCCAAATCAGGGGTGCCCAAACTGCCTAACTGAGGGGCCATCATGCCAGGAGCCTGGGGCATTTGCCTAATTTGCAAAAAAATTGAGCAAATTGCAGCTTCCTTACCTTTGCTATGGAAGTGATCTGTTCATCTAGACATGACTTTAGAAAAGCACACTGACGGCAATCATCCCTCACTCTCCTTCTCACAGAAAGGCACTCTGCTCCTCACAGAAGATGCTCTGCACTTTACAGGATCAGGTCCTATGAGTGTGACCTCCAATTATCCAAGTTAGACCCAGTTAGGGCGTGCCCCTGTATCAACTCCTCTTCCCAGTGCACATTATTAAAGCACTTATGAAAGAAGAACAGAAATTAGTGTGGCAAGAAATCATCAGACTTGGTAACACAGACGTATGTATGAAACCATTGATAAAGTCAGCAGGCCAGGTCCTCAACTAGTAGAGTTATGTTTAATCACAAAAGCTGGGGATGTGTAGTGCACATTTCCGCCACACTACAGGGTAGGGTGACAAGATCACAACAGTGAAATATTGGGACACATTGGGCTGTCATCAGCCCCGCCCACAGTCCACCCCCACTCCTCCCAGGCTCCGCTCCCACTCTGCCCCAGGTCCTGCCTCCTCCCCGCTTGGCCCCGCACCACCATGCCCTTCATCATCCCCCGGCCTGCTGCTGGCTTGCTGCGTCTCTTCTCAGACCTCCACTCACCGCTCGCCTCCTCATCCCTGCCCTCCCCTGGCTTGCTGCTCGCCTTTTCAGGCCCCCTGCCCACCACTCACCGGGGTGCTCGCCCACGCCCTCACCTCTTCCCACCCCTGCACGACCCTCGCCCCGCCCCCATTCTACCCCCTTCCACCAAGTCCCCGCCCCAGCCCTTCCTCTTCTCCTCCTGAGCGTGCTGTGTCCCCGCTCCTTCCTCTCTCTCCCGGAAAGTCCAAAGTGCCTTCAAACAGCTCTTAGGCATTGGGAAGCACTGGGAGGGAGGGGGAGGAGCAGGGATGCTGTGCACTGGAGAGGGAAGAGGAGGGGGAGGTTGGCTGGGGGTGGGTGTGGAGCACCCGCTAGTTTTTCCCCATGGGTGCTCCACAACACAGCTATGTAGCTGCAACCTTCAATTCAACCTAAAAGTACAGTAATTGGTGCAAGAGTCCATATGTAATAGAGCTATTAGAGATGGTCAGAAGTGGTATTTTTCATGTGGAAAATTTCAATTTTTTTGGCAGAAATTAAAATACTGAAAAGTTTTGGTCAACGTCTAAAATTTTTCAGAAATTCCATCTTTCAATGGAAAATCAAAAATTTCAGATATTTCTTGCAATAAATGTTGCTGAGTCAAAAATGGAATTTGCCATCCACAGCAGTTAGATGGAAAATGTTCAAGCAGTCCTAATACATACCCACATATTGCGTGTCTGTCTTTTTCATAGGCATCTAGCAACAGAGAAGGAACACAGAGCTTCACAGTGGTCACTTTGAGGGCAAATATAATCTGTATTTTTGATAGATTAATTTGTTATTCTGTAATGAAGGTTAATGCTGAATCCAGTGAGTTTTTCCAGTTTATAAAGAAGAATTTCTCCTCACCCAACCTCTAACTAAACCTGAAATTCAAATCCAAGCTGAAACTTGCTCTGGAGTGGCACATTTTGTTTCATATCCTGTGGATCACATTCCTCCCTGGTGAAACACCACAGGCTTCAAGAAAGAGAGACCAGGGATTAACATGGCCCTGTGTGTCTGGGTTGATTTATGTCAAAGCTCTCCATGTTTCAGACAGTGAAATGGGAAATCCATTCACAGAACCACCCGCTGAGCGTCTGATAACAGCAAACACTAAAAATGTTGAAGGTGTTAATTTTTTTAGACATCTGAGTTAATTGCTTCAATATTAAAGTCCATGCGAAAGGGATTTTGTATGGAGTATAATGGTTAAAAAGATCAATAGAGGATTTTGGCCAGCTAATCCTGCTATAGACCAATGCCTAAGATGTTGGAATCAGTACTCTCTTGGAGATCTTTTCCTTGCTATTAACAGTTATCCATGTGAGGATGTCTGAAGTTAATGGGAGGCATAAGTCATATAATGATGATGGGAAGAAATATCCCTGTTGATAGTAAAAGAGGAGTGGCTCATTACAGGAGGATACTTGCGATGCCACTGAGATCGCCAGAGATCACTAGGAGCACTACTGATAAGGTCTGCTAATTGCTACAAGATTAGATTTGAGACACTTGGGCCTGATCCTCAGCTGCATTGCTGCTGATCTACATCATGATATGCCAGCATGGAGGGGTTTTAAAGCCAGCATATTCACCTGCAGGAAGATCACCCCAGTATAGGGAGATCCTCCAGTGGTGAGGATTTGCCAATCCCTCCCAGCAGGGCCCATAGGAAAAGGGGGCATGGTCAAGGCTTCTGTATGACCCGGTGATCTCCGGTCAAATATCAGCCCAATCCTTAGACTGCTCTAACTTCTACCAGGGAGCCAGTCCTGCACGCAGTCGGCCTAGGATCTTATTGAAGAAGTAAAAAGGCTGCAAAGGCAATCAGTCCCCCACTGATACTGCCCCATTCTGGGCACACTGCACCTTTCCCTGACAGACAGCTGGGTGCTCTGTTTCTCTGTCACCATGGCAGCACTTACACAGCTTGCCTTGCCTGAGTCTGGGTCCCTGTGTCTCTGGGAGTGGGGTCTGGGAGAGAGGCTGGACTTTAAAAACACCCATGTGGAGGAGATAGAAACAAAGGGAGGGGATTGAGACCGCTGTCAGGAGAGGATACAGCTATGGATTATGCCGGGGCAGTCACTAGAGTGGCCAGGCTGCAGAGGGAATCTGTTTTGACATCTTGTCCGAGGGCCTGTAAATCTTGGCTATGGCCCTATAGCCATGCATTCTCCTTTAACTTCAATGTAGTAAAATTCCTTCCCAGGTTAGGGTAAAATTCACCCCTCGTCAAATGGCACAAATGAAGAAGGTTATGGAGAAACATGTAAGTATCAGATGCAACACCTGCCTCCTCCTGGAGATGCTGGCTCAGATCCTCAGTAGGGGTAAATCAGCAAAGCACCCTAGACACCAGTGGATTCACCAGCTGGGGATCTGGGACAAAGTCGTTATTAAACAGGAGGGCCCAAAGAAACATTATACCTCACTGTAACTGCACTCTTCAGTGCTACCTTTAATTACTGTGAACTTGTCACCAGTGCTCATTATAGGTGAACCTGGTTACCTGACATTTTCCATTACAAGACTCCATTTTCAGGTACTTCTAATTTTGCCAAACTTCAATAATTTGGGCTGAACTTTTCAATGCTTGGTGCCTCGGGCTGGATTTTTTTGAGGGAACATTGTAACCAGAATGGTTCAGTCATTTCAGACGTTCCTGTGCTCCTTAATTTGTTGCCCTGGTGCGTACGCATTATAATACAGCCTTTCATTATTTGATCACATTCTGTTTTTCCACAGGCCCCTCCCCCATTCAATGGACAGGCTGGATTGTGTACTGCGGATGAAGCAGGGTTGTGCAGCGAAGGAGTCTGTTGTCTGCCTCGTTTGTGGCAGCATTTGGAAGCCCCCAACCCCTGCAGCATGAGGGTGTTTTACTAGGCAGCATTCCCCAAGGGCTGACTGGGATACAGGAGACCTGGGTTCTAGTTAGGGTTGTCAGGTGTCTGGTTTTTGATCGGAATGCCCAGTCGAAAAGGTACCCTGGCGGCTCTGGTCGGCACCGCTGACTGGGCTGTTAAAAGTCCGCTTGGTGGCGCAGTGCGGGCCTGGGGCTAAGGCAGGCTCCCTACCAGGGCCGGCTTTAGCAAGAGCGGGGCCCGATTCCTGGGGGCGGGGCTTGCTGCAAGCCCCGCCCCCAGGAATCGAGCTGCGCTCCGGCCGGGGTTGCTGGGCTTGGGTCCGACCTGGAGCCGCGCCACGGGGGGGACGACCCGAGCCGCGCCGCGGGGATCGCGCCGGGGGGGGGGAGGACGGACACGACCCGAGCCAAGCCAGGAACTGCAATCAATGGGAGCTAGGGGGCGGCACCTGTAGGCACGAGAGCAGCGTGCGGAGCCTCCCTGTGCCTAAGGGCCACAGGGACTTGGCAGCCACTTCCTAGGAGCTGCAGTAAGCGCTGCTGGGACCCCATACCCCAAACCTCTACCCCAGCACAAAGTCCCCTCCCACATCCAAATTCCCTCCCAGAGCCTGCACCTCACACATCCCCCATGCCACAACCCCCTTCCCCAGCACTGAGGCCCCTCCTGCACCCCAAGTATCTCATCCCTGGCCCCAGCCCAGAGTCCCCTCTCCCAACTGAAGCCCTCATCCCCCTCCCGCCAGGAGTGCCGCCAGCTTTTCTGCCGCCCTAGGCAGCGGAAGGTCCCGTCTCGAAATGCCGCCCTCCACAGAGGTGGTGGAAGGTCCCGCCGCTGAACTACTGCCGCGGTTGCCGCCCCCAAAATGTAGCGCCCTAGGCGACCACCTAGGTTGCCTAATGGTTGAGCCGGACCTGCCTCCCGCACCCCAACCCCCTGCCCAGCTAATGTGAGTGAGGATGAGGGAGAGTGAGCGAGGGGGGGATAGAGCGAACAAGAGGTGGGGCCTCTGAGAAGGGGTGGGACAAGATTGTTCAGTTTTGTGCGATTAGAATGTTGGCAACCCTAGTTCTAGTCCCAGCGCTGCCATTGGTCTGTTGGGTGCCTTTGGGTGACTTGCTGCCCCACTCTGTGCCTCAGTTTCCCCATCTGTAAAATTGGGTTAAACTAGGGTTATCATATTTTAATTTAAAAAAAGGAGGACACTCCACGGGGCCCCTTCCCCGCCCCAACTCCTCCCCTCCCCCGCCCCTTCCCCATATTCCCCACCCCAACTCTGCCCCCTCCCCTGAACGCTCCACCCCCTGCTCCTCCCCCTCCCCTGCTTCCCACGAATCAAAAGTTTGCGGGAAGCCTGAACTAGGGAGGCAGCAGGTAAGCTGGGGCTGGGGCTGGGGCGGGGTGGGGTGCGGCCCAGTCCGGCCCTCCTGGCTGAGCGGCTCTCTCGGGTGGCCGGCCAGCCCAGGCCAAGAGGCTCTGGCCCCGGCGTGTCCGGCTCAGCTCGGGCTCTGGGGCCCCAGCCCCCGGCCGAGCACCGCCGGCCCTGGCCCGACCCCCGGCCGAGCACCATTGGCCCTTGGCCCCGCACTGTCGGCCCTGGCCCCACACCGGCCCCAGGCCCTGCACCGCTGGCCCTGGCCGAACGCCGCCAGCCCCTCCCTTCTTATTTTCCCTGACATGTCCGGCTTTTTGGGATTTCTTCCCGGATGGGAATTTGAAGCCCAAAAAGCCGGACATGTCCGGGAAAATCCGGACGTATGTTAACACTAGATGGGCTGGACTGGGTAAAACATCCCTCAGACCTATGACTAGAACAGCATTAAGGCCCTGGAAAACTACAACTCCCAGCCTGCACCGAGAACCTTGGCCAATGGCTGCCAGCCTGAGGGCTGCAGCGATGCATGCTGGGATTTGTAGTTCTAAATGGGATCCAGCGGAGAGCTACGGTGTCCCGCGGACTCGCTCACCCAACCTATTCTTGGGTCACAAAACCTCTCGCTTTCCCCCCCCCCCCCCCCCCCAAGCCACCCCTTTATTTTGCCCAGGATCAGGAACGTTCACCTTCGGGGACCTCAGCTCCCACCAATCAGGGCTCAGCTTTCTTGGGGCAGCCCCTACAGAAAGCCTGAATATAACTAGGTCAATACTGCTACCAATCGCCTGGAATTTTTTATAATTATTTTGTAACTTATTTCGCGTATCTGTATATTTTTGTTGTCACTTCTATTATTAATTCTTCTAAAGACGCCTAAACCGGTCCTAGCTTTGGGGAGGGCACCCCCAGTTCGCCGCTCTCTGAGAGGGAACGATGCCGAGAGAAGACTACAACTCCCAGCGTGCGAAGGGCTTTTGAAGAGGTACGTCCGTTTTGTAGTCCTATCACAATGGCAGTTCTGACTGCGGGCCGGGGATTGTATCGAAGTGGCCCCTCTGAGCCAATCACTGTGAGGGGAGGGAGGAAGCCATCGCATGCGCAGGGCCAATTGTGTTCTGGCGATGGGTGGAGGCGTGGTTTATGTGTGGGGGGTGACGTGACGCGTCTTCTTCCAGCTCAGCGCGTGAAGGGGGGGACTTGGGGGGAGGGTAACGGCTCTGCTGGGTCTGCTCGCACCGCGCTGGAGATCGCCTCGAGACGGGGGCAGCGGCTGTAGCGGCTGGGCGCAGTCTCGGGGCGGCGGCGCGAGGCGGGCGGGAGTGTCTGAAGCCCCCGCGAGGCTCCGTCCCCCGCGCTCCGTCCCCCGGCCCGGCCGCTCTCATCCCTCTCGGCAGCAGGCGGGAGGATGCGCCGCCGCCTCCTTGCCGGGGGAGGCAGAAGGGGGAGACGATGAGGAAGCCGCCCCGCCGGCTCCTGGCCCTGGGTTCTTGCCTCTTCTTCTGCTCCCTTCTCTGGTGAGTGGGTCTCTGAGCCCGAGGGGTGGGGGCTGAGCCGGGTTGGGGTGGTGGGGGGACGGTGGTCTCACCCCCCCCCTCTTCACGCCGGACTCTATGGCCACTCCGAGCACTCCCCCATCCCGAGCCCCTTCCCAAATGGGGCATGGGGTTGCATCTGTTGTGTATGGCGGACTCCCCACTCCAGTGGGGTCCTGGCTATGGGGAGTGACCTCCCCCACCTGTGCTGTGTATGGCAGGCTCCCCACTCCAATGGGGCCATATAGCCCTTGGTATGGGGGGTGCCTTCCCCCACCCATGCTGTGTATGGCAGGCTCTGCCACTCGCATGAGGCCCTATAGCCCTGTATATGGTGGTCATCCTTCCCCACCTGTACTGTGTGCTGGGCTATCCCTGCTTCTTCCTGGTCTTATAGCCCTGGGAATTACGGGTGTCTTTCCTTGTGCTGTTTGGTAGAATTCTCCACTCCCATGGGGCCCCGTAGCCTGGGGGGGCCTCACCCCTGTGCTGTGAGTGGTGGGTTCTCCTGCTCTCAGTCACCCAGGTTTCCAGAGGAGGTTTCCTTCCAGTTAGTCTTTCCTTTCTGTGGCGTGGATACCTCTTCCCACAAAGATCCTGTGCTACCCCCATGACCTCCGGTGACAGGTGTGTTGACTTTCCTTCTCGGGGACACTACGTTTAAATTGCTGTACCAAAAAGCAAGTCCCAACTTCTGTCTGCTGCTTTCACGGTGGCAGGAGGAGCAATGCTAGTGCTATGGGGGTGCTTTTAGGATGGAAGACCTCGTCTAATCACAGAATGGGATTGCGTCCCTGTTGCAGCTGAGCTTAATAGTTTACAAAGTGATTTAAGGTCCTTGCTTGGGAAATATGCAGTATGCATGGAAAGGTATCTCTTCTCCTCCCACCCATTGTTTGCCTGAGGTGACCAGGAATCATCACCTCTTGTGAAGTAATTGACTGTTGTGTTTTTTAAACTCTGTGGAATTCTGTGAGTGACTTACCGCAATGTTTCTCATCCTTTTTGATATCCGGGACCAGCTTGCTGCCTTCCTAAACTGTCAGGAAAATCTCAGAGACCGGCACCGGTCCATGGGCTGGTTGTTGAGAAACACTGACTTACAGTACTAACTTTCATTTATCTATCTCACTTTTCACCTTGGCTGAATATCATTGTGGTGACCGTGTCCTTTGACAGGGCTACCATATTTTCTTCATAGCCTGTTTGTAAAGAGTTTTGTGATCCTATGGCACCACCATCCTCTCAATACCTTAGTGTCATCTTCAACTCTGCTACCTCTCTAGACCACACATTTAGTCCGTTTCAAATTCTTCTGGTTTCTTTCTCTAACATTTTTGAAATCCAGCTTTTCTTCTAAATTCATATTACTAAAACTCTCATCAAGGTCTGTATCTTCCATCTAGGCTACTGTAGCCTTTTCCCCTCTGGCTTTCCTGACACCCATTTCCCACTGTGTGCCCCCTTACTCTTCAGTTACATTGCAGCTAAAATAATCCTGTTTTGTTTTCTGATCATGTCACCCCCTTCATCAGATCAAATGTATTTTTGTCTTTAAATTTTAAAATTGTATAATTTTAAAATATAGCCTGTCTGGTCTTCAAATCTTTGTGTCACATTCTGACCTGTTTGCTGTCAATTATGCCAGCCTCTATTTTTCCCCACAAGCACCTTTGTGCTTGCTTCTTTATGCATGGAATGTATTTCCTGAACTAGTCTGTAAAGCTTCTTCCATTTCTTTCCAAGTCCTTGAGGTCCACTTCTGCTGTAATGCCTAAGATAAGGTGCCAACCAATAATGACTAGACAACTTTCAGAGTAGCAGCCGTGTTAGTTTCAGAGTTGGTAAGACAACTCCCACCTGTTCATGCTCTCTCTCTCTCTGTGTGTGTAAAATATATATATATATATATATATATATATATATATATCCTCAATATATGTTCCACTCTATATGCATCCGAAGAAGTGGGCTGTAGCCCACGAAAGCTTATGCTCTAATAAATTTGTTAGTCTCTAAGGTGCCACAAGTACTCCTGTTCTTTTTGACTAGACAACTGACTCACAGGGACTTCTAAAATTTGTGTGTTTTTTTTTTTTAAAGCTGTGTATATATGTGGCCTGTTAATGTGCTCTTGCTATTTCCTTTGGCCTCTCTTCTGTTGTTCCAACAGTGGCATCTTGTTCTAAATTATTGTAAGCTTTTGAGGCAGAGACTGTCCTTCTGCTTTTTTTTTAAGTGCTATTACTATGTAGAAGATGAAATAATCTTGAAGCTGCAAACAGAAATAAATAGGAAGCAGCAATACATGTAGAGAGAGAATGGGGTAGACTTCACAGAAACCTGTGGAGAAGGAAGGTGGTAAATGCACACCTCATGTGGGATTTTACTGAATGTTGAGGGAAAGTGAGAGAATTTGGGGAGGGGATATTTCCATGTCTTCCTTTCCAGTTTCATAAATAATCACTTGACTGACTTAATTGCTTGCTTGTCACATTTCACGTATGACTGTCAGAGGAGTGTCACTCTGTAGCCTCCTCACATTGATGCCCCCAAAAAGTACATGTTAGAAGTTCTTTAAGAAGTTGCAAACTTATGTTGAAGTAAGATTTTTCTTGGTATATATTTTTGCTGCCAGTCAATCTTGTAGACCGTTACTGTCGGTATGAGCTCTTGGAAGTTATCGCCAGTGGATCATTGCTTTCATCTTCCTCTGAAATCTGTTTCATTTTGGTTACTTTTTTTGAAGGATAACTGGTGATGCCGGGTTCTCTTTTAAAAACAAATTACTTCTTAAACCACTGAGCTTCACTTTTTGAAAAATCATAGAATGAAAAATAATCAATATAGCATTTTTGTATTAAAACTGTAAGGGGGTTCTCTACTTGAATAACCTACAAACATTTAGAGAATTAACAGGCATTGTTGTAAGAGATCACAGTGCACAGAGTGCTTCATTGTGTAACATTGTAAATATTTTGCTGCTTGTGAAAACAAACATTAAGTATCTGTAAATGGACAATACAGTATGATTAATAGCTGAGGGTCCAATCCTACAGTTAACTCCATATGGGTGGACTCATGGGTAGCTCCTTGAATTGCCTTTCCCCCGGGAGCATGGGAGTCAGCCTGAGAAGTCAATTATATGATTGGGATTCAAGGTTTCTAACTCTACCAGAGGCAAACTGTACGAATAGTTTAAAGCATTTCTAGCACAAATCTCTCAGCTCATCCCTTTTTTAAGGTTGTGGGGTGAAATTCAGTAAGAATCTAGAGTAGCAGCCGTGTTAGTCTGTATCTGCAAAAAGAACAGGAGTACTTGTGGCACCTGCCCACTTCTTCTGATGCAGTAGCCCACAGAAGCTTATGCTCTAATAAATTTGTTAGTCTCTAAGGTGCCACAAGTACTCCTATTCTTTTAGTAAGAATCTAGCAAATAGTTTAGGTTGTTGGAAGATGAGAATTGTTATAACCCATGTTTAAACATTCAGTTGCCATTAGCTTTTCATACACAGATTTGACCTATCGACCAAAACTGTAATGGGGTGTTTTAATTGTTTCCACAGGGGTTTTATCCATTAAACAATTAAGATACTTAGGAAGAAGAAATTATTCTACTTTTATTTTCTTGCATACGTGCATTAATCTTCTCAGTGTCATGTTTGGGGCTGATAACAAATTAAGTGTTCCAAACCTGTAATTCATTAATAATGGAACAGGTTGTCCTCTTAAGTTTCCTGCATTTTAAGAATAGAGCTAGGTTCTTTTATTAGTAACTATTATACAAAAGGTCACAGCAACTTTTTATCTATTCCATGGTAGAGTAAGAAAAGTTAGGATCCCTTCTTCTTGGTTATGAATGCCAAATTCTGCAGATTACTGAAAAGAAATGTGCTGTTTTTGTATCATAAGGCAACTATTAAATTCCACTAGATTTAAATTCCACTAGTTTGCGGGAAACTTGCTCTGAGATTTGTTTTGTTACCTTTTATTATCTCTAAAGCATTCGAGGATGGACAAATTCTTCTGTCAGACAATATGCTGATCAGTCTTGGAGACTGTACTTTAGTTTCTGTCAACTTCAGCTGTAAAATTGCAGACTCTTTACTATCCCAGCTTGCTCCAACACTCTTCTTGGTGTCTCTTTTTAAATAGTCTAGATCAGTGGTTCTCAACGTAATTACCATTGTGGGCCACATCCAGTAGTACTTGTATGGCCCTGTGGATGTGACATGGACCACAGCTCTGTGCTGATCAGGCTGCAGGTTGAGAATTGCTGGTCTAGATGTGGTAAGGAAATAAGATTGCATACAACTCTCATTCTTTTAAAATATTTCTCTAAAGTGAACTTTGTGTTGGTAGAAGGTGCCTGTTGGGCAACAATAGAGATTAAAATACTCTCTACAGAACAGCAGCACAACTTTCTCCATTCAGTCTTTCAATAAAGCTCTCAGACCTGAAGAACTGAGAAGTAAATCTCCAGTCCTATTAACTCTGTAGCTTGTCTACTGAAACTACACACTGGCTTTAGTTGTGGTATAGACACTTGATGGGTAAGAAATCCAAGAATACCAACTCTCATTTTCCTACTAGCCACCAAATAATCCTCTGATATTTAAGGGACACCAGTTTTGGCTTCAATAAAATATGACTAGATTTCAAGTGTCTGCACACATACCTGTGAGTTCTTATGCCAAATCTTGTGGTTCTACAATCACATTTCCTAGTTCATTTAAAAAAAAAAAAAAAAAAAAAAAAAAAAAACCTATGAAAAACCTACACTAACAGAGCATGACTGTTTCTACATGGGAAAGTAACAATGAAACAGACTACAACAAATTATCAGCTATACAAAGGAAACTAGGAAAGATCTTATTCTTTTATTTCTGTTACCATGGTTATAATACTTTTAGCCCCTATAGATATGGCTTACAGCCATTTAGATTCTAACAGTCTCACTCTTTAATTGGACTTCCTTAGTTCTCCTGGGTCAGCTAGGTAATTCCTGAGTTTGAACCAAATTAAATTTTACTTGAAAGTGTTTTTACCCATTCCCAGATATGGATTCAAGAAAGCTAAAAGAATCTAGAAAAATCTCAATGTTGGTATTCTCATATTTCTTGTAACTTGGCCATTTGGGTGCTCATTATGCACCTAATTTGACATTTGTGATCCTCCTACAAACTTGTTTATTTATAGGGATAGTTTTTCTTTTGAAGATACAACTATCTTCTGTATTAAAAGTCAGTGGAGCAATAAAGGTCCATAATTTATGGGCCAGCAACTAAAACAGGAGTATCATTAATCCAAAAAATACAAGCAAATTAAACTGTTATGTTTTGGAATGCCATCTGGGCATAAAACTTTGAGGCAAAATGCACAAAGTACTGCTAAAATATAGAAAAATCGCATCTTTTTAAAAACGAACCTGGATCAAGGGCATACTGTCCCTGGTAACTGATGAGAACAGGATGTTTGGATGGTTTTAGAGAACTGCTTTTGATGCCAGGCTTCCATGTCCCATCAGTAATCAAGGGCAATATTAAGGAACTAAGCTTTAGGAATACATTCCTCTAAAAATATATATGTTGGTATGGATCACAGTTCCGATTACATGAAGCATTTGTCAGGCAGTCCTAAGGTATGTGGGAAATGTGTAAAGGATGTGTGTGTGTGTGTGTGTGTGTGTGTGTGTGCAAAACACTGTTCTTCGGCCCTCTGTGTAACCTCAGAAAGCATTCAAAGTGTGTATCATGCTGAACTTAATGCTCAATGGTTTGACTTTCTGCAGAGCCAATTAAATGGTGCAGCCCTGGAAGGTTGGAGATCACTTTGGGGTTCTTCGATACTTAATTGTATAGCACTCACTGCTTTGTTTTAATTCAGACTATCTTTGATAGCTATTTAAACACTAAAGAAACTGGTATAAATTGTTTTGAATCTAGCTTTTGTCCACTACTAATAGCATTTTCAGAAGCATTGTTGGACCTCAGGTTGATGAATGAAATGACTGTTGTAATTTGCACTTCTATAGCACCTTCCATCCCAGAATCTGAAAGTGCTTCACATGTCAGTTTAGCTACAAATCCATATGAAGCAGGTATTACCCCATTTCACAGGTGTGGGGAGAGGGAAAATGAAGCACAGAGAGGTTAAAGGCTT
This sequence comes from Malaclemys terrapin pileata, assembly GCF_027887155.1. NCBI lineage: Eukaryota > Metazoa > Chordata > Testudines > Emydidae > Malaclemys > Malaclemys terrapin. The sequence goes on along the minus strand of NC_071512.1, from coordinate 46,245,687 downwards.
TTCCACATTAGGGATTTTGGTCCTAGTGTAGCTATGCTGGTTCAGACATCCCCACTGTAGTTGTGCTACACCAGTTGAAAGCAGGGCTTTCACCCCCTGTGAGTTGTTATTCAGTAGGGAACAATGGAAGCATGTCTACATATCTATGCTGGGGGATTGCACCAGAGAAGCTACATTGATGCCAAAATCCCTACTGTATACAAGCCTGAAATAACTTGTTCAGGGTCAGTGGCATAGCCAGGAATAGAACCCAGGTGTCCTAACTCCCAGTCCTGTTTACTAAATACAAGATAATTCATCCTTCCGTTCCTGTAACAAATTAATTACATGAAATCTCATTATGAACCTTAATATTCAAGTTGAACTAAAATACTTTCCTCCCTAGTTTTCTTGCCTTTTATACTAACAGTCAGTCTTATTGGCACAAGTATATAAGGTTACATGGATTTGTATGTTTGCTGGTTTATTACAAGCTTTCATAACTGAAATAACTATTAGGGGAAAAAAATCTCAAATCTTGATGGTCTAAATAATAAATGGCAAATTTCCTTCTATTGTTGCCAGTCACAGAGGCTACCAGAAGAGATGCTGCACCAAGTCACACTTTCCCAGGAGGATACACTGCAATGCCTGCATAGAAGTTGTTAATTGCTAGTTTTGTCTTGTACAGCAGCTCAAACTTGCGCTCTTGTCACAGATGGAATCAGGTTGTAGCCAAACTAGTTACCACAGTGGTGGGAATTCTTCATTAGTGGGTCAACTGTTGCAAACCCCCCCGCCCTCCCCAGTGTACTATGGATGAAATTATTCCTCATGCATCAGTGATTGGAAGAGAGGCTGGGTAAAGTGGCAGAAGGAGATTTTGTTGCATGTGTTTAGTGAATCCAACTCGCATCGATCTTTCCTCTCCTCTCTAATTTGTCCTCTTCCCTTCCCCCCTCAAAAGTCCTGAGTTAGGGATGCGCTCTGTGAGGCTCAGTGACACCCTCTGAATATGTCTACCCTGCACTAAAACTGGCCTGTGTCAACTGACTCTGGCTTGGGATGCAGGGCTATAAAACTGCAGTGTAGATGTTCAGGCTTGGGCCGGTCCCAGAGCCTGGGCTCCAGCCTGAGTCCAAACATTTACACTACAGTTTTATAGCCACACAGCCTGAGTCCCACAAACCCGAGTCTGCTGAAACGGGCCAACCATGCAACCATTGCAGTGTAGACATACCCTATGTGAGACTCGGTGCCACCCTGTATTTGAGGCTCAGTGTATGAGAGGATGTCAGAAGACGAGACAGACCAAAGATAGGGGATAGTAGGAAGCTCACTTTCCGGAGTGTTCAAAGCAACTCTACAATTCCCTGTTTCTTTGTTGGGTTTTTGTTGGTGAATTGGAATAGGCAGTAATTGCAGCAGGCTGGTCTCTCTTCTGGATAGAGATTGTAACATTTTAAATTGTATTGGGGTTCAGGATTTTTTTTTGTATTTCATTTAAATCTGTTCATAAGACTTCTGCTGTAGTACTAAAATGTTTAATAAATCAAAATAAATTACTTCATACCTTTTGTGGAGAAACTTTTTATGAAGAAACAGACTTAGGCACTCAGTTTTATATATTCAAAACCTCTCTTTCCATCTGCTGACTTCTAAAGTGAAATGCATGTTCTGTGTATAGAGAACTTCATTGTGGAGGTGCCGATTGTGGCTCTGTAGCTAAAGATGAGTATTTTTTAATTAAAGCAGGGATTTGCATACTATTAGAATCTGAATTTACCTCTTGATGCCTACTTTGGCATATGTTTTTGGAAAAAAGTAATGCAGGTTTTCATTGTAAGCCCTATTTTTATTCCACTCTAAATCCCTCAAGGAGGTCCTTTGAGTTGAAATGTTGCCTATGTTTCCTGTGGGTTTTTATGGTAACTTGAAATGAATTGGACAAGCAGTTTCTGATGTATTGTGTGTGTTGTTTTTTTTGTAAGTTGTCTTTGAAAATTATTCAACTACATCTTTGTAATGTAATATCTCAAGTGGCTTGTCCTAGAAACTTCAAATTTGTTTATTCAAGGTATGAGAGAATCCTACTTAAATGGAAATGCAATCCTGTAATTATAGTCACTGCCATTACTCTGTGAGACCCTGCCTGTTGCAAAGAGATGTCACTTCCAATTCCTGGCTTTTTACTCTTCTTTAGCCTTCCCTGCAGGTGGTCTATTGCTCCTTAATTCTTTAAACTGCTGTTTATTCTGCCTACTGTAATCTTTTCCTCCCCCCTCCCCTTTGGTTTTGTTTCAATGAAAACACATAATGGCTAAGGAAAAATACTTCATCTTTATTCTTACTCCTAATCTGTCCGTGTTTCTTTTGAAATGGGCAAGATATTATGATTATTAGTCTGGAGTAAAATATTCCAAATTCTGCTCTTGCTGGTTGTCTGCTTGGAGAGATTAGTGGCTTTGGGAGAATGCAGGCTAGAACACTTTTTAGTTTAAAACAAGGTTATTATAGAACCTGAGATCAGTGAAAACATTCCCATGTTTTTAAAATCTAATGAAAATAGTTAATTAGGATTTGAACACTTCAGCATTGTGCTGGTGCAGGAGAACTAGGAACATGAAACTGAGTACAAACAAAAATGAAACTCACTAATTAATCTTAATTTTCCAGGATGCAAAAGTCAGAAAAATTAGCATTAATGATAAACATATTAAAAATATCTATCTAGGAGTGTTTAATAAAAAGATAACAATTTTTAACTTGACATTATCCCTTCAAACTATTTTCTGTCTAAGCTTGCATCACTTAAAAAGGAACTTTTTTAGCCTAAAAGCTTTTCTACTTTTAGCCCCATAAGATATAGATTCATAGATTCATAGATTATAGGACTGGAAGGGACCTCGAGAGGTCATCGAGTCCAGTCCCCTGCCCGCATGGCAGGACCAAATACTGTCTAGACCATCCCTGATAGACATTTATCTAACCTACTCTTAAATATCTCCAGAGACGGAGATTCCACAACCTCCCTAGGCAATTTGTTCCAGTGTTTAACCACCCTGACGGTTAGGAACTTTTTCCTAATGTCCAACCTAGACCTCCCTTGCTGCAGTTTAAACCCATTGTTTCTGGTTCTATCCTTAGAGGCTAAGGTGAACAAGTTCTCTCCCTCCTCCTTATGACACCCTTTTAGATACCTGAAAACTGCTATCATGTCCCCTCTCAGTCTTCTCTTTTCCAAACTAAACAAACCCAGTTCTTTCAGACTTCCTTCATAGGTCATGTTCTCAAGACCTTTAATCATTCTTGTTGCTCTTCTTTGGACCCTTTCCAATTTCTCCACATCTTTTTTAAAATGCGGCGCCCAGAACTGGACACAATACTCCAGCTGAGGCCTAACCAGAGCAGAGTAGAGCGGAAGAATGACTTCTCGTGTCTTGCTCACAACACACCTGTTAATGCATCCCAGAATCATGTTTGCTTTTTTTGCAACAACTTCCTATCCTGAAATGACCTATTATAAATGAGAGGTGGGCAAACTACGGCCCACATCCGGCCTACCAGCCGATTTAATCTGGCCCTCAAGCTTCCACCTGGGAGTGGGGTCTGGGGCTTGCCCTGCTCCCATGCTCCAGCTGAGGAGCGGAGTTGGGGGCTGCTCCGCGCGTGCGTGCCACAGCTCCCGGAAGCAGTAGCATGTCCTCCCTCTGACTCCTATGTTTAGGGGCAGCCAGGGGGCTCTGCGCACTGCCCTGTCCGTGGGTGCCGCTCTCAAAGCTCCCATTTGCTGGGCACTGCAGCCAATGGGAGCTGCAGGGGCGGTGCCTGGACAGGGCAGCACGCAGAACCATCTGGTCGCACCTCTGTGTAGGAGCCAGGGGGGGACATGCTGCTGCTTCCAGGAGCTGCTTGAGGTAAGCGCCGCCCGGAGCTTGCACCCCTGAGCCTCTCCCCACACCCCAATCCCCTGCTCAAGCCCTGATCCCCCCTCCTGCCTTCTGAACCTCTCAGTCCCAGCCAGAGCACCTCCTGTGCCCCAAACCCCTTATTCTCATCCCAGAGCCTGCACCTCCAGTCGAAGCCCTCAGCCCCCCCGCCCCCTGAACTCCTTGTTTCTGACCCCACCCCTGATCTCCCCCCCCCCCCCCATACCCACCATCTGAACCCCTCTGTCCCAGCCTGGAGCATCCTCCTACACCAAGTCCCTCATTCTCAGCCCCATCCCAGAGCCACACCTCCAGCCAGAACCCTCACCCCCCCCTTTCTGCACCCCAGCCCCAATTTAGTGAACATTCATGGCCCACTGTACAATTTCCATACCCAGATGTGGCCCTCGGGCCAAAAAATTTGCCCACCCCTGTTATAAATCTTTTATATAAAGTGTCTGGCTGTTATACAGCATAGTTTTATAATGATTTTCAGACAAAAATTCTTATTCACACAGGTCTATGGTAGAATCCTGATAATAACCATGTTTTAACATTGCTGTTGTTTGCCATTTCTGCTTCCCGTGCGGACAGCACTGAACAGATAATGGCTGTCAGACTTTTTGTTCTACCCTTGTTCTAGAATAACTTCCCCCAGGTAAGGGAACTGTTTTTAACATAGGTGTGAATTTTCTGCCACCACAGCTATGCTGGCTGGTATGAATGAAGCATAACGTTAACTTTTTAAAGAGAAACTCTGTTCTTTGCTTGATTTCAAGAGCTTTAAAAATATTTGTTATCCACAGCTAATGGCACACCTGGTGTTTGCACAAACTTGTGTTTAAAAACCCCAGTGTGGGAGATGTGGGGGAGTAAGCATCAAAGCCATGTGCTTCATTACCTTCCTGTATTCTGCACAGTCCACATAAGGCTTTGCTGTTTATTTTTTTCCAGCCAGAATGCATTAGTAGTATTTATGTATTTTTAATTTAATCCATCCACAAACTGTTCTATTAAGATGGTAAGATATCAGGTAGAGCCTCTTTACAGTGTCACATTTAGTGTCAGGGCTCTGTGGTAAAGAGCTGTGAAGACTAGGGTCTGTATATTTAAGGAGTGCCCCAATTCAAACACTTTAAAGGGGGTCCTGGTTTTCAGAGGGTCCGTGGTCTGCACTTTCTAAAAATGTGGCCCATTTAAGGTGTGTGAAGTGGAACCTGAAACACTGTAGATGCTCTTGAAAGCTTAGGTACAGGGCTTTAGTATTAATTCATAACAGGATTCTAATTTTGTATTGGTGTAGTCCACACAGAAGACAAGCCCACTCAACACACAATTACATCACAGTAAATTTTGCTGTGCTGGACAAGGATGATTAAACTAGATATTAGTAGTGAACGAAGACTGATTATTTCTGTGTTTCCTTTGCAGACCTTTGTTTTGTTTTTATCATTTATATGCACTCTAATTTGTCTAGTAACTTTCTGTATTCTTTTTTTAAATTTTAAGCTACACTAAGATTGAGAGTTCTTGATGCAAACTTACCTGATTTGCAAGATCTGATCTGCAGAAACAGGATATGATCACTATTTTTGTGCATATGAATCCAGTTCTGTAAATGAAATGAAGAAATCCCTTTCTTTCTGAAGAACATTCTGGATGGCAGGATTTAAAATATGAAAACTTTTTGCAAAAGAAAAGCATAGTTGAGCGACACCGCAGAAAGTATATTCTGCTTTGACCTATTTTTCATCAGTTCCAAGCTAGAAAGTAATGAAATATTTTTGTGTTCTCAAAACAAACAGTGAAATGCATTGTGGTAAAGAACAGAAAGATTTTACTTCAAGCAATATGTGTAGATTCTTATCTTGTAGCATCCTTACTCATTTTGATTCTGTGTATTTTGTGCTTACTGTTTTCTCTCAAAGGCATAGTCATTTAAACTGATTCTCTTGTTGTAGCATCCTGCTCTGTAATAGTAGCAACTAGCTTTCTAAATCATTCAAAATTGTTTCAGTCAAAAAGTTAGCTTTAACATTTCTCCATTGTGTGGTAGAAATGAAGTGTGGATAAACCCAAAACACCTCTGTAGGAATAAGAGAATGCTGTGTCTCATTGTATTTGGGTGAGATGGGATGATGATGATGATGGCCATTTATAGTACCAGAGGTCTTTTTTTCTCCTCTGGGAGTATCTGCCTTTGTTCCATGCTTCAGAGGGAAGCAGAGTACCTGTTACATTTTTTAAATTGATTGCTGTCTTTCTTTGCTGGCACACTAGAAGTGCTACAGCCACATTGAGAGCCCAGTCTTCTGCCTCTGTGTAGGCAGATGTAGGTTCCTCAGGGCTCTTTCTGGAGGGCCTCCTTTCTGGGTGGAATTTTATGACACTCTTCTCCCTCTGCCAAACAACTTTAATAGAGATATGGTCCATTTGACAGGACTAAAGGGGAACCAGGGAATTTCCCTATTTAGTGTCTTGTCAATACACTAAAATGGAATGTTGAGCTCATGGGGACCTCTGTTGTTTGGCCTGCTTAGCTCATCGCTCCTGTAGACTCTCCCCTCTAATAATGGAGCTGGTAATGGTAGCTTGTGGAGTTTTGGGGGCCAATTTAAAGCAGAATTTGGCTTTACAGTTTTTCCACATCGATTTCCTGCTGCTTCTAAGCAAGGCTGAGCATGGTTTCAAGATTCAAGTAACAGATGAGTCAAATTGTAAGGAAATCTCCAATTTTTGAGACTCCTGCTCCCTCTCTCTGCTTCTGTGATTGTAATAGAAGTTAGAAATCTAGTTTGTTGCTGCCTTTCCCAGTCACTCTTTTCAGGGCTTAGCCAGGGATTTTCTCCTTTGAATAAGTGCTGTCTGCCACTCAACCAGGAAGTCCCAGGTAATTCTGTATTTAAGCAGTGTTTTTGACTCTGAGGGACCCATCTTTTCCAGTTCCTCAAGCAAAAATCTTAATGTCCAGAAACCTCGTAGAAAATCCAGACCCTGTTCCTTGTCTTCCACCCCTCACCCCCGAGTAAAGCTCCCAAATGGTGATCACTCCTTTCTTTTTAGACAGCTTAATCCTCCAAGACCACATCAGAAGTAGAGAGCTTTAAATAGCCTCTTTTTCTGAGGAGTTGACTAATCATCACAAACATTACTCAAGTCATTGTCATTGGAAGAAGGCAAACTCTCTGAATCAGATTGATCTTACTCCACTTCCTTCCAGATTAGTACCATTTCAAAATGAAGGAAGAAACAGTGGTTTTCCCCTCATTCTAGAATCTCTGGAGAAGATTGTGTTGGACTGCTCGGAGTCCACAGACACACACAGGTCCACTGGTAAGGCCATTAATGTCAATTTGAGCACTAACCATGGGTTGAAATGGAGTGAAAGATATTTATAGGTCAAGATGACTGTATCATGTATTTAGTTTTATATAACAAGCTATAGTGAAAGTATACCAACTAGATTAATTCAGACTAAAAACTTTAATTTTAAGGCTTCTGGTGAAGTCACAGAATTGTGTGGCAATAGGATAAGACGATGTCATATGGTGCCTATCTCATCATCCTTAACAATGGGTGGGTTTAGATTGAACTGATGCTAAGTTTAGGGGCTTATGCCTTTATCTAGTACGTGGGAAGACCCTGGAAATAAGTTTTCCGATGGCTATCCTTGATTATACTCTGTGCTTCATGGCCCACTGCTTGGAATTGCCTCTGTACATAGGTCTGATTTTAAATTGTGTTGAACAAGTTCATACTTTAAGTTCCAAATCTGATATGCTTCTAAAAATGAAGCCATTTTATTATGGGGAAAGTCAAGAAAATTTGTCCGCAACAAGGTGTAGTGGTTCATGTTTTATGGGTAGATATCAGAATGTATTGGCATAAGAAAATATCCCTTAAAAAAGCAGTTTCGGTTTTCTTTGCAGAGGAGGTCCCTGTAGTATAATTAATAGCTGCATCTCCATGGTGCCATCATGGACGCTGCCATCAGATAATTATGTTTATATGGGTTCCATTTACTTCTGGTTAACTTGTAACTTATCTAATTCACTTCCACTGGCTGCTCACTTGGTGCTAACTCCATTCATTATTCTAATGGTGTCTTCAGATAATAGTCTTCTGTATCAAGAATAACTGCTACCTTTTAAATGACTTTAAATAATAAGGAACTTATTAAGAGCTACGTTTAAAAAACAAAACTGTACCGTCTACTAGATCAACATCAGTTGCAAAGTTACTCAGATTTTACAAACATAATATTCTAATACATTCTTGATTTGTTATGGATGCCAAGCTGTCAATGGAACACTGCTAAATTACATCACAGATACTATTTTATTCAGAAGTGATGAGCAGATGTTTTTTTCCTTCCCCTTCAGTAAAGGAGAACAGCACATGCCTATCGTATAAAGGGTAAAGTTTTTGTCTTGTAAGCTTGGGCTAGCAGCCAAGACTTGGATGTGTATCTCTTCTTAACCTTAGGAATCCAGTGGGGCATCCAAGAAAGTCATGTGTAGAAATATACCAATGAAAATGCCAGATCATTCTTTATCAGATTTAAATAGCTTCTGTTGCTGTCGTCATTGAACCATCTGTAGCAAACTTGAATTATCACATTAAAAACTTGTGCAAGGTCGGAGACTCTCTTAGAAACAGTGACTTATTCAGAGAGAGAGAGAGAGAGAGAGGGTAAATCTTGGTGCAACAAGAGACGTATATAATAACAAGGACAGGGAATGATAAAATCTGAATATTGACTAGAAAGCCTTAATGTCCAGATAATCTGAAAGACTGGTAGTCGTTTTTAGTTATTTTGTTACTCGTCAATCAGTGTGGAAATACATGTTTCAAACTATCTGCACACTAATACATAATAAACAATAGTGTGGCATGTTTGGCCCGAGGCAAAGGAAGTACTGACATTTGAAGAGGCATTTGCATTATGGAACTACTTACATGGGTTTGCTGTGTCTTGGACTGGTAGAGCTGCAAATATTATATGAGTTAGCATCTTGGATTTTATTGATTTTTATATTCTGTGTATAAAGACTTGACAAATATGCATCCATATATGTAGTATTTTACTGATAGGCTATAGTGTTTGGCAATAACAAAATGCTATGAGAAGTCTGTTCTATGTGCAAAGCACTGAAATAGAGTAGAAGGAAAAATGGAATCATGGTGCGGATGAGAAGAGTAATAGAAATGGGACAGGGTCAAACCTGTAACTAAATTAATTGCCTAACTTTAGCGTGGGTTGTGTGTGTGTGTTTTTTTTTTTTTTTTTCCCCAGCTGCAGTCTGGCTAACTGTACTAATAGCTGCACGGAACTCAAACTACTTCCCTAGAATAGAATTCCTCTCTCCTTTAAAAAGGGGCAAGATTCCCTTTTGGTCAAACAAAACAATTAACTACCTGCAGAAATGGATTCTATAAAATTTTGCTACTGATTACTAGAGCAGAAGGGGACTCTCAGGATAAGGTTGTATGCCAAATATACTCTGTCTCCAAGTCTAAAATCTGTTAACCACTGTTTAGAAATATCTGCTTAGTTTTCTTTATATGAACATTGTTTAGTGATATTGTACTAAATCAGCAGGAAGCAGACTTTACTTTGCCCTGTTCTTGAGTGGATGTTTAAAATTAGGGAGGAGGGATACCACAGTGGTGTGAGCATTGGCCCGCTAAACCCAGGGTTGAGAGTTCAATCCTTGAGGGGGCCGTTTAGGGCTCTGGGGCAAAAATCGGTCTGGGGATTGGTCCTGCTTTGAGCGGGGGATTGGACTAGATCTCCTGAGGTCCCTTCAAACCCTGATATTCTATGAATTAGAGATTTTATAGAGCGCAATAGGTTAGAATTTTGGGTAAGAGGAGAAAGGTAACAGATGAAGACTTGTGCCAAGAAGGGGCTAGAGACAGGCGGAGGGTAGAATAGCTGCCCCATTTCAAAACTCTCTTCTGCATGTCTTTTTAGGTGGTAGTCTTTAGAATCTTGTGTGTGTGTGTGGGGGGGGAGAGATTGGAAGTAGGGGATATCTGCAACATAAAGGCAAGATTACTCAGAATTTCAAATTAGAATGATTCTACCTGTTTGATGTGCCTGAATTATAATATTGTAATGTTAGTAGAACTGAAATGTCAAAACTGCAGAGGTTGATGATTGTATATAGTGAAGCAATTGTTGGGAACATAAATATTTTACAAATTTCTTTTAGATCTTTGTGTTTCTGTAAATTACTTTAACTTAAACACCACTTGTGTCAATAATTTACTCTCTTGTCTATTATATTGTTGAAGATTTTAGTACTATTTTTAGAATAAACTTAATCCTCAAACACATAGGATCCTATTCATTTAAAAACAAATGAAAACATACTTGTAAAACTTGTTTTGATGGTTGTCACACATTTATATACACCTTTCTATGGTTTTTAGCTTCTCTAGCTTATGGGTGTCAAAGCTGTGGCTTATATGCATGTGGGGTGTTTAAAAAAAAAAAAAATTCCCCCTACTTCTTGTGGAGGGGGGAAAAAAGTAGGTTGTGATTCTTATTTTAATAAGAAGTTAAATCAAGCTGCCTAGTTTAGGAATTAAAATGTCCAGCCCCTGGTTAGTAAAGCTGATTGCACATTGTTAATAATCTGTTTCATAGATGCAGTACTTGTGGGGGAATTCTGCGCTACTGTGTTCATAATTAGTGAGCCACGCACATTTTTAATTTTTTGTGCAGAAAAAAGCTTCTGCTGAAATGTTGTTGCAGTTCCATCTTTTGCCCACCAGAGGGCATTGTGGCAATAGAATGCAGCAACTGATCCCAGTCTGATAAGGAAGGGAAAGAGCCTGCCTTCTTCACAGCACCTGTCAGGCCAGGTTAGAGGGGGACAAAAAACTGTTCCATGCTTTTCCCACTCATACCCAACAACCCTCCAAGTTCACACCCAGGCTCCTTCCCAGCCAGCAATTTACTTCCCTCTCCCTCAGCTCCTCCGTTATCCCTGACTCTTCCAAGCCTTTGCACTGGTTCTGAGGGGCGCGGGAAATACGGTTCTGTATTGTAGTTTTTAAATGAATTATTACTCAGTCCTTGATATATACTCTATTTGTCAAAAAACATTTCCTCTATCTTTTTTGTCTATATTGTTACAGACATACTTGCTGACAGATGTTTTGAAATAAATGACCAAAAATAATTGAAATTGGTGTGATTATATTATTGTTTTGACAAAATATGCAGAATTTTAAAATGTGTGCAGAATTTTAATTTTTTTGTTGCAGAATTCCCCCAGGGATAATGCATTTACATTGCTATGCATTGTCTATTTTGTTAAGCACAAGCCATCATGGACACTACTTTTATACTACACCCTATTTTAAGAGACGTAGTCCACAAATGTAGTAGGAAAATTGCTGCTTTTCATTCTGACCGTTCACAGAAGATCTCAGCTGAGTCTGCAACTGCAGTCAAAAAAACGAACAATGTTGGAATGTCTAAGAAATTAGATGGAAAATACAGAATATGTGATTATATAGATCAGTAGTTCACCCTTACCTAGTGTATTGGGTGAAGCACAGGTCAACCCATCAGAGGAAGGATGTTGCAAAATTGGAGGGGGTTCAGAGAAAGGCAACCATGATAAGGCATTTTCTCCCAGAATCCTAGAGTACTTACTTCAAAAAAGAGAAGAAATAAGGGACTTGATTAACAGATTGTTTTAAACAGGTTAGGAAATGCCAGACGTACAGTGCAACCTTAATTCTTCTCCCTTGCATATTGATACGGTGCCCAGAATGAGGCAAGGGTCCTGTGGAAAGAATATGATTGTGTAATTAAGCTTGTATTATAATTTTATGTACATAAGGAGTCAGAACAAAGTTTGTGTGGGCAACTGTAAATCTTGCATTTCCTATCTTTTGACTTTGCAGTTTAAAAAACTTAACGTTTTTGTGTATAATTTCCTTTTTAATAGGACAAAACAAACTGTTCTGTGCAAATGTCACAACCCCCTGTTAACGTATCATAAGCAGAGTTTGAATCCTGAACCTTCATCTCTGCAGTGCAGATTACCACAGTTTGAGCAAAAGAACTAACTGAATTAGCTGGCAGGAGGGGAAGGTTATTCCCAGAAGTGTGGTGGTGTGAACAGACTGCTGGGTTTTGGATGTGATTGGGTGCGAGATTCTAACCTGGCCCAGTTCTCCCTCTCTCCCACCATGCACAGACACATACTATAGCAGCTTCCACAAGTTTGCCAGTACTATATCTGCTACTGCTTTGGCAGTAAGGTGAGCCTGGCCTTAGAATGTCTATTATTCTGATACAGTGTCAACATTTTCTTTAGGAGTGCAAGGGGAAGAAAAGTGATAGTGATGTTAGCAGTTTCTGTCACAGCAAAAAACAAAATTTCAATAAGTCAAAGAAAAGCCACTTCTGTGGTACCAGGGCATTTTCCCTGTCAAATATCAAAGATCTGCTACAAAGAGTAGAGGTGTGAAGTTTGTGAAAGATCAACAAAAATCTTTTATAATTGAAAGTGTTAGGCAACCTAAATATAGGGATCACTTGCTGCTCACCTTACAATAATGAATAGTATAGAGGAGCTATAAGTGATCTTCCATTCTCTCCCTCTCACCACAAGTATAAGGGGGAGGGATTCAATGAAATTGAGGGCAGCAAATAGAAAACTAATTACATATTGTGTAGACTTATTCTTTATCTGTCTGTAGAATTAATTGCCACATTGGGAGTATAAACTTTAATAAAACTAATATTCTAAAAAGTGCTATTTTTAAAAAATCATTTGAAACAATGTTAGCCAACTTTTAAAAAGAAATTTCTATTATAACATGGAAACTGAGCCCTCATTACATGTGTCTTGTAGGCCCGCTTGGTTTCCAGGCAGCTCTCATTCCCACTACCACTTCAGAACATTTTTCACTCTGTTTAGCCATTTATATAGCCACCTTCACCTTTGAGTGCCTCAATTCTTTCTGAGCTAAAAGGTTCTCCGTCTAGCTCCTGAGTTTGTCCCTCAAATATAGAATTTTATGTAAACCAAATCATATCATCTACCTTTTGGTATCCAAGCCTCAATATCTTTCTTTACCAAGCATGTTAAAGGGAAATTTGCATTTATACATCTAGAACAGGGGTCAGCAACATTTCAGAAGTGGTGTGCCGAGTCTTCATTTATTCATTCTAATTTAAGGTTTTGCGTGCCGATAAAACATTTTAACATTTTTATAAGTTCTCTTTCTATAAGTCTATAATATATAACTAAACTATTGTTGTATGTAAAGTAAATAAGGTTTTTAAAATGTTTAAGAAACTTCATTTAAATTAAAATGCAGATCCCCCCGGACCGATGGGCAGGACCCAAGTAGTGTGAGTGCTACTGAAAATCAGCTCGCGTGCCGCCTTCGGCATGCGAGCCATAGGTTGCCTACCCCTGATCTAGAAGATATAGCACAAAGGGCTCATCAAATTTTCTCTATCTACTTGGATCAGAACAGCTATTGAGCATATCGTCAACCTACAAAATTAGCCGAAGGTGCAACTCCCTCATGAACCAACCCTCTTCCTACCCCCCCCCCCCCCCCCCAAAAAAAAAAAAAGCCTTATACAAGCACATGTGTGAAGCCACTATCTGGTTTACCCTATATTGGTTCACTAAGCACTATAAAGCTTGGGCTTTTCTTTACCTTTGTTAGCATCCTTCAGTTTGCTCTAAACTTACAGTATATACTTTAAATACATTTATTTATATTTTCAGTTTGTGTGGGACAACAGAGCCTGTTTTTATGTATGGTAGTTATCCTCTTTATTGATCATTAGTGTTTGCTACTGCCCAAGGGTATGTATTGTCAGTTGATCTGTGCATAGGAAAACTTCAGTTTCTGACCTGTGACTAAAAGGTAAAGAAATTTCAAATTTTAGAGAGGAGTGTATCCTTTTAACGATAGCTAGTCGGTATCTTGTCAACTTCCATTCTGTGCTCTTTTTTTTTTTTCCGGTGTTCAGCTCTGGAGGCATCTCCTTAGGCTGTGATTTCATGCAGTTGATGTGCTAAGGGAGTTTTTTTTTTTCTGTGAAGTATTAAAAAATATCAGGTTTCAGAGTAGCAGCTGTGTTAGTCTGTATCAACAAAAAGAACAGGAGTACTTGTGGCACCTTAGAGACTAACATTTATTTGAGCATGTCTCTAAGGTGCCACAAGTACTCCTGTTCTTCTTTTTAAATATCAGATGCCTTTATAGTCAGGTGTGTAGGAGTTCCCTACTGCAGAGTGCCCATAATCACTGGATTTACCATTTTGACAAAGTAAGTTACAGATAAGAAACTAAAATGTTCTTTTGAGAACTACTTATCAAAAAATCTGAACTTTTTGATGAGAGGCTTTTTATCTCTTGATCAGAAAAATTCTGTATGTTCTGTGCAGACCAGTAGTCTGTACTACTATGAGATTGCATCTGTCAGTGCCACATTGTTTGAACCCTGAAGGTCGTGGGTTCAAATCTCACTCGATCTCATACGGAAAAGCCACCTCCAGTTTACCCAACTGCAGAGTGGATACCTGATCCATTGGGTTAGGACAGTCAAAGGTGGTCGGACATGGTGTTCGCCACATCACTCCCTTGTGTACTGTTGGCTATGAAATTAACTGTTTCAGCCCGATGGTCCAATGGCTTGGGGGAACTTAGACTTTGACTATTGTCAGTCTAGTTTAGAATGTAATCTTGTAGGTGCCCAAGTATTGTACACTTCTAAGAGGAATAGAACACCCCGAGCCACTAAACACACTGATGGCACTGCACAAGAAATGAGTGGATTTTGGTCTATAGACTCCACTTCTTACTTTTTACTGACTGATTTGTAAATTATGAGTATATTTCAGAGCTAACTTCCCAGTCCATCATGCTATGAGATTAGTTCTTAAAACTGAAGTGAGATTCCTAGCACTGCTTGCAAAGGATCATTATTAGTAACCTAACAAAAGTGGTGTGTTCTTTTTTTTTTTGTGTGTGTGTGTGTGTTTTTTAATATATCCAGGTATTTTATAGGAACAAACAAAAAAAGGTTGAGGGAGATATCTGTGTATTTATGTATGTAAAGTGAGACTTAGATTTTTAGTTCCTGTTTTGTCTGTGTTTGTTTAACAGGCTTCCCAGCTGGCATGTTTTTTGTAAAGAGAACCCTTCATCTACATTGCAGTACTCTCCAGATAACTATGCCCTGGCAAATGAGGATGAGAACATCCAGGAAAAGGTACAGTGGAGATTTGCATATTTTTCAGTAGATGGGCTTGATATCACATGACTAATTGCAAAGCTAGTGGTGGTCCTCATTTTAAGATTGGTTCTCAATCAGTGATTTAAAAAATATGTACTGAATGCTCCAGTTAGCTAAGGTGCTAAGGCTTCTCATCTAGAAAATCTACTTTGACTTCCACCATGCCCCTGTCTCTTAGATCATGCGATGTCCAGGCTTACTGTAGTTTTGCCAGCCTGTGCTCTAAGTGATGCACAATCAGGGTGGATTTGATTTAAATCACTAGTCAGGAAGACTCGGTTTTCTACATAAAAGTGCATTCTTGTTGGTTGTTATAACCTTAATACATAGTCTTCACAACTCACAGATAGATGTAGATTTCATTTTTAGAAGGTACACACTATACCTTTTTAAACAGTGATTTATTTTGAAAACTTTTCAGATTAGTTTTACAGCTATATCAGAAAATGAATGATTGTTTGGTTATTTCATTTACCAAAGGTAATTGAAGCAGATATTTATGAAGTCATTGGGAGGAGAACTATCTTTAATTCAACAGGTTAATCATTGATATTTGGAGGATTTTCTTGCCATAACGTATTAGGAGGAGAACATCACCAGACAACATTTTAAATTGTCTTATTTAACTAAAACAACAACGTTAAGTTTTCTTCAACAGCAAACATATAATATTTTAACAAAACAAGCATATGTCCCTCACGTCTCACATTTATCTCCAGACTTCTTCTCCTTGTCCAGATCTATTCCGTCCCCAGCAATTTTCTATTCATTGAACTTTTTGAAACTTTGCACTTTTGGAGAGAGGTAAGGGATTGACTCTGTGGACACAAATAACAGAGGGACATTAGAATTGAGGTCTGTTATTTCTCACCTCTACATATGTAGTTAGTTAGTTATTTTTGCTGTTAACAAGCATGTTTCCCCTGGAGGCACACATCTACAGTTTGAAAACTGCAAAACTAAGTATCTCTGATGGTATCTTCTAGACTGAGCACTGAATCTCACCGGGTAGAATGAAAGATTAACCTAAATCTATACAGAAGCCTGTGGAACCCCATAAAATTGGGTCCCTAATCCATGAACTATTGGAACTCATTTACAAAACTTTTCTTAAACATTACATGAATATATTGTCTCATACTATAGAATTAAAATTTATAATCACTATTCCATTACAGCTCAAAGATATCTCATCATGGATCTTAATTAAAACTATCTTTAGATTTTTTTCCTCAAAAAGCATTTATAAAAAAAAAATCCTATTTAAATAAAAAAAATCGTTTTTTTTTTTAAATCATTGATTTTTTTTTTTTATCCACCCTGTGCACAATCCTGCAGTTCTGATGACCTCAGCTGGAAGAATACAAGATCAATTTTAAAATGAGCAAAACTACACAATCATAAAGTGTCTTGTTACTAATCTTTCAAACCCCAGTTTGATTTTATGCCTAATGTAATATGCCCACATCACTCAAAGAAGAAGCCAAGTGATCTGTAGTGGGGCTTGAGTTTGTGAAACCACCCTTGTACACTTTGTACTGATTTTTCTGATAAGCATCCTAATGAGGGGGAAGGTAGTTATTTGTTTCAGAAGCAGATGTCTAAAATTTAAACCTAGAGATTAAACTCATTCCACCAGATCCAAAGTATCTTTTGTAGCTTGATTAAGAAATTTGTGTGTGTGTGGATGTAATTTAGAGCTGTTGATTCTTTAGCATATTGCTCTTGACTGGGTCTCCAGAACTCCTCAGTTCAGGAGGGCAATCTTGCAGCCTTTGACTAGCCCTCCTTTAAGAGGAATTTCTGCTAGTTAATCTTTCAGGAGTAGGGATCTGAGTGGCTAATACTTGAGAGAGGTCACTTACCTGAAAGTGTGCAAGATTAATTTCATATGCAGATCCATACTTATTTTCCTCCTTTTCTGGAGTCTGTCTTAACCAACTGAGGGTTAGTTAGGAGCTACCGTTCATTATATAGCCTTGCTTCTCCTTGTGTATTCAGACATTTAGCACGTTTAGCCTTCAGAATCACTGATTTTTCAAATAGATCTTATACAATGAGGGGCATGCATTTCCCAAGCTTGTGAATATGTACAGACTATATTTCAAAGAACTGCAACTATAGGTAAACAATTTCTCAGATATGGTTCACTGATCCAGCCAAGAGTGTAACTTCCCACATATAGAGTCTCTAAATTATTTTCTGTATGAGAAGTTGTACCAGTTTAAATCTATCTAGTTGAACTTTCACAAACCCCTAACAGAAACACTTAAGCAGTCTTAACAGTTTCTTAAATCTGTTTATCTTGTGTCAAATTAAGCTAAACAGATTTAGGCCACATTATAGTGGCATGTCTATGGCACCATAGCTGTGCCAGCATAACTCCATAGTGTAAATGTAGCCTACAGCAGCAAATAGGGTTTTTCCATCACTGTAGAAATACCACCTCCTAAGTGACGGTAGCTAGATCAACAGAAGCATTCTTCTGTCATCCTGGCTGCATCTACACCAGGATTAGATTGTCATGCTTACAGTGCTCAGATGTGAATTTTTCACACCCCTGAGTGCTGTAGCTATATCAACCTAAATCTTAAGTGTAGACCAGGCCTTAAGGAAATGTTAAATTGGCTTGTGTTTTTAGTGTAAACCCCTTAATTGAACTAAAATGATTTAAACTGGTGTGACTTTTCTTGTACAGACAAGAATTTAAGAGCATTTAGCTTATATACATTAGCGTGTGAGACATGTCTCTGGATGTTCCATAACTCAGCTTGTTTTCTTTTGTTGGGTCTAGAATTCAGGTCTAGAAAGGTAAAATACTCCAAGGTTTGTCTCAAGACCAATAGTGGGAAAGTGTTTTTAGTAGAATTAAATTGATTAAATTCAAGCATGTTATGAATATTTATTATCCAATTGTTTTTTTTTACTTTATAATGTACCAGGAGGAAACAGGCAGACCCATTGGAACAGAGTCTTTAGAACATGTGGACTCAAATATACACAGTTATCCTGGAGAAACTGATTTACTTGATGACTGCACAAAAGATGACCAGGCAAGCTTTTTTCATTCGTTTGTCATTTGGTGCATTTTTCAAACATTTTATGGGTTTGAGCTTTTCCTTTGTATGTAGAGGTTTTATAACTATTTATATTGTATTTTACTTGCATGGAGATATTGGGCACAGAGCTACTGGAGGTGTCATTTTTCAGATGGGAGAAAAAAACAAGGACCAACACATTTTATTAAAGTCCAGCATGTATAATTTTTAACAGTGAGGGTAATTGACTGTTACACAACTTACCAAGGATGTAGTGGATTCTCCATCACTAGAAGCTTTTAAATCAAGATTGGATGTCTTTCTAAAAGATGCTCCAGCACATAACTACTTGTTTGGCTAGAAACAGGAGTCACTTGGTGATATTCTATTGCCTGTGTTATGTAGCAACTCAGACTAGATGATTGTGCTGGTCCCTTCTGGCCTTGAAATCTATGAATCTGTAGTACTTTCTGCCTACCTAAATTCCCTCTGCACTTTCAATTAGATGCAGTATTCTTCATTTTCTAAACAGCTTTTACATTCCATCTTTCAGGTGGCTGCATTTCAGCAGAGAGTGCAGGATTGTGTGTAATAAAGTACTTTGAAAACTTTGTATAAAAATTACAGTTTAGAGAGAAGTTATTTGATTTCTGTTGAACCATGCCTCGTACTTTCTAAGGGTCAAAAGACAAAGTATACTAAAATATTTAACTCTGAATTCCAGGTTATAGATATAATTCCATCATCAATCCTTCCCAGCCTCTTTGTGTTTAGAGTAATGACTCAAGCTAATCCAATTGATGAGTAGGGGCGCTTGGTTAAGAGTACTATCTATTTCTTGAAGGAAATACTGTGGTGTGTTTTGCACTTACCACATGCACACCTACAAATGTATTTTACAGTTTTGCATGGTGTAGTCAATGTGATCGGGTAGCTAAAGGACTAGGAGTTAAAACCAATGGAAAGCTATTTATTTGAACCTCATTTTGTTTGTTTTCCTGTATGAAAAATACGGCTAAAATACTTGCATCTCAACTAGGATGTTGTCAAGGTTAATGTCTGTAATATGTGTTGAAACCTTGGGATGAAAGCTTTAGGTAGTATAAATTATTTTTGCACTTAATGTGAGACCTCAAACATATTCCTGTTCCAATATAATTAAATTCAATTGCTTAAACATTTATTTATTTTGTAATGGCATTATTGGTGTAAACAAAGTGGTATAAATTCTTGTTTTGGTGAAATGTATTAAATTTTTTAGAAATATAGCATTATTAGGAAAAATTTCCTAATTGTATTTTTGGGTATAAAACAAAAATTGCAAATATGTCCCAAAGTAGCATTTAGTATCATGTATGTTGCTTATGAATGAAAGCATGCAATGTTCCTTTATGGCAGGGGTTGGCAACCTTTCAGAAGTGGTGTACCGAGTCTTCATTTATTCACTCTAATTTAAGGTTTTGCGTGCCAGTAATACATTTTAACATTTTTAGAAGGTCTCTTACTGTAAGTCTATAATATATAACTAAATGAATGTTATATGTAAAGTAAATAAGGTTTTAAAAATGTTTAAGAAGCTTCATTTAAAATTAAATTAAAATGCAGAGCCCCCCGACAGGTGGCCAGGACCCGGGCAGTGTGAGTGCCACTGAAAATCAGCTTGTGTGCCGCCTTTGGCATGTGTGCCATAGGTTACCTACCCCTGCTTTATGGTGTCAGATTTTCACGTTTGTGTGTGTGTATGTGTATATTTTGGTTTTTGAAGAGATCAGTAATTCAGATGTCTGTTTTATGTAAATACAGGAGAAATGTAAATTACATCTCACTTATCAGAAGTCATTCAAATTTTGCACTGATTTCTAATATTTTAAACAGACTACAGAAATGGGTGAATTAAGTCTGCCTCAGGTTGAGACACTACCTTCAGTAGACTTAAATGAAGCTTCTTCTAGCATAGCTGCAAGCATTGAAAACATTTCCAGTTCATCTACCTCAGAGATCTCTCCAGTCTCGCAGCCTGAGTAAGCTTTTTATTTTGTTACCATTTTGGTCTTTATTGCAAATAAGTAGTATTTCCCCAAATAGGTGGCCCTTCTAAATTGTTAGGCATGAGGAATTGGTTGTAATACTGTGTAGGTGTTGGGATTTTGCTTGCCAAGAGTACCATAGCATTCTCACAGCTATATATTTTTGTTAGAGAATGCCACCTGAAAGTATTTAATCAGTTCTTCAGAATCTCCATGGCAACAGCTTTCTCATTGATTTACAGTGGGGGAAACTATTGTTGCTACTATGCAAACTTTAGCCTGCCACACTCTTATTAGTTTTGCTACATATTGATTTATGATAGCAAGGCTACTCCAATGTACTGTACCACTTCTGCAGTGCATCTTTCCTGCATTGTTTGCCTGAAGTGTCAATGTTGATTATCAACCGAGTGATATATACTGAGAACTGAAATATTTTTTTCCTTTCACAGTAGTAAGCTTCCTAACTGTATTCTATATACATTGCATAGTATATCTGAAAAATACATGTCTTTATCTGTTCCCTGTTAAAGGCCACTAGCCCTCACAAATAGGCTTTCATGTCTTTGCCAGAACTGTTTCACTGCTGGGCTATGCTTTGTCCTTTAAGGAGATAAGCCTCTAAGAATTCTGTTATTCCCAGCAGCAGCAACAGGGCTGTCCTAAACTCTCTGCTCTGACAGCAGGAGACTTCCCCCCCGCCCCCCTTTAAATGGGGTCTCAAAACATCTTAATTTAAAAGAATTCAGCAGTGCCTGTACTGCTTCTGAGGCTCCCAGTGGATCATAGTCTAGGTTATCAGTGGCTGGGTGGCTCTGAAGCAGTCTCTTCAAAGGGCACCTCTGGAACACAAAGGCATCACTCTGCTGCCCCCTCTATGATGACACAACATGCAGGAAAATAACAAGAAAAAGTTGAAGGTAACTGTAGAATTCAAGTTGCGTAAAATTACAGAGCACCAACCCCTAGCATAAGAATTTAGACTTCTCCTGCAAAGTTCCCCTCAGACACATCAGGATCTTAAAACAATGCTCAGCTAATCATTTTGCTGGAAAATCTCTGCTGCAGTACTTAGGCAGAACAGAACCAGTTAAGCCTGACTTACTATCATTAAATTGACAGATTAAAGGAAAATCAGAATAAATTGGACTCATTAAATGTAGCCAGTGAAAAAAAATTATTTAAAATCTGAGGATACATCTGCACTGCAATAAAAAGCCCCAGCACTGAGTCTGAGTCTGTGTCAATTGATTCGGGCTGTGGGGCTACAAATGGCAGTGTAGCCACTGGAGCTCAGGCTGGAACTCGGGCTCCAACATCCACCCCCCTCATGGGGTTTCAGAGCGTATGCTCTATCCTAAACACAAATGCCTCCATTACAGTTTTTGTCCCCTAATTGGCCTATTTATTCTGATGCATTCATGGATATTCTTCTATGCCAGTGATGTTCGAGACTCATGATAAAAATCACAAGAGCTGGCAGCACTCTTAGTGGGCTTCTTAAACCCTTAGTTCATGGAGCCATATAACTTCATGAGACTTTCATCTTCCATTAAAAAAGTTTCTAGCCCTCATGACTGGGGAAAAGCTGGAAAAAGTGAGCCCTAAAGGCTGAAACGAGAAGGCAAATTTAAAACAAATGTTTTTTAAAATCTTCTCATTTTTCGGGCTAGTCAATGATAGTGTGGGGCCTGATTCATGATTTTCAAATGGTTTGGATTGGCTTCCCTGAATAAATAAGGGAAGAAGGAACAGGGTGACCAGAGAAGGTGAATGTTTCTTTAGACTTAAAAACCTTTTTAATCAAAAGAAAAATATTTATACCTATTTTAATTTCTTTCTATATGGACACTTATTTAAAGTGGCAATGACTTTTAGCAAGCGTGTTCAATCATAGACAACATATGGAAGTTTAGCAAACACTTTTATAGTCCAAGATGTTAAAGAAAAAGTTGTATAGCTATCTTATTTTGCTGTTGTGAGCTTTGAGTTATGAACTGCCTGTTTAGCTGCCTTTTCTGTTAGTATGAGACATTAGAACTACCACAAACATACATTAATCATTCCATCTAAACTCCTGTTTTTACTCTATAATAACTTAAAAGTTGTTCCTTTTGGACATGAAACTGCTCATGATTCACTTCTGCCAAAAGACTAATATTTTTGGAAACCTTTCAGAAAAAATCAGTTGCCATCTGAGTAAGATGAGAGATTTTATGGTTATATAAACTTTCTTTATTTTCTGACTTGCATTTCAGTTAGTACTCAATGTGAACAAATGATGTGCACATGTTTTGTAGTAATTTTTTTTAACAATTTACATTTGTAAATGACTAAAGAGGACAAAATACATGTGCTTAGTGTTCGTGCTACTCTTTCATATATGTAAACTACACATGTATATCTTCAGTGGAAAAAAAATCTCATTTGTGGCTAATAAAGTTAAGGTATACCCTAAGATTTTTTCAGTTAATATTTGCACCATATTTTATTGAATTACTGATTATTCATATTCACATTGTTTCTGTTCATCTTCAGTCTTGTAGGGTCAAGAATGTGCAGAACAATTTAATATTAATACGTTCAAGTTAGGTTTTACACCTTGGCATCTGAATTTGAGGTTTAATGCAAAGGTGTGATTCACCTGGCTCTGCCACAGAAAGGGATTTAAAGGAAATAGCTATTAATATAATGGACTGAATAACTTGTAATTATAACCACTTGTTTTAAGGATTAATATTTAACACAAATCTTAAATGAACCTGTCTGGTAAAATCAGTCTCTTAAACAAGATAATTAGTAGTCTCCTTTTGTACTCGCAGGGATAGACAGATCTCTTTGCTGCATGGCCAAAAATAAGTTTTTGAATGTCCGGGTTTTTTCTCCCATTTAGCATTTTCATTTGAAAGGTGCCAAAACTAGTTCCTTAATTTTTTTTTTTTTTTTTCCCTATTACTGCTTCCGTTGGAGTAGCACCAGGTGGCAAACTGAAAGACTCAGCCTGTCGGTTGCTAACCTGCTGTTATGCTTTGGAGGAGAGAGGGGAGGGGAGGAGACAGCATTTTGCAGCCCAGTGTCAGAATATTAGTGAGACAAGGTTGTATTGCCCCAGGTGAAGATTGCTAGTGCTGAGATATGAAAGGCCGAGCAAAGGCTTTTCTTAGTTCTGATTTATCACCCTTATAGATAATGTTCCCTCTAATTTTTCCCATCCATTGTGGAATGAATTTTATGTGCACCAATAGGGAGGTGATGTGTGTAAGGAGTGGGGCCGAGGGGTTCGCTGTGTGAGGGGGAGGGAGGGGAGAGGGCTCAGGGCTGGGACAGAGGGTTGTGGTAAAGGGGGGGGAGGGCTCTGGGGTGGGGCTGGGGATGAGGCGTTTCGGGTGCAGGCTGCCTTGGGTTTGCGGCAGGGAGAGAGGACTCCCCCCAGCCATCTCTCTCCACAACAGCACCTTGGCTGGGGGAGAGGCATCTTGCCCTGCAGCCATCTTCCAGGCCCGCCTATGGCTATGCCAGAGTGCAGTGTGCACACCTGCACGGCTCTGCTAATTTTGTGTGCGGACCTTGGTTGTCTCCTGCATGGCAATGCAGGCATACACCTTAGCGGGAATATAGCTTATAGACCACTGGTTCTCAAACTATTGTACTGGTGACCCCTTTCACACAGCAAGCCTCTGGGTGCAACCCCCGTATAAATTAAAAACACTTGTTTATATATTTAACACCATTATAAATGCTGGAGGAAAAGCGGGGTTTGGGGTGGAGGCTGTCAGCTTTTGACCTCCATGTAATAAACTTGCGACCCCCAGTTTGAGAACCCCTGTGTTAGACCATTGTGTACTCTTACCCTGTATGAATGCAGGCAGAAAAGGAACAAATCAAAAATTCATTTGTTCCATCTTCTCTCTCCATTTTTTTTCTGCTTCATCTCTGATGAAAGGCAGCTATGGCCTTTTGTTGCTTTAGGATCTATGTGACCCAGCAAGTTCAAGTTTTCTTCCTGAAGACTGAAATGAAATAGTCAAGACACAAGGACAGATTCTGTAGCCCAGTTGTGGCCCCTTTACACAGGGGCACAAAGGGGCTGTAATGCAGCATCATTTGGTCAGTAGAGAATTCCCGTGGTATAGGAGAATGGCCTGTTAGCACACATGTGCTGCTGCCAGGCCCTGTGTCTTTTCATGCCACCCCTCCTGGCGTAAGAGGCATGACAGTGCTCTGTTCAGCTGTACATATCCTCCTCTGATGTATGGTCTATGAATAATCCTACACCAGTGGTGAAACTTACAGACAGGCAGGCAGCTCTAAGTTGTGTTGGTTAAGGCTCACCCTGAGAATCTCACAAATGAGCTGGTTACAGCTTCCTTTCCCGCAGCCCAAGCAAAGCAAAGTTTGGACAGAAGAGCCAATTTCCCCCTTTATTTTGTAATTGTAATGGAAAACTCGCTATAGCAAGAGTGATGAGATGTCTTAATGGAGACTTTTGAGAGCTGGCGACTGGGCCTTCTATAAGACCAGTGTTGTGTGCTGCTACTTATACCATGGCAAATGGAATAGATGGGAAATATGTCACTATTTTGGAAGTGTTTTCTCATATCGCTCACATCAAGGATGATCTATTTTCTATCTATTCCATTACATTACATATTTCTCTTCATCCACGTACAAGATCTAGGACTGACATTTCCATGTATTATATATGTATTCTCTCTTTTTCTCTATCAAAATAGCTTAATTAACTTACCTCTTTGATTAGCAGGGTACTTCTAATACCAGAAGGGTAAAAAGCATGTTATTTCTTTCCCTTCAGTGCAATAGAAAATTCCCGTGCTGATATCCCTGTAGTCAGCTCTAGTGAAGCTGAGCAGTCAGAACCTGACTGTGATATTGGTGGGGCACTTGAGGCTGACCCTCAGAGTGAGCCTTCCTCTTTTGTCAGTCCACCAGAGAGGTGAGTGTTGTGAGCCTAAAATAACTTCAATGTGTTTTGCTATGCTGGCTTTGCAACATGGTCATTCACCTGCTCTGCTTGCTTCTGTATCCGTTGTTCGTGTACAAGTTCATATGTAGTATATTAAATGTAGTTATATGAAGATTATAAAACTGCTTAATGTGTTTGTTATAGCTTCTAATATTCTTGTGTCTTTTTCAGCCTTGTGGGTCAGCATATAGAGAACATCTCTTCTTCACATGGCAAGGGAAAGATGACTAAATCTGACTTTGAGTCAAAGGTTGCATCAACTGAAAATGGGCCAGAGAAGGCGAAATCTTCTTTGAATGCTTCAGATAACTTGAAAAGGGAGGTATGTAATATAACTTGAAATATTCTGCCAGGACACACACAATTAAGGAACTATCCAGGAGTTGTGTTTAAATTGCAAAATTATCTTTTTGCCTTTTCCTCTGCTTTGATGTGTATATTGCCTCAAAGATTTCTTCAAAAACTCATTTCCCCTCTTGCTTTTTTCAGTTTTAAGTATCAGGTTTTCATTTCCCTCTTTGCTTTAAGAATGAGTATTCCCTTCATTTGGG
Source organism: Malaclemys terrapin pileata (assembly GCF_027887155.1). NCBI lineage: Eukaryota > Metazoa > Chordata > Testudines > Emydidae > Malaclemys > Malaclemys terrapin. Next base: position 46,219,889 of record NC_071512.1, on the reverse strand, counting down.
GGATTGAGCTGTAGTTCAGATTACTTCCTTGTGTGATGTGATTTCACTAGTTAGGTCATTGAATGAGCTTGCCAAGATCCTTCATCACAGAGGGGTCATACAACCCTCAGCTGCTAGTCCTGGCTGGGCTGGGGAGGACAGGACTTCCTTTTGCTCTGCATGGCATCTGGGGATGGGTCAGACCTACCTCCAGATTTCTCTCCCAGCTGTAGGCAAAGCCTCCCCATTTCCCCCCCCCCCCCCCACACACACACACTTCCTGCATGCATGGCTCCTAAGCTGCAGGAGGAGGGATCACTGTACAGGATGCTGCTCCCCCATCCACCCAACCCCTGTGCATCCAGATCCCCTCATACCCAGATCCTCCCGCTGAGCCTCATTTCACCCCCCCCCCCGCTGAGCCCCACTCCCCCTGCACCTGGAACACCACAGTGAGGCACCCGGATCCCCACCCTACTGAGCCCCAACCAGCTGCACCTGGTTCCTCAACCCACTGAGCCCCCCCCTCCGCATCTGGACCCCCCCCGAGCGTCCCATATCCAGACACCCCTGCCACGCTCTATCCCACCCCCTCACTGAGCCCCAGCCACCTTCACCTGGATTGCCCTGCAGAGTCCCATTACTGTTGCACCAGAACCTCCCCACAAGCCTCTGTGCATCCAGATCCCCTCTTCACCCGGATCCCCCACTGAGCCGCTGGCATCCAGATTGCCCCACACAGAACCCTCTCAACCTGCACCTGGAGCCCCCCACACTAAGCCCTTCCACACTTGGATCCTGCCTTGTTGAGCCTGCCTGCCCACACCTAGTACACCTGGCATGCAGAATTTTAAAATACTGTGTGCAGAATTTTTAATTGTTTGGCGCAGAATGCCCTCAGAAGTAAATATGGCCGTTCTTATGCTCTTAAAGAGCTCCTCTTCCCAGACCTGCAGAGAAGCCCTTTGTAAGCTCAAAAGCTCTTATCAACAGAAATTGGTCCAATAAAAAATATTAACTCATCCACCTTGCCCATTTAATATTATGTTGATTTGGAATCTGTTTGGTTTTTAAAAAGCACTGTAGTTCTTCATTGTATTTTCTTGATTTAATGTTGGCTGTCTTAAAAACCTGAATCCTGTATATTGCTTGATATTTTTTTTTTTTTTTTTTTTTTTTTTGCAGAAGGACTATAAAAAAGCAGGAGAAATTGACCCTACATCAGTAATAACCCCAAAGGACCCAGGAGACATTCCAACATTTGATGAGTGGAAGAAGAAGGTTATGGAAGTAGAAAAAGAAAAAAGTAATTTCCATGATTAATTCCTTCGGTGTAAATATGAGCCACTTCTATATTTTAGTGTTTCCTCTTTTATTAACTTTGTCTAAAATTTAAATATAATGTAAATAGTAAAAGTAAATGCATTAGGATACAGCCCAAAAGTCCACTTCTGTACTAAAAATATATAATACAGAAATACAACTGACTTCCTTGTGTGGGTGTCTGTCAAAATATTATCCCCATAGAACATGGCAAGGCATTGGCATTTGACAGTATTTCATAAACATCAAAATAGCAAGAATTTCAACTTTAATTAAAGCAGCTGGGACTTGTGTGCAGTTATTTCATTGCAAACTGTTAGGCAGACTTCCATTTTGCAGAAGAAACACTGATTCTGAAGCAGCTATCCTGCCCAAGTATCTTCTTAACTGGATATAGAAATGTCAGACTTTAAAGATCGTAATCTCGCAGTCCTATAGAGCTGGGAAAGGGAACATTTTCCCATCTTCCCATTGAACCTGGTTCTTATTTCTAGCCTAGAAATGTCCTACAATGACTGTATTTTAAAGTCATGGCATATATAGTAAACCTAAACAAATTAATATTTAAAGGCTTTTATGGATTTCCCTAAGATCTGTGCAATTCTCACGCAATAATTAAGAAACTTGACATTAGGTGGAGGGCTACAAAAAATAGTCCTAGTGACATTTTTAAAAACCTCAAGTGTTTGTATTATTGAACTTTGGTAAAAGAGATGGCATATAGAGAAACATGATGGCAAAGTTTTATCAACACTCATTTAGGATGCCTTGCATACTTTCCTTTGGCTTTGTCATCTGTGTAGAAGGAAGTTTCTGAATGAATGCTGCTAAAACATGTCTATCACACCATTACGTAGCTGTGTGTGTAAATGTCCAAAACGTTTTGAAGTGTGTGGCCATTACCTCTATTCAGATACCTACTTTATCTGTCTTGGTTTTTATAATTAAAAATTTACTACAAATTACATAAAGAAAAAATTGTTTGAGGCCTAATTCCACAAAAGTCAGGGAATTCTGCGTAATGGTAATCACTGGTGCCTAAGCCTTGCCATACATGCTTCACATCATTCATTTAGACAACTGTCTAGTGGTCAAGAACACAAGGTACATATTACATTGTGTCTTATTTATAGAGCACCAGTCACTGAAATATCTATTTGAAGTATTGTGCTCTTTTCTGATAGAAAAGTGAGAACTAATTAATTGCCAATTTCTTTTTTGGGAGTTTGTCAACAATTTAACACTTTAAAAAAACATGCCCAAATTCTGGGTGCAGGATATTGTTTCATATAGATGAAAGCTTCCCTGCATTGGCAAATTGAAGTGCTAACATGGGAACAAGATAAATTATTAAATTAACTATTAAGGTCCACATAAAAAATGAAAGAGGAACCTTAAAAGCAGCTCTATGGAAAGAGCATTATTTTTACAGTCTTATCACATACAGTGAATTAATTTGTACGCTTATGTTGAAGCTTGCAGCTTTGTTACCCAAATGTTGAATAAAAATACTTTCTTCCAATCTGAAAAGATTGGGCCCATACATGTCTTTTGTTACCTTGTTAACAATAAAATGTATCTTGTCTGCAGGTCAATCGATGCACCCATCCTCTAATGGAGGACAGCATGCCACAAAAAAGGTTCAGAAAAACAGAAATAACTATGCCTCGGTAGAGTGTGGTGCCAAAATACTGGCTGCTAATCCAGAAGCAAAGGTAATTTTATTTACTAATTTGGGGTTATGAATGTGTATGTGTGCATATTTTAAATGTGATCTTGTACTGTTCTAACCACACTTACCTTAAAACAAAACATTGGTTTTCTAAAGCAGTGTTTTCTAACCTTTTTTCAGTAGTTCTTTTTTTGGCTTTTGAAATACTGGAATTCTGTGAAAACATCTACCTAGCATAGGAATCTATGGAAGCTAGTTATGTTGTGTGGTGTAAAATCTTGCCAGCTTATTTAATAAGCGACTAATTCTCTGGAGGTATATGTGGTCTGAGATGTATTATCTTCTGCATGCTGTCCTGTTTAATCAGTTCCATAACTTGGTATTTGACTCCTAGAATTATATGTGCATTCTAAATGCAGAAGTATGGATTGAAAGGTCATTTGTGTTAAAAGAAATAAATGTTGCTTTATTTTAATTCTTTACCTGTCATAACTTAAGAATTTTATTATCCATTTAGAGCACATCAGCAATTCTGATAGAAAACATGGACCTCTATATGCTAAATCCATGCAGTACTAAAATCTGGTAAGTTATGTAGCACTGTGCATAGGATTTTTTGGTTTGCCATCCTGCTGGGAATATGTGCAAACTGGTCCATTTACTTAAGATCAGAATCTGCCTGCCTTAAGTGACACTAAACTATTCAGAGTGGGGTACAGAGGGAAACTACTCAAGAGTTTAGAAGAAGGTGGACCTTCATTTCCTCCACTGCAGAGAAAATCCAATTTGGTGGTAGTACTACTTTCTCTAGGGTGTTGAGATATGGCGATAGAGGAATGGCTTCACCTAAGTTTTGAGTTTTGTGCTTGGTCTCTGTAGTTTAGTTGCTCCCATGGCATCTGAAACAAGGAGGTTGCTCTGCAGACTAAACCAAGAAGAGCAGCATAGGGAGAAGAGAAAAGAAAACACAGAAGGCAAAGAAAACAGTACCGTGGGGGTTTTTTGGGAGTCAAGTCTCTCTTCTAAAGTTCCTATATTCTTTTCCTTTCTCCCCTGCTTCAGCCTAACCCTTCTTATACCATGCCCACTATTGTCATAGGAGCCCTCTCAATTATCAGTTCTTTTGTAATCAGCAAGCTTAGCCTCAGAGTCCAAGAGCTGGTGCCACTTAGCTCAAGATCAAGCTTGTGCAACCAATCTTCTCCATAATTCTGAATCTTCTCCACATATGAACTAGCAGAACATTTAAATGCCATGTTTTTAACAGCGCCGATGTTTTTCATGACACACTATTAGATTTCACAGAAAAAAGCTAAATTATGATCTTAGGGGAAAAAAAAAAAACTGTACATCCATTTTACCTTTGTAAAGACTTAAGTGAGACTTCCACAACTGTATAGTTGCTTTTGAAGATGTTTAAAACACTGGTTTGGATTATATTTGCTTTTTCCAGGTTTGTGGTGATTTGTTTGGTCTGTATGTAGGATGGATTACCCTAGGTATGTCAGATGTTGAGCATATGGCATTTATCAGTATACTGTTGAATATATGCTGTAAATCTGTTCCATTTGCATAAAAATTGAAAGTCTGCTTTTAATTCAAATTGTGCTTTGTACAGTATTAAATGTACCTCGGAATTATAATTTTGTGAGTAAACTGATGAATATTGTAGCACAGTGAGTCACTGTGCTGAAAATCTGAGTTTAGACTTTAACTTTCCTGGGCTGGGAGCACCATGGAAACAAATGTATTCAAATCCTGGAGAGAGACTAGGACAGCTATTTCAATTCATTGTTGTGCCATATCTTCTCTGATTAAATCAGTTAGCATATTAAGTCCTTTTCAAATACAGGATAGTTAAGATGAGGCATACTGAAGAAATGAATAAAGGGAAATGTTTAACCTGGAATGAGGCCTGAGAGTGGCTAATTGACGGAGTCCTTAGTAGTCAAGTTGAATATTCATAATAAATGTCATCTGAAGAACTTGCATTATTTACACAGTGCTTGTCACTTGACAGGTGATGTGGGCTCTTCTTTGCTAATCCTTTGTGCTCTGAAATTTTCCTATGCATCTTCAGTTGGTGACAGTGCTCTTGTTTAAGAGTATTATTACTAAGTAATGATTAGCAGTCTGCACAAGCCTGCTTCTCCTCTAAACGGATAGCATATGTAAAAATACTCAGGTATCTGGTTAGAATCCTAGAAATATAGAACTGGAAGGGCCCTCAGTAGGTCATCTAGTCCAGTATCCTGCACAGAGGCAGGACTAAGTATTATCTTGTCCCATCCCTGACAGGTTTTTATCTAACCTATTCTTAAAAACCTCCAGTGGTGGCGATTCCACAATCTCCATAGGTAATTTGTTCTAGTGTTTAACTACCCTTACAGTTAGGAAGCTTCCTAATGTCTAACCTGGCTGCAGTTTAATTATTGCAATCCATTACTCCTTGTCCTATCCTCAGTGGATAAGGAGAATAATTGATCACCCTCCTCTTTATAGCAATTTTTTACATGCTTGAAGACTCTTATCATGTCCCTCTTCAGGCTTCTCTTCTCCAGACTAAACAAACGCAATTTACACTCTTTCCATGTAGGTCAGATTTTCTAGACCTTTAATCATTTTTGTTGTTGTCCTCTAGACGTTCTGCAGTTTGTCCACATTTCCCAAAATGTGATGCCTTGAATTGGAAACAGAATTCCAATTGAGGCCTTTTCAGTGCTGAGTAGAGTGGAAGAATTCTTTATGATATCTTGCTTACAATATTGCTAATACATCCCAGAATGATGTTGGCTTTTTTCCACAGTATTATGTTGTTGACCCGTATTTAGTTTGTGATCCACTGTAATCCCCAGATCCTTTTCTGCAGAACTTCCTAGGCTGTCATATGCCATTTGTGCAATTGATTATTCCTTCCAAAGTTAGTGCTTTGCATTTGTCCTTGTTGAATTTCATCCTGTTTATTTCAGACCATTTGTCCAGTTTGTCAAGATCATTTTGAATTCTAAGATGCTTGCAATCCCTCCCAACTTGGTATCATCTGCAGACTTTAAGCGTGTTCTCTATGCCATTGTCCAAACCATTTATGAAGATATTGAATAGAATAGGACACAGGACAGATCCCTGCAGGATTCCATTCAGTATGCCCTTTCAGTTTAACTGTGAACCATTGATAATTACTCTGAGTATGGTTTTCCAACCAGTTGTGCACCCAATCTTATAATAGATTCATCTAGGCTATATTTCCTCAGTTTGCTTATGAGAAGGTCATGTGAGACCATATAAAAAGCCTTTCTGATGTCAAGATATCATATCTACTGCTTGCCCCCTATCTGCAAGGCTTGTTACCCTGTCAAAGAAGGATATTAGATTGGTTTGACATGATTTGTTCTTGACAAATCTAGGTTGACTGTTATTTGTCACCTTATGGTCTAGGTGCTTACAAACTGATTGTTTGCTCCATTATCTTTCCAGGTACTGAAGTTAAGCTAACTGTTTATAATTCCCTCGGTTGTCCTTATTCTCCTGGGGCTTGTTTACATATATAGCGCTGCAGCAGCACCACTGTAGTGCTTTAGTGAAGACACTACTATGCCAATGGGAGAGCTTTTTTTATTGACATAGTTAATGCACTTCTGTGAGATGCATGGGTAGAGCTCTCCCCTTGACAGTGCTGTCTACACTGGGGGTTAGGTCAGTATAACTATATCGCTCAAACCCACTCCTCAGTGACGTAGTTATGCCAACATAAGATTGTAGTATAGACCTAGTAGACAGCAGTATTGTGGAGTAATTGCAGGTTCCACCGTTTCCTGCATGCTATCTCAACTTTATACACTACATACTCCAGGCTGCATGAACAACTGGAGAAGTTAATATAAAACTTTTTAAATTTCCTGCATGCATTGCATGGAAAGGGGGAGAGGCAATGATTGGGAGTGCTGCTCTGTTTTCCTTCGTGATCTTTAGAAATTTGGAGCCTTCTTCAGAAGGACTAAAGAAAAGGTGTTAGGCACTCCTATGCCAATGTGAGACTATAAACTCCAGACAACTTTATGTAGGTTCCCTCTTGAATTCCATCCTTCCTCCTCACTTTTAAACTAGTCATTTAACTCACCACCTTTTTTCTTTTTATTTAATAAATGGTGTGAATTTTTGTTTAATTCTCAAATTTGTACATAGGGTGGGCACAAGTCCTTAAAGCAATACATTTTCCAAACTACTAAATCCACAAATTGTCCAAAACCACCCTCTAAGTACTTAAGGTATGTCTACCCTACAGCAGCACAGCTACAGTGCTGCAGCTGTGCTGTTGTAGCACTGAAGTGTGTAGACACTTTCTGTCAATGTAGAAAGCATTTGTCCATCTGTGCAGGTAATCCATCTCTCCAAGAGTTGGTAGCTAGGTCAACGGAAGAATTCTTCTGTTGACTTAGCTACTTCTACAGTGGGGGTTTAATAATTAATAATTTCTGTTAATAAAGAGCAAGCCAGAATAGAATGTAGTTTGCTCTTCTGGAGTTGGAGTTGTATTGGCTTTGCAATATTATCAGGAATAAAGAGTAGTAGGTACTTACTGAAATAAGTGGATATGACCCTGAATACTCAAAGGGGGCAGATGATGATCTGTGGGATAAAGATGTCACTTTTCTGAGTAGAGCTTAATTTGAAAGAAACAAGAGTTGCATTCTTTTACTTTGAGAAAATGGGTGTTTTGAGCTAACATTTTATTCCATTTCCCGTGCATAGAATTTAAAAGCAAAATAATTTGCAACCCACCCACACACCACAGGAGCAGTTTCTTTGACAAATTTTCTAAAGGTATCGGTGAGTGGTGCCTCTGTATTGTTGTACAGCTATCTTGTGGCACATTTCCATTGTGAATGAAAGGTTTAGTAGCACTAATGGTTTTGAATTGTGTAATGAAATTGTGTGTTTGCTGGAGGTCACTTATTTCCAATCTTTTTTTTTTGTTTTGTTTTTGTCGTAAAGGTTTGTTATTGAGCTCTGTGAACCAATTCAAGTAAAGCAGCTTGACATTGCAAATCATGAATTATTTTCATCTACTCCTAAAGACTTCCTGGTGTCCATTAGCGACAGGTATGTCATATAATCAGAATTTAAATTTGTGATCATTTGCATTCAGAAAGCTTAACATAAAGCAAGAATAATACTCAACAATTGCAATGATTTCCTAATGAATAGAATTTGAATACCAAATACTACTGTGTGGCTCATTCCTTTGCTTAATGTAAATGTTGTGAAATAACATGGAAGATGAACTGTGCATGTGTAATAGGTATTTTTCAAAATAGGTAGGTATGTCAGCCATTTAGCTTTCACCCAAAAAGCAAAATAATTTAATCTACACTATTACCTTGATGTCCTGTGGTACTTTCTAGATCAGTCTTTGATTTGCCTCCTTAAAAATGGCAGGGGAAAGGATCATTGATCTTTTAATTTTATTTCCTCCCTAGATGAGGTTTGTATCCCAGAAGTAATTTTTTACCATAGAAGTAAAAAACACTAAATTGTTAAAGAATTTACTTGCAAATCAGGTATCTAATATATTGGCATTTATTGTATCTTTAATTTGTAGTTAAATTTGTAGTTTAAATTTTTAACTCCTTGATTGATTGTCATCCTTAATTGTGGAAAGCAAGTAACATATTTTAAGAGATCCCACATCTTTACCTTCCAGTGGTATAGAACCAGTTGCCCGCATCCTAAACTCCCAACCAATGTTATCATTAGAGTAAAATATTAACTCTTTAGTAGATCCCATATCCCTTTTTTTAATTTTTAGATTGTGTGTGTGTGTGTGTGTGTGTGTAATATAAACACATACACTGGGCAGAAAGCTGAAGTTCCACTGCATGGGGATGAAGCCTGAGCCCTGCCAACCGGCGTTGAAGCTCAAGCCTGAGCAATATAATTTCATGGGGACCGCTGTGGCATGAGACCCCAGGCAATTGCCCTACTTTCTACCCCCTAACGCTACCCTGGCTTTTATATGTAGAAAACCAGTTATTGCGGCATAAGTGTGCTGTGGAGTTTTTATAGCATATTGGGGGGTGGGGGGCCGCGGGCGTACAGGGGCTCAGAAAGAAAAAGGTTGAGAACCCTTGGCATAGGGGATCTATTGATCACTCCTTCCCAGTAACTTGTGAAGGACTTTATCTTCTCTTGAGCTTTGATGGCTCAAAAACTATGGGTGCATGGTCATGTTTCAAAATTCCAAACTTTGTATCTGTCATGTTCTCTCTCTCTCTCTCTCTCCCCTAACCTCCAGCTATTTAAATGAGGGCAACACTTATAGCTATATATGCATCTAAAGCAGTCTGTAGTAAAAAGCAGATGCACACACTTTATTGCAATACTAAAGTAGGTATTAACATGTTTGTAAACTATATATTCAGTTAACTTGTTCTTAAGTTAGCAAATCCTTAGCCAAAATCATCCCCGAGCATGAAAAAAACTTTGCTATAGACTGTAGGTATTTTGAAATGCTTGGAATCTCAGTAATTTAGTAACTGAACTGGGATTAATTCTGCCATCATTGAGTATGATACTTTAACAGCAGTGTTTTATCTAATGGCTTAGAGTCTCTTTTGCTAAAAGAACAATAATGTTCTGTTGAATTTGGGACTGGCAAACTTCTTTATTTTGCAACATCCAGACCATTTTTCCTTTTCAAAGCAAATACTTCAATATATTTTGTTTGAATTTAGGAATCAGTGCCCAGCAACACAGGCCTTGTGCATAATCCTTTAATAATTGTATCGACATTATGGAAGCAGGATTGATTTCAGTTTAGAGTTTCCTAGAATGGCTAAACAAGGAATATTGAAGTTATGAAAAAAGAATTGGGAAAAATATTAAAATGAAATACTAAATTTTTTTAAAGAATATTAATTATTCAAAGAATATTAAAATTATGAAAAAATCTTGATAATTCTCTGCTTGTTTTTAAAAAAAGTCAACATTTTGATATTTTCCAGGTACCCAACAAATAAATGGATTAAATTAGGTACTTTTCATGCTAGAGATGAGAGAATTGTCCAAAGCTTTCCTTTGGATGAACAGATGTATGCAAAATACGTTAAGGTAATATTTTTAATGTGCACTGAATGCAACCATTCTCACTTTTAATGTACAAATTTTTTTTTGAAGGATGACTTCCGCATGAGTCACCAATACAATGTTACTTGAGTCTGTTCAAACCTGGGTTGAAAAGTCCTTGCTCAGTTAGCAATCTGAATTTTTGTTTACTGACATACCATGATTGATTCAAATACAAGAGGGTATTAAGGAAAGGTTGATAATTTTAGCATCAATTTTCTCAACTGCAGCTGATTTTGTAAGTTTGTTTGGTTTTGGCTGCCAATGTTTTACTTTGCTTTTTAGGTTTAATGAAGCAAAACGTTCTCAGAACTTTTATTTTCTTTATAAGTACAACACATACCAAAACACATGTGCATATTTCTACAGGTTCATATTACCTGCGGTAGTTTATTCTGTATCTCTACGGTGTAACCTCTACTCTAGCAATTATACACTTCCTCAGTAGTTTTTACTTTATACAGGTCTGTCTCATCTTAGGCGGGGGTTCCGTTCCGCAGTTAGCGCGTAAAGCGAAAACCGTGTATAGCCAAAATCCCATTGAGTTCAATGGTGGGCGAAATCGCCCGCACTACAGTTATAGTATTAAAATTGTTTTCTTTTTTTGTTTTGTTTTTTTGTTTTTGCCGACCTCGTAAAGTTGAAATCGCACATGTTAAATGCGCATAAGATGCGACAGACCTGTATTGCTACACAACTTCAAACAAAAATGATGCACTAAAATCTGAAATTTTAGAACTTCAGTTTTGATATCTAGTATAGTATTCATAGTGGAGTTCTTGAGCTGTAACTGTCACATACGCTAATTCCTTTGAATTATTTAGGCTTACTATTGCTGGAGCCACAATTTAATAATTGATAAATTCACAGAGGCTTGTTTTGCATTGAGAATACTTTATTTAAGATTTCAGAAAAACCTGTGAAATCTAGCCTATTTAGAAATCTTCTCATCATTAATGAAGAGAATGCATTGGTACAATTGCAAGTTGCTTTTGTTCTGAAATGGATACTATTGCTTCCAAATACTTGCTTTTTGATTTTGTTTAGAACAATTTTTTTTCTCTAGTTAACATCTCATCTGAGCATCCAAAACAACATTATTTGATGCATTGACATGCTTAATGTTTGTTTTCACTAATAAAAGTGAGCATATAACACTGTCATAAGTAAACATTAAATCTAAGGCCAGCGTTCTATTTTCATTTGATTGATTAATTGATTTTTTTCTTCATTCCCTAACTGCAATTCAAATATACTTGTACTGCAGTGGTTTCTGGAGTAACACAACTTGAATGGAAACAGTGTGGATTTTGATTTGCTAATCTCCCCGTCCCTCTTTAAAAAAATAATTTGAAGCATACTAGCCTTCATTTAGCATTCTCTCGCTCTCTCTCCTTTTGAACCTGTGTTTAGATTATAGTTGGTTAAAGTTGTAGTGTATCTTTTTAATGTTATCATGGTAATTTATTTTATACCCTTTTTTAAATTCTATCACAATACTATTAAATGTTTTACAAAAATTAAACTTTGGCACCGTCCAAGAAAAAACAATCATTTGAAATCACTGAATTTCTGTAAAGATTGGCTTATACCATAAAATTAAGCAATCTACTTTCCTAATGATGTGGGAGTGATTTAACTTGTAATCTATGATAACTATCCAAATCTTTTACTCTTCAACTGTTAATTGCATAATTACACTCCCAAAAAATCTTGCATGAGGCTGTAAAATGACAAGATAAAGTCTTTTTGCTCTGCCTGCTGGCTGAATTAATAGCCTAATCAGTATAGCCAGAACTGTGACTTTATCTGTTAGTAAAGTACCAAAAGTGTGCTAGATGCTATAGAATTTTAAAAATCTCTTGTATGTAATTTTCTGCCTTAAATATTATGGTCCAAAACCCATGAAATCTTAAGTATTAATTGTTCTTGGAGTGTATTGGCTTTTATAATATCGAATATAGTTTGCTAGCATGTTACAAATATAGTAGTAGCTAAAACTTTCCCATTGGATCTTCAGCTGTTCTATCACCTATCTTCCCCTAGAAATATTTCTGTAAAACAGAATGTTATGTTGAAATTAGAACAGTTACAGTATGTATAAAGTACATACTAAATGTTTCTTCTTAAAGTTCTCATCTTTCAGGAGGCTGTTTAATGCTTCCTCCTCACCCCAACTTAATAATCATCACATTTATTTAGCTTAATTCATTTCAATATTCTATGTCTGGCATATCAAATTTTGTATCATTCTGTAAGAGAAAATTTGGAATCTGGCTATATCTTTCGATTAATAGAAACAAAGATTTCTGTGCATGTTGTTCCTTTCTGTCTGCAAATTGAGGGCTAAAATAAATCTAGGTTTACCTAAAGAAAACGATGTAGTATTGCAGCTTTATCCTTCGCATCTTATTTCTTTGTGCATTTTATAGTACTTATTTTAAAAAAAAATTCTAGTTGCCTGTGGCATGGCCTTTGTACTGACATCTTTTTTTTCTTTTCCTTTCTCTTGCTTCAGATGTTCATCAAGTACATAAAGGTTAGCAACCTCCTTTCTGAATGTTGAATGCATAGGGCTTGGGTATAATCTGTGGCTCGGCATGTTAATGCATGGCAGGAATAAAGCTTTCCAAGAACCTTTCTGTAATGAGCAATCTGCACATCACTTACATAAATCTAACTTGCAGATAGAAAGCTGTATGGATATGTTGAATGGAGGTTTAACTTGATGGTTCTTTGCTGTTCTTCCATTTTGAATACTTCTTATTCTTTAGGTGGAGTTGGTATCACATTTTGGATCAGAACACTTTTGTCCTCTAAGCCTTATAAGGTAATATAGAATGAAACATTTAAGCTGACAGTTTTCTTTAGCTACTTTTGCATCACTGCAATAATATTTTCTAGTGACAACTGGAAAACGCAAGTTTGAGCTTTCAGTAGCTTTATTCTTTTTGAAATTCATTAGTGGAGTGTTTGCTTATAAGATCAACAGGTTACATAAATTAGCTGCTGCATAGTGATGCTGCCAAGTCACTGAAAGCTTTTTTATTTAAAAAAGGTAGCCTTATGGACTAATTCAAGTGTTCCATATTAAGTAGCAGCATGATAGAAGGCAGAGATGTTTGTAGAAGTGGACAAAGGCATTCAAGACTGACCTAATTGGCAGAACAAATGATGGGGCGTGCAATACAATAAAACAAGTGAGTGGATAGCAAGAAGGGGAAGGACTATGAAAGGCCTTAGGAAACATAGGTCTGATCTAGTCTGGCAGTTACTGAGCTTCATCTAGTCCAGTCTCTGACAGTGGCCAGTATTAGGGGCTAGATTCATAAAAGGACTTAAATGCCTAATGGCCACCATGAGTACCTAAATCCCAGAATCAGGCCCTATTAAGATTTGTAAACCCCCGATTCAGCTGCCCCTGTACCTTGTAGGCACCTAAAATTACTTGGTGCCTAAATTTTTGCATTAAAAGTTCCCTAGAAGCCTATGTTTATGCCTCTGATCATTTGCTCTGCAGTCCTACACCAGGCGTACAGACGTCTTAATCCCTAAAACAATGCATGGACCAAGGAAAGATAGGTGTTCCTCCACTTCGCTCACCTGCAGGGCCCAATCTGTTAAGTGTGCTCAGTCCTTGCCTACCAGCTCGGGCCATGTAGGTGAGCTTACACAAAACACCTGAAGCAGCGAGGAGGAGGACCTCCTCAAACTTTTAGTCCAGTAGTTATGGTACTCATTTGGGACGTGGGAGAGCCCTGGTTCAAGTCCCCCTTCTGTCTAAAGGGAAGAAGGGATTTGAACTGGGATCTGCCACCTCTCAGGTGCATGTCCTAATCACTGGGCTGTGGGTTATTCTGATATGGGTCTCCCTCAGTGTCTCCTGTTGAAGCTGTTCCACTATGGATAAATAATTTTAAAAAGTCATTTGAGCAGGGGGACTGGATTTTGGGTCTTCCACTTCTCAGGTGAGTGTTCTAACCACCAGTCTATAGAGTCAGTCCCATGTTTGCAGGTTCTCTCTTGCCCAATGAATTTTTCTTTGTGAATCTAGCCCTAGATAACTCAAAGGTACAAGCAACAGCCCCTCACACTCCCTTAAAGTCTCCTAATCCTTAGGATTTTCATTTTCCCAATCTTTGAACCTGGGACCTCTGGCACTATAAGCCAGAACCATACACCATGGCCTTTGAGTTAGCCTTGAACATGAGGACAAAAAACTAGAAGATAGTGTAGGAAAACAGGGAGCCAGTGGAGGGATTCAAAGATCAAATGACATGGTCACTGTTGAGCAAAGAATGTGGTCTTAGAAACTGCATTTTGAGTGGAAGTGGGGAAGAGGATGGGACTGTGTGCATCAGGGAGGACAGAGGAGGCGCATGCAGTAATCAAGACTAAGACTAAGGATAAGGGTCTGACTGAAAGTTCCCGTTGTATCGATGTGGAAAAGGTATTATTTTTTGGAAATGTTTTGGAGGAGTTAGCGACAGGATTTGGTTCTAAATGCAACTCTTGCAAAGTGCTAACAAATTATTTTTTGGAAGTGAGTTTGTTTCAAAGGATTCAGAGTAACACCCGTGTTAGTCTGTATCCACAAGAAGAACAGGAGTACTTGTGGCACCTTAGAGACTAACAAATTTATTAGAGCATAAACTTTCGTGGACTACAGCCCACTTCTTCCGAAGAAGTGGGCTGTAGTCCACGAAAGCTTATGCTCTAATAAATTTGTTAGTCTCTAAGGTGCCACAAGTACTCCTGTTCTTCTTTTTGTTTCAAAGGAAGGGAGTTTGGTCAGCTTATGGAAGGTGTCAGTTTGCTGACTGGCTAACCGAGGACAAGCATTGCTTATTTAATACATATTTATGGCAGTAAGTACAGCAATTAGATTTTTTCAATCAGTTTTAATTAAATGTTTATAGGGTGTTTGGCACTAGTATGGTTGAAGAATATGAAGAAATTGCTGACTCCCAATACCAATCAGAACGACAAGAGCTGTTTGATGAAGACTATGGTAAGCAAACAGAAGTAACTGATGCTTGTTAGTCATCAAACATACCTTCTGTACTTGGTAATAGCTAGCATTTTCCCCCTGCCTGTGCTGAATGCTTTATTCTGAAGTTAAGGATAAAGATAAACTAAAATAATCCTTAAAGTGGTAAAATCTGCCGGAAATTTAGGAATGTGCTAAAGGTTATAAGCCTATTACAAGAGTGAGTGGGTGGGTGAGGTACTGTGGCTTGTGATGATACAATGGTTCCTTCCGGCCTTAGTCTATGAATCGGAGTAATGTGTCCATTTTCAAGGCCTGTTCGAACATCCCATTAGGCCTTATACAACCTACTGTTCTTCATTATAAACCTCTGCAGATTGTTCACTTCTGGGCACTACTGTCTGAGTTGGTGAGAATTACAGTAGTCTGGCTGAGCATATATACACCTCCAGCCATCCTCCCCAGACCTGTCACCTTGGATGTTGTGAGCATGCTTCTCCCTTTGTGAATCCTCAAGCCATCCTTCCTCCACACACAGATTCACATGGTGACAGACATGCTCTCATTTCAGGTGGTTACTGACCCACTCTGAGCTGGCAACCATACTTGCGATTACCTCTGCTTCAGATGCAAGCCCTGACTTCTTGCAGGACAGAGGGGAACAAAAGTGAGCTTAGTTTTGAAAGGAGGCAAGACACAGGAACGTAAATGAGAAAGATAAAATGGTGAGGGAAGGAAGACACAAAGCTGGTATTGCACATACAGTGAAGGAAATTAGACAAAGAAAATAACAAGAATGTATTTGGAGTAAACATTGACTATTTTCACTCAGCCCTGTGCTGAAGCATCCCATTTTCATTCTTAAAAGGAAGAGAAGTGTGGAAGAGGTTTTGCTTGGCTGAGGAAGACAGAAATGTGTGGGCATGCTCTTTCTCTTCCTACATCCCAGCTTCCAAAACATTCAGGGAGTAGCTCTGGCTTCTTCACTCCCCTCTCCAATCAGAAATGTTTGTTTTTCACTTCGAAAATCTAGTCATCTTACTTCGTAGGAGTTACCTGCAAGAGCTTCCTTCTGAACCTGCAGAACTGCCTTAAAAAGCACTATCTGTAGTTTATATAAAGGGACTGCACCCCTCAACTGTCTGTTCCTTCTTGGTCGCTGCAGAGAGATAATGGAACTCATTCTGTCATGTCTTCAGGCTTAGACATTTCCTTAGCCTAGCTTAAGATTTATTGTAAATCACTAATAGCTTGCTCCCATGTCCCTGGAGTCCACCGTCCCTTACCAGGACTCTTAGGCCCTGAGGCTTGCAGAGACTTCAAAAGGTGTTTCTCTTGCCTTGCAGTCAGCCCTGAAAGGGATGCCCATGTTTTGTGCTTCCCGTGTCTTGTTGAACCCATTTTTAACCAGATTTGTGGTTTGCTGTGCCTTTATTCCCTGGGTTAGGGGCGGGGGGGGGGGGGGGGGGGGGGGGGAGAGAAGAGATCTGAGGTTCTAGACTCCTCTGGCTTCAGTGCCTACAACCTGATACTCCAGTGAGCTCATTGACAATATCAGTGTCCTTTTAACCCCGATTTACAGTAACTAGGACAAACTAAAATTGAAGTTTATTTTTACTTTGTCAGACTCTTTGCATATAATGCAAACCCTAGACCTTGAGATGTATTTTCACTGTTCATAAGGCATGTAACTTTCTATTGTTGCAACAATATTTTCTTTCATTTTAAACAGATTATCCATTGGATTACAATACAGGGGAAGAAAAATCTTCAAAAAATCTCCTTGGTTCTGCTACTAGTGAGTATAATTGCATGTTTCTCAGAACGTTTTCATAATGCTGTCTAGTAATAAAATGTTTTTTTATATGTGAAAGTGAGATTCCACTTTATTGTGACACATTTATTTAATTGAATAATGGGAAAAATCGTGCTTTTGTAATTCAGATTTAGGGCAAAATTTTCAAACTCCTAAATGCCTTAGGAGCAGACTGAGATGAAGTGCCTAAGTCTCTTTTTTTGTAAATAAGACTTAAACTCCTAAAATACTTAAAGCATTTTTGAAAATTTTACTCAGTCCTTTTCTCTTAGCATCAGAGCAATAAGCATGTTAACTTAAATAAATGAAAAGTTGAATGTGACTTTAAAAAAAAGTCTTAATTGT
Organism: Malaclemys terrapin pileata; assembly: GCF_027887155.1. NCBI lineage: Eukaryota > Metazoa > Chordata > Testudines > Emydidae > Malaclemys > Malaclemys terrapin. The sequence goes on along the minus strand of NC_071512.1, from coordinate 46,202,642 downwards.
TTTGTTAACAGTGCAGTAGAACCTTGATTATTAAAGAGGATAGAGTTACCTGAGCACCTGGCTAAAGGGAAAGGATAGAGAACCACTATATGTCTCTGAGCCTAAGTCTTTATGTGCATAGCATAGCTTCTTTATCCATTCTTAAACCAGTCTGCTTTTGAGGGAGCTGATGGCTCAGGCACTTCTTCTCACATTCTTCCTCTTTAACCAGTTTCATTTAATCTGGGTGACTGTACCTAATCTTCTGAAAATAAGTGAGTTTTAGTGAACTAAGGTGACTAGTCATGGCACTACTTCAGTTTTAATGGGAGTCCTCAACTTCAACTGCATTATTTTAAGATAATAGCACCAGTCATCCAACGCTTCTAGAATAATTGTTGCCTCATTGAGCTTGTTCCTGTCTATCAAGGTTAGTGATCTAGCTTCTGCATGCACAGTGAATATTACTTCTGCATAGTGCGCAAACAGGTTAGTAATCTTGTATCTGCATGGGCAAGCATTTTTTTTTTTTAATCCCACACTGTACAAGTTTGTAATGCTTGCTTTCATTTTTTCCTAGAATGTAGCTGTGGCTTAAGTATGAAAAGGTCATGGCCAGGAATGTTGCACAGTATCTTAGTGGGAAGGAATAAATTCCCAAACAGCAGTCTATTAATAAATGTTAAAATGCCAAATAATGTTGGGCTTTCAACTCAAAAAGCAGCATGTTAGTTTTCCCGATGCTGCCCCGTTTATCCTTTTACCAGTCGTTAGTCTTGAGCTTCCCATACCCAGAATAGTGTTGATAAACTACTTTAAAATATAATGCTATATATGCAAATACAGGTGTATGTAACTTAATACGACTACAACTTTGATGGTGTGAGAAGTGCAGTGACTTTCTTTAATGGATTTCAAATATGTTTTTAGAGTGTGTTTAGTATGCCAAAGTCTGTTTAGAAACCAGTGACTATATAACCATTAAGTACTCAGTAACTCTTACATAGTATTGGCTAGTAGTCTGTTTTTGAGACTGTCATTTTGAGACTGCCAGTACTCTGGGATAATCTGCATTCCTCCATTTAGTCAGTCTAGTACAATGCCATCTCTAATCTCAAGTAGTGAGGCTAATATCTATGTAACAGTAGAACCCCTAGTTATATGAAGGGTAAGGAGGGAAGCATCAGAAATCTGATTAGGGATTTGGATGATCATAAGAGCTGTCTTGCAGTCTCTCTGGCCATATTGACCAGGGCAGGTAGCTCTTGTGCCCTCACTCCTTCTGTTCTCATCATCTGGAAGATTCACAGAGCAACTTCAGTTGTCTCTTTCCTCTGTTTTACATGCCGCAAGGAATCTGGTTCAGATTTCAGATCTGAGCTGACCTATGTTGGTTATGATCTCTTATAAGGCACTTAGCAACTACAGTGGTAAGCATGGAATAAAAACTTTAATGAACAGATAAAATTCATGGTGTTCAGGAGGGTAGCTCTCTTGAGCTTTTTAGACTGAAAAAGCACTAGTCTAATCAATCTTACCAAAACCCAAATACTTTTCAGTAATTCTGGTTTTTTAAAGATCGCTTGATAGGATGGGTAGGCAATCAGAGTAAGAAATAAAAATGTTTTTTTTTTTTTTTTTGGTTCTAGCCTACTTGGGTCTTTTATTTGCTTTCACCTCAGGGATCTCTTTCCTTCTATCTCATCGAGGAGCTGAAAATGTTCTAGAGGACATAGAGGCACTGACAGTTGAGCTTAATTTACCATTGACTCAGAGGACTGAATTTTTTTGAGTGCTAGAGGGATTTCCACCTGGAAGCACAAGATTCAAAAGTAGAAAACCAATTCAATACTAATAATATCGCAAAAACTCTTACCTGGAATTCTGCTTCGCTGAACTCTTCTGCAGTCTGTAGTAGATCTCTTATCCATTGTGGACCTGTATTGAATCAATAGTTACAAAAAGATCAATAACCTTCCACCAGCTTTGATAGTTGCTTTCATGGAAAAAGTGAAGAACAATGTTTCTCAGCTCAGATGGAAGAGGAACATTTTGCCTCAATTGTAGTAGGATCTTTACTGCCATCACCATGTTATTTAGGAAATATGTTAGCAGCATGTTGTTTAGGAAACATTTTAATTGCCTTTTCTGCCAACATATATTCTTGAAATAAAACATATATATTTACAACTTCCTATTTTAAATATGGTTGGAAGCCATTGAGAGCCCCCTTTTAATTGAGAGCCCCACTGGTAAAGATTTGGCATAATTTTGCAAAATAACCTAGAAACCTATATTTGAAATTATGTCAAGCAGAAAACCCAACCATTTTTTTTTTAACGATGAGACAAATAAGGTGGGAGTAGGAGGGGATAGATGACTTGTTTGGACTGGAAAAACAAATTGATGGATCCAAAGTTAGTCTATGCAGATGGATGGGTAGATAATAGTACAGATTTCTTTGAGGATTTCTGGTCATGTCCTCTCTGATCAGTCATGTTTTTGTTCAGATGCCATTCTAAATATGGTGAATATTGCTGCTAATATACTTGGAGCAAAAACAGAAGAGATTTCTGAAGCTGAAGGTAAATGTTATTTCCTTAGATGCATTATTTGTTAATTTATTAAAAGATGCAGGATTTTAAACATGTTATAGATTCCTTGTTTCCCACCTTCATTCCTCCTAAGGACTTTGGGTGATCTGAGTGCAGAGTAGTTCAAGAGTGGAATGCACACGTGCAATCACTTGGAGTGCATGTGCCCCATGCACAGTCATCGGAAACTCTTCCCTCAGTGGTATCAGTCAAGGTGGCTTGAGCACCCCTTCCATCGCATGCTGGTATAAAGGGCCCAGCTATCTCAGAGACCCCTCACTTCCTTCTTACTGCCCGTGATGGTTGTTAGAATTGCTTGGCTGCCCTAGCAAATGCTCTGTGTGCTCATTGTAAATTCATTGTACAGTAAATAATTTTCTAGATTTTATAGTTGATCAGTCCTTCGTAGTGTGGATACGATTAGTTACCTTCAGTTCCCAGTTTTGGGGTTTCCATTTCTCAGTACTAAGGATGCCTCGGTCACCCGGGTTCAAACCTTGTATCTTTTGTGCTAGAGCTTAGCCGTCCTGAATCGGCACTGAGTGCTTCGGTGTCAGTTAGGAGTGCACTTCCTATCGTGCCCAAGACCTGGCACTGCTCACCCTCCCCAGTACCTAAAAAGAGGCATAAGACCACTAGACAGACCACAGAGAGGAAGATGGCCAGCACCAAATCCCCTAAGTATAGGGAGTAGAGTACAGCTGAAACCTAAGCACTCCCCTGCTCTGGTACAACTGAAACTGGCATCATTGACTCTGGCACCAAGGCAGGTACCATTGAGTCCAGGACCAAAAGGGCCCCTTCTGTGTCTGCAGTACCACACAATGACCTAAGACAATCTTGGTATTGATCAGGCCCGAGGTGGTTGTGGCAGCAAGAGATCTGCTGAGCCTATTGATACCATTATCCACGGCAGTACAGGAGATAGCGCTCCTGGTACTGGCAGATGGTGGGGTGCCAGTATCATTGGTGCATTACTTGGTACTGCAACAACCTCCTGTGCCTCAGACTTCCTACCCGTCGGTATTGTCGAAGGGGAAGCCTGCAATGTTGACTTCTCTACATTCTTTGCCAACTCAGCACTGGTCTCAGACACCATCACGGGCAGCACCCCTCTTGGTCGGCGGAGGGTGATTCGCTGTCCTCTGAATGAGAGACTGGTTCCTACTTTTCCTAATCTTGGAACCACTCACTCTATTCCCCACATAGGTGTTACTCCCCTGGGTTGCCTTTGAGATCCTCTGGGTGGAATGGGATTGGGCATCTGGCCAAGGAGTCACTGAGACCCACTACCAGCTTAGTGGTCCTTTCGGAACCTGTGGGGATTTTTCCCAGTTTCTATGTCCTACACAAGTTGTTCCTTCTCTGTGTACTTGGAGATGCATGGGGAGTCTACTTGCCAGGAGCTGCCTAGTCCTCAGTCTGGTATTAGGCCTAGTACCAGGAAAGGCAGAGGCAGTTCACAAGGAGCTGTGGGCTTCTGTGGGTTTTGCAACTCAGGATTGCCAACCAACAATCTCTTTTGGAACATTATAATTTTAACATTTGAGACTTCTTGTTAAAGGTTAAGGACATGTTGCTGGCGGATGCTAGACAGATGTTCTCTTTAGTTGATGAGGGGCAATCCATACTGAAGCTTGCTACGGGCTGAACTAGATGTTACAGACTTGGCTGCTAAGTTTTTTTGCAGTTTCCATGCACAGGAGCTCTTGCCTGCAGTCCTTGGGGTTTCTGTGTGAGGTCCGACAAACAATTCAAGACATGTCCTTTGAAGGGTCCTCACTTTTTTGGAACAGACAGACTTTAAGCTCCATCAGTGGAAAGATTCTAGAATTATTTTAAAGTTTTTGGGATTGTATGCTCCTGTCCCAACCAGGAAACTTTCTCCCGCAGCAGACCCACCATTACGCTGCTGCTCATCAGGACCTGCAAAGAGTGAAAAGTAGAGGTTATAGACACAAGCCGCTATGTCCTTTGGCTTCTACATCAATGCTTGCTCCATCTAGACCAGGGATGGGCAAACTTTTTGGGCCGAGGGCCACATCTGGGTGAAGAAATTATATGCAGGGCTGGGGCAAGGGGTTGGGATGTGGAATGTGGGAGGGGGTGTGGTGTGCAGGAAGGGGCTCAGGGCAAGGGATTGGGGCAGAGGAGGGGTGCAGGTTGTATGAGGGGGTTCAGGGAAGGGGGTTGGGGTGCAGAGTGCAGGGGGGCTCAGGGCAGGGATGCAGGAGGGATGCAGACTGGGAGGGGGCTCAGGGCAGGGGATTGGGGTGCAGGAGGGGTACGGGGTGTGGCAGGGGGTTGGGATGCACGGTGCAGCAGGGAGCTCAGGGCAGAGAGTTGGGGTGCAGGAGGGGTGTGAGGTGCAGGCAGGGAGCTTAGGGCAGGGAGTTGGGGGGCAGGGTGCAGGAGGGGTTCGGGCTCTGGCCCGGCGCTGCTTACCTAAAGCGGCTCTGGAGTGGCAGCGGTGCGCACCAGGGCCAAGGCAGACTCTCTGCACGCCTGCCCTGTCCCAGCCCCGTGCCATTCCTGGAAGCGCTGTGTCCCCTGGGGGCGGAGGTCTCTGTGTGTGGTGCCGTTGCCGTGCCTCCAGGTATCTCCCCTGAAGCTCCCGCTGGCAGCAGTTCCCCGTTCCCGGCCAATGGGAGCTGCGGGAGGGAAAGGGGGGCAGTGCCCAGAGGCAAGGGCAATGCCCTCTGCCCTCCCGCCCAGGAGCCGCTTCTGAGAGCAGTGCAGGGCCCACGGCAGTGCAGGGGCCAATTCCGCAGGCTGGATCCAAAGCCCTGAGGGACTGGATCCGGCCTGTGGGCCGTAGTTTGCCCACCCCTGATCTAGACACCCAGGGGTTGCTAAACCAGCATTTTGATGGGTGGCTCAAGGACGCCATACCAGTTTACAACTTTAGTGCTTGGTTCCTGCCTACTTCAGACCAATGGGTCCTAAGTTCTGTGCAATTTGTTTCTATCTCTTCCCCCTCCCCCCCTTCAGGGACCACTCTCTCAAGGGTTTCCTCATCCAGTAGGTTGTCTCCTTTGGGTGGGAGCCACAGAGGAGGCGCTGCAGTGTCTTAGGGGAAAGGAGTTCTGTTCCTGTTTGTTTCTAATCCTGAAAGCCAAGGGAGGTCTAATTTTAGACCTGCACCCCAATTCAACAGATATCTCAAAAAGCTACAGCTTTATATGGCCACCCTGGCTTCGGTTATTCCCTCCCTGGATCCTGCTATGCAGCCCTTGACTTAAGAAGCCTACTCTCATATGGCAATTTATTGAGATCACAGAAAATATCTGATTCATAATGAAACACTCTCGTTACCAGTTCACCATGTGGGTACCGCTGAGAGAAAATTTTCGAATTACTCTGTACAGCCTGTACACACACCAAGAATGGAATGAACATGTGCAACACATTTTGAACAACAGTTACTGTTTTCTCTCCTTTTCTGTGATTTCTTTCCCCATAGTGCTGCCACCATAAACACTGACTAGGGAAAAGATGCTACTGTGATTTCTGTGGCTATTCTTGATAGATTAAATAGCATGGAGTTCTGCATACCAGTCCAGATATCTTTGTTCTTTGTGTCTGCCTGATGTGGTCTTTAGCCTGTAGCTTTCCACAACCTTAGTTATAGAGACTAAAAAATCTTTCTTCTCCCCTCCTTCTCCATAGAAATACTTCAGCATATCTTTCATATGCAAAACCACATCAACAGGTGTCCAGTTCATCTAAATGTAAACCTAGAGAATCTGTATCTTGTTTATTTAGTGTAGTTTGTTTGTTTGATGCTACTAAACAAATGTTTTTAAGGAAAATAAATATGCCTGGTTAACTAGAATTCAGTTTTTTGAGCATACTGTACTAGTTTCCTGTTTTCTCACCCATTTTTATGCTTCCTTCCTGTTGACTTTTGTGGTATTCATGCAGCTCTCAGGAAGCTTATTATACTAATTTGGTTGTGGTTCCATATACTTTAATAGGAAATAACAGTATGTCTGAAAATACCACTGTTGCTGCCACTGCCACTTCAACAGATGCACCAAAACTGCCTGAACCAACCCTTCTTCCTTCACCAGAGTAAGTGATTTTGTGTGTTAAATTTAGTTCTAATGAGGTAGAGCTTGGCCATGACTAGAAATCTTCTGCATCAGACTGTTAGACTTAGGCCCTCATTTATACTAGAAAACCCTAATGTAGAGACACTTGCATTGTTTGAAACCTTGCCTATACAGGTACTTGGGCTTGACTTTAACATACTTGAGGTTCAGGTCTCTCATATTTGTTGATAGAGTTTTCAGAATGTAGTTACTGTGTATTGCAATAGTCTTCACTGCATGAAAGTATATGTGTAAAGTGATTTTTCCAGGAAAAGCTAAATTCTTGCTTGACTCAATGAAACCATTGTATTGTACCTTTTTTTTTTTTTTTTTAAACAGGAAGTCAAAGGTTCTGGGTCAAACCTGTATTTTGTGACCCCTGAAACAGTTGAACAAAACCATAGGCTGTAATTGGATTGTTTTACAAACAATGGACAATATTCTTAGGAAACATAAAATTTCTAAAAATTCAGCCCAGAGAGTAGACAATACATTAGACTAATTCACTTTCTTTTTTTCTGGGCCCTGGGTTCATATCTTAGCTTATCACAAGTGAATTGCAGTCCATACATCTGTGTTATGTTGGCTATTGTTGCAAAGAAACTTGTACATTTTGGAGGCTCGGAAGGCCATTGTTGAGGGGTTTTAGTTTTGAATATTAAGGAATTTAATTCTTGCTTGGCATATTGACACTTCAGATCAGACTCCAGACAACTTATTCTTTCTCCATTAATTACAACAATGTGGAATGGAGGTCTGCTTTGGAACCAAGCCTGGAATTCTTCTCCTCCTCTTTCTTCCCAGCCCTTAGTCAAGTTTCTCTGGATCTGATTTCTGCTCTGCCTTATTGTTGCAGGCTACCTCTACTCAGTCCCATGTAGAACTGGCTCTAATAGGGAAGACGAGGTTCTGTAGGTTCTGTGCAATTGATATGCTGTCCTATGGGTCTCCGGTTTGAGGAACCAACCTAGAAAATATGTATCCTGATACATGAAAATAAATTTAGTGATCTCCAAATTGACATTTGTCCATGGTACAAAGCCACTATGTGATTTGGCACAGTTTTCAATTTTTGTTCAAGAGAAGCCTATGTCTAGAATAGTCAGGGATATTAAACCAAGTAGGATTGAGATGTATTGCAGAGATAAATAAGTGATTTATTTAATTGTAATGGCTCCTGCTTATACTATTTCTGACATTTATTAACTGATATTAATCTTTCCTGAGCATCACTTTCATGCATTCATTTTTTTACAACTACCACCATATCCTACAAAGCTATATCCTGTGCTTATTTTAACTTCTGTTTGTAGGCTTGTAACTACAGAGATACCACAAGTAGATAAGGAACAATTAATCAAGGAACAATTAGTCCTGGAATTAACAAAGGAGAGCCCCATTGTTCAGCTAGTTCAAGAGTATGAAGAGGAGGCAAGTCAGTCAACGGTGACCCTGCTGCCTAGTGATGAACAAGAGGAAGAAATATCAACATGGTTTGAATCTGAGACAGAAATCTATTGCTGTGAGCTGGTGACAGTTTGTTGTATTTCTAGCTTTTCAGAATATCTCTATAAGTGGTGTTCAGCTGCAGAAGCTGTTCATCGACAACGTAGCAAAACTTCTGAGAGCAAGCCAGGGGATTACTCTGTTACCATTCAGCATTCACAGCCAGTTCCAACAGAATCTTTACATGTTTCAATAGACGAGCCTCTGCCTGAGAAACTAGACAGTGAAATTACAGGGAGAGTACCTGGATCTACTATTACAAGTGACTTAAGCAGTGTACTCCATGAGGATATCACTAACCAGACTATAGATTCTATTGAATTGGAACCCAGTCATCCTCAGACTGTCTCTCAATCTCTCCCCTTAGAAGTTACTTCTGAAATTAAGCCATTATCTACAATGGAGGTCTCCTTGGAGCCTACAAAACATGAGGCAGCACAGTTAACTTCTCACATAATTCCCCAAGAGGATACTGTTGAGATACATACTGAAGCAGAAAAGAAAGCTGAGAGTTCTGTTTCTGAGAAACATTCTGTGGTCTCTGAAACAAACATTGTCAGTGAATTCAAGGAGATCAGCACAAGAGAGACAGATTCTGTCCAAATCCTCTCAAAACCTACAGAGACTGTACCACAGCCTGAATACACAATGGCTACAGTAGGCAATGATGTTGGGGAAGCAAAAGTGAGTGCTTCAGAAATGCAGAAGCAAGTACTGTCTCCTGTGGTAGAATCTTCTGCATCAACAGAAATAAAATATGATGAGCAAACAACTGAAGAAGCTTTTCTAGCTATTCCTGTTTCTGGTGGACAGCAGAGAATGGCTACAGACTTCTATGCTGAATTGCAGAATTCCACAGATCTAGGTTATACTAATGGAAATCTTGTTCATGGATCTAATCAAAAGGAGTCTGTATTTATGAGACTTAATAATCGTATTAAAGCCCTGGAAGTAAACATGTCTCTCAGCAGCCGCTATTTAGAAGAACTTAGTCAAAGGTAAGACTCCTAATAAATTATGAAAATCTACCTTTATCATGTCTAAAATGTGTTTAACACGACACAGCCGATGATTAGAAAAATCTGTAGGCAACATGCTAACATGTATTTGAGTATCTGATCAGCAATGTAAAGTCTTTTTTCAGACAATTGAGAAATAACTGACCATTGATAGAAGCTGCCAAAAGTTTAGATTTCTGTATCTGAATTTTTCCCTATGTATTTCAAGCTGCCACTGAATTTTATATTCTACTGCAGAATATACAGTGCTCCGTTTTTAAGGAGTTTATGTATTGCCTGGGGATGTGCACTAATCCTTCTGCAAGCCTTCCAGAATAGGATCTGATCCTGCTGCCTCTTCAGTCAGTTGCAGAAGCATCCAGGCCTATAGTAATTTCTCTTACTAAGTGCGACAGTTTGGTGGCTTGTAATTCCTTTTTGGTTAATACAATAATGTTAAACTCCTGTGTTTGTGTTTTAAAAAGAGATGGATAGGGAGGGGAACACAACCTGCAGATTTTAATGAAGTTAGTATAACTATTCAATAGTAGTTATTTTTGATGCATGTATGGGAGTAAAGGTTGGTTAATCTTCTTGTTGGACACTAATTACAGAATCCTTTCTTAGTAAAGGCTATAGTTGTAAATGTTTGCATTTCTCCTTTTTGCTGCTGCCTCAACACTGAAAGTTTTTTGCAGTGCATTCACCCTAATGTATGAAGGGTGAATGCACTGGGGAGCAGGCTCAGTGGTTTGAGCATTGGGCTGCTAAACCCAGGGTTGTGAGTTCAATCCTTGAGGGGGCCACTTAGGGATCTGGGGCAAAATCAGTACTTGGTCCTGCTAGTGAAGGCAGGGGGCTGGACTCAATGACCTTTCAGGGTCCCTTCCTGTTCTATGAGATAGGTATATCTCCATATATTATATTATAATGTAGCTCCCATAACCATGCTTACTGACCCCAATCTTCTGCTTAGTGTTGCTTCCTGTGAGTCACTATTAATCAGCACCAACAGTAAGTAGCAGAAGCACCTTCCCACTCCAAACATTTCTGGCATACAGCCCATTGCTAACTCTTTTAATATTAAAATAGGCTTTAATTTGGCTCCTAAAAAAAGTGTTATCTGAGAATTAAACAAATAAAGACAGGAAAACAGCAAAGTTGTTCCAGACGGTGGGAAACTTCAAAGGAGAGGGGTTTTCTCCCTATAACTGGTGAGAGGGCAGAGAGAAAATTAGTACTAGATGAATGGAGGAAGGTGCTGTGGTGACAGTCTGTGAAATTGTAGTCTTTAATATGGAACCCAATTCATTTTATAGGTACCGAAAGCAAATGGAAGAAATGCAGAAGGCTTTCAATAAGACTATAGTAAAGCTTCAGAACACTTCAAGAATAGCAGAAGAGCAGGTACAAATTGCTTCTTTTTAGAAGTAGGTGACAGTATATCTTAACCAAGAGATCCTCAAGAATGTATAAAAGCTTACAAGGACAATGTCAGTATTTTTAAACTTTGTTTAGTGACTGTATTGAGCACAAATCTTTAGAAATAGTCATGTTTTGTTACTCTAAAACAGTTATGTAAAAGCTGCATATTTGATATTTTTCATTTTGTAATTATTGTTCTGTAATTAAACTTTAGGTGATTTCTTTTTCTGTAAATTCATGGGAAGCTCAGACTCTTTCCCTTCCATCTTAATTTCTTAAATTTATTTTTCTCGAAAAATAAATAATTGGTATAAGTAATCTGAAGGCGATGGATACGATTTTCCAGAAGGGCCTCCTCAAGGCCCATTTTCAAAAATTATTTAAGCTCTTCTGCTTCTAAATCACATAAGCATTTTTGAAAATTTTCCCTTGTGTTTATACAGATCTATACCTGATTACTTACTTCTTTTGGACTCTTATTTCCAGTCCTTATAAATGTAGGTCACCCTGCTTTGAAAAGGAATGAATTGACAGATGCTGTGAGAGGTGTTTGAGGGGCTGGGAACCCCCTGTAGATAGTCATGGTTGCGTAAGAGTTTCCATTCCAACTCCCTGCTTTCAGTAATTTAAAGTTTCTGAAATGTATTTCAGCTGAAATCTTCCAGGCTAGGTCTTGGTCCAAGAGGGACATTTCTTTTTAGAAAGTTTAAGCAAAAGTTTTGTTTGCTACACTGGTGCCTTCAGAAAGCACAATACACAAGGAAGGTGGATGAAAAAAGTATACTGGGAAGTCCTATATATCAGCCACATTAGATAAGGCTTTGCCTCAGACTTGTATTTTTTTTTTTTTTTTACATATGCTCTGCCTTCCTTAATGTATTTAGAGGGTGAAAATTGAAACTGCTTGAGCATGCTTTAAATTGATTCAGTAGTCTCCCTACCCCAAATGTACTAAAGTAGTTTGCAGAGCAATTGGCAATGCAAGGTAATAGAAGCGATGAGACTTCAAACACAAGGTTTTTTTTAAACATCCTATTTCCACTAGGTCCTTAAGCATTTTAAGCATCATCTTGTCAAAATGTAGTTCTTGACAAGTGACTTATCAGGGATAGGATATTTATATTGCTATAGTAACTGTTAATTTTCCCCCTGAATTTCAAGAGTTCTAAACAATGTATCACAAGTATTATTGCCTTCAGACTTTCACTGGAAGTCTTTTAACTACTGCTATTTGAACACATGTTAAATCCCATTTAATGAACTTATTATAAATAAGATACATTGGTTTCATTTTTGTTATGCACTTTACAGAAGGGAATAGTTAGAAATCATCATAGTGGGATGTATAGTATAGTATTACAAAAGATTATTGGATGCAATTAGAACTCTTAGAACTGCTAAAGATTTTCAATAAAGCTTTTCATGCAGAAATCTGACACAGCTAAAATGTTGCTTTTACTCTGCTTCAAGTGCTATGTAGAGAATAGCTTTCTGCATTATAGAATAAGATCTCCTAACTACTGTAAATGTTTTCTTTGTATTTAGTCAGCATGTAAGCAAATTTTTCATAAGCCTATGGCTCTGTAGTGTCTGCCTTCGGGGATAAAATGAATTATAATTTGATAAATAGTATGGTACATGTTAGCAGAATCCCACATACTGAACTAAGTGGGGATAAACCAACTGTTTTTAAACACAGGATCAGCGGCAAACAGAAGCCATCCAACTGCTACAAGCACAGCTGACCAACATGACACAGCTAGTTTCCAATCTGTCAACAACTGTGGCTGAACTAAAACATGAGGTAATTAGAATTTAACAATATGGCATGAGACACTTTTGTATAAAATATTTCTTGGGTTGTTGGTAGCTGAGTCTTGCTGGGGTACAACTGAATCTGCAAGGAGTTGCATGTAGCATTGCTTTCAGCCCCCTTTGGCTGCCAGCCAAGTGTTTAGTCAGTGTGAGTTTTCTTGGTTGCAGCAGTACTGCTAATAAAATAGCTGCTGAAATATGGGGAAAAGGGGCTGGAGGAGTATAGAATGTAGTAATGGGTGGAAGATTAGGTATTAGGTTGACCTAATACCTGGAGCTCATGCCTTAATGGTGAGGGCTTTTGGTCAAGTGAGGTGGAGAAGCAGCAGCTCACTCTCTGATGCATGGTGCCTCCAGCTAAAATGAGACTAGGTAGCTAATATTTAAATCTTTGTCTTGATGAATACCAACAGATTCCAAGAAAGAAAACCAAAGCAATTAAAAGCCATTTAATAAAAATGTCATAACTAAACTTAAAACCAACACTATCTATTCATTTGTAGTTATTGACTATCAAGTCATTGATTTGCAGTATCAAAAGAATGAAAGGGACTTTCAGAAGTATGCGTGGTATTTCTTAATCTGCATAGAGACAACTGGAAAAGTGTTAGTTTACCTTTTCATCATACTGCTGCTAAGGATAAATAAAAGACTAATATTTCAGCTTCAAGGCAAATGAACAAGAAGATAAGAGAGGAAATAACCATTTACAGTTATTCTCCAATCTTTGCCAAGAATTCAGGATTATTAATTATTCTGTGGATTCCCATAAATTATAGTGTAGCAGAATTACTGGGCCACATATAAAGTTTCTGTAATGGACCAAAGGAAAAAGTTGAAATTCCATGGAACACCCCTCCAAGATATTTGTTTAATATCAACAGTCTTCAAGGGCCATATTGCCACAGCTGTGGTCAACAGAGGCACTTGAGCAGGATCCCTGTTGTTAAAGAGTGGGAACAGCAGGCAGGGCATTCAAAAAAACCCAGGTGGAATAATTCCCCTTTGATTGTAAAGTAATGCCCTTGGATTTCAGTTTTTTGGTACGATAATAGCAAGCTTAATAAAGTTTGTCAGCCAGTGATCTTCAGAATCAAGCACTATTTATAACGTGTATACATTTAAAAAAAAAAAAATCCTCCCACATAGATGAGGCATGGTAAGGTATATGACCCTTCAAAGTTGATTGACCTTTTAAGGGATCGGCTTTATATAAAATAAGATTAACCAGGTTCTGTGGAGTAGAACAGTGGTTTTTTTTTTTTTCTTCACAGAGAAGATAGTTTTATATTAAAAATGTTCTTACATATCTTAATTTAGGTTTCAGATACATACTTGATATGCTCTTCATGGGAGAAACTATAACTCCATCTGTTTAGAAATCACCTAACCTACTATGAGGTCTATTACAATTTGAAAAATAAGCATTTGTTTAATATAGAAGATAGTATACATTTCTGTTAATGAGAAGTTGTTGTAATCTGGGCAGGGTATTCAAATATCTCTTCAAAGTTGTCCTGAAATTCATAAGAACATAAGAGTGGCCACACTAGGTCAGACCAAAGAGCTATCTAGCCCAGTATCCTGTCTTCCAACAGTGGCCAATGCCACTTGTCTCAGCGGGAATGAACAGAACAGGTAATCATCAATTGATCGATCCCTGTCGCCCATTCTCAGCTTCTGGCAAACAGAGGCTAGGGACACCATTCCTGCCCATCCTGGCTAATAGCCATTGTTGGACCTATCCTCCATGAATTTATCTAGTTCTTTTTTGAACCCTGTTATAGTCTTGCCCTTCACAACATCCTCTGGCAAAGAGTTCCACAGGCTGACTGTGCGTTGTATGAAAAAATACTTCCTTTTGTTTGTTTTAAGCCTTCTGCCTATTAATTTCATTTGGCAGCCCCTAGTTCTTGTGTTATGAGTATGAGTAAATAACACTTCCTTATTTACTTCCTCCACACCAGTCATGATTTTATAGACCCCTATCTCATTCCCCCCGAGTCGTCTCTTCCGAGCTGAAAAGTCCCAGTTTTATTAATCTCTCCTAATACAGAAGCTGTCCCATACCTTTTCTGAATCATTTCCAATTCCAATATATCTTTTTTGAGATGGGGCGACCACATCTGCACACAGTATTCAAGATGTGGGAATACCATGGAGTTCTATAGAGGCAATATGATATTTTCTGTCTTATCTATCCCTTTTCAATGATTCCCAATGTTGTGTTCGCTTTTTTGCCTGTTGCTGCACATTGAGTGAATGTTTTCAGAGAACTATCCACAGTGACTTCAAGATCTTTCTTGAGTAGTAACAGCTAATTTAGACCCCATCATTTTATATGTATAGTTGGGATTGTTTTCCTTAGCATTTTGTTTCCCAACATTTACTTCTTGTTGACATCCTGGCAGTTGCCAAACATCTAATAAAGGCACATTGATGAAATATCTTAAGGCCATGTATGAATGTGAATGTGTTTGAACATGTCTTTAATGCAGCTAAACTTTTATCTGATCTTAGTGCTGTAAAATGTACTTTGAAAATGCTGGGTATACTGGCTTTAATGGCTGTCAAACTTCACTGGCAGATACACTTACAGCATATTAAATGCCAGGACTTGACCTGTTGGCTAGATAGCAGACACTTAATGTTGAGAAATGGATATTATGAAGTGAAACAGAGGGAAAAAAATTGCTGGAGTTGATTTGAAAACTGATCTATTCATTAAAGTTTACATGAAGCTGAACATGTTCATGATGTAACTGCTAGCTCCATTGTATTTAAACTCCTCTTATTTAGTCTTTAGTTTTTATAAATAAATCCAATTATTTTTCAGGTGTCTGACCGACAAAGCTATCTTGTGATTTCTTTGGTTCTCAGTGTCATCCTGGGTTTGATGCTTTGTATGCAGCGTTGCAGAAATACATCTCAGTTCAATGAAGATTACCTCTCAAAAATCCCCAAAAGTAATCACTACCCAAGCCCCAAAAGGTAATCCCTGACATTTTAATCAATTCTTACAACATTATATTTACACTTTATCTAGCATTTGATAGTTGCTCACTTACTCTATTTCCATCCAGTTGAATGATGTTTGTCCAGTCTGTGCTTTTATGTAAATTCAGAAGTTTGGGTTCTGATAAACAAAAGGCATACCCTTTAACATCTAGACTTCTATAGAAGAATAGTTCCTGTGAAGGAGTTTATACAAAGTAGCACCTTTTATTTGCAATAGGGTCTAACATCACTAATGTAGGAATGGGATCAGATCCTGGATGTGGAGAGAGCACTGCATCTCATTCTCCAGCAGCTTTCTTTGGCCATCAGAAAGAGCACCACTGGCAAAGTCCAGAGCAGTTTTGAGAAACCTTGCCATGGGGAAGGCTTGCTGCAGTGTGAAGGTGTAACACCGACAGAGCCCGGTCGCCAGCAGGCGGAATCGAACCTGGAATGTCTGGAGCTAAATGCATGAGCTAAAAGCCACATGGCTGTTAATTAAGGCTGTAGAGCAGACTCATTGATCTCTCTCTCTCTGTGGTCTTGGTGCTATGAGATGGGACAGAGCACCACACCCAGGAGGTGTATGGGTTACAAAAATATAAGGAGTGGTAATGGGGGAAGTAAGTGTCTCCCAAGAGAACTCTGGGAAACGGAACTTACTGTGTTTTTTGTCATTACAGATGTTTTTCCTCCTATGATGATATGAATCTGAAAAGAAGAACTTCTTTTCCACTTGTCAGGTCCCAATCTTTTCAACTAACTAGCAAAGAAGGTATGTTTCATGTACAGCTAATTCTTCCTAGTAGTGGTTGTAAAGTCTGTACCATGTGAGTTACGCATTTTAGATGTAGGATCATGTAGTTTGTAAACCAGTTTCAAAAAAGGTAATCAAGAAGCACTCTACTTGTACGCTACTGAAGTCTATCACTGTACATTGGGAAATACTGAATTGAAGTGTTTTTTTTTATAATCTCTAAAACAGAAATTTATAAAAGTTCTCTGAGTTCAGTGCAAAAAAATCAATTGTTTAGGGTTATTACCGTGGAATTAACACAAGCTTTCATTTGAAAAAATAATCTTCGAACATTTTACAAATGTAAACAAAATGCTAACTACACAAGGTCAGCCACCTCAAGAGTAAAAGCACTTTATTTTTAATATTTTAAAAGCAAACACTAATGCTAAACAGATTATTTAGGAAAGAGGAGAATAGCAAGCCATTGAAACTGCAGGGAAACTTTAGATGGGCAAAATGTAATAAAGTTAGAATTTGGTTAAGACACAGGGTCTAACACTCTTACAGAAATACTTTGATATTTATAAAGATAAAAGGCAGGACTTTGGTTTTAATGTCTCCTCCATCTTTGTACATTTGGGGCATTAGTTCAAAACTGACTGAGCGCATGCACCGTTTGAAGCCGCTAGCACAGTAATCCATTGGCCTGACCTTGTTTAGCTAGAAAGTGGAGGTCAGTGCTATGTGATACTACTGCACTATATGCTCACTTTAACATAAGACTCCTCAGCAAGCCAAAAAATTTTAACTCCCTTAATCTTGGAACTTTTAAAAAGGAATACAAGGAATGCTGCATGCTTTACTTAAAAAATAAATAAATAAAAAGAGAGAGAAACCTTTTTGGCATGAGTTACACAGCTGAATTTGGAGTTTCAGAAGTAGACAAGCCAATTCTATAAGGCAGTCATGAAACATTTTTTTTCCTGTAAACCCTGAAATATAGTACTTAAGTTTTTGCTGTTCTAGATTAACATTGAGTTGGATTTCCATTTTTTGGTAGCAAGTGAATACTCCGATACCAGACTAGTTAAAAAAAATTCTCATTTGTCTTGTTCGTTTTTCTATGTCAGCATAGATATTGGCCAGCAACTATATTTCCAGTCTCTTTTTTTAATCCCCCATTTTAGTGTACATAAACCTATGTGGAAACTACTTCCTGCTTCAGGAGCAGTGTGTCAGAAAAGAAAAGAGTAAATCAAGAGAGTCCAGTGGTTAATTACCAAGCCTTGAAAATAATCAAGTGGGGGTAGAAATCAGACATTGCAGACCTGAATTCTTACTCTAAATTAAATGGAGAGCACGTTTATATTTGGGAGTCTTAAGAAACTGCATTCATTTTAGAATAGTATTGTCAACATTGAATAAACGAATTGTGGTTCAAAGAATATTGCCAAATATTTTTAAACTAAATGAGGGCACAGAATATGTAAACTAATCTCCTATATAAAACCTGTGTATAATTGTAGACTTAACTTGAATTTGAGTATTGTTATACCTAGTGCCTAAATGCTATGGTGGAAGCTTAATTTTTTCTCAAAGTCCAAGATTTTGTGAAATGTGAGCCTAAATTTAAGCTCCTAAATAAATGAGTACACAGCAGCTCCCATTCAATCCATACTTCATCAGAAACGTGCACTTACAGTACTCCATACTCTGCAGAGAAGAATGTGTGTTGTTAAATCAGGCATCTGGTTGAGTTTATATAAACTGGGGGATACTAAATTAAAAAAAGGTAATGTTCTGAGAGATATTTTTTTTTCCATTCTTTTTGAGGTCCTTGATGATACTAAGTATACATTTACAAACCCCTGCATTACTTCCCACCAGCAATGGCCAAGCAAAAATATTGTAAACATGTTTTATTTGATATGTTCAATAATATAATATTAAATACCAAGGACTCTGCCATAGTTAGATTTACACTTCATATCTCCTAAATTTGGGGTCACTGTCTTTAAGGAGCTAACATCATCTGCACTTGGTATGTTGCTATTTTTGAAGGATCACTTCCCCAGATCACGTATCTTCACTCTCTAGCACTCCAAAAGCGGGGGAAATTAGCTCATAACTAAGCCATATTATTCTAAGAGGAGCTCTGGAAGGAAAAATCTGAGCCTGATAGAATGTTGACCTTAACTTTAATTTACACTTGTCAGTATCCACAACTCTCTATGCACTGGCATGTTTACAGTTTGTGTGTGTGTATCTGAAAAAAATAAATCCAATCTAAAATATAGCATTCTATAATATGTTGATTTGTAACAACCCTGAAGGAGTTTAGGTTCCGAAAACATTGAGGAAAATGTTTTGGGTGCCCAGCTTGAGACCATTTAAAAAGATCATAACTCTCGGTGGTGCTGAACACAGGTCTTCAAGTGGCACAAGCTGAGCAACCAAAATATTAAGGCATCCAAATTCACTAGTGACTTTGCCTCTTTCACAGATGAAATCTTTTTTCCAGCTTTCATGTTAAAGGAAAATGGAATCCAATTTCCTCAGATCAGCGCCCTGCTAAAATAAATGAAGTGCTTCTAATCGCCAATTAACAAAGAAATTGTGCTCCCCCCCCCCTTGTGCTTATAGTATGAGCAAAATCACTTCAGATTTTTTTCTACCTGTGTGGGCCAAAAGAAACCACACAAACAAAAGTGAGAGTGAATTTCGAAAGTGTAGTTATATAGACCACCTAACGCCCAAATTACTTTCTTTACTAATATCCTACATGTTTGGTGTTCTACACCTTTGTGCTTGGCAGCATGATAATGAAAATATTGAAGGCATGGTATGCTGCTGTCGTGTCAGTCTGTTTCTTACAGCCCTAGGTACACATTGTGATGCCTCCAATTATATCCTGCTATACACATGCTTTCTGTTACGTAGCATTAACTCTTATTTGTGATGTAACCTTTTCCAAAATATTTCTGCAGAAGAATCTTTAGTTATATGGTCTTTCAGCACAAGCAAGTTTGTTTAATACTGAGCTTATTAGGAAGATGATCAGTGAACTTCTGAGGAGAATTGTGCAAGAAAGCCAGAAAAAAGCACCTTTATTTAATAAAGAAATGCTTAAATCTGCCCCAAATACAAGGTCCTTGAACACTCCCCTCTCTTCCCTCTGAAAATATATTCTGCAAATCTTGCCTGTGGTCTAATCCCTCAAATGAGATCTGAAATTGCAACATTATATAATTGGGTAGAAATTAGCTACTCTGGAGAGAGAACTTTATACTGAACGTTTTGATGAGTTTACTTTCCATGCACATGCATCTTGTTCCTATCTAATATCTAATCCAGAGTATTAAGATGTATGCATGGAAAGCAGAATAATAGTCCTTGGGAGGAGGAATGAAATCTCCTATATAGTTTCATGGTTTTAGAAATTAGCATCTGTGGTTTCAGTTAAATTTTATTGTCCTTTCATATGTAGCCTTTCTTTTCTTATAGTGGATCCAGATGACTTCTACATTGTAGAACCTCTGAAGTTTTCACCAGAAAAAAAGGTATAGTAGCTTCCTTCCAGTTTTTGCAAGAAAAAAGTGTTTTGAAAACCTTACCAGTAGATGGTGCTTTTGTCGGTCACTTATCTACAATCAGGCTTGAAAGAATTAGGTTTTTATCGGTAAATGTCAGTAAATACTGATTACACACACACACACACACACACACACACACACACACACACACACACACACACACACACACAACATTTACATCAATGATAATAAAAATTTACAGATAGGCATAGCAAGAAAAATGCTGCCTGAGAACTTCAGTTTGATTAAAAGATATTTACTTTGTGTATTTTGCCATGTGATGATGATTTGTTTTACAGTTAAAGCTTTAACTTTTTGAATTTCAGCATCTACAATCATTACAAAATGCTGACCCCCTCCCCATAATTTACTGCAACTGTGAAAATTTAAATAAAAATTTAAAAATGCTTAAAATAAACATCAGTATTATCTATCAATTACAAGAGTTCTGCCAAGCCTATGTATTCATACTTGATATTATTTCCTGTTTGCGTTGCACAATCTAATTGTTTCCTTTTTTCTGCTTTAGAAGAAACGTTGCAAATATAAAAGTGAAAAGATTGAGACTATCAAACCAGCATCAGAGCCTCTGCATCCATTAGCCAATGGGGAAATAAAAGGAAGGAAACCCTTTACGAACCAGAGAGATTTCTCTAATATTGGAGAGGTATATCACTCCTCATATAAGGGTCCTCCATCTGAAGGAAGCTCAGAAACCTCATCACAATCTGAGGAATCCTATTTTTGTGGCATTTCAGCATGCACAACTCTGTGCAACGGACAGACCCAAAAGACAAAAACTGAGAAGAGGGCTTTAAAACGAAGGCGGTCTAAGGTTCCAGACCAAGGGAAGTTCATAAAAACTCTAATACAGACTAAGACAGGGTCAATGCCAAGCCTGCATGACATAATCAAAGGAAACAAGGATATAACAGTAGGAACACTTGGTGTCACAGCAGTTTCTGGACAAATCTAAAACTTGTCGAACTTCTCATACAGGAGATTTTTTGTTCATCTGAGAACAGTCTGTATCTTGTGGGGGAGTGGTGGGAGAAGAGATGAACTAACTGGAAAGTATTCAGAAATTATGGTTTCTGCCTCTTTTAAATAGATGGGATTGTGTCAATCTTGGTTATGAGTTTCAGCTTTACAAGGCTGACGACTTCCTATGTGGACAGCTTAGGGGTGGGAGGGATCATTTTATAAAGCTTTTTTCACAATTACTGGGGCAAAGATTGTTGAAGCCCAGTTTGTTGGGTGGAATAGGGATAAAAGCTTAATCCTCTTCCTTTAGCTTTGTTCCTATTTCTTGCACCTTCCCGTATTTATGTGCCTTTTGTCTATTTATAATGCCACTGGAAGAGGGAGAAAGATAAAACTGTCATTTGATTTCTTTTGTAACTTCTCTCGCTTTTTTGAGGATGCAACACTACAGTGCTGTAAAAGGACGTGTTGGCGTTCAGCTGGACTCAGTAATGTGGGCTGGATACTGTAGAAATACTAACATGGTAGACTTGCTGATTAGATCTCCGTTTTGAAAACTCACTTGGGGAAAATATCTTGTTAGAAGGATTTGTAATGCCATTAATTGCATTTTTAATCAATTTCAGATGTGTATTTTATTTAGATGCATTAAATTGACAGCTGTACAGTAGCACTCACTGTTTGTGAAGGATCTCATACTGACAAACATGCCTTTGTTTCCCAGACTGACTTTTGGAATTCTCTGTTACGATATTTAACCAAAAAGGATTGATGCTTTATTTTGGTCACTCTGTTTTCTGTTCTAAGAATTTGGAAATTGGGGACTATCTACAAGGAGAAATGTAAGGGTGACTAGGTACAGCTGCAGATATAACTATCCTAACCAGTGCTGGGTACAAGTGCACATGACAAACGAAAGTGAGTTTGCCAAGCCTTGAAGTCTAACAGCTCAAGTCTATTTAAAAGTGGATATTTCCATAAAGTTTGCTTTTGTATTGGCTAACACATGTGCAGTGTGTGTATGTATGTATGTATGTTTTGGTACTTTCATATGAGTGTTTTTTATTTTGACCATGATTGTATATTTGGATAAAATAGAATGTGTGACAGCATAAAATGTTGTGAATGTGTAGCTGAGTGAATGGGACAAAAGGTTTTCCTTTTTGAGAGGAGTTATAGGTTCATGTTGTAAAACTAAGTTAACTTATTAAGCACTTTTAGTGGTACCCTTTTTTAAACAGATCGAATGCCTTTTCTGGGTATTGTATGTAATGTGACTTATTTAAAGCCTTTGTTTTTGCTGCTTTCATGTTAGTTTATAAATACTTTAAAGTGATGTACTTTTAGAGTCAGTCTGCACAATTAGCCATTCAGAGCACATGGATCTGATTGATAGAACATGTAATCAGAAAGAGCTTCAAACAAGAATGAAGAAAAAATGTTTATACTATCTGAGTGCAGCATACAACATTGTGGAACAAGAATATGTAACTACAGAGCTGTAGTGCCATTAGAAACTGTGAATTTCCAAATAAATCTGAACACTTGTCTTATAAATTTAGTGGCATTTCTTTTCTTTTATAAATCACATATTAATGGGTTGAAGCTCAAACTCATGAAGCAGTGTGGTTTAGTTCATAGGGCACTGGACTGCGGCCCTAGGAAACCTGGTTCTTCGAGTGCTTGCTCAGGTCGATTCCATTCTAGGTGTGTGCGCGTCCATGTGCACAGTTGTCAGAGACTTTTGTCTTAGCGGTATCCGTAGGGCTGGCTGTGGCGCCCCTTTGAGTGCCATGCTCATGTGTCAGTATAGGGTCGGCGGTGCCTAATATGCTCTCTTAGTTCCTTCTTCCCGCCCATGATGGTGGGTTGGAGTGCCTTGGCTTGCCTTTAGGTAGAACAAAAGACTATGAAGAACTGCTAATGCTCTTGCTAATCTGTACATAGTTAATAGTAGTCGGAGAAGGAACGTAGACTACATGCCTTGGATGTTAAGTGGGCGCTAGCCTTCTACATCAACAGGACCAAGCCCTTCCATAAGTCTACGTAATTGTTCATTGCGGTGGCTGACGGGATGAAAGTCACCCTGTATCCGCCCAAAGAATTTCTTCTTGGATCACTGCCTGCATTCGCTTCTGCTACGATCAAGTGAAGGTGCCGCCCCAGCAACTGTCACTACCCACTCGACCAGGGCGCAGGCCTCTTCAGCAACTTTTCTGGCCCAGGTGCCTATCCAGGACATCTGCAGCGCGGCCACTTGGTCGTCCGTCCATGCGTTTGTCCCATACGTGCTTACACAGCAGGCCCGGGCTGATACTGGCTTTGGCAGAGCAGTACTGCAAGCCGCAAAACTGAACTCCGAGCCCACCTCCATAGATACTGCTTGTGAGTCACCTAGAATGGAATCGACATGAGCAAGCACTCATAGAAAAAACGGTTACCTTTCATAACTGTTGTTCTTCAAGATGTGTTGCTCATGTCCGTTCCATTACCCACCCTCCTACCCCTCTGTCGGAGTTGTCAGCAAGAAGGAACCGAGAGGGCATAGAGTTGGTGGCGCCTAATATACCGACGCATGAGCGTGGCACTCAAGGGGGGGTGCCACAGCCAACCCTACGGATACTGCTAAGAAAAAGTCTCCAACTGTGCACTTGGGTGCGCACACAGCTAGAATGGAATGGACATGAGCAACGCATCTCGAAGAACAACAGTTATGAAAGGTAACCGTCTTTTCTAAATCTGGCTCAGCCACTGATACGCTATGTGATCGTGGACAAGTCATTTTAGCGTTCTGTGCTTTGGTTTTCCCTCCCATCATCTGAGTTCTCTATTTAGATCCTAAACTCTTAGGGCAAGGACTTTTTCTTCTTATTTGTTTGAAGAGCACCATGCAACAGGGAGCCCTGATATCAGGGTCTTTAGATGTTGCTGTAATATTAATAACCTATTTTACCATTTCTGTCAGATATAAATGTTGATTTATCATTTCAACTTCACTGGTAAGAAACTTAATTTGTGTAACTTTTTCTTGTTCCGGTGTCTTTAATTGTAATTTACCTAGAGCATCATTTGAAGACAAAGTGGGCATACTGTCACAGTTCCTCAGGCAAGAGGTTGTTAGGCCTGTGTTTAAAAAAAATTCTTGATCCTGACATCTTGCTAATTATTGCCCTGTCTCCTATAGGAGAGCCTTCCTATAGCCAGACTTCTCTTTTTTTGTAAGATTATTGAAGTTGTGATGAAGCAATAGGAGCCTTGAACTTTTGATGCCTTTCAGTTTGGCTTTAGGTGTGAATACAGTACAGGCACTGCACTGGTTGCATTGGTCATTCTCCACAGTGGTCTACAGAAGATAGGTGACCATACTGACTTTTACAGGTGTTGAATTTTGATAATGTTTTTACCATACAATGGTTTTGACTCTATGGACTCTGATGGAGTGTTTGGAGTCAGTTATCTCTTTGAGGTTCCAGTGGGTGGGTTTTAAGTTGTTTGCCACAAGGGCTTTTATCTATGGGTTACCATAAGATTCTATTTGTCATTCTCTGTTCAGTGGGTAAGTAAGGCAATTAGGAAAGTGTGACCAATATCACTGCCAACTCTTGATTCCTGCTTGGGCCTTTGGCGTCTCCCCTTCTGTTTTCCCTGTGCCGGTTACTCTGGGATAGGACACCTTTGTGCAGGGTATTTAACCAAGACTACATAGGGGTATGTAGCTTCCTGAAACTTTTTACCATTCAGTTCTTCTCCTTCAAGGTTATGAATATCTCTCTTCTCCGGGGATGTCTGCATGACATTATTCATACAACAGTAACTTGAACCAAAAGAAAGATTTATTAAAAACAAGGAATGGGGTTTAAAAAACCTGTTTCTTAGGAGCAGCAAAGAGTCCTGTGGCACCTTATAGACTAATAGACGTATTGGAGCATGAGCTTTCATGGGTGAATACCCACTTCGTCGGACATCTATAAAGGTGCCCCAGGACTCTTTGCTGCTTTTACAGATCCAGACTAACACGGCTACCCCTCTGATACTGTTTCTTAGGATATGTCTACACTAGCACTTTTGTTGGTAAAACTTTTGTTGGTCAGGGGAGGTGAAAAAACACACTCCTGACAGTTTCACTGACAAAAGCGCCAATGTGGGCAGAGCTATGTTATTGGGAGATGCTTTCCTGCCAACATAGCTACCGCTGCTTGTTGGGGGTGGTTTAATTATGCCAGTGGGCGAGCTCATGAGGCCATTTGAGATGTAGTTGAATCAGTATGCAGCGGGAAAACACATTTTTGTCTCTAATCAGAAGCACATACTTTATTCTTCCTTAGGCCTAGCTGAGACAGAGACCTGGAATGAAATCAAACTGGTTGGAATTCAAGACAGGTGATCCTGGTTGTAAGGAGAAGTTTCTAGAGCAAATAGCAACAATAGGTTCTGCCCCATTGATTGAGGTGGTATGCCCATATTTCCACAGTAGTGCTTTTGTATCATGGACTGCTTCCAGAATCTTGTATAGCACAAACGGCCACCAGCACCTTTTCATCATAAGTTTGTCTCGATAGTAGTGACTGTTTTTACTTTGCCATAGTTATGTGTCTTTATCTCCAGATAGGATTACTGCCAAGTGCAAACAGGTTATCCTTGATCTTGGAAACTACAGCTAGGGAAGAATATTGCTAATTGCTTGCTTAATTGTTTTGGCCATGTGGAGCATATTACATCTGTTCTCCAAAGGCAGCACTAGCTATTTCTGGTTGCATTTCAAGTTATCAATAAATTCCTTATGACTCGAATCCTAGCTATCCAAGAAGCCCAATCTCTCCCTCTGTGCTATCATGATAGGTGAGACCAGTGGGGGCTGTTTTATTTATAGACTCTCTACATCAGGGACAGGACATTCTTTCATGAGAATAGAATTGCGAGGAATGCAGTGACCTTTACTCTTGAGTGGAAGTCTTTATCACTTCTCAATAAGTGGTATATACCGTCTTAACTCTTGTCTATACTAAGGGTGTGCAGCAAGCTGGGGTGTAAATATACATGCACTAGAATGCTGTGAACTCTCTGTATGGATCCTGCAACTTCACACTAAAAGTTCCCTAGTGATCTACTCTGCTTTCAAAGCAGAGTAGATCAAATCGCACTAGAGAACTTGTAGTGCGTGGCAGTGGGGTCCACATGGACAGATGGTGCATTGTAGATTTACACCCTAGCTTACCGTGCACTAACTGTTGATCTTAAATAAGTCCTTAAATTTCTACGCATCTCTAGAGACTGTGATAGCTTACCTGGATATTTATAAGATGTGCCTAAGTATTGCATGCCACGCTGTGGAGTCTTCTATGATAAGATCCTTGCCTTCCTGGTAAGTTTAAAATGAGCAGTATTTGAATATTTTATGAAGTCACTGTGCATACTACTGGTTGTACTGTACTAGTAGCAGCAGCAGAATTTGTCCTGCCATTGTGGTAGTTCCGTGAGCACAGGCGTCAAAGGTAATACACAACAATGGGGAGAGAACAGAGCTATCAAGTTAACTTGGATGGAGGAAACTTCTTAAAGACAGTGTCTCTTAAAATTCCCCACTGCAGCCTAAAGCCGAAGGTGATGAGAGAGAGCTGTTCTATACAATAACTTTTGGGAGTGCTCAGATACCATAGTGATGGGTGCCATATCTAAACCTAGAGCAATAGATCAAAATCCTTCATAAAAGTAAGATTTTTAGAATTCCATTAAACTTCTTATAAAAGGGCATCTTTGAGTGAAATTTGACCGCTCTGATTAAAAGAACCAAAGAGAATGGCAGCTTAGTGACTTTCCACTGGAAGAGAGCTCACATAACCACAACATCATCTTCAAGTAGTGTCTGTGATTGCTCCACTTCAGATGCACATGCTCCTCTCGCCCTTGATTGGAGATTTATACCTAGCAACATCTGTTCGGCCCACACCTGTGCCCTCTGCCTCCTCATGGCAGAGACAGGCTACGTGGGGGTTGTGATGGGTTCCCTTTGGGGTGCCACCTGGAACTGGGGTGCCACTGAGCCCTCTGACCCATCAGCCTGGGCTCCCTCTCGCACTGTGCTGCTGTGACAAGCTGCAGACCTACTCCCGGTCTTACACTTCCACCAGCATTCACACAGGCAGGGACAAACCCAGATGCAGTTACATGCAAGCTCTCTGGCCAGCCACTGCATGAACCAACAATAGAGAGGCTACAGCCAAAATAGCCACCAGCTTCCCAGCCTAGGACCTCAGAGCTGTACCATCCTGCCCTGGTCCATATCCCAACCAGTATGAATTTATTATCCAGTTCTCCTCCCCCTCAATGGGCAGAGGAAATGCAACAAGCCTGTGTTAAAGCAAGCTGCGACTCCCCCCCCCCCCCACCTCCCACCCCCAAAGACTTAACTTAAAGGCACTCTGGGTTTAAATTAAAACATAAAACAAGTTTATTAACTACAAAAGATAGATTTTTAAGTGATTATAAGGGATAACAAACAGATCAAAGCAGATTACCTAGCAAATAAACAAAAACACAAACTAAGCTTAACATACTACTTAGAATGGATATGAATTAGCAATTTCTCAACCTGAGAGATGGTACAAGCAGACTTGCAGATTCTTAAGGGACAAGCAGCATTTGCTTTACATCTTGGAATCCCCAGATTTTAATAGGATAGAAATCCCTTTAGCCTGGGTCCAACACTTCCCCCAGTTCAGTCTTTGTTCCTCAGGTGTTTCCTGGAGTTGTCTTGTGTGGGGAGAGAACAACAGATGATGTTGCTCCCAGCCTTATATAGCTTTAGCATATGGCAGGAACCCTTTGTTCTTCTTCGAGTGCTTGCTCATATCCATTCCATTAGGTGTGTGCGCGCCGCGTGCACGATCGTCGGAAGATTTTCTACCCTAGCAACACCGGCGGGTCGGCTGTGGAGCCCCCTAGAGTGGCGCCTTCATGGCGCTGAATATATACCCCAGCCGACCCGGCGCCCCCTCAGTTCCTTCTTACCGCCCCTGACGGTCGTTGGAACTGTGGAGCGCTGCTTAGCTGTTCTCCACTCTCCCTAGCTTAGTTTGTTGTATCACAGTTATAGTTATAGTTATAGTTCTAGTGTTTATAGTTAAATAGTTAAATAGTTTAAAAGTTGTTCTAGTTGTTCTAAGTAGTTCAGGGGATTAAGGGGGTCGTCTCCCCCTTTCTCCCCCGGCCGCGGGGCCGGGCTCATGCCCAACGCTCCCGGCTTCAAGCAGTGCGCCTCCTGCGCTAAGCCTATGCCCACGAGCGACCCGCACGACTCCTGTCTGAAGTGCCTGGGAGAGTCCCATCAAACAGACAAGTGCAAGATCTGTAAGGCCTTCAGACCAAGGACCAAGAAGGAGCGGGACTTTCGGCTCCGGCAACTCCTGATGGAGGCGGCACTTAGTCCGGACGCTCCATCTACAAGTCAGGCCCCGGCACCTAGCACCTCGGTGCGCAGTGCCCCGGCGGCACCGGCTATGACGACCACGCGAGTGGCGTCAGACAAGCCTCCCCAGCACCGGACCTCGTCGGCACCGCAAGCAGTGCCTCGGCGCCGGTCATTATCCCCGGGGCATAAAAAAGCCCATAAGACGGGGACATCCGTGCCGAAGACGCCGGCTCCCCCAGTGCCGGGGGTAGAGCCGCGTCCGCCGGTGGAGCACCGGAAACAGGTGCCTCCAGCACCGTCGACTCCGGTGCCGAGGCCGTTGAGTCCGGTGCAGATAGCGTCTCCACCGAGACCGGCGGTGATACAGTGCCTCCCGTCGACTCCAGAGACCTTCGCGGCGGCGAGAGACTTAATAGCTCTCACGGAGCCGGCACCGCCTCAACCACCGGCACCGACTGCACCGTTGACTCGCCCGGTCCAGTCGAGGGGGAAACCTGCCTTGATGCGCCCTCCATCGCAAGGGCTGGAACCTCGGCACCGATCCAGGTCCCGAAGCAGGTCCCCACGCCGCTCGCAGTCCCGGCACCGAATATCGCCTCGGCACCGGTCGTACTCGCGGCCAAGATCTTCTTCGCGGCACCGCTCTACGTCTCGGCACCGCTATGATCGTCGGCACCGATCAACGTCGAGACGTAGTTCTCGGCACCGCTACGGTCGACGCTCGACGTCGAGAGGCCGCTCCCGGCACCGGGCATACTCCAGGTCCTCGTCGAGGTCCAGATCCGACTCCCGGCACCGACTCCCGGCACCGACGAGGTCATCGGCACCGGTCGCGGTCCCGGCACCGATCGCCGGCACCGCGTAGAGATAGATCATCTCCGGACCGGCACCGTGCGGCACCGCAGCCAATCGGAATCGTCTCGACGCTCTCGGCACCGCTGTGGCCATCGAGATCGGAGTCCCACTCCTCGGAGGACCTCTCGAGATCGGCATACCCCCCTCAGGGGCAAGCCGAGGAACAGGACTTGGGCCATTGGCAGGAGATGGCAGAGGACCATTCTCATGGCCCATCTCACTGGTCGTTTTGGACCCCGTGGGCGTACCATCAGGCGCAAGGGGCTCCAATTGCTTCGACCTCTCGCTCCGGTCACTCCATCAGAGGGGCCCCGGAGTCCACCATTTCGCGGCCTCCGCCAGGGGGCATGGAGGCTTCTGTGTCTGCACCACCTGACGCCCTGGACCCAGGCGCAGGTGATGCTCCAGCCCAGGAACAGAGAGACCAGGACCAGCCCTTGGATCCTGTTCCACCGGAGGCATCTTCCTCTTCTTCTCCGGATGAGGCAGTGGCGGGCACATCGTGCACAGGCCCACCTCCAATAGATCTTCGGGCTCACCAGGATCTTCTGCGCAGGATGGCCCGTAATATGGACCTGCAGGCGGAGGAGATAGTGGAGGTGCACGACCCGATCGTGAATATCCTTGGAGCGGATGCCCCATCGAGGGTAGCGTTACCCCTGATCCGCACGATACAAATCAATGCGGATACGATATGGCAAACTCCTGCCTCTATCCCACCCACAGCGAGAGGGGTGGAAAGGAAGTACTTTGTCCTATCTAAGGACTATGGGTACTTGTATACCCACCCCCAACCGTGTTCACTGGTGGTGGAATCAGTGAACGCACGAGAGCGCCACGGCCAGCAGGCTGCAGCGCCTAAATCAAAAGAGGCTAAGCGGCTCGATTTGTTTGGCCGTAAGGTATACTCAGCCGGAGGGCTACAACTTAGAGCGGCAAACCAACAGGCGCTACTGAGCCGCTACAATTTCAACTCCTGGAACTCTATGGGAAAGTTTAAGGAGTTGATTCCCCAAGAGTCCAGGGAAGAGTTTGGGGCCATGGTAGAGGAGGGCAAGAAGGTGGCTCGGACCTCCTTGCAGGCCTCCTTGGACATAGCAGACTCAGCTGCGAGGACCCTGGCTTCGGGTATCGCTATGCGCAGGATCTCCTGGCTTCAGGTTTCGGGTTTGCCTCCGGAGCTGCAGCAAACCCTACAGGATCTGCCCTTTGAGGGACATGGATTGTTCTCGGACAAGACGGACTCTCGCCTGCAGAGCCTCAAGGACTCGAGAACAATCATGCGCTCCCTGGGGATGCATGTTGTGGGCCCTCAGCGCAGACCATTTAGGCCGCAGCCTCAGCGCTTCTACCCCCCCCCGCCTCGTCAGAGACAAGACTCGGCCCGGAGGCGAGGGCGAGGTGGTAGGAGAAGATGGGCTGGCCCTCAACCCGGTCAGAACCAGGGGCCACCAAGACCACCTTCAGGTCCTAGACAGAACTTTTGAAGGTGCGGTCGAGGACGGCGCCCCAGTCATCCCCCAGGATCCAGCCCCCTCCTTTCAGGATCGTCTCTCCCACTTCCACCGCGCTTGGTCCCTTATAACTTCGGACTGTTGGGTCCTCCGCACGGTGGAGAGGGGATACGCTATCCAGTTTTCTTCTATCCCCCCCTCCCACCCCCCTTCCCCGTCCCTCTTCAGGGACCCTTCTCACGAGCAACTTCTTATACAGGAGGTTTCTACGCTCCTGGCCATGGGGGCCATAGAGGAGGTTCCGATAGAGTTAAGGGGCAGGGGATTTTATTCCCGTTACTTCCTGATCCCCAAGTCCAAAGGAGGTCTGCGGCCCATCTTGGACTTGCGCGGACTCAACAAATTCGTAGTAAAGTTGAAGTTCCGCATGGTCTCTCTGGGGGCCATTATCCTTTCCCTCGATCCTGGAGACTGGTTCGCCGCCCTCGACATGAAAGACGCATACTTTCACATCTCAATTTACCCACCTCACAGACGCTTCCTGCGATTCGTGGTAAACGCGATGCACTACCAATTTGCAGTCCTTCCCTTCGGCCTATCCTCGGCCCCAAGAGTGTTCACGAAATGTATGGCTGTCGTGGCAGCGTACCTTCGTCGGCAAGGGATGCAGGTGTTCCCGTACCTAGACGACTGGCTGGTACGCGGTCGCACCAAGGAGCAAGTTCAAGCTCACGTCCACATAATAGTGCACACATTCAACGAGTTGGGCATCCTACTCAACAAGGACAAATCCACTCTAGAACCTACCCAGAGAATAGAATTCATAGGCGCAGTTCTAGACTCCAGACGTGCACAAGCCATCCTGCCAGACAACCGATTTGGCACCATCACGAGCCTCATTCAAGGGCTCCAGACGTTCCCAACTACCACGGTGAGGTCGTGCCTTACCCTGCTGGGTCACATGGCTTCCTGCACGTACGTAACCAGGCATGCCAGACTTCGGCTTCGCCCACTCCAGACCTGGGTGTCGTCAATATATCGACCACATCGGGACAGCCTGAACATGGTGGTCACGGTCCCGATCTCGGTCCTGACCTCCCTCACCTGGTGGCTAGATCACAATGTGGTCTGCGAGGGGATGCCATTTCACGCCCCACAACCCTCTCTGCACCTGGTCACAGATGCTTCATCTCTGGGTTGGGGCGCCCATCTCAACGAACACCATACCCAGGGCCTGTGGACTGCACCCCAGCTAGCCCTGCACATCAATGTTCGGGAACTGATGGCGGTGCGCCTGGCGTGCCAGGCATTTCTCAACCTCCTACGTGGCCGATGTGTGTTAGTTCTCATCGACAACACCACGGCCATGTTTTACATCAACAAGCAAGGAGGAGCACGTTCGTCAATTCTATGCCAAGAGGCCATTCGCCTGTGGGACTTCTGCATCGCCCACTCAATCCATCTCACGGCGTCGTTCCTCCCTGGAGTCCAGAACACTCTAGCGGACCGACTCAGCAGGTCCTTCCAGACGCACGAGTGGTCTATCCGTCCGGACATCATACATTCCATCTTCCAAAAGTGGGGGTTTCCCCAGATAGACCTGTTTGCATCTCGAGACAACAGGAAGTGCCACGTGTTCTGCTCCCTACAAGGTCGAGCTCCGGGCTCCCTCTCGGATGCGTTTCTCCTTCCCTGGAAAGACCACCTGTTTTATGCCTTCCCTCCGTTTCCTCTGGTCCACAAGGTACTGCTCAAATTGCGCAGAGACCAGGCACAGGTAATTCTGGTCGCTCCAGCGTGGCCGAGACAACATTGGTACACCACACTGTTGGAACTCTCGGTTCAGACACCGATCCTGCTTCCGTTGTGTCCGGATCTCATCTCTCAGGACCACGGCCGGCTGCGTCACCCCGACCTGCAATCACTCCACCTCACGGCGTGGCTGCTCCATGGTTCACCCAGGCAGAGCAGCAATGCTCGCACTCTGTCCAACAGATTCTGCTGAGCAGTAGGAAGCCCTCAACACGCACCACGTACCTGGCCAAGTGGAAGCGGTTCTCCTGTTGGTGCGAACAACGAGCCATGTCCCCGTTGCAGGCACCCATTCCTCTCATTTTGGAATATCTCCTCTCCCTAAAACAGCAGGGGTTGGCGATATCTTCAATTAGAGTTCACCTGGCCGCTATATCGGCCTTTCACCCAGGGGAACTCGCGTCCTCGGTATTCTCTAACCCGATGGTCGTTAGATTCCTCAAGGGCTTAGACCGGATATACCCACAACAACGTCAGCCCGTTCAGACGTGGGACCTCAACCTGGTTCTCTCCAAGCTCACAGGTCCTCCATTCGAGCCACTGGCCACCTGTTCACTTTTGTACCTATCCTGGAAGACAGCCTTCCTTGTAGCCATCACCTCAGCAAGGCGCGTTTCTGAACTCAGGGCGCTTACATCCGAGCCCCCTTATACAGTTTTCCATAAGGATAAAGTGCAGCTTCGTCTACATCCTGCCTTTCTCCCTAAGGTGGTTTCTCCTTTTCATATCAACCAGGACATCTTTCTCCCGGTCTTTCATCCCAAACCACATGCCACTCGCCAGGATCAACGTTTGCATTCCCTGGACGTACGAAGGGCCCTGGCCTTCTATATTGACCGCACAAAGCACTTTAGAAAGACGACACAACTCTTCGTTGCAGTGGCCGACCGAATGAAAGGCTCACCGGTCTCCTCACAACGCCTATCCTCCTGGATTACGTCTTGCATCCGGACTTGCTATGACCTGGCAGGTGTCTCAGCACCGCACCTCACCGCTCACTCCACGAGGGCCCAGGCTTCCTCGACGGCTTTCCTGGCACAAGTTCCGATCCAGGACATTTGTAGAGCAGCGGTTTGGTCATCAGTCCACACATTTACAGCTCACTATGCACTAGTGCAGCAGTCCAGAGACGATGCTGCTTTCGGATCAGCGGTTTTGCACACAGCAATGTCTCACTCCGACCCCACCACCTAAGTTGGGCTTGGGAGTCACCTAATGGAATGGATATGAGCAAGCACTCGAAGAAGAAAAGACGGTTACTCACCGTTGTAACTGTTGTTCTTCGAGATGTGTTGCTCATATCCATTCCAAACCCGCCCCCCGTCCCCACTGTCGGAGTAGCCGGCAAGAAGGAACTGAGGGGGCGCCGGGTCGGCTGGGGTATATATTCAGCGCCATGAAGGCGCCACTCTAGGGGGCTCCACAGCCGACCCGCCGGTGTTGCTAGGGTAGAAAATCTTCCGACGATCGTGCACGCGGCGCGCACACACCTAATGGAATGGATATGAGCAACACATCTCGAAGAACAACAGTTACAACGGTGAGTAACCGTCTTTTCCAAAACAAGTTTCCAGACCAGTGTGTGGAAAAATAGACTATCCCCAAATGGAGTCCAGAGTCATGTGGCCTGGTCACAGGCCCTTGCATACTTTGCTGAGTCATAGCAGCCATTACTTACAAGCTGTCTGGAACATTTACAGGAAGGCTAAGATCTTCCAGGGTCCATTGTCTTTGCTGATGGGCCATCAGCACTGGTTGCTTTCTTCATTGTTGTACCTGAAAGGCTAGTTGTGGGTGTCATCCAGAGTAAGCACATTTGAATTGTGCTTCAGATTATATTGTCAATATTCATAATTTTAGATACAAAAATGATACATGCGTACAAATAGGATAATCGTATTCAGCAAATCATAACTTTTCTGATGACACATCACATGACCCATCTTGTACAAAAAGCATCATAATTATGCCATAATCATCATATAATATCACTGTGAAGAATATGGGGTGCAGTGTCACAGGGATTTATGGGCAAACCACCTTCAGTTACTTCTTGATTGCTTCACCTGAGACAGAACACTAGCATGTCTTCCTAGAGCATACTCTGCCTTTTCTCTTTCTCAAAGTTAGTTTGTAGTTTTAGTTTTCTGTTTAGTATAGTTAGTTTTAGATGACAGGACTGTTTTTCCCTCATTTCCCCAGGGAGACCTGTCTTCTCCTGGCAGAGTGTGCCTGGTTCATCAGTCTTCAAATGTTGCCTCTCTTGCCAGGAGGCTGTAATGGGAGTGCCTGAGGCTTACAAATGTGTAGTACACCGCTACCTCGATATAACATGACCTGATATAACACGAATTCGGATATAACACGGTAAAGCAGTGCTCCGGGGGGGGCGGGGCTGTGCACTCTGGTGGATCAAAGCAAGTTCAATATAACTCGGTTTCACCTGTAACGCAGTAAGATTTTTTTTTTTGGCTCCCGAGGGCAGCGTTCTATCGAGGTAGAGGTGTACTTCTCAAGAACTAGACCATATGACAAGGACCAAAAATCACTTCTTTTTGGACAACAGTCTTACTCATCCACAACCCTGCAGTTCCAGATGGTGAACTATCAGGTGGTCATGGCCAAACACAATTTTACTAATCACAACAAACTCTCAGCCTTTATTGAACAGCTGCCACGTGACTGCTGGGAGCAATTCCAGTCCATAGCTGGAGGGTCAGCTCTTGGTCAGCGTGGCTCTCCAGGCATCCCTAGATACTGCAGACACTGCTGCCAGATCCATCTCTGCAGCGGTAGGTTATGCGCAAGGTGTCATGGTTCCAACTTTTGGGGTTTCCAAGAGATGTTCAAAACACTGTAGAGGACCTCTCCTTTCATGGTCATAAGATTTTCTCGGAGATCACAAATGACTCCCTGAACGCTTTGAAGGACTCTGGGGGTACCCTACGTTATTTGGGCATTTATACACCTTTCAGTAAGAGATGTTTCAGTAGGTCACAGACTGCCCAGAAATCTTACCTAGCTCAGTTTGGAGTACCATCAACTCTCAAAACCCTAAGGAAAGATTTCAGAGGAAGAGGACCACCCAGGTGTCATCTAAACCACAGTTCTGTTAGGTTGGTTGAAGGTTCAAATCCTCTGTCCTCTGATTTCACAGTTGTGCCCCTTAGCCCACATCCCTCCCTTTGGGGACTGCCTTGTCCATTTCCACCAGGCTTGGGAATGGATCACCATGGAGCAATGGATCTTGGATGTCATAACTTTGGACTACGCCCTCCTTTTCCTGTCCCTCTTTAGGGATCCCTCTTATGAGCTTCTACTGAATGAAGAGGGTGACTCTCTCCTCTGGCCAGAAGCAATAGAACTGGTCCCTTCCCCTTACAGGAGTAGGGGGTTCTACTCAAAATACTTCCTAGTACTGAAAAGGGATGGATGTTGGAGGCCAATCTTAAATCTAAGACAGCTGAACAAGTTTGTGCAACCTCAAAAGTTCAGGATGGTGACTCTGGCAACTCTTAATTTCTTCACTAGAGGAAGGGGATTGGTTTTCGTCCCTCAACCTACAAGATGCCTACTTCTGTAGAACTATACACCCATTGCACAAGAAATACCAATGTTTCATGATAGGCCAAGACCGTTTCCAGTATCAAGTGCTCCCCTTCAGCCTATCCTCTGCCCCAAACGTGTTTTTGAAGGTTCCTAGCAGTAGTGGCAGCTCACCTTCAGCAGGAAACAATTCTCAGACCTCAGTGACTGGCTACTCAAGGGCTGCTCTTTTGAGGCCGTTTTCGACCCAGAAGGCCCTGGCTCTGTTCTGGGAGTTGGGCCTACAGTTAAATGTAAAGAAAATCCTGACCATTCCTCGTTCCCTGTCTCAGGATATGGGCCGTGCACTTCACCCCAACCTGGCAGTTCTATGCCTCACAGCCTGGCTCCTGGATAGTTGTCAGGAATAGACGTTTCCTGCTCTACGGAGGTGCAGCAGGTGTTATTAAACAGTAGAAAAACATGAATGCACATTACATACCTGCAGAAATGGAAGAGCTTCATCTATTGGTTCACTCGTTGTTCCCTCTGTCCAGAATCCGTTCCCCTTTCCCTCATGCTAGATTACCTGCTAGATCGGAAGACAACTGGGTTATCCATCAAGGTACACCTGGCTGCCATATCAGCCTTTCATCCATGGTTGATGGATTCTCTATTTTTGCTCATACGGTATAGTGCAGTTTTATTAAGGGTCTGGGGAATCTCTTCCCTCACATTGGACACCCCCCACCATCCTGATTCTCAGCCACCTCATGAGACCTCCATTTGAACCAATGGTTCATTTATCTATGAAGATGGCCGCCTTAGTTGCCATCACGTTGGCTGGTGGGGTCAAGGAGATTGGAATCTTGAGGGCAGATTCCCCACCCCCATTTTTGCCATGTTTTTATAATGCTAACGTTATAAAAACATCGTAAACTCCTCCCAATGGCTAAATTGGATTTTCATCTTAACCAATCTATCCATCTACCAGTTATTTTCCCCCCAAATCTTATAGTTCTCAGCATGAATCCTATTTCTATACTCTGGCCTTTTACCTGGGTGGGATTAAGCACTTCAGGAGATCTAGACTCGTTGGATCTTTCACAAATAGTTCTAGGGAAGCGTCTATTTCTGCTCAAAGGCTTTCAAAATGGATATGCAGCAGACCCCATTTCCCCCTCCCCCCCACACACACACAGTGGTCAGAGCACATTCAACCAGATGGCAGGCATCTGGTACATTTTTGAAGCATGTCCCAGTATATCTGAGTAATGTAGAACTGATCCTGTGGACTAAGGTCCATGTAGTTCAATGCATTATGCCCTGCTCTGTGCCGTCAGATCTGATGCGACATTTGGCTCTGCAGTACTGTCTTCAGTTCTGGAACCTGTTCTGAAGTACCCTCCACCTAGGGATACTGCTCGGAAGTCACGGACCCTACTCAAAGGAAACGTTTCCCTGTACTGTAACTAATTATTTGAGATGCGTGTCCCTATGGGTGCTCTACTACTTGTCGTCTTTCCCCTCTGCTTTGGTTGTTCCGTAGGCCAAGGGGATGACTGATTAGAGAAGGAACTGAGGGTGGTTCACCCGTGCACCCATATATAGCCTCGGTGTCTGCCCCGAGGAGGGTGCATACACAGGCCAAACAGACACTGCTAGCTAGAAATCTCTGTTGAAGGGCTCCAGAGGAGGGGACACATCTTGAAGAACCACAGTTACTGTTCAGGGTGAGTAACAGTTCCTTATGTGGTTTAAAAAACAGCTGTTAAACTCATTCTGCTATTCCCAACTGGTGTCCAAGTGAAAATGTAGAATGTTCTAATTAAAAAGTACAAGCAGGACAGAAATCTGAATTTCCCAATATGTGGGTAGATCACTTCTGATATGGTCAGGATTTCAGTTCCTAAATGTTGCAGGCACTGGGACAGATCCAGAAAAACTGGCATGAGGCACATATTCTAGGTCCGTGTGCCTGCTAAAACCACCTGTGTCAGAGGGAATTTATCCAGGGGAGGTTAAGTGGTTTGTCACCACTGCTAACTGATCTCCCCCATTTTTTCCACCAATAGGAGGGGGATGGTTCGGGTGTTCCATCAGGTCTCATTTGGAGATTCACCACCAAGATGTCGTGGGTGTGCCCCCTTTCAGGTCAGTGTCACTTTGCAGGCTGCACTGGTCTGACTGTTCAGCAGTGTGGATTGTTTTAAATCAAAACAATTTTAATCAGCGATCAAGAAACCTTGATTTACATCATTGCTTTTAATCTTATTTTGCATTTGTATTTTTTGGTTATTTTCGTAAAGGAAAGTCGATTCTCATTGGTTAGTAACCATTAAAACGTTGATTTGCGACTAAATAATTTAGCCTTTTTGCTAAGTTTGGTACTACTTTTTGCTAACTGGGGAATACGTTCTATCTGTACGTATGTAACTAATGATATAGCTTAACGTACATTCAGATTTTGGTTTTTACATTTTTATTATGTTAGAAAAAGGTGAATGATGCATTTCTTACCAGCAACGATTAATTTTTTTATTTGTGATTTGTGTCAAGCTCTCTTTGGATGGAAATTCAAATAAATTAAAAATCCAGAAAAACAGCATTTTAATTCTATTAAATAAAACTACTATGAAATGTGCTGAATACACAAGAAAAATGTTTATCGAAACAACATGTTTTTTATTTAAAACTGATTTAATAAAAGAAGTGTTAGCTGTAGTCAGGAAATTGAACTGGTTGTTTCTGGTTGCCTTGTCCTTCAAGATTTTAGAAGTAGTAGGTCTCATAATCTCTCACCTAGTTTTTATTCATAAATTGGTAGAGGAAAATAAGTTTTCCTGCTTGTTCAGCTCCCAGCTGGCTTCTTAACTTTGAATGAACTAGGCACTGAACTGAACAGGTTGAATAAACTGAAATTAAAAAAATACTCTCGCTGAACCTGCAGAAAAGAACACTGCTTCAAAAGCTGATTTAGGACTCTGCTTTCAGGTGCTTGGCCAGTGACTTGCACTGTTTTCAGTGGTTTGATTTTTCTTTAAAGCTTTGAAAGCAAACATAGTGTGTAATAATTTTTTTATGTAAATAGTCAATTTAGGCCTTATCATAGGGTTGTCATAATTTTAAAATTAATTTTAAATGGGTTTACTTTTAAAAACAAAAATGTATTTAATTTAAATACAAATTCAATTTAAATAAAGCTTGTTAAATTTTTTTAATCATTGATTTTTATCTACCCTGTTGTTCGCCTGTGTAGGAGGTTGGAGTCTTTATGCCAGCACCTGGTTGTCTACCCACCACAAGGGCTTCAGCAGAGTTCATACTAACATCCTTGGGAGAATTTGGTCCACAATCTTTGTTCTGAATTCTGATCAACTAACCCTGATTTCGCATATGACCAACAACAGGCTCATCACTGGATTACTTATGCTACAATTGAATTCCTTCGTTTAAAATTCTCACATCATGGTCTTTCAAGGTTTGTTTCTGGCAAGTTCATAGGTAGTATAGCGGATCACCAGCTCCACTATATTTATAGTTGAGAAGCCATCACTACGTAAAAATTTACTCTTTCAAGTGCTCTAAAATCTGCATGTCTACTCAGAATGTTTACTTGCCTTGAAATTTGGGGTGCCATGTGGGGTCGAATTAGTGATCCACTAGCAAGGGATTCACTAGGGTCCCCCCCCACATGTGAAGGCTTGCTGGGAAGGGTTGGGGGCTAGGGACAGAGGGGTGTGAGGCTGCAGTGAGTGGGATAAATGGGAGTAGGCGGTGACACGAAGGGAGGGTGGTAGAACCTGTCAGCTCCACATTCTTCACACCCATATGTGCTGGGAGCTGTGGGATCTGATCTCCTCTCCCTGCCCCCAGGTGAACCAGGTAACAAATGTAAACGTGAAAACCAGGAAATAAGGTACACGCCTGGCTGGAGTGGGGGCAGGAGCCAGCTTGGAGTGGGGTGGACTGGGGAAGACCAGCAGGGGGCAGGAGGACATAGTGGGGTATGGGGCTCAGCTCAGTGCACACGTCAGGCTGCAGAACCAAGCAGGTATGCAACCCTCTGGTAAGCTGCTGCCAATAATGTGTATGCAGCAGAAGAGGATGCCAGATAACCAAGCACAACTCTTCACATGCCAATAGCTTAATGGGAGAGGAAGAGGAGAGCAAGCTGGAAATGTTGGCAAGTGGCAGGAGGGGCTATATGTTTTGGGCAATGGTGAGGGAGGAGGTGGAGAAGGAGAGACATACCAGTCTTCTCGGATGTGCTTAGTTACAGTACCTACTTTGTCAGGATTCTGTGCCATAGACCATGTCTGGAGGCTTCTCTTCGGCCCATTTAGCAATGAAACACTCCGGACATTTCGAAGCATGACGGTTATCTCTGTTCCACTACAACAGGTTACAGGACGGGGGAGGAAGTGCTTAGGAATCACTTAGCAGCCATGTGGCCTGGGTGGAGAAAATACTGGATGGGGACTCAGGAGATCTGCATTCTATTCCTGGGGTAAGTCATTTTGCTTCTCTGTGCCTCAGTTTCCCCATCTGTTAAATGGGGATAATGATGGTTACCTCCTGTGTAAAGTGCTCTGAGAAGGACTAATAAAAAGTGCTATATTAAGAGCTAGGTTTGATCACCTCTCCTCAGCAGTATCTCAGCCACAAACCTATGTGATAACTATAACAGCCTAAATGGCCACGAACGCCTACAGAAAACATCTTTGTTTAAAAAACAAAACAAAAACAAAAACCACCAAACAAATCGGCTAATTCACTAATGCAAAGTGTTGTTAATGTGGAATTAAATTTGCCCTGCGGTGTCCTGTGCCTTTCCAGAACTCCTAAAAACCAAGAAATAAGGCTATGTCTACACTACGGGATTATTCTGATTTTACAGAAACCGGTTTTTGGCAACAGATCGTATAAAGTCGAATGTGTGCGGCCACACTAAGCACATTAATTTGGCAGTGTGCATCCATGTACCGGGGCTAGTGTCAATTTCTGGAGCGTTGCACTGTGGATAGCTATCCCATAGTTCCCGCAGTCTCCTCCACCCATTGGAATTCTGGGTTGAGATCCCAATGCCTGATGGGGCCAAAAACATTGTCGTGGGTGGTTCTGGGTACATCCTCCCCCTCCCTCCGGGAAAGCAATGGCAAGCAGCCGTTATGGGGACAGAGTAGGCAACGAGGTTTGCTACAGGGATTGGTTCCTGGGTTGGTGTTTCTGTGGTGTGGCGTGTAGTAACCAGTAATCTTGGTTACAGATTTAAATCCCTGCATCTGTAACTTTCACTCTATGCATCTGAAGAAGTGAGGTTTTTACCCACGAAAGCTTATGCCCAAATAAATCTGTTAGTCTTTAAGGTGCCACCAGACTCCTTGTTGTTTTTGTAGATATAGACTAACACGGCTACCCCCTGATACTTGACACCTTGCAGGTCGTAGTGGATGGCTTTGCTGCAATGGGATTCCCTAACTGTGGTGGGGCGATAGATAGAACCCCTATCCCTATCTTGGCACCGGAGCACCAGCGCAGCCAGTACGTAAACCTAAAGGGGTACTTTTCAATGGTGCTGCAAGCACTGGTTGATCATAGGGGACGTTTCACCAACATCAACGTGGGATGGCCGGGAAGGGTTCATGACGCTCGCGCCTGCAGCAAGGGACTTACTTCCCAGACCAGAAAATAACAGTTGGGGATGTTGAAATGCCTATAGTTATCCTTGGGGACCCAGCCCACCCCTTAATGCCATGGCTCATGAAGCCCTACACAGGCAGCCTGGACAGTAGTCAGGACCTGTTCAACTACAGGCTGAGCAAGTGCAGAATGGTGGTAGAATGTGCATTTGGATGTTTAAAAGGTCGCTGGTGCACTTTACTGACTCGCTCAGACCTCTGCCAAGCCAATATTCCCATTGTTGTTGCTCCTTGCTGTGTGCGCCACAATCTCTGTGAAAGTAAGGGGGAGACCTTTATGGCGGGGTGGAGGCTGAGGCAAATTGCCTGACCGCTGATTACGTGCAGCCAGACACCAGGGCGATTAGAAGAGCACACCAGGAAGCGCTGCATATCCGAGAAGCTTTGAAAACCAGTTTCATGACTGGCCAGGCTACCGTGTGAAAGTTCTGTTTGTTTCTCCTTGATGAAAACCCGCCCCCTTGATTGACTCGTTCTCTGTAAGCAAGCCACCCTCCCCCTTCGATCCCAGCTTGCTTTCAAAGGGAATAAAGTCACTATCGTTTAAAAATCATGCATTCTTTATTAATTGATTATAAACTGAAAAGGTAGCCTGGGTGGGGGTTGGGAGGAGGATAGGAGGGAAGGAAAAGGCCACTAAAAAGGTCAATATAATGACAGCCTTTTGGTTGGGCTGTCCACTGAGGTGGAGTGAGAGGGTGCACAGAGCCTCCCCTCCACCCCCCCCCGGCGTTCTTACACATCTGGGTGAGGAGGCTATGGAACATGGTGAGGGGGAAGGGAGGTTATACAGCGGCTGCAGCGGCACTCTGTCCTCCTGCTGCCATTCCTGAAGCTCCACCAGACGCCGTAGCATGTCCATTTGATCACGCAGCAGCCCCAGCGTTGCAGCCTGCCACCTGTCATCTTGAGTGTCCCTCATGGCCTCATGTTCACTGGCATCTTTCCTGTACTCCTTCCACTCATTCAGGTGAGCTCTTTCATTGCGGATGGATTCCATGATTTCCGAGAACATTTTGTCTTGTATCCTTTTTTTCGACACCTTATCTGAGATAGCCTTCGGGACGGAGGAGGGAGGCTTGAAAAATTTGCAGCTGCGGGAGGGAGGGGAAAAAAGGGAGAGAAGTATTTAAAAAGATACATTTTACAGAACAATGCTTATACTCTTTCACGGTGAACAACACTATTCACATTACATAGCACATGTGATTTTGGTAAAAAGGTCGCATTTTGCAGCTTAATATTGAGTGCCTGCGGCTTTGGTGTTAGAGAGCACAGATGCAGGTC
The DNA here is from genome assembly GCF_027887155.1 of Malaclemys terrapin pileata. Classification (NCBI taxonomy): domain Eukaryota; kingdom Metazoa; phylum Chordata; order Testudines; family Emydidae; genus Malaclemys; species Malaclemys terrapin. The sequence continues at coordinate 46,159,875 of NC_071512.1, read as the reverse complement.
CGGGCAACAGAATTTGGCTTGCATGCGGCCATAGTAAGCCATTGTCTTTCGGCTTCTGCAACTTTCCTACAAGCAGCACCCTCCTTTCCCAAATACCAAGCAAAGCCCGTTGAGTGCTGCGGTTTTCCTGTTAACGTGCAACAGCAGAAACCAAACTAACCCCCCCCCATCCAATTCTCTGGGATGATCGCTTTATCCCTCCCCGCACCGCGTGGCTTGTATCAGGGAAGATTCCCACCCTCCCTCCACCCCCGCTTGGCTAACTGCAGGGAAGGATTTCTTTTCAGCCACAGGCAAACAGCCCAGTAGGAACGGCCACCTCTGTCCCCTTAATTAAATTCACATGTATTTCAACCAGGTTACCATGAATGATATCACTCTCCTGAGAATAACACAACGAGATAAAGAACGGATGTTGCATGCCAGCAAACACCGGGACCATATGCTGCCAGGCTTTGTCATGCAATGATACCAGATTACTTGCTACTAGCATGGCGTGGTCAAGTGTCCTACCATGGATGACAGAATAAGGCTGCACTGCCAAGAAACCTTGTGGAAAGGCTTTTGGAGTACCTCCAGGAGAGCTTCATGGAGATGTCCCTGGAGGATTTCTGCTCCATCTCCAGACACGTTAACAGACTTTTCCAGTAGCTGCACTGGCCGCGAATGCATCCCAAGTCCTCAGGGCAAATTAATGGTTTAAAAAGCAAGCGTTTTTTAATTGTTTTATATTTTAAAAGGTAAACTCACCTGAGGTCCCTTCCATGGGGTCATGGTCTTGGGTACTGCCTTGGGAGGGTACTTCACTCAGGCTGAGAAAAAGATCCTGGCTGTTGGGGAGAATGGAGTGCTGTGTGCTCTCCGCAAGCTTGTCGTCCTCCTCCTCCTCCTCCCCGTCTGCAGAATCCTGAGGTGTGGCTGATAAGATTACCCCCGTCTTGGAATCCACAGTCAGAGGTGGGGTAGTGGTGGCAGCCCCCCTCCCCCCCCCCAGAATTGCATGCAGCTCAGCGTAGAAGTGGCATGTCTGTGGCTCTGACCCGGAGCGACCGTTTGCCTCCTTTGTTTTTTGATAAGCTTGTCTGAGCTCTTTAACTTTCACGTGGCACTGTAGTGTGTCCCTATTGTGGCCTCTCTCCATCATGCCCTTGGAGATTTTTTCAAATGTTTTGGCATTTTGTCTTTTAGAAAGTAGTTCTGCTAGCACGGAATCCTCTCCCCATATAGCGATCTGATCCAGTACCTCCTGTATGGTCCATGCTGGTGCTCTTTTTTTGATTCTCGGACTGTATGGTTACCTGTGCTCTGCACGCTGGGCAAACAGGAAATGTAATTCAAAAGTTCGCAGGGTTTTTCCTGTCTACCTGGCCAGTGCCTCCGAGTTCAGATTGCTGTCCAGAGCGGTCACAATGGTGCGCTGTGGGATAGCTCCCGGAGGCCAATACCGTCAAATTGCGGCCACGCTAACCCTAATCCGAAACGGCAATACCGATTTCAGCACTACTCCCCTCGTCGGGGAGGAGTACAGATATCGATATTAAGAGCCCTTTATATCAAAGTAAAGGGCTTTGTTGTGTGGACGTGTGCAGGGTTAATTCGGTTTAACGCTGCTAAATTCGAGAAACTGCTAGTGTAGACCAGGCCTAAGAGAGGCGCCTGCCCACAGAACCTTAATTCTGCCTTCTTTGAGCAATGCCCCAGTACACCCATAACACAGCAATAACCCTCCGCTTGCTAAATTTGACAGCCCCATTGCTCTTACCCAGGAGATTCCCTCTAACACTGTACTACTGCTTTCACAGCCCTCTCTCGATTCCTACCTCACTGCTGACAATCTCCAAGGCCAGAAGACTCCTGTGCTCCGTTAATGAGACAACCTACAGGATTCACCACTGAGATGAGGCAGCCTGGCTCTCGCGTGCACCTCTCTCCTCTGGTCACACGAGGAGGGGTTCAACCCACCCAGAGGGGAAAGGCCCCACAGATGTCATCAGACTCCAATCAAAACTCGGACAAGCTGCTCCAACTAATCCCCCCCACCCTTCAGTATAGCTACAGCTAATGCAGTGAATGCAGCTGGAGTGTACGCAGGTAATTCCCAACGGCTGTTCCCAGCTCCAGGGGGGCAGAGTTAAGGTTGCATTGGCAGGTATCTTAACTCTTCATTCCCTGTTTTTCTAGAAGCTTAGGTGTCATTTAAACTTTGTGCTAGAAGGGCCCAGGATACAATCAGGCTACTTTAGCTCTGTCTTAACAAAGTGTTGTCAGTGAGTTGTCTATGCCGGGCTAGAAAAGATAATGGGTTTTAGCTCTTGCCTCTCTCCACCAACTGAGAGTCAGGTGATCAAATTATTTGATGGGAGTCTCAGCCCATTGAAACAAGGAAGCAGAGGCCTGCAGCCTCGTTCGAGAGTTCAATAACTATTGACCACATGATGTACTTGAGTGGGTGTGTTGAACAACTGGTGCCATGTAAGAACAAAGGCCTTGGCTACACAAGAAAGAGGTTGCTATACCAGCAAACCCTCCTAGTGGAGACACATTTTATACCAATAAGAGAGTCCTTTTTTCCACTGTAGCTTATACCAGGTCTCCAAACAAAATAAGCTCTGCTGGCAAGGTTGTCTACATGAGGACTTTTCCATGCAGTTTTATATCAGTTAGGAGGGGTGTTCTCCCCCCCTCCCCTCCACACACTACTAATCAACAGAGTTATGCCAGAGTTATGCTAGCAAAACTTTGAAATGTAGACCCCTTTATCCCTTGGGTGTAGCTTGCATCTGCTTTGGCTGGAAGGACCAGCGTTCGAAGAACTTCCAAATGTGAGACCACTTTGAGAATTGTTCAGTGCCTTCTCTCAGCGAAAGCTAGGACAGAGCAAACCACAGCTTCCTCTTTTGCTGTGCTGGTAGTCTTTTTTTATTATTAGCAACACCTCTTTGGTGAAAAACCTCTTTGAATTTCAAGCTCCCTCATTGCTTAGTTTTTCTCTTCATGTGGGCTCCCCAGTCATCTTTCATTTCCTATTTCACAGTTTTATTAACATGATGCTGTATTTCAAAATGTCTGTTTTTTTCCAGGCCTCTTTCTCAAATTGATCATAACTCGAGTTTAGAGGTTATAGATCTCTTATTCAAAGTGCTCAACAGAGTCTTGCCTGAAATGACTTTAAAAGAAGGGTCTCATTTCATCTGGGGATGTCTCTCAAACTAAGTAGGGTCAGGCTTGGATGGGATGCCCACCAGTGCCAATATGAGCTCTATCTTCATGTTGCCAATTCTTGGGATTTTTTTTTATCATGAGTCTCGCAATATTTAGTGTTGTTTGTAAAGTCCTAGACCCTGGAGTCATATGGATACTTCAGAATCACAGCTTTTATTTATAACCTCCCACCCCCACACCTCCCAATTTCTAGCCCTCATGGTTACAGAAAAATTCTGGAAAACCTAAAGGTGCAAAATCCAGAATTATTTAATTGTTGTGCTGAGGACAACCAGTCCTGGCTCAGTACCCTGCTGTGCTAGCCACTGTACAAGCAGACATCTCTGGTGTCCCCCCTCCCCCCCAATTCCAAATGTTTTATTTCTTATAATCCCGTGATCTTTAAGCCAGTGTCGTGATTTGTGGGGGCTGAGTCGTGATTGTGAACACTTGGGGGTGGCGATCCCACATTCCTTTCCTCTCCATTGTATCTCGGCAAGAGGGAGGGTTAGTAAGTAGTTAATTTCCAGAGAGCTGGCTGACCTGCTGTCTGGGAGTGAATTTTTATCCACTTGAACACGAGACACTTTGGAAGTGAAGTTGCATGTGCCTTGCTGCTTTCCCTGGGCTTAGCAAGGGCTGCCAAGATGGGTTTGGAGTGAGGGGCTGAAGGTCAGAAAACGCTCTTCAGAAGGAGCGAGGTTTTATGGCATTTTTTCTGCAGCCCTCTGTTTGGTAACAAGTGGTTTGAGCACTTGGCACTCTACCCTGTGTCATGGAAAACTGGGCCCACACGGGAGAGCTTTGGGTGCAGGAGGGGGGTGGGAAACCAGCCACTTCCTTTCTTGCCAACACACTCTGTGCCTGTTTCTGATTCAGACTCTCTCACTCAGAAATCATTCTGTACATAGAATCACACAAAGGTAGGGCTGAAGGGGACTTCAAAAGGCCATCTAGTCCCATCCCCTCCCCCCCACGCTGAGACAGGACCTGTAAATCTAGCCCATCCCTGACAGTGTTTGTCCAACCTGTTCTTAAAACCCTCCAATGACAGATTCCACAACCTCCCTTGGAAACCTGTTCTAGAGTTTAACTAACTATCCCTACAGTTAGAAAGCTTTACTAATACAATACCTAACCTAAATCTCCCTTGCTGCAGATTAAGCCCATTACTACTTCTCTGACCTTCAGGGGACATGGAGAACAATTGCTCTCTGTCATCTTTATACCAGCCCTTAAAATATTTGAAAATTATCAGGTCCCCCTTTCTCCCAGTCTTATTTTCTCAAGACTAAACAGGGCCAGTTTCTTTAACCTTTCCTCACAGGTCAGGTTTTCTAAACCTTTGATCAGTTTTGTTGCTGTCCTCTGGATTCACTCCAATTTGCCCACATCCTTCCCAGAACTGGACACAGGACTCCATATGACACCTTCCCCAGTGCCAAACCGAGTGGGACAATTCTCTCCCGTGTCTTACATACGATACGCCTGTTAATACACCCCAGAATATTAGCCTTGTTTGCAGCTGCATCAGAGTGTTGATTCATGTTCAGTTTGTGATTCACTATAACCCCCAGATCTTTGACTGCTGTTGCCAGACCAATTTTCCAATTTGTCAAGGTCATTTCAAATTCTAATCCTGACCTCCAAATGCCTTACAATCCCTCCCAGTTTGTTGTCATCCAGAAAGTCTGTAAGCATCCTCTCCACTCCATTATCCAAGTCATTTATAGAAAAATTAAATAATACTGGACCCAGGACGATCCCTGTAGAGCCCCAGTAGATACGTCCCTCCAGTTTGACAATGCACCACTGATAACTACGCTTTGAGTACGGTCTTTCAATCAATTGTGTACCCACCATATAGTAATTTCACATAGACCACATTTCCCTAGTTTGCTTATGAGAATGTCATATGAGACAATGTCAAAAGCCTTCCTAAAATCAAGATATATTATGTCTACTGCTTTTCCCCTTTCCACTAGGTCATTAACCCTGTCGAAGAAGGCAATTAGTTTGGTTTGGCATGATTTCTTCTTGACAAATCCGTGCTGACTATTCCTTAAAACCCTATTATCCTCTAGGTGCTTACAAAGTGATTGTTTAATAATTTGTTCCAGTGTCTTTCCGGGCTGCAAAGTTAGGCTGACTGGTCTATAATTCCCCGGGCCCTCTTTGTTCCCATTTTTCAAAGGTACAATACCTGGCCTTCTCCAGTTCTTTTGGACCTCACTCCTTGAGTGTCTTTGGTGGCCCCAAGCATCTGGTGTGGCACAAAGCAAAGAAAATTAGAAGAGTGTCCCACCTGACTGCCTATTTTTAAGATGTTCTATCCCACCCCATAGAGTTTAAGGGGCCATTAATCATCTTGTCTGACCTCCTGCATATCACAACCTCTGGACTCCCTCCACATTCAGGTTAGCATCTTTGTACATATCTTTCCAATTCCTTTTTCAAACATACGGGTTTTCAGGTTGTTATTCAGGTCTAATGTGGGGTTTTCAACATCTTTGACTGACGCCAGTGACCCAGCAACCCTCTTTTTGTTAAGGGAATCACGTCCGCACCCTAATTCCATATACTATAGCCTAGTGGATAGAGCAGTGGACTGGGACTCAGGAGATCTGAGTTTTAGTTCTGGCTCTGCTGGGTAACCCAGGGCAGTCACTTCACCCCTCTCTGCCTCAGTTTCCCCATCTGTAAAATGAGGCTAGTGATGCCCACTTCCCTGGTAAGGCACTTTGGGATCTGCTGATGAAAAGTGTTATGTACAGCTAGCTATTTACTTCTCTGTTTACTATCTTCATATGTAGCACTGAGGAGCTAACTCAAGCAGCTGTGGACTAGTGCAGAAGATCTCGGAGAAAATGAATGGAGAGGAAAAAATTCCCACTATTTAGCTGGGAAACAGAGTTGTGAGGGGACTTGAATATGAAGTATTCAAAATGAACCAAGGATACAGTGGAAACTGATCAACCCCATTTTTAGCCAGTACTGTAATAGAACAAGAACACACTGATAAAATTAAATGATAGTAAACGACAGTAGACTGCAAACCCCCCACCCCAAAACACAGCATCAAGTCTCAAAGCCAGGGTCAACTCACTGGGGCTCAAAATAAGTGTAGGCGTTCCTGCTTGGGCTGGAGGCCGTGCTCTGAAACCCCCCTCCCTTTCCAGGTTTCAGAGCCTTATTAGCCGGGATGGTGTCTCTAGCCTTTGTTTGCCAGAAGCTGGGAATGGGCAACAGGGGATGGATCACTTGATCATTAACTGTTCTGTTCATTCCCTCTGGGGCACGTGGCATTGGCCACTGTCGGAAGACAGGACACTGGGCTAAATGGACCTTTGGTCTGACCCAGTATGACTGTTCTTATGGTTTCCAACCCAAGCAGGGGCATCTACATGGCTATTTTTATGTGTAGATGCCATGTAGATGCCCCTATTTTTAGCCATGTAGCATGACCCTGAATCAATTGATCTGGGCTCTTAGACTCGCTGCGGTAGGGTTTTTTGCAGTGTAAACGTACCCTAGAGCCACTGAAATGCAGCATGTAGCCAAGCTGTGGAATTCACCATACCAGGCGGTAATACAGACACTGCTTTGCTGTACTGTAGAAGTACTGGATGATTTTAATTTGATCATTAATGTTTGTACATAGGTGAGCAAGGGTAAAGTAACCAAGTCTTCTGAGTCCGAGCCTATGCTGTTCACAGCTGGAGTTCAGGTAGGAAGGAACTCCACAAGCAGCTAGCCTCTGTCAGTAGGGAAGTGGAGGGAGGAGGGTCCCCTTTGATGCACTGAGTATTGGCTGTTGTCAAAGGCAGGGCACTAGACAGTAGTATCACATGTCCATGCTGTATATGCATAGGAATACAAGCGTACTGCTGGTGGTATTTTTCTCCATTCACAATCACATGCACCCTACATCTGTGTATTTTAATCATCCGATGTGTAGACCCAAATATCCAATTTCCACTGAGCAGAAATATTGAAAATATCAGAAGCGAAGCAAACCATCCAGACAGTGGGTGTTGCTGTGAATCGAGACTTCTGCATCTGAAATATCAACTAGTTTTGCAGTGGGTTCTGCTGATTATTTCACTGTGCACAGTGAAATAATATGGAACAGCTTAATATCTGTTTCACTGGGTTAAGTATAAATATGTTCCACTTCGCTTGGAACACTTGAAGGGTAGAGCTCAGACCACAAAATGCTGTGGGTAGATCATCAAGAAAAGTCTCTCTCATCTGGAAACCCTGAGTTTCAAGTTGTGTCAGCTCATCAGTGCGGTGTGATGAAGTGACAGCTGTCCTTCCAGCTGCAGAAGAACTTGGAAAGCTCACAGAGTTTGGGCTGGATTAAATCTTTTGCCTCATTGAGGGCAAGTTCAAGTTGAATGATGCCTTCTTTTTTCCCACTGCATGCATTTAAAAAAAAAATAAGGACACTAGCAAAGATTCCTTGTCATCTATGCCTTGGGCAATGCTCCATAATTAAGGGTTTTAGCCTGTCTTCTTTTAACACCCCCCGTAGAATGTAGGCAGCCTGGAAGCTGTGGGTACACAGTGTGGTTATGATAGTAGGAGAGCTGTTTGTAGTATATAGTTTATTAAATAAAGCCAGCAAACCCTGCCCTCCCCCCACATCTCATTTTAGGGACCAAGATATGGAAATGAGAATCCTGTCTTCCACTGTTTTAATGGAAGCTTCTGGCTTATTGTTAATCATTTATATTGAAGTAAGTGGTGGCTATAGGTTTCAAACTGGAGATGGGCACTTTACAACCCACAGCAAAGCATAGTCCCTGACTCCAATCTGGCAAAGGCAGAGTAGGGGCTGCAAACAAAGACTGAGCTTGTAATCGTGTTGTGATTTTTTTCCAACGGACCCTGGCTGAGGTTATGTGCATTTCCCTTGGAACCACACACAGCTGTGCTGTGAGGGCCAGAAATATCAGAGCTGTGGGGCCCTTGACACTTCGGGAAGTCGGTGGCTGATCAAGCTCACGGTTGGGAGAATTGCCAGTGATAGCACTAGGGCTGCCCCAAGCTCCCTGCTGGGGAGCTGCCAGTGGCTGTGTGAGCTCCTCTGCTGAGCGGCCAGCGTGATCTCTGGCCATGGAGCATGGCGCAGAAGAAAGCACAGGGACCTGTTGCGGCAGAACATCAAAGGTGCCAAAGTCCTGTTTACTTTCTGTGAGACTTAGGCACCTCAGAAAATGTCATGCTCCTACTAGGAGCTGATGAAGGAGCTGTCAAATCTGTACTGAACCACACACCCCCTCCACCACCAAAAAACCTGGTTGTATTGTGCAGCAGAGAGCCCTGCTGATTTACCAACCTGCAGAGCTCTGCATGTAGTCTTGCCCTGGCCTGTGGCTTCAGAACAGAGCTCTGTGACTACGCTGGAGCTCCTGGAAACTGATCAAGGCCTTTGACTTGAGGGAGACCTTTGGGCTGTGTGGTGGCTGCCAGAGGAAATGAAGCGTGAGAGAACCTGATGGGGGAGCAGTATCCGCTTGCACCTGGAGGGGGTCCTGCTGAGTTGCCTGTTGCCTTGCCACTCGCAGCAGTGGCCAGCGTCTGCGGCACCAGTTGGGGGGTGGGACTCACCCGGAGGCAACGCTATTGTATGACAGCCGTGGGGGTGCGTTTGTGCACCTAGCCTGCTAGTAGCATTACCAGCCCAGCTCTGTCCTGGGGCCTCGAGGGAGCCAGTCTGCAGGGCTCACAACATCCAGGGCAAACCCCTGTTTTCTCTCTGATAGGTCCTGAAACGAGAGCAATTCCTGCCCTTCCGGGAGACATGGCCACTCCTTTATTTAACACAAAGATGACTGGGTCCTTTCTGATCCAGGGGGAAAGTTTCATTTTGGGGGGTGGGGGGAGTGGGCAAGAGTCAGGCATTTACATTTTTTTAGGCGCGGGGGCATAAATAGTTGCCTGGCCTGGCAAAACATGCTAAGACCAGCCCTGCCCGGTGAATTCCCATAGGCCAACGAAGAGTCGAGCTGGCAACAGCTTCCCATTCCTGCTGAGTTAGACTGGATTGGAATCACCAAGCTGGAGAAAAGGGTCTGTAGCCCACTGCTGAATCTCCGAGCTGGTCTGTCTCAGCAGCACCATGTAGTCTGCAGATTAGCCACGAAGTTTAATTAGCGGATAAACTTCTTTTCTTACGCAGCTTATGAGTGCCCCTTTCCGCAGCCCCTCAATTCCTTCTGGCAATTCTGTACATTGCTGAGCTGTTCTGCAATGCCTAAATGATCTATTTTCTCCCCGTGCTTTCAAGCTGTGGGTCCCTGCAAAGAATTCCTTTTCCCTGATTGTTACTACCTGTATGTGAGCAGATCTCCAATCCCTACCCCCAGTTCTGCTTTTCTTCTAAGTAGCTAAATGTAACCTTTCCTCATGGGCCCTGCTGCCTAGTCCTTTACCCTCTTTCCCACCCTTGCCTGGAGTCTCTTGTTCTTTTATCGTTCATAATGTGGTCTAAACTGGAGGGCAGCAGGCAGGTGATTGAGCTGTAAAGTTACACTGATAGCTGCAGGTGCCGCCGGTCGATAGCCCTCCCAGTAAAGGGGAGCCAGCACTGGCTAGTGGCCATTGTGTAAGTTTAGTAGTTGTTGGTTCTGGGTTCATCGTAGCTCTGCCACTGGCTGGGTGTGTGACCTTGGGTAGGCATTACACCTTTCTCTCCCTCAGTTTCCCTCTTCGCTTAATGGTATCCCTATTTTACAGACTGCCTGGGGGCGGTGTAAGGGAAGGGCTTGGTGCTCGCAGCAATGAAGGTGCTACGGGAAGGCAAAGTGCCCCTGCTGTTGTTTAAAAGAGCTTCACAATTGAGTCAAGAGTGTGACTTCCCGGAGGGCTGCTGATTCAGGGGGTCATGTTCCCCCTACACACGTCACTTCTGCTCAGGTTAATATGTCTCTATCAGTAGTTCAGGAAACAAAGTGCCGTTGCCGAGGCAAAGTGAAGTGTTAAAACCCCTGTAATTACGAAACAAAACCTAACCCATGGTGCTTACCACAGAGTTAGACGCTGGAGCACAAGCTCAGTGCTACGTCAGAAATAGGGCAGGTCAGTTTGGTGCTTTGTTTTCCCGCCCTGGTTCTTTCCAAGATTTAGGTCTGAGCGTTCTGTGCTAGGGACACGCAGCCACATCTCCTGGCATCTATCCATAAATAAGAGGGGGGGCAGGTAGAGAGACTACCAGACAGAGTGAGGGGGGGGGGAAGTCTCATGTGTCAGAGGAATAAATTCTACACTACAGAATCTACCACAGTGGGTGACCTAGTTACAACATGTCACACCCCCATTAGTACCCCAGAGCAGACCATTACAATAATCTAGTTTGATCTCCTGCATAACACAGGCCAGAGAATGCTGCCCAGTAACCCCAGCATCAATCCCATAACTTCTGACTGAGTTAGAGGATATATTTTAAGACATCTGGTCTTGAGTTAGACATCAGGTGATAGCGACTCTACTCCTAGATAAGTTGTTCCAATGGTGAATCACCCTCACTGTTAAAAATGTGTGCCTCTAGTCTGAATGTGTCTAGCTTTAACTTCCAACTGTTGGATCGTGGTCTGGCTTTTTCTGCTACAGTAAAGAGCTGTTCAAAATCTCTTCCCCCTACAGGTACTTCTACACCAGGTTAAAAGGCACCTATTTACCTTCTCTTGGATAAACTAAATAGACTGAGTGTCTTTGATCTCTCACTATATGGATTGTTTTCCAGCCCTCAGATCATTCTTGTGGCTCTTCTCTGAACCCTTTCCAATTCGTCAACTCCCTTGTTGAAGTGTGGATATCCGAACTGGACACAATATTCCAGTAACTGTCTCACTAATGCTGTGCATAGAGAGAAAAACCACCTTCCCGCTCCTACTTGATATTCTCCTGCTCATACATCCAAGGAGCACGTTGGCCCTCGTAGCTACAGATACTGCGTACAGACGTGGTCTCCTCATCTCAAAAAAGATATACTGGCACTAGAAAAGGTTCAGAGAAAGGCAACTAAAATGATAAAGGGTTTGGAATGGGTCCCATATGAAGCGAGATTAAAGAGGCTAGGACTTTTCAGCTTGGAAAAGAGGAGACTAAGGGGGGGTATGATAGAGGTATATAAAATCATGAGTAATGTGGAGAAAGTAGATAAGGAAAAGTTATTTACTTATTCCCATAATACAAGAACTAGGGGCCACCAAATGAAATTAATGGGCAGCAGGTTTAAAACAAATAAAAGGAAGTTCTTCACACAGCGCACAGTCAACTTGTGGAACTCCTTGCCTGAGGAGGTTGTGAAGGCTAGATCTATAACAGCGTTTAAAAGAGAACTGGATAAATTCATGGTGGTTAAGTCCATTAATGGCTATTAGCCAGGATGGGTAAGGAATTATGTCCCTAGCCTCTGTTTGTCAGAGGGTGGAGATGGATGTCAGGAGAGAGATCATTTGATCATTAACTGTTAGGTTCACTCCCTCTGGGGCACCTGGCATTGGCCACTATTGGTAGACAGGATACTGGGCTAGATGGACCTTTGGTCTGACCCAGTACGGCCGTTCTTATGTTATGTTCTTACAGCATCACATCGGGGGCTCAGGTTTGATTGGTTGCAGAGCCACAGTTTTTCAAGATACAGCTCGCCAGTCTCGAAGTGTGACCTACATACTTTGTTCTTAAACGTATGTTCTGGCTGTGTTAAATGCACGCTGTCCTGATGAACCCACCTCACCAAGCAGGTCGTTGTGTATACCTGATCTGTCCCCATCATTATTTACTGTTCTACCAATTTGTGTCACCTGCCGATTTTATCAGCAATGATTTGATCTTTGCTTCCAAACCATTGACGAAGCTATTTAACAGCAATCAGCTGAGAACAGAGCCCTGCAGAACTCCACTAGCAACACCCCCAGCAGATGATTTCCCCTTTTACCTACTTTTCGTACTCTATCAGTTAGCCAGTTGTGAATCCATGGGCTGCACTGATTTTTCTATACAGCTATTTTTATCAGAATGTTATGTAGGACTAAGTCAAATGCCTTATAGAAGTCCAAGTAGATTGTCACCAGCGTTGCTTTTATTAACCAAACTTCAAGTATGAAAAGACCAATCTTCCATAAAACCATATTGCTTGGCATGAATTACATTACCGTCTTTTAATTCTTCACTGATTGTATCCTACTTTAGTCTTTCCATGATTTTGCCTGGGAGTGAGGTCAGGCTAGCTGGCCTATAGTCTCCTGAGACATCCCATTTCATGTTTTTAAACAGCAGTACAACATTGTTTTTTTTCCCCATTCTTCTAGAACTTCCCCAGTGTTCCAAGATTTGTTAAAAACCAACATGAATGATTCAGAGAGTGCATCTTCTGGTTCTTTTATATTCTTGGGTGCAAGTTATCCAGTCATGCAGATTTAAAAATATTTATCTTTAATGGTTGCTGTTTAACATCACCCCTAGTTACTGATGGAATAGAAAATATATAATTGTCACTGTAAGGTATGAATACATCATCCTGCTTCTTTCCACTCACAGAAGAGAAATATTTGTTGGCTTTTCTCCATCATGATTAATAATTTCATTGTCTTTATCTAGAACTGGACCTATCCCATTGCTATGACTTTTGCTGATATATTTGAAGAATTCCTTTTAGTTGTCCTTAACCCTATTGGTCTAAAGTTTTTGTTGATACCTTTAGCTTCCTTTATCAGTTGTCTGCATTTCCCAGCTGCTGAGGTGTACTCCTGGCTATCTGCATCCCCATTTTTTCCATTTAATAATTTTTAAAAAAATATTTTATATTGCAGCCTTTACCTTTCCTCTTAACTAGGATGGTTTTTAACCAAATAATCCTCATTTCTTATTTATGGAATTTTGCAGTCTTTTTGGAGCATCGAATAAAGCATAGTTAAACAATTGCCAACTATCATTCACATTTTTATATTTAAATATTTCCTTCCATTCAATTTTGCATTTCATACTCAATATCACTGGGTCCCCTAGCACAGGCAGATGTTCAGATGTAGGTGGGACCTTATAAAGGATGAGAGAAGAGAGACCTCCCATTTTTATCTTTATATCCCAACTTCTGCCTGGCAGCTGTGGGTCTGCCCCACATGTGGGGAGTTTGGATCCAGAACCAGTCTGGTATTTGAACTGTTTCTAATGGCTCCAAACCAGAAAATATACAGCTCTGCGCTTTTGAATCTCATGGCTCAGCCTCATCTTCAGTAGCTTAGTCTACTGTTATTTAAGGCTGTGTGTACTACCGCTGTATGTAGTCGATGCAGAACAGGACGCCAGTGAAGCTCGCAGCCAGAAGACATCATGACACGGTACCTTGGAGTAGCCGTGCTGCCATTGTTCTCCAGAATCTCTCATCTCAGGGATGTGATCTTCATGGCAGTGTGTGCCCAGAAGAGAGGGTAATGTTCACTGCAAACAGCTCCCCTGATCCTAAAACAATCAGCTGATTTAGCTAGCCACATTGCGTGTTGTTTGCTACAGTGCTTCTCATTTGCAACTGCAGATCAAGAGCCCACTAAGGGCTTAACTGCAGCAGCTTTCATCCGCTTATCACTGTCGCCCCACCGAAACAAAATCAGATGTGTACTAATAGGAAGCAGTGGGTGACAAACAAACAATTTTCTGACATTTAAGATAGGCTCTTGGTGCTTTTGTCCTGCCCACAAACTCACCAAAATGAGCACTGTTGCACTAAGCACAGTACCTAGCACTGAAAAAAGGGATAGCTGCACATGCTCTTTAGCCTCAGTTGTGCAACTGCTGACTGTCTGAAGGTTTATGAAATAATACTGTCTGCCAGTTATACATTCAGTAGTGTGCCACCCAAACTGGTAACATCCAACATGTGGGGTTAAAACATAGGTTATAGAATGAGGGGTAGAAGAACAATATTAATGCAGGAAGCTTAAACCACAGTGTGTGGTTTTGATTATAAATGATCAATAATAAATATGAGTGACAGCCTACTTCACCCAGGGATCTCAGAGCACTTTCCAGGCATTCTGGAAGGAAGGTAAATATTGGAATATCCGTTTTACTCACGGGTGAGGTGATTCACAGACAATGTGAAGGACTTGTCCCAGGAACCCCACACAATCATTGGCAGACAGAAATAGCCCCTTTTGTCTCCTGCTCCAACCCCCCACTCATAACACCTACTAACATTTTCTCTCCCCTCCTTCCTGAGTCTAGGATTCTCTTGTACTTTAGTAACAATTAAACAAATGAAAACTGTCATATCAATGGGAGCTGGAAGTAATGTGTCTCACCTGGGAGGCTCAGCTGATAGGAAATCTGCGGCACTATCCCAGTTGGTTGTAAGTAGGCAGCTGGCTTTGACATAGGTGAGAAATTGAGCCTTTCCATTGTACTGATAGCCAGGATATGGATATGACACTCCAAAAGTTTGAGATGATTTTTCCTGCTCCATTTGGTACAGCTAAGTGGGTCAAGGCATCATCTCCCAGCTGTTTTATTCATCTCCTCCTTCTGGGCTGTTAGTAACATTTCATATCTTGATGGGCATGCGCTATATTTAGGTGGTGCCCAACAGTGAAGCCAATGGCCAAATAAAGTACAACTCAGGTGGAGGAGGGATGGCCTCCGATCAGGCTGGGAGCTTTTGGGGATGGGAGGTTTATGATACAGTTTTGTAGGCCCAAGAAAATAGCTTTTAATCCACTTGTCCCTCTTCAGTGACAGATCTTATTGTCTCAGCCTAGGGGTATTGGCAGAACAGGGTGTGCTTTAGACCCTGTCTACAATGGCTGACCAGCTGAGCTTAAAAACTTGGTATAAACAGAGCCAAACTACTAGCTGTGGACCCAAGCCAGAACATCAGCTCCAAACCACCTGGAACTGCTAGGAAGTTAAGGCTTGGGACAAACTGTTCTCTAGTTCAAACAGCATAATAAAGTCATGCAGTAATGAGGCCCATACCTAGACTAGAACACAGTCCTGACATGATTGACCTCAGCTTGGCTGGCTATTGTGGGCAGCATCAGAACTCCACTGGGACACAACCAAGTTTAACAGCGTAGGTAGGACCTCAGTGATCGGGGTGGTTGGGGCGGGGGAACTTGGAGGAGCTTAAGGAAATAGCGCTGGGTTCTGGTGGCTTTTTGTCTTTATATATAAAGAAACATAGGTTATGAGGGGTTCCTGCATGGGTTTCCAAAACCTCATTCACTGCAAAGCATTGCTTCAGCGAATGACTGTGGTGAGCATCTTCAAAAGGCAGGCAGGTTGCTGGGGTTGGCGTCAGGGTTTTGAGGACAAGTCTGACAACCATTCGAGTGGTAGGAAGTAGAATTGAGCGAGAAGGCTGGGAAAAGCCTGCTTGCATCCGCTGCTCAAATATATTTTACTCCGCAGCTGGAGAACTGGCATGGCTTTTCCCATCACACCGTGTGCGCGCTTTTGGACCATTTTGATCCCTGCAACGTGTTGAATGCCTAAAAGTCTAATGAATCACTTAGATATGCTGCAGTCATTTTTACCTTTGAGGGTTCAGGCATTATAGAGCGGGGGGGAGGAGAGCAAAAGTTTAGGCTGTGAACTGTGCAGATCAGTAGGATTCAAGAGGGAGCCTGCTCAGCCATCTTGGCTGACTCCTGATGTTCAGCTTGGGGTCATGCTGAGTACCCTGGTGACAATAAGCATCCTAGCTGTTGGCTGCCCATGCAACCCAACCCTGATTCTTTGGGGTTCTCTCATCGCTAGTTAGTCAATGAAAGGAGTCGCATGGGGTGGGAGTGGAAGGATGGTTTGAGAGGAGACTTTGGATCTCTGTTCCAGGGGATGTGTATTCCCTGCCTCAAAATTCACTGCTTCTCTGCTCTCTCCCTGACTGGCTGTGCTCGCATTATGTAGGTGGAATGATGGCACCAGTGATCTATGTAGCAAGCCATCAAAATGGCGAGCTGCTTATTCCATGTGTATTGATCTTATTAGCACTGGGGTAGCCCTGAGAGACCCCAGCTGAGACTGGGGCTCCATTGTGCTAGCCATTGTACAGAGACATAGTCCCTGTCCCCAGCGTTCACACTAGGCAAGCCAATGGAGGTGCTGTTATCCCCGTTTTACAGCTGGGGGAGTTGAGGCACAGGGCAGTTAAGTAACTTGCCCAAGGTCACATTGGCATTGAACCAAGCTCTGTGGGTCCCAGTGCCTTAAACCCCAGACCATCCTGCCTTTCTTTTGCTCCTGCTCCATGGCCAGGCCCATGTCTAGCTTTCAAAGCAGACAACTGCCAAGGTGGGACTGCGCAACGCTGCCAGCGTAGGCTGTTGGAAATTGGTGACAGTGGAGCAGGCAGGTTTGTGCTCTAATGTGGTTACTCAGCACCCAGCTAAATGGAGGATGGGAACCCTCCCCTCTTCCACCCTCTTAACCCTTTCCTAACTCAGGGCCCCTGCTCTCTTGGCCTGGCCAGCGGGTCTGGATCATGGGCATGGCCCGTGGAGGTTACAGTTGCAGCCCATGGCTGAGCTTCTAGCTGCTCACTTAAAAGCACCTAATGTGCCTGCTGCCTTTATGTGGGAGGAGCAATCTTGCATTAGAGAGGGTGGGCGGAAGCTCTTTGAGGTTTGCTGATTCTGGCTCAGGGTTTTCATAGTCAGGCACGTATGAGTAGATCTCTCACTGCTAGGGTGATGCAGGCGTATAAAGGCAGAGCCGGCTTCCCTCCTGGGGCTCAGTCTGCGGCTGGCACAGCCGGATTTAGCAGCCGCATGAAAGAGGAGTTCCATAGCCAGGGCGGCCCAGCCATTCCACTGCCCACCATGCAGCAGAACCTGAATTATGTCTACCCCCAGATCTTTTGGGTGGACAGCTGTGCCAGTCCCACTTGTGCTCCATCGGCGCCCATTGCCACCTGCCCGCCACCCGTGCCGGAGAGGAGGAGGAGAAAACAGAGCAACAAGAGGGATGGCACATGCCTCTGTTTCTTGGTGGTGTTTTTGCTGGTCCTGCTGGCCCTTGCTGGAGTGGGGCTGGGGATGTTTCAGATTGTCCAGCTGCAGAAGGAACTGGCTGAGCTCCGAGAGGTAACGTCTGTCTGGTTATTAATAGATATAGAAGTGTCCAGCAATGGGACCCTTAGTGGATGTAAATTGGTGGAACTGGATTGAAGTCAATGTCCACTTGCCCCAGCTGAGGATCTGTCCCTATTACTGATGGTTATTTTACATGCCGTGGTCACTTACTAGGTGTGAACTTGTCTCTCTCCTGTTTTGACAGTTAACCAGCACTGGACATGTTCCTTCGTCTATGGAGAAGCGCATAGGTGAGCCATCCTTACCCAGCAAGTCAGTGTGTGTGGGAGAACCCGGGTCAGGAATTCTGTGAATGGCAGCATCTCTGCACTTTCCCCCTTCCTGTCCCCCACCGCGCCTTCAATTTGGGTGGCAGATGGCAGAGTTACATCAGTGAGGCTCTGATGCTTTTTAGATGACATGTTCACTCCTTTGGCTGTAGCAGTAACTGTGCATGTCATGGGCTTGTGGGGGCCAGTGGGGGTCTCCCTTCTGCTTGAGGGCTAGAAGAAAGCTGGCCTGATGCAGGCAGCCTGTGGGGAACATTGATTAGAGATGGACCCAGCCCTAGATCTGAACACACATAAACATTTCGAGAATTCGGATTCCCTTGGATTCCAACTCTGCAGCCAGGGTCCCTCCTTCTCCTTTCTTGGATGATGCATGTGATAGCCTGAGCTTCACTGTAAATGTGGGATTCTGGTTTTCTTGCCATGCTGTGAGAAACAGATATAGGGAGAGAGGAGGAGAAAGGAAAATGGTAGCAGATGGGTTTCCAACATTACTATATTATTATTTCCTCTTGATTACTTTGACTTTTTGCCTCTTCTAAGTGCAACCTGATTTTTTTGAGTATCTAGTGTACAAGCTGTATTGTTGTAACTAAAACTGGCTGAGCATTCTCTGACCAAATGTTTTCCATCTGGAAAATGTTACCTCAAAATCGCAACTTTCTGGATGAATGTGTTAATTTCAATGCAGTTTTGTTTAGAAAACAGTTTGAAAGGAAGTATCTTGAGAAATCATTCTGCCTCTGTCTTAAAATTGTAACTGAGTTAAAACGGATGCATTTTACTTCCATTTGTTCAAAGATTTGATTAAGTTCAACAGAATCACTTTGAGTCTTCAGTGGCCTTCTACATTTAGATGTTGCAAGGCTCCTACTCTCTAGGGACATGGAAATGGTCTTATCAGAAAAGACCAATGATCTGCAGCTGATTGTGCAAAGCTGGATTATACCATATGGAGGGAGAAAGAAATTTCTACTTGAGCCCATCTGGGAATCAGTTTGGCATCTTAAAGTGATCTGATAGCCCTTGTATTTTTTCCTAGCTATTCTAGGTACAGATGTTGCTCTGAGTCTTATACATTAACTACCCAATCCTCTTTTTTTAACAAATTTACCAAGCTATGGTGTATACCTGAATGCGGTCCTGCAGCAGGTAGTGTCACAGGTTAATTATGACTGGCTGATGAAGTATATCCCCTGATCCATTGTAACTGTGTGTCTCTCTGTAATTCCCCGGAGGGGACCCCCTTCCTAGTCTTAATTTCCTCACCGCGTTTTCTCCCCAAAGCCTGAAGCTGTCTCCTTTCTCCATTTTAACACAGGACTTCCGAATGTAACAGCAGAGAAGAAGGTGATCAGGAAGGCAGCACATTTAACAGGTATGTGACACAGTGTAAAGAGTCAGCATGCTGGGGAAAGAAATGGCCACAAGAAGCCGGATGTGGATGGGGAAAGTGGTAGCTGGGTTACTTCCTAGCTAGTCATCTGGCTATCGAGCAGCAGAGTTCCCTTTGCATCATTCGCCTTCCAGGATTGACATGTGAGACTCAAGGGTTCTGATTTACTCCCACTTCTTTCCCCATTCATTTCATCTGGTACTTTTACCTTTATATGGGTTTTTTACTTCACTTTTGGGCTGAGTAACCATGTGGCCTGGAGACTGTAGAGCATTTGACATACATGAATGAACAGTCCCCTGGCTCTGAGTTTGGCAGGCATCATGCCTGCTTTACAGGAAGAAGTTGAGGTTAAGTGACTTGCCTATGACTGGTGTGACTTGAAAACTGTGCCTCTGTCTAAATGCTTCTTGTTAATCTTTATTACTAGGCAAAGCTGATCAGAAAACCCTTCCTCTGGAATGGGTGGCCACCCTCGGGCATGCCTTCACCTCCAATATTCAATACAGACACCGCAGCCTGGTGATCAATGAAACAGGCCTATACTTTGTGTACTCCAAGGTGTTCTTCCGAGGCAAGATCTGCAACAACCTGCCCTTAGACCACATGGTTTTCAAACAAAATCCAGCCTACCCAGCTAGCCAGGTGCTGATGGAGGACAGAAAGATGAACTACTGTGCGGCTGGAAAGATGTGGGCCAGGGGCAGCTACCTGGGGGCATTGTTCAACCTCACCAAATCAGACAGCTTGTATGTCAACGTCTCCGAAACAGCTCTGGTTAATTTTGAGGAATCCAAGACATTTTTTGGTTTATATAAACTTTAGAGCTGGCCACCAAAGCATTGCTTTCAGCAAATATGCACTAGGACTGATATGAACAGGAGTTGGGTACTGTACGGTATAAGAAATATTCTGTCCATAGGACTAGTCTAATACTGTGCTGGGCTAGCAAGGATCTAGCTGGAAGAAACTCACCAAGCATCCCTTGTTTGGCCTTTGACATGTGACAGCCAAACTGACTTGGAAACGGATCTCCAAGGATTAAAACTTTCACCTTGTGAACTACTTGGATCACCCTAGGAGAACCTTAAGTGTAGCTGAAAAAATCTAGCATGCCAAAGGCCTCCTTTAAACTCACTACTCACTCAAGGAGAGTGTTTACTACCTGAGAAGAAGCTGATGCATTGGGCTCAGTTCTGCTCTGTTACATCTATGAAAATCCCATTTGCCCTACTAAGGACAGCATTTGGGCCCCTGCAGAGATAGTGTTTGGGTGGATCTCCACAGGACTGGGGAGTTCACTGCCTGGCGCTGGATGCGATCATTGCTGGGGTGGGGGGAGATTTATATTATGTATGGCCATTTAGCACCTTAACTCTTTGCTTTTGCAGGTGCTCCAAGTATCTGCAGGGTATGTCAGAGTAGTAGGGTTTTTTAAGTTATTTGCCATTTTTATCCTCAAATGTATCCCCCTCCCCTCCTCACATTTGACTTAGAAATTGGTGTAATTCCCAGGACCAGATTTTATTCCCAGGGCTCATCTGGGCCGTGTTCTATAGAGGATAACAAGCAATAATTACATGGATAATTTGGTATACAGAAGTGTGGAGGGAGGGAAGACCCTGTCTTTAACTGCTTTTCTGCCAAACAGCACGTGGTGGGTATCCAGCATCCCAGCACAGCTGCCTCAGACAAGGTCCAGCAGCAAGGAAGAGTGCTGGAGAGAATTTAGAGCACAGCATGGTGGGGTTACACCCAGAACTCCCACGTAATCCCGGGTGGGGATCCATTGAGGTCTGTAGTTTAGGAACCAGGAATGAATGTGTCTGAAAAAATCCAGAATTGTTCCTGGGGGTTGTGAAAGTCTCTGTATCCCTTTCTCCCAGCAGCTGGGATGGGAGGTGCTCTGAGCACAGCCCTTGTCCTGTTCTGCATTCAGGAACTTTGAGGTGACCATCCAGAGATGGGTTTGGATCTGAGCTCTCCCTGCCTCCCCCCAGGTGGGTGATGTTTGCAGCTGGGGAGCTGGTTTAGGCCCATCTCTAAAATAGCCCAGGACACCCCTCACTGCAGAGTCCCTGGAGATCCTGGGTGATGGAGGGGAATTCCAGCAACCCTTGAGTGATGGGGCAGGTTGCAAGGGCCATGCATCCATCTGGGCGACCTCATAAGTCTCCTCCTGGGCCCTGGGGTTGCTGTGGTGCATGCTGGGCAGCCTCTGCCTCCCCTGGGGGGTTCTGCCTGCAGGCTTCGCTCCTTGGAACCAGGCAACAGCTGTCAGGGAACGAGGCAAGGATGGGAGCTTCCAGAGAAAGGTGAGGAGAGAGCAGCCCCCTCCCCAAACCCAGCCCTCCTGGCTCCCCTGCCCATCCCCCTGGCTCCAGGCCACCCCAAACCCAGCCCTTCCTCCAGTAGCCCCTGGTACTCGCAATAGATCTCAGCACCTTCCCCTGAGCTCCCCAGCCTCCCCAAACCACCTCAACACATCCCTCACCCACAACATGGCTCTCTTACCCCCTCCTCACACATCCCCAACTCACCCCAGCAGCCCCTCAGCCTTCCACGGCTCAACCAGCTGCCACATAACCCCCCAGACCTTCTCCCACCATGGCTCCCCAGCCCACCACAACCCGCCCCTGGCTCCCCAGCTCACCCAAACCCCGCCCCCGGCTCCTCAGCTCACCTTCCTCCGGCTTCCCAATCTCCCCCAGCACCTCCTACAGCCTCCCACGGCTCCTCAACATACGTAGCCCATCCTAGCACCTCCGCTGGCTTCCCACCACAACCCATCCCCCACATAATGCTCCAGAACTTCCCCCACCTCCACAGCCCACCCAGACCCTGTCCCCAGCCTCCCATGGCTTCCCAACCTACCTTAGCACCTCCCCTGGCTTCCCAGGACAACCCAGCTCTCACATAATCCACCCAGAACTTCCCCCACCTCCACAGTTCCTCAGCCCACCCTAGCTCTGCCCCCAGCCTTCCTAATCCACCCTAGCATCTCCCCTGGCTTCCAGCCCCCCCCAGAGCCTCCCAGCCGCTGCACCTCCCCAGTCTCCCCAATCTACCCTGCACTTACCCCCCCTACAGCACCTCCCCCAGGCTTCACCTCCGCAGCTCCCTAGCACTCCAACCCATCCCAGCACCTCTCCTTGGCCTCCTCTCACTCCCCAATGCAACTCAGCTCCCACATGACCCCCCAGATCCTCTCCTAGCCTTCCACAGCTCCCCAAAACATCCCACTGCCTTCCCTAGTCTCACCAACTTCTCCCAGCCTCCCATGGCTCCCCAAATACATCTCCAGCCCCCCCCCCCAAACTCAGTCTAGCCTCTCCACTGTTACCCACCACTCTCTGTTACCTTCCAGCATCCACCCAGCTCCCCGGGACCCATCTTCCAGGTCCCCAAGCCTCCCAACTCTCCTTGACTCCCCAGGTCCCCCTCAGCCCTCCATGGCCCTTCATCCCTCTTTATCTATCCCCTCACTCCTTTGGTCCTTCACAAGGACCAGGTGTCCCCTGCACTCTCTGGGGAGGGTAGGTTGCCAGGCTGCCTCTACCCCGTACTGACTCACTGTCAGGTGAGACCAGCTAGTCGTGGGGGAGGAAGGGGACAGGGTGGGACCACACTTGGGGAGCGGGGTATTGCATGGAGGAGGAAAGAACTAAAACAGTATAGTGGGGGAAGGAAACAAAATCACTATTTCCTCTCTGGGGGTCTTCCCGATCTGGGTCTCCTAACAACCCCACTCCTGCCACAAATGTCCCTGGCAGAACACCTCCAAAACCTGGCAGTTGTGTGAAGGTTGGTCCCCATCCAGGGAGCCCTAGTATTCAGCAAACCAGCTGAATGCTCACCCCTGCTTTCTCTAACCCCAGGGGCATGCTGGAGGAGCCATTGCATTGACATAGGATGGCTGTTGTGAGTACGAGGGAGGGCCCAGAGTTTGCAGGATATGTCCAATTAGTGCTTAGTCTGGGAACAGGTGCAATATTAGTATACCCAGGAGAAGCAGAGTGCAGAGCTGCTCAGAAGCTGTGATCAGAGTCAACGTACAGCAGTGGGTACAGACCAGACTGCACCTGAAATCAAAATGGGCAAAGCCAACCATTCTTCCCCTGACTAACCTCCACTGACCATACCTGAGATAAAAGCCCGGCTTGTATTTATGCCCCAAGTACTATGTCTCAAATGCCCTTCCCGGAATGAGAATATAGTCTCAGTTAGTTTTCATTGGTTGACTCCATGTTCCATCACTTGGCTGTACTGGTTTTTACTGGCACCTCCACAAAGGACGGGACATGTTGGCGAGCACTGTGTGTTCACTACCAGAAGTACTATTTTTGGCCTAGGTAGTAACTGAAAACCAGGACTTGAAGCTTGCTGAACAGGTTGCAGCATAATCCCAGACTGTGAGTAATTAATGTGACACAAAGCAATGTAGCAGTCAAGCAGGCAATCCGTTTAAACTATTGATGTATTATTCCCTATAATATATATCTATATGTACAGTATAAATAATGTTATTTTTATAAGTGTGATTGGCTTCATCTCATTCATGTGATAGGAATGTGGATTTCATGAGAGCTAAGCACTAAACCTTCTCTCCTCAACAGTCTTCATTATACATAGGGCAGAGAGGCGTTCTTCCAAATGCCAGGATGTTCAGATCCAGATTTTTTTTTTTTATGGGCTATTAGAAAGATTGGATCCAGCCATGGAGTCCAGATCTCAGTTCAAATTCCAGTCCCCCTCCAATCCTGCCAAACACACCCCATTGGGTGTTCTAGTGTGGTCTGGCTCATGGCAGAAGTATGGGGCAGGTGTGAAATTGGGAATTGAGCCCCTCATAGGCTGAGTGAGTTCCAAGCTTGGGATTTATTTCAATCTTTGCCAGCTGTAAGTGTTTAGGTGGGTGGAGGATGGGCGCATGATTTTAATTGTTGGAAGAAGCCACATGGCATCAAGGTGTGAATTGGGCATATCGGCTATCAGGTGGCTGTGCACCACTCCTCAGGGCAGCGTGACTACGGAGGCTCATCTCCTGGTGATTGTTTGAGCGGGGAAGGAGAATGAAAGTGGGTAAAACAATAAGGAAGAGATGAGCCCAAGCCACAAAATATGGCTCCAGATCTAGTTTTTGAACACTGTGCCGTTTGGGAGAGGAGTGGAGATAGGGTTTGCTCTGGGGACCTTGGGGGAAGCAGTGGGGTCTAGTTAGTTAAGACACTGGGAAGGGTGGCGGGGCAGGCTCAGGTAGACCTAGATTCTAGTCCTAGCTCTGCTATTGACCTGCTTTGTGATCTGGGGCAAGTTGTCTTTCCTCCCTGTCCTCTCCCCTTTCATCTCTTTTGAGTATAAACTCTTTGGGGGCAAGGACTGTCTCCTACAGCACTTAGCATAGTGGGGTCTTGATCTCACGTGATGCTATAATACAAATAATAACAACTGGGCTCCAGGGACCCATGCAGATTTCCTCTGACTCTGGTCCTTTTAATGCCCTAGTCTGCAATCAGCTGAACAGCCCTTTAATTTCCTGAAGTCACCACATCATTGGCAGCGTCTGTACTGGGGGCCTGCTGATTTCTCACTATCCCCACCTGGGCGAGGCAGAGAGCAGCAGTTCCCGCACCAGCGGCTGTTGGTGGCAGGTGGTCCATGGAACACTTGCTGGTGGTCAGTAGTGAGCTGGGTGGTGATGTGGTCCTGGTTCCTTCTCTTTGCACCACATTCAGAGACAGCTAGAATTACACCAAGGGCTGGATTCACAAGGGAGACTTAGGCACTAAGGCCAACGGTCAGGTGTCGCTGGCAATCACAAAGCTATCGCTCAGCAGCCATTTAAACCCAAGTGCCTGAATTTCTGCCCAGGGACATGGGCACAGCTACCGAAGTCCTGACAGCGCTGAGCTGCTTGGCACCTAATTCACTCCTAAGCCCCGGTAGGATCCATCAGCTAGACGGTCCCCTGCCTAGCTCCCCAGTGGGGCCTGATGTAGGAGGTATTCTAAGAGCACATCTGAAAGCAGGCCTACAGGATCAGGCCCTATACAAAGCACAGCTAAGGAGGGGATGGGGATGGTGTTTCCTCCCCCCATCCTCAGTTCAAACATTCACCTGGGATGTAGGAGAACCAGGTTCAAATCCCCCCTCTGCCTGATTAAGAGCAGAGGCATGAAGGTGGGTCTCCCGCATTGCAGGTGAGTGTAATAACTGCTGGGCTGGAGGGTAGTGAGATGGGGTACTGCTCCTTTCTCTGCTAGCAACTGTTCCACTTTGTATAAACAATTCAATAGTCATTGAGCCAGCGAGAAGGAGAAACTGCAACCGGTCAGGGCAGTGAGATGGGAGATCTGCTCTGAAGTTGGCAGAGGCGGGATTTGAACCCCCACATCTCAGGTGTGTCCTGTAACCAGTACGCTATGAGGGTTCATGGGAAAGGGCTGCCTTAGACACCTAATTCCAGGAGGGGGGTCAGAGACGTGACTCCTGAGCATTGACAGGTGCCTAACTGCTTTTAAATGGTAGGGCCTAGGCTAAGAACATAAGAGTGGCCATACCAGGTCAGACCAAAGGTCCATCTAGCCCAGTGTCCTGTCTTCCAACAGTGGCCAGTGCCAGGTGCTCCAGGGGGAATGGACAGAACAGGCAATCATCAAGTGATCCATCCCCTGTTGCCCATTTCCCAGCTTCTGGCGAACAGAGGGTAGGGACACCATCCCTTTCCTTCCTGGCTAATAGCCATTGTTGGACCTATCCTCCATGAATGTATCTAGTTCTTTTTTTAACCCTGTTATAGTCTTGCCCTTCACAACATCTTCTGGCAAGGAGGCTATCCCCCTTTCCTCTGCCTTTCCAACAAGACAGATTAGGCATGTCCTTGCTCAACAGCAGGCTGGCTTTGGGGAATCCCTTCTGTCAGCACCTCTCTCCCCGTGTGCTGTCTGGGGAGCTGGGGCGCCTCACTCAGGGTTGTGAATTCCACTAGGCGGCAGAGCCCCTAAATGTTGAGTGTTGCAGCACCAAAGTCTCCCTGGTCACTCTAGCCCTAACTAGCTTCCTAACATCACTGGTTGGGGTGGGGAATTATTCAAGAGGCCACAGGGAACACGTGTGTGGAATACTACATTAAGATATGGCCTACTCTTTGAAAAAGTTTGTGATTGCCCAGGTTAGTCAGGTCCTTCCCTCCCCCTCCCCCTCCCCCCCCATGAGCAAAACTCAAGTTCAGCTCAGTGACATGTGAAGGGTGATTTCCTTTTGCTTGATTCTGGGAAGTGCACTTCTGTGAAAGTGGACTGGCTAGTAAAGTGCAGTGGCTGCACTGTGGCCAGAGCTGATTGGGCCGGCCCTGCTTTAGCAGCTGAGACTGTGAAATAGAGAGTTCCACTTTTTTTTTCTCATAAAAGAATTGACCACCACAGTGTGGGAAATCACATGTCCTATCTATGCCCTACCATCTCCCCTTATGTTATGCTATAGAGCAGGGGTAGGCAACCTATGGCATGGGTGCCAAAGGCGGCACGCGAAGTGATTTTCAGTGGCATTCACACTGCCCGGTTCCTGGCAACTGGTTCGGGGGGCTCTGCATTTTAATTTAATTTTAAATTAAGCTTCTTAAACATTTAAAAAACCTTGTTTACATACCACAATAGTTTAGTTATATATTATAGACTTATAGAAAGAGACCTTCTGAAAACATTAAAATGTATTACTGGCATGTGAAATCTTAAATTAGCGTGAATAAATGAAGACTCGGCACATCACTTCTGAAAGGTTGCTGACCCCTGGTCTAGAGGAATCAGAGAGCTCAGGGCATGACATGATGTTTATCACTTGTAGATGGAGCAGGTGGCTGCTTTGAATCCAGCCTTGGCTAGTAGGGAGTAATCATTGTTACCAGCTGCTGAATGATCTGCTGGAGTTGGTGGCCTCAACTATGTTCCCAGTGGACAAGTATCCAAATGAAGAAAATCCCCCAAATTGTAAGAAGGGCCAGCTCCAGGGTTTTTGCTGCCCCAAGTAGAAAGGGGGGAAAAAAAAAAAAGCCGCAATCGTGATCTGCTCTACCACCGCCGCTTCAGTTTTCGGGGGCAATTTGGCAGCTGGTCCTTCGCTCTGAGAGGGACTGAGGGATCCGCCGTGGAATTGCTGCCAAAGAGCCGGACGTGCCGCCCCTCTCCTTGGCCGCCCCAAGCACCTGCTTGCTGGGCTGCTGCCTGGAGCTGGCCCTGTGCCTGGAGCCGGCCCTGATTGTAAGTTTAGGCATTTCTGCAGAGAATGCAAGGGTTGAATGGCCCATGCAGAGCAAACCCTTTCCCCATCTCTAGAGGTGGTCTCTCTAGGACAGGACTGAATCATGTTGCTGAGATATAGGTTATGAGGTGCAAATTTACAGTGTTATATGGCTTACTTACCTCTTCTGGGGATTTAATCCTCCAGCTTGTATCAGCACCCTATTCATACACATGTGTAACAAAAATCTTATCGCACTTTTCATCTGGAAGGCTCCCAAAGGTTTTTGACAAAATGCCACACATTCATGGGCCAGTTCACCCAAACCTGTCATGCAGCCACCTCTAGTGCAGAATGTTCCAGCTGCTATTACAGCATACAACAACAGTGTGAGGGAAGAAGTGATGAAAGACAAAGCTCTTTTCCAGCTGAAATTGCTAGGGGAATGTAGACAGGGAGATTCTAATTAGGATGGGTCACTGGGTCTAACAGGCCTATATTTGCAGAAAATACTATGAGATCTTCAATTGCCATGAAGGGCAGGACTTAGTGTTTCCAACTGATCCACAGGCTCCCTCCCCAGTAGCGTATTCCAATTAACGCTATGCTGAGTACTGGATTAAAGGGAAGAATGTCACCTGTTGAATCACAAGCATCACTTCTTACAGCTGCCTGGGATCGCTAGTACAGCCATGGTCAGACAGAGCCCAAACCCTCACTTTGCTGATGAGATCTGATTAAAGTGTCAGTGTTATTTCCTTAGGTGATTAGCCCTCTTTCCAATCAAGCAGTGTTCATTTCCTGGATAGCGGGACCCATAATGGTTTTGAAAAGAAGTAGAGCAGAATTACCCCTTGAAGAGCTCTGTGCTGGAATATGGCCCTTAGAAACCGAGGGAGATCTCTAGATGGGTGAGAAATCCCAATTCCCTGGGTGTTCAGATGGGCTGTGGGCCCAGGCAGATTACCATATGGGCCTATGAGCCCCAGCCAATTTGGGGCCCCTGGAAAAATCTCCCCCGGCCGTGGCCCTGGGGCTGGAGGAGCTCTCGCTCCCTGCCATGTGGCTCAGGCTGCAGCAGGGGCACAGAGCTTCTCCAGTCTCAGGGCCACAGTGGTGTTTGGGGGGGGAACTGGGCAGGGCTGTGGGTAGAATGGGGATGGGGCTGCAGGTGAAGAGGTGGGGCAGCGCCATGGCCCCCCACTTGTTCCAGCCCAAGGCCCAAAGAGACCTTAATCCACCTTTGGCTATGGGTATGGACGCTCCTCCCCCACCAGAAGGAAGCCTGGTAGTGGATTACAGGAACCCTGCCAAACTCAAGCCTGCCCTATAACGGACTGACTGCTCTGCTCCTCACTGGGGCTGTGGGAACGCTGCCTTGACTGTGGAAGAAATTAGCTTCCACAAGGAGCCTTAGCTCAAATTTTTGGGAGGAAGTGCTTAAAGTTAGTGGACTAATTTTCAGAAGTACAGAGCTCCCATAACTCCCGCCTCTGAAAATCAGGCCATTGAGGGAGCTAAATACAGCTTTAGGTGCCCAGGTTTAACCCCCCACTTTTCCAAACGTTGGCTCTTGCTGTTTGTTGCAAAGCTGAGCTAAGATTTATGCACCAGCAATAAAGATGAAATGTGGGAGGAGGAAGCTGGGAATGGTGCATCCAGTCTTAAAGGCTGGGGGATCTGCCCTTATGTTCCTGTCTCACATTGGGGGGGCATAGAGCAGGCTAAGGGTCACCAAGTGCCATTTCCCCAAGGGCCTCTGCTACGTTAATGTGTTAGACAATAACTCTGACTGCTCGTGAGATCAAGCACGAGTAGAGGGATTGTGCCAGGTGCAAACTCACACTTGTAGTGATGACAAAACCCAGTGTGGTCACTTGCCCAGCAGAGAAGATGGATCTTAAGTAATGATAAAAGAACCTCAGAAATGTCTGAGGCTTGATTCAGATATTGGCCCAAACCTGAACTGGACTACCAAATCTCTAGGGGCCCTATGCCACCGCCTCATCCCTTAAAACCACTGCCACAGAACCTCTTGCCTTTCGCCTTTCACCATGGTAGGAGCCATCCTGTCTTTCCCATGTGAGCCAGCCTGGGGGCCTCTGTTGTCCTCTACCTTTGAAGAAGTGCTGCAGTGTCATTATGGGTATCTGCTGAATCTTGGTGCCTCAGGGTTGAATTCTGGGATTTTGTGGCTCGTGGTGCATTGTGGGACATACCCAATGCACACCAGACTTGAAAGGGTGGGAGGACAGGCCCAAGAGCGAGCCAGCCTGGCCCCACAACAAATCTTGGTGGTTGAAAAGGAAGGCAGGGGTCCAAGAACAGGGTCCAAGAAACTCAGAGCAGAGAGATGGAGCTAGAAGGGTGGGTTTCTCCTTAGCTGTGCTGATCCCAAAGTATTAAAAGTAGGGTTGGAGAAAGGATGGAGTTCGGTTAGTTTTTAATCTGACAAGGGTCAGTTATCCACCATTAATTGAGGCACAAGTGGCAGATTGGGGGTGGGGGCAGGACTACCCAAACAGCTCACGTGCATTGGGGTAGCTTGTACCAATCTTGCATGCTGTCTGCACACTGCCTGTGGGTGCAATCAGTTACCTCTTCCCAAGGGCATCAGGTTTGCATTCCCACTGATTAAATGACTGGTTGGCCCAGGGTTAAACAGACTTCGGCCCCAGCGAGACTCTCTGAAAGCAGCTCCTGCCAGCAAAGGCTTGTCTGAGCCGTGCAGCAGCCCATCACTGTGAGGCTAAACCTGACTCAGAAAAGGTGCTACATAGTGAAGGCTGTAGTGAGTAATGTCACCGAGGTCTGAGCCCTTTTGTGGTTGATTTGTATCAAGTCTCTGCCCTAGCAGAGAAAGAGGGGACGGGGGAGGGGTGGGGCGCCTGCGGAGTTCTTAGAAGCACTGGACACGTAACGCTGCAGTGGGCCTGTTTCCTGGCAGTGAGGGGCCAGGAGGGAGCACTGTGTCAAACGGGCGATGGAGAGGTTTTTTCCATCATGACAAGAAACCCTTTGTGCATCATGGGGTTTGAAGAAGATGTTGAGTGTAGAGTAAGGTGTAGTTCTAGAGGAAGGAGATGCACAGCCCTAGAGGCTAGATAGGCCCACTACAATGGGCATCATTACATAACCCCCTCTAACTGAAGGCAGTATATCATAGAGGATAGGGCACTGGACTGGGACTTAGGAGACCTGCATTCAATTCGTGGGTCTGCTGCTAGCCTGCTGTGTGACTTTGGGCAAATCACCTTCACCTTTTTGTGCCTCTAGTTTCCCGATCTGTAAAATGGGGATGATGACACTGACCTTTGTAAAGTGCTCTGAGGTCTAAGAGCTGGGTATTAAAGATTGCTTCCAATATTATCCCACAAAGCAGTGGACTCCTTTCAGACTCAGTGGGAGGGGGCTGGAGAGAGCTGATTGCGGCTTCTTGGTCTAGTGCTTTCTGGAGCCAGGGGAAGCTAGAGCTGGCTGCTAGCCGCTCTAACCTACGTCAGTGGTGCATAGGTGTAGTGAAGCTCTGCTTTGCCATGCCTCCTTCCCAGCCCCTCTCCTGGGGACGTGGGGCCTGGCTGTGTTCTGTCTACATCAGCCATACACCAGTGGACAGTTCCCCTGCACAAGCTGCAGCGGGAACCCATCCACTTTGCACTGCCTGAGGAGTGTAAAGTGGGCAGAGCCAATGGGAGAATCTGGCCTATTCCACTGAATTCTGCCCTGCCGTAGGTGGAGGTCAAACAAGTGGAGAACCTTAATGTTGGCCATGAACGCTGTTAAACCAGGGGAAATTTTCATGCTTCAGGATGTCGTCTCAGAGCCGAAACTCAAGCCAGGTTCTCCAGCGAGCTTGAGGTGAGCTCACCTGGGCTGATGGGCATATAGAGGTGGGAACAGTGCCAAACTCCTGAGAGTGATGGAAGCTGAAATGAAAGGCCAGTGTGCTGGCTGATTGTCACGAAGCACAATGATTCCTGTGCTATGAACCTCCACAGAGCAAAAGAAGAGGAAGAAAAGGCTCCGCCCGTTCTCCAGCTCAGAATGCACTGTGGGGCCAAATGGCTGGAGATGTGAACGCTCTGAGCTGCCACTTTGTAGCCAGCAGCTCAGGTGTACCTCTGTGACCCAGCCCACCCTCAGTTTCACACTGCTTGGCTAACACTGTTAGCCTTAATGAACCATAGATGAAATGTGTTATGCAAGGGACTGTTTCTGCAGCCCTGACAGAGAGACAATGGAACAAAACCGAAACTTTAATGTTTCTAAAGCAGCTGCAGGTACCATCTTGGGTTCAGAGGGTTCCTCCTCATAGTTGCTACTTTGATTATCTGCTCAGACAGGCTATCTGAAGCTAAAACAACACTTTTTAAGAGTCTACAGTGACATCCTGAACTTCCCTTGTCACTATGGGGCTGTGAAGAGGGCATGTGTCTGTGAGCCAGACTCTTAACTGATGAGCAAGGAGTATTGCCTAATGGCTAGAGCAGGGGACTCATTATTATTAATGCTGTTCTTTTTATAGCACTCAAAATTGTGGGGGGTGTTTTACAGAATGGATGGGCCCTGCCACAAAGAACTTAGGTCTAAATCCTCAAAGGTATTTAGTCTGTTAATGCCCATTAATTCCATACCTTTAGGTGCCGACATACCTTTGAGGATCTGGGAGTTAGGTGCTGACATACCTTTGAGGATCTGGGCTTTAGAATCTACTTTTACATATGACTCTCTGAATGAGGTTAAGCAATAGGGAGGGGGAATGTGGTGAGGAAGGACAACTGGTTTGGCTGCAAGTTCTTGCAGATGCTCAGCTTAGGGTATGTCTACACTACGGGATTAATCCGAATTTAGATAATTCGGATTTGAAAAACAGGTTGTATAAAGTCGAAATGGATGCGGCCACACTAAGCACATTACTTCGGTGGTGTGCGTCCAAGTACCGGGGCTAGCGTCGATTTCTGCACCGTTGCACTGTGGGTAGCAATTCCATAGCTATCCCATAGTTCCCGCAGTCTCCCGCGCCCATTGGGATTGTGGGTTAAGATCCCAGTGCCTGATGGGACAAAAAACATCGTCGCAGGTGGTTCTGGGTACAGCCTCACCTCCTCCCTCCCTCCCTCCCTGCATGAAAGCAACGGACGTCAGACAACCATTTTCGCGCCTTTTTTCCTGGGTGGGTGAACACTGCAGACTCCATACCATGGCAAGCATGGAGCCCGCTGAGCTCAAGACAGCAGTCATGAATATTGTAAACACCTCG
Organism: Malaclemys terrapin pileata; assembly: GCF_027887155.1. NCBI lineage: Eukaryota > Metazoa > Chordata > Testudines > Emydidae > Malaclemys > Malaclemys terrapin. Next base: position 46,127,418 of record NC_071512.1, on the reverse strand, counting down.
CGTGTTCTCATGGAGATTATGCTCAGCCAGGACCAGAGAAACGAGGCGAGGAGGCAGCGGCGGTGGCAGCATGATGAGGACATGGACACAGACACTGATACAGAATTCAGTGAAACCACAGGCCCCGGTGCTTTGGAGATCATGTTGTTAATGGGGCAGATTCTATCCATGGAACGCCGATTCTGGGCAAGGGAAACAAGCACAGACTGGTGGGACCGCATAGTGTTGCAGGTCTGGGACGATTCCCAGTGGCTGCGGAACTTTCGCATGCGTAAGGGCACTTTCATGGAACTTTGTGACTTGCTGTCCCCTGCCCTGAAACGCCAGAATACCAAGATGAGAGCAGCCCTCACAGTTGAGAAGCGCGTGGCGATAGCCCTGTGGAAGCTTGCAACGCCAGACAGCTACCGGTCAGTCGGGAATCAATTTGGAGTGGGCAAATCTACTGTGGGGGCTGCTGTGATGCAAGTAGCCAAAGCAATCACTCAGGTGCTGCTACGAAAGTTTGTGACTCTGGGAAATGTGCAGGCTATAGTGGATGGTTTTGCTGCAATGGGATTCCCTAACTGTGGTGGGGTAATAGATGGAACCCATATCCCTATCTTGGCACCGGAGCACCAAGCCACCGAGTACATAAACCGCAAGGGGTACTTTTCAATGGTGCTGCAAGCACTTGTGGATCACAAGGGATGTTTCACCAACATCAACGCGGGCTGGGCGGGAAGGGTTCATGACGCTCGCGTCTTCAGGAACACTACTCTGTTTAAAGGGCTGCAGCAAGGGACTTACTTTCCGGACCAGAAAATAACCATTGGGGATGTTGAAATGCCCATAGTTATTCTTGGGGACCCAGCCTACCCCTTAATGCCATGGCTTATGAAGCCGTACACAGGCAGCCTGGACAGGAGTCAGGAGCAGTTTAACTACAGGCTAAGCAAGTGCAGAATGGTGGTAGAATGTGCATTTGGCCGTTTAAAAGGTCGCTGGCGTTCATTATTGACTCGCTCTGACCTCAGCCAAAGAAATCTCCCCATTGTTATTTCTGCTTGCTGTGTGCTCCACAATCTCTGTGAAAGTAAGGGGGAGACCTTTATGGCGGGGTGGGAGGCTGAGGCAAATCGCCTGGCTGCTGATTACGCGCAGCCAGACACCAGGGCGATTAGAAGATCACACCATGAAGCGCTGTGCATCAGAGAAGCTTTGAAAACCAGTTTCATGGCTGGCCAGGCTACCGTGTGAAATATCTGTTTGTTTCTCCTTCATGAAAACCCTCCCCCTTTACTGACTGATTTTCTGTAAGGAACCCACCCTGCCCCTTCCCCCAGCTTTCTTTCAAACCAAATAAAGTCACTATCATTTAAAAATCATTTATTCTTTATTAATAGATTAGAAAAAGAGGGAGGGAACCCGGGTGGTATTTGGGAGGAGGATTGCTGGGAAGGAAAAAGCCACAAAGAAAAGGTTAAAAAAATGACAGCCTTTTGCTTGGGCTGTCTACTGGGGTGGAATGGGAAGGTGTATGTAGCTTCCCCCCCCGAGTTCTTACACGTCTGGGTGAGGAGGATACGGAACATGGGGAGGGGGGAGGGTGGAACAGGGGCTGAAGCGGCAGTCTGTTATCCAGCAGCCGTTCCTGAACCTCCACCAGACGCCGGAGCAGCCCCAGCGTTGCATCCTTCATCCTCTGGTCTTCCTGCCGCCATCTCTCATCTCGATCGTCTCTCCTCTCCTCACGTTGGTCCCTCCTCTCCTCACGTTCACTGACTTCTTTCCTATACTTTGAAACTGTTTCCTTCCACTCATTCACATGAGCTCTGTCACTGCGGCTGGATTCCATAATTTCAGAAAACATGTCCTCCCGCGTTCTCTTCTTACGACGCCTTATCTGTGATAACCTTCGGGATGGAGGAGGGAGGCTTGAGGAATTTGCAGCTGCTGTAGGGAGGGGAAAAAAGAGAGAATTGTTTTAAAAGCTACATTTTGCAGAACAATGCTTATACTCTTTCACGGTGACCAACACTGTCCACATTACATAGCACATGTGATTTCTGTGCAAGGTCGCATTTTGCCTCTTAATGCTGAGTGCCTGTGGCTTTGCTGCTAGAGATCACAGGTCTGGGCAACAGAATTCGGCTTGCATGCGGCCATGGTAAGCTTCTACACCTTCCTTTCCCACATACCAAGCATAGCTTGTAGAGTGCTGCAGAATTGGGAAATGAAGTGGCAGCACTCCACACGAGCTGTGTCCAATCTCAGCCAGTTGGGGGGGGCAGTGGGGGGGGGCTTGTCTGGGCCCCTTCAGGCAAGTAGAGTGCTGCGGTTTTTCTGTTAACATTCAGCAGCACCAGAAAACAAACTAACCACCCCCCCCCCTCGCCATGAATTCTCTGGGATGATCGCTGTACCCCTCCCCCCCACCGCGTGGCTGGTATCAGGGAAGATCCCTGCAGGCACCAAACTAACTCCCCCCCTGCCGCCGCCCCCCTCCCGCCATGAATTCTCTGGGATGATCACGGTACCCCTCCCCCCACCGCGTGGCTGGTAACAGGGAAGATCCCTGCTAGCCAAACTCGAAAAACTCAGGGCCAATTTCCCATCTGCGCTTGGCTAACTGCAGGGAAGGATTTATTTTCCGCCACAGGCAAACAGCCCAGTAGGAACGGCCACCTCTGTCCCCTTAATTAAGTTCCCGTATTTCAACCAGGTTACCAGGAGTGATATCACTCTCCTGAGGATTACACAACAAGATAAAGAATGGATGTTGCTTGAATACCAGCAAACACCGGGACCATACGCTGCCAGGCTTTGTCAGGCAATGATACCAGATTACTTGCTGCAAGCATGGCGTGGTCAAGTGTCCTACCATGGAGGAGGGAATAAAGATGCACTGCCCAGAAACCTTCTGGCAAGGCTTTCGGAGTACCTCCAGGAGAGCTTCATGGAGATGTCCCTGGAGGATTTCCGCTCCATCCCCATACACGTTAACAGACTTTTCCAGTAGCTACAGACTTTTCCAGTAGCTGAACTGACCGCGAATGCAAAGTCAGGCAAAGTAATAATTAAAAACCGTTTGCTTTTAAAACAAGTTTTATATTTTAAAAGGTAAACTCACCTGAGGTCCCTTCCATGGGGTCAGAGTCTTGGGTACTGGCTTGGGAGGCTTGGGAGGGTACTTCAGTCAGGGTGATAAAAAGATCCTGGCTGTTGGGGAGAATGGAGTGCTGTGTGCTCTCTGCAAGCTCATCCTCATCCTCCTCCTCCTCCTCTCCCCCATCGGCAGAATCCTCAGGCGTCGCTGATGAGACTATCCCCGACCCAGAATCCACAAACACAGGTGGGGTAGTGGTGGCAGTCCCCCCCTAGAATTGCATGCAGCTCGGCGTAGAAGCGGCATGTCCGCGGCTCTGACCCGGAGCGACCGTTTGCCTCCTTTGTTTTTTGATAGGCTTGTCTGAGCTCCTTGACTTTCACGCGGCACTGATCTGAGTCCCTATTGTGGCCTCTCTCCATCATGCCCTTGGAGATTTTTTCAAAAGTTTTTGCATTTCGTCTTTTAGAACGAAGTTCTGCAAGCACTGAATCCTCTCCCCATACAGCGATCAGATCCAGTACCTCCCTCACGGTCCATGCTGGTGCTCTTTTTCGATTATCAGCCTGCATGGTTACCTGTGCTGATGAGCTATCTGTGGTCACCTGTGCTCTCCACGCTGGGCAAACAGGAAATGGAATTCAAATGTTCGCGGGGCTTTTCCTGTCTACCTGGCCAGTGCATCCGAGTTTAGATTGCTGTCCAGAGCGGTCACAATGATGCACTGTGGGATAGCTCCCGGAGGCCAATACCATCGAATTGCGGCCACACTAACCCTAATTCGAATTGCTAAAATCGATTTTGGCACTACTCCGCTCGTCGGGGTGGAGTACAGAAATCGATTTAAAGGGCCCTTTACATCGAAATAAATAGCGTCGTTGTGTGGACGGTTGCAGGGTTAATTCGAATTAAAGCTGATAAATCCGAATTAAAGTCGTAGTGTAGACCAGGCCTTCGGTATGTGATGATTCAGGTAACCTCTATCCAAAAGAAAGCCAGCAACCTGTTGCTGAGTGATTTCTTGTAGGTGTCATGGAAGTAATGAACCAGGACTCAACTTTCTATTCCTGGCATTGCCACTGACTTGCTGAGTGACCTCAGGCAAACCACTTCACCTCTGTCTGCACCTTGCTTTTTCTCTATCTGCAAAATGGCTGCCTGACAGTGCAGGGGGCTGACGTTTAATTTAATTGATTGCACTGCATGTACTTTCCTTACCCCACAGTTAAACATCAAGGAGTATGTTAAACAGCTTCCAGCCAATGGTTCAATTAAAAACTCAGTTAGTTTTTCTCCAGGCCTCCCATTTCAAGTCTTGCCCACTAAAGTCTGTTGGCAGTTTCCTTTGTTAATGCCTGAGTAGTCATTTGATTTAACCTACACCATCACCACTGTTCGGTCTCCTTTTACACATTCTTGTAACAGCATATTTCCTGTGACTCTCTATCATGGGAAGCTTTGAAAGCCTTGACCATAGGGGATTAATATAGGTCACCTGTTGGCTACAGGGTCTTAAGAGCTGAATGCTGAGATCACTTTCCAAAGACCCACTGAAGACTGGTCAGATGCTGAGGAATCCACTCCTTTAGATACCTGGACCTCTGGCCTTTTCGGCAGGTCTCCTTCCACAGAAGCAGTGGGGTTGCTGAGCTAATGTTCCTGAAAGATTGCATCCCAACCTTCCTTCTGAGGCTCTGCAAGGTGCTCTCCTCTGGTAATTGTATTCAGAGCCACTCCCCTCTGGTTGCTAATGTGAATCCAATTTGGAAGTTGAAGGTGGGAGAGGCCTTACATTCTGGTAAGGGTTCTGTGGGAAATGAATTTCACTCTAAGTCGTTTTTAGTGCTCAGAATGTCACATCACAAACATCCACCACTAGAATCAGCACTAATAAGCCCCCTTATTGGACAGCCAGAGCAAGGGGAGTGGGGACTGAATGAGCCATGGAAACTCAGCTCTTCTCGCTAGCAGGGAGGAGTTTCCTATCATGGCTGCAGCAACTGACTCTATACAGCTGTTACCAATGGTGTACAGAGCACTGGCATTTTCACCACTGTATCAATTAACATCAAACATCTCCTCTAGCCCCTCAGCTGCCATGTTGCCTATAAGAAATCCACCAGTGGATAGTGGCTTGAGGGGCAGACACTCTAACCTATTCCATTTTTTTTAAATCGCAAGTGTCTGTGTCTAGATAAAAAGTGTATCTATTTAATTGTATCCCTTCTCCCTGCTCTGAGTGTGGCACTTGTCGTTTTAGACCATAGGCTTTTCTGGACAGGGACCACTTGTTTGCATAGCGCCTAACACACTGGGGCAGGGCCCCAGTCACAACTAGTTCTTCTGGATGCCACCGTGCTATCAGTTTGGCATAGAAATGTGAAGTAACATCTAGCCAGACAGCTCCTTGCTCCATAATGCTGAAGAATAGCATAGCCACTTGAGGGAAGGGGCGGGTTAGAATAACCCTTGTCAGATTTATTTTTGTCAGTGATGGCTTCCTAGCTAAAAGCTCAGCTCCACAAGGCACAGTGGTAGTTCTCTCACTCGAGGGCTCTTTTCGGTGCCTTTTTGATGTGGTTTCCTGTAAGCTGCAGGGGCAAGAGGAGCAAAATCAACCGCATGAAGAGGCTGTAACTTGTATGGGATCTGCAGAGCACAGGGCTGCTGCTGCCTGAGGAAACTAAACAACTGAATTTACTGTCTTCGACCTCATCACTACTGTGACCTTTTCACTCTGCCCAGCAGTGCAAGGATCTCCTGCATTCTTGAGGGCTGTGGACCATCCATTATCCAGAGGTTAGGGCACTAGCCTAGTACTTGAGAGACCTTGGACACAGGCCAGGAAGCCTTGTCTATCTTTTCTGAATGGATGGGGGCTGAAACCATTGTTCCCTTTTTGGGAAAGTGCCACTCCAGAAATATCATTGATTGGCATCCCACCTGTTTACACTGAGATTATATAATCCAAACAGTTGCCTTTCATAATAGGAGACTTGCCACTAATTGGTGAACCCCAATTTCCTGTTTAAGCTGAACCAATAAATGGCTGATGGGGAAAAGTATCGCTCTCCTTTCTGCCCCAGGATCTGGCATGGGAAGGTCACTGCAATCAATCCCATCTTGACTACAAACAGTGGAAGCTCCCCAGCAGCATTTAAGATATCCCTCGACCAACTTGTGATATCCATTTTTGGGTCAGAATGCAATGCTGTTTCCTCTGTATGGGTCCCAACTGGCCTTGGCTCATGGTTCTCACTCCTGAGCCACTAATCAAAAGGGCCTATGTCTTCTTCCTTTCTGCTGGCTCCCTTTCACGGCTTGCCTGATGATTGCTGGACAGACACTGGCTGTCCTCTGCTTTGTCAGTCTGATCCTGCTATAGTTCATCTAGGGCAGAACGTCTGTTGCTGGTGCCCATGTTCTTCGCTGGTTTGTTACTATTTTCCTTTGTCTTCCTCCACCCTTCTCATCTATCCAATAAATGATCTCAAATTTGCTACGCCACTCCAGAGGATGCCTCCTTAATGGGGTTTATCTGATTCAGCTTCCTGGGTTTCTCAGAACAACTTCAGCTTCTGCTTGAATTCTCTCTGCCTCTTCATTCAGAATGGAGCCAGTGCTGGGCAGATACTGCCAACAGTAGAGTTTCATAATGCACCTTCACAACATCAATCAGAATTCATAAGCCGTACAACTATAGCCTCAGTCAATCATACTGGGCAAGTCACTTAGTTCCTCTGTGCCGCAGCTCCCCATCTGTAAAATGGGTCAGTACTTCCCTAATTCATAGATGTGCTTGCACTGATATGAAGTGCTCATATGCTTATAAAATCAGGACAAGGGATATCACTTTCTTTCCTCTAGTTGTGAACTTGAGTCACTAGAAAAGACTCGAGCATGAGGCTGTTTCCCCGAAATAAGAAACCATAGACAACTGAATGGCTTAGGTGATTGGCAGCAGAGCCTGTCCACCAATGGTACAAATCTGCTTCATCTGGTTGTAAATGAAAGATGTGGATGGAGCACTGGACTTCTGTGTTCTGTGATGGGTCTCGGAGACATAGATTCTATTCTTGACTCTGCCATTGGCTTGCGGGTGACCTTAGGCAAGCCAGGACACACCTCTGTGCCTCAGGTTCCCCATCTGTAAAATGGCGATGATGATCACGACTTCCTTGGTAATGCTTGGAGATCCATTGGTGAAAAGTGCTAGGTAAGGACTAGGTATTCTGTATTATTTGACGTCTGCTCAGTGGAGTAAGTGAATCAGTGCGAAGTCTCAGTACAGGTTCTAGCTGAGCAAATCACTTTCCCAATTAGCACCAATTCTTCTTACCAAGCTTAGCCCAGAGTCCAAGGAGTGGCAGGCTGATGGAGACCAAACTCCCTTCACACCGTGCTAAGTGCTCTTCCAGGGCTGGGATTGCCGCCTGTGCTGTGGTTAAAATGGAGAATTCGGGACTTGATTCTTTTGGATGCTGCTTTACACTGTTTAAAAAGCCCTTAGTGTCTCATCCCTGTGGCTTTCTCTTTCCTTTGCATGACATAAAACCCAGCAATATGAGATGTCCTAGTCCCATTCTGTGCCAGATTAAGCTTTCAGAGTGCGATAACGTGCAGACCTATCTAGGTCACATTGTGGTGGTCCGCCTGGGGGTGCTGGGCAGTGATCCCCAGGAGGAGTGCCTAGCAGCAAAGGCTATGAGTGTAAATTGAACCCAACTATTTCCCCTTTTGTGTCGGATAGCTGAGGGATGAGGCCATGCTGTGTTGAGCTGCGAGACCAAAGGCAAACCACACTGTTGAGAACTGAGTCTGGTGACTGTACTGGAAGATAAAATTAGAATGGTTTCTAGATATGGTCTGTCGAATTAAACACGTTGTGGGCCATTTGGTTTCTGTCATTTCTACCCATTAGCTGATCAGTCAAGTGGAAATAACAAATCAGAAAGCATGACAGACAGCACGAAACCCAGGCTTGGAACCACGGGAAAGCAGTGTTCCTTCTGCAGGGATGCTGATGCAAGCAACATTCACCACCACACCGCAGAGCTAGTCAGTCTATTGAAGTGTGTGTGTGTGTGTGTGAGCGTGCAACAGCCCTTTGTACAATAATTCATGAATAGACTTATCCCTCTCCTTTGCAGGACCCTTATCTGAAAGGTTTAATTGTTAGTTCAGTCAGAATGATCTTTTATTCTGTATTTCGCCGGAGAGCAAAGTAATCAATTGAGGATCAGACCCAAGGCCCAGTGAAACCAGTGGAAATCTTTCCATTGATTTCAGTGGCCATTGGACTGAACTCTGAGTGCCTCAAGGAATACTGAGAAGGCAGCTGCTCTTTTTCTTTTTACATGACACACACACACACACACACACACACACACACACACACCAACTAACTTAGCTGAATGTTCAGGTGGCAAAATGAAGCAGGCAAAAGTTAGGAAATGCCAGACTTAAGGTTTTTCTGTACAATTAGAATCCAGCCCCCTTGTGTGTATGCATTATGATGCAGTCTCCCCAGACATTCAGTGCACAGGATGGACCTTCTCTGGGGAGGAGGCAGGGCTGTGTAGTGGAGGACGCAGTTGTCTGGGGTATCCCTGTCTTATTTGTTGCAGCATTTGGAAGGTGTGTGGTGAAGAAGGAAAGGGATGAAAGAAGACAAAGGATGATCTCATGGGTAAGGCAGTTGAATGACACCTGGAGAGTTGAATTCTATCGCTATCCCTGCCACGGAGTTCCTGTGTGAGCCTAAGAAAGTCACTTGAATCAAACTGTTCTCAGGCAGTTTTGACCATTTTGGGTTTAACCTCTCTGTGCCTCCACTTCCCATCTATAAAATGGGGCAAATAACATCACCTAATGTCACAGGGGTGTTGTGAAGATAAAATCCATCAATATTTCTGAAGCAGCTAGAAATTACGTAAACACTCACCAGAGAAAAAGCCTCTGAGGAAATGAACACTTATGAATTAGGTGGTGGAGATGATTTTTCCCCTACTAGCCACAAAAATCATTGAGCATAATAACAGAACATGTGTGGCTTTAATAAGAAAGAGGAAAATTAGGTTACATGAGGGAAATGACTTAGAATGATGACGGGACTGGCTATTGTCATGAGTCAGTGACCTGCGATATCCTCATTTAGCTAGGACGCGCTTCTTATCACTAGGAGCATCCCTATAACTTGTGCTCCTTTTCCAGTTAGTTAGTTCCCCTCCGTTGTTTGCTGACAGTTTGCTTTGGGCACCGTGAGTGCTCCCCCTTTGTGCATTAAAGTGAGAAAACCTCTTGCAAAGCCGTTGAATTGCGTCTGTTGGCAACATGCTTTGCATAGCCAGTTTGGAAAATTGCTCTTCTTTTTTTTGTTTGTTCTTTTTTACCCCTTCCTCTTCCTCTCCACCTCCCTCAGATGCGTTCGCTCGAATTTCCTCTGCAAATAAGAGAATGTCACATCGACCACCATGGCCCCACATTCTGAAGCTGCTACTTCCTGTGGTCTTTGTTCGGCTTGTGTTGATTACAGAGAAGAATCAGATCACGAATGCCTTTTAGTGTCTGTTGCTGAGTGCAAAAGGGTGTAGGTGTGTGGGCAGAGCCCCATAACTGCTCCCACTAACGACCAGCCTCACCCATAACCGCTGAGTCAGCAGCTCACACCTCGTTATTCAGGGATCTCATTCCTGCACCGTCCAAAGAAGAGAATGTTTCAAGGACTTGTCTGCACCAAAGCAATGTTGCAAAATTGTTCCAGCCATTGCTACCATGTGAAACTCTGTGCCCCAGTTTCCCCTCTGGGGTTAAATAAGAACTGTGGCCCAGGTCCTCAGAGGTATGTAGGTGCCTAACTCCCATTGAAATAAGCGGAAGTTAGGCCCCTACATACCTTTGAGGATCTGGACCTATCTACCTCTCTGGGGGGTTGTGAGGCTGTTTTCATTAGTGGCTTTTCAAGGATTGTGAGATCTTCTGATGGAATATACTATAGAAGTGGAAAGGGCTATTACACGTATTTGACCAGCTGTGTGGGGCTTTAATCATGTTGGACAAATGCCTCACAGCTCTTTGAATATTTACCCCATAATATCAATCTGGACATAGCGACATATTAGTAGAATGATTATAGGATATAAAAATAGGTATGCGTTGCAGGGGATTAATGAGGGATCAAAGAGAAGAAATTCCTTAAATGCTCACATATTGATGCTAGGAGTCTGGGTAATAAACAGGACCAACTGGAAACACTCTTGAAGAAGCAATGTGATGTAGTTGGTGTTACAGAAAACTGGTGGGAAGATGCACATGACTGGAATGTTAAGTTTGTTTAGGAAGGAAAAAAGGAAGGGCTGGGCGGCATGCTAGATCAAATCCCATTCCCTGTTTTAGAGCTACTGACAACTCAGAAGCACAGGCTCTTGAATGCTTATGGATCAGTGTTCCAGCTAACAAAGTGCCAGATGAGTTACTAGTGGGCGGGTCTGCTACAGACCATCAAAGCAGACTATAGAACAGGATGAATGCCTCCTTAAGCAACTATCTATTATGTGTGAAAAGAAAAACTGTGTTATCCTGGGGAATTTCAATCTGGGGGATATATGCTGGAGGTTTTATGCTGCCACTAGTAAAACATCCTTGGAGTTTGTAAAAATTATACAAGATAATTTTCTAACACAAAATATTGCAATCAATGCAGGGTAATTCTATATTAGACTCATTCTTGTTCAATCTGATCAGCTAGTCAAAGTTCAGGTCACTAGAGATGTTCCAGTTGGAAGTAGAAATTGATGAAGTCCAGTATTTGCTTTGATGCCATCTTGTTTATTTACAAGGAATATGCAAAGTTCTGCTTCTCTGAATGGAGAAGAAACCAAGAACAAGAGAAGCAGTTTCTTAGACCCAAGCCTCTTTAGCCAACAGACCGAAAAACTCTCTCTAGTTTTTCCAGGGTCACATTGTGCTCACCGGCTACTCCTGGGCTTTCTTGCTTTTTCCCCTCGGCCTTTCTTTGGTCTGTCTGTTCTTATTTTTTGTGTGTTCTATCTTTCCTAAAACACACTCTAAAAATCTGCTGGGTGGGTTCACATACTCCTTTAGTTATAGGTGGGGGGGCTTATCCTTACAGTTATATTAATTCAATCTTAATGAGGTTTTAACTCAACCCATAAGAAGGTTTCACCCAGCTCATATCATTATAAAGAGGAATTGATCACTGCACTAAAAAAATGAGTGGTTTCTTAGCTGTAAGTGATTATGACCTGATTACATTTTTTTATGTGCAAGCAGAGTATAGTTCCAGCCATAAATAAGGACTAATACTTAGGGTACGTCTATACTTACCTCTGGGTTCGGCGGTAAGCAATTGATCTTCTGGGATTGATTTATCGCATCTTGTCTAGACGCGATAAATCGATCCCGGAAGTGCTCACCGTCAACATCGGTACACCTGCTCTGCGAGAGGAGTACGTGGCATTGACGGGGGAGCCTGCCTGCCACGTGTGGACCCGCGGTAAGTACCTTGTAGTTCGAACTAAGATACTTCGACTTCAGCTACATTATTCATGTAGCTGAAGTTGCGTATCTTAGTTCGAACTGGGGGGTTAGTGTGGACCAGCCCTTAGTCCTGCCATGAGTGCAGGGGACTGGACTAGATGACATCTCGAGGTCCCTTCCTATGATTCTAAGTATACTTGGTAATTTAAAAGGGTCAGTTTCCCAAAGCTGAATATAATGATGAGCAAAATTGACTGGGAGTGAAAATTTAACCGGAAAACATGAACTGTTGTTGTAAGCTGTTTAAGAGTATTCTGTTTGTTGCTTAAAAAGCCATGATCATGTAAAAAGGCTATGATTAATTAAAATCCCTCTGGTTTAGAAGGGAAATGAAAGCCGTCACAACAAGTACAAGACAGTATATAATAAGATGGAACAAAGGGGAAGTTTGTACCAATGAATATAAATTACAAGTCAAGAAATGCAAATATAAAGGGTTAAGGATACTAAGGGGGATTTTTAAAAATACAAACAAACAGAATGTTAACAATTCTATAGTGTGATTGAGTGCACCCTTGTATTCATACCCTACCTGGTAATGTAATAATCTTTGTACAAGGCATGCTTGGTGAGGTGGTATTGGAAAACTTGTAACTTGCTGATCAGTAATATCATGGTAAAATGCATATTGCAAAATGATGTGTAAAGTTATGAGCGTAAGCTGAAACGTTGACTGAAGTGTTTCCCAGATAAGCCACCAAAAAAAAAAAAAAAAAAAAAAGTAAGAGAACAACAAAAAACATCCCCCCAACCCCGGGAAAAAAAAAAAAAAACCCAACCAAACAAAAAAATGCCACCATGGCTAAACAGCAGAGGAAAAGAGGTGATTAGAGACATAGTGACATCTTTTAAAAATTGGAAGTCAAATCCTGCTGAGGAAAAAGAAAGGCACATAAGCTCCGGCAAGTGAAGTGTAAAAGGACAATTAGGCAGCCAAAAATAAATCTGAAGAGTGACTAGCAAAAGACTTGAAAATTACCAGCATTTAAAAAAAAAATACATTAGAAGCTGGAAGCCTGCTAAACAATCAGTGGGGCCGCTGGATGATCAAGGTGCTAAAGCAGCACACAAAGAAGATTAAGGCCATTGCGGAGAAGCTAAATGAATTCTTTACATCAGTCTTCACTGCAGAAGAAGTGAGAAAGATTCCAACACCTGAGCCAATCTTTTTTTGGTGACAAATCTGAGAAACAGTCCAAGACTGAGGTGTCAATAGAAGAGGTTTAGGAACAAACTGATAAATTCAACAGTAACAAGTCACCAGGAATACCAGATGGTATTCACCCAAGAGTTCTGAAGGAACTCAAATATGAAATTGCAGAACTACAAAGTATGGAATGTAGCTTATCGCTTAAATCAGCCTCTGTACCAGCTGGCTGGGAAGAATTGGTAGGGGAAGGAGAAGTGGGTGGCAATCTGGGCAGCAGTGACCATGAGATGGTTGAGTTCAGGATCCTGAAGAAAAGGAAGAAAGGAGAGCAGCAGAATATGGACCCTGGACTTCAGAAAAGCAGACTGACTCCCTCAGGGAACTGTTGGGCAGGATCCGTGGGAGGCTAATATGAGCAGGAAAGGAGTTCAGGAGAGCTAGCTGTATTTTAAAGACACCTTATTGAGGGAGCAGGAACAAACCATCCTGATGTGCAGAAAGAATAGCAAATATGGCAGGCGACCAGCTTAGCTTAACAGAGAAATCTTCGGTGTGCTTAAACTCAAAAAGGAAACTTACAAGAAGTGGAAATTTGGACAGATGACTAGGGAGGAATATAAAAATATTGCTCGAGCATGCAGGGTTATAATCAGGAAGGACAAATCACACTTTGAGTTGCAGCTAGCAAGGGATGTGAAGGGTAACAAGAAGGGTTTCTACAGGTATGTTAGCAACAAGAAGGAAGGTCAGGGAAAGTGTGGGACCCTTATTGAATGGGGGAGGCAACATAGTGACAGATGATGTGGAAAAAGCTGAACTCAAAGCTTTTTTTTGCCTCCGTCTTCACAGACAAGGTCAGCTCCCAGACTGCTGCACTGGGCAGCAGAGTATGGGGAGGAGGTGAGCAGCCCTCAGTGGTGAAAGAACAGTTTAAGGACTATTTAGAAAAGCTGGATATGCACAAGTCCATGGGGCCAAATGCTATGCATCTGAGGGTTCTGAGAGAGTTGGCTGATGTGATTGCAGAGCCATTGGCCATTATCTTTGAAAACTCACGGGGGAGAGGTAGATATGCTGGAGAGTAGGGACGGTCCAGAGTGACCTAGACAAATTGAAGGATTGGGCCAAAAGAAATCTGATGAGGTTCAACAAGGACAAATGCAGAGTACTGCACTTAGGATGGAAGAATTCCATGCACTGCTACAGACTGAGGACCGACTGGCTAAGTGGCAGTTCTGCAGAAAAGGACTTGGGGATTACAGTGGACAAGAAGCTGGATATGAGTCAACACTATGCCCTTTTTGCCAAGAAGGCTAACGGCATATTGGGCTGCATTAGTAGGAGCATTGCCAGCAGATCAAGGGAAGTGATTATTCCCCTCTATTCGGCACTGGTGAGTCCACATCTGGAGTATTGCATCCAGTTTTGGGCCCCCCATTACAGAAAGGATGTGAACAAATTAGAGAGAGTCCAGCAACAAAAATGATTAGGGGGCTGGGGCACATGACTTATGAGGAGAGGCTGAGAGAACTGGGCTTATTTAATCTGGAGAATAGAAGGATGAGGGGGGATTTGATAGCAGCTTTCAACTACCTGAAGGGGGGTTCCAAAGAGGATAGAGCTCGGCTATTCTCAGTGGTGGCAGATGACAGAACAAGAAGCAATAGTCCAACGTTGCAGTGGGGGAGGTCCAGGTTGGATATTAGAAACTATTTCACTAGGAGGGTGGTGAAGCACTGGAATGGGTTACCTAGGGAGGTGGTGGAATCTCCATCCTTAGAGGTTTTTAAGGCCTGGCTTGACAAAGCCCTGGCTGGAATGATTTAATTGGTGTTGGTCCTGCTTTGAGCTGGGGGTTGGACTAGATGACCTCCTGAGGTCTCTTCCAAACTTAAGCTTCTATGATTCTTTGACTGGAGGACAGCTAATGCAATGCTGATTTTTAGAAAAGGCACCAGAGGTGATCGTGGCAATTACAGACCAATAAGCCTAACTTCAGTATCAGGCAAATTGGTTGAAACTATAGTAAAGAACACACTTCTCAGACACATAGATGAAGATGATATGTTGGGGAGAGTCAACACAACTTTTATAAAGGGAAGTTATGCCTCACTAATCTATTAGAATTCTTTGTGGGGGTCAACAAACATGTGGACCAGGGTGATCTAATGGATATAGTGTACTTGGACTTTTGACTAGGTCCCTCACCAAAGGCTCAGAGTCATGATCCGTCCTGGGGTTAGAGGGAAGGTTCTCTTGTGGATCAGTAACTTGTTAAAAGGTAGAAAACACTGGGTAGGAATAAATGATAATTTTTCACAATTGAGAGAGGTAAGTAGATGGGTCCCACAGGGGTCTGTACTGGGACAAGTACTGTTCAACATATTCATAAATGATCTGGAAAAAGGAGTAAACAGTGAGGTGGCAAAATTTAAAGATGATACAAAGCTATGCAAGATAGTTAAGTCCAAAGCAGACTGTGAAGAGTTACAAAGAGTCATCACACAAAACTGGATGACTAAGCAACAAAAGGGCAGATTAAATTCAATGTTAATAAATACAAAGTAATTCACATTGGATAATATAATATAATCCAAACTATACATACAAAATTATGTAGTCTAAATTAGCTGTTCCCACTCAGGAAAGAGATCTTGCAGTAATTGTGGATAGTTCTCTGAAAACATCCACTCAGTGTGCAGCAGCAGTCCAAAAAGTTAACACAATGTTAAGAACCATTAGGAAAGGGATAGATGATTAAAACAGAAAATATAATGCCACTATAGACATCCATGGTACACCCACTCCTTGAATACTGTGTGCAGTTCTGGTAGTCCCATCACAAAAAAAGACATGATACAATTGGCAAAAGTACAGAGAAAGGCAACAAAAATGATTAGGAGTATGGAAGAACTTCCATATTAGAAGAGATTAAAAAGGCTGTGTCTGTTCATCTTAGAAAAGAGACAACTAAGAGAGGTCTATAAAATCATGACTGATGTGGAGAAAGTGAATAAGGAAGTGTTATTTACCCCTTCACACAACACAAGAACCAGAGGTCATCCAATGAAATTAATAGGCAGCAGATGTTAATGAAACTCACATGCACAATTAACCTGTGGAACTCATTGCTAGGGGATGTTGTGAAGACCAAAAGTATAACTAGGTTCAAAAAAAGAATTAAAGAAGTTTGGCTATTAGCCAACATGGTCAGGAATGCAACCCTATGCTTTGGGTTTTTCTAAACCTCTGACTGCCAGAAGCTGGGACTGGATGACAGGGGATAGATCGCGCCATAAATTGCTCTGTTCTGGTCATTCCTTCTGGAGCATCTGGCATTGGCCACTGTTGGAACACAGGATACTGGGTTAGAGGGACCATTGGTCTGACCCAGTATGGCCGTTCTTATGTTCTTGTGATAGTAATATAATTAATACCAGTCCTTAAAGTGAGAGGAAAATAAATCTTGTCAGAAGAACTGGATGTTGTTGTTTTTTTAGATTAAATGTTTATTGAAAAAGGTAAATGTGTTAACTAGGGCTGTTTTGATTAATCACAATTAATTTTTTTTGAGTTAATTGTGTGAGTTAACTGCAATTAATCACAGTTTTAAACACACTGATAAACAATAGAATACCAATTGAAATTTATTAAATATTTTCGATGTTTTTCTACATTTTCATATATATTGTATTCTGTGTTGTAATTGAAATCAAAGTGTATATTTTTTTATTACAAATATTTGCACTGTAAAAATGATAAACAAAAGAACTAGTATTTTTCAATTCCCCTCATACAAGTACTGTAGTGCAATCTCTTTATGGTGAAAGTGCAATTTACAAATGTAGATTTTTTTGTTTGTTACATAACTGTACTCAAAAACAAAACAATGTAAAACATCAGAGCCTACAAGTCCACTCAGTCCTTCTTCTTGTTCAGCCAATCGCTAAGACAAACAAATTTGTTTACATTTACAGGAGATAATGCTCCCCTATTCTTATTTACCATGTCACCAGAAAGTGAGAACAAGCATTTGCATGGCACTTTTGTAGCTGGCATTGCAAGGTATGTACATGCCAGATATGCTAAACATTCATATGCCCCTTCATACTTCGGCCACCATTCCAGAGGACATGCTTCTATGCTGATGACACTCGTTAAAAAAAATGCTTTAATTAAATTTGTGACTGAACTCCTTGGGGGAGAATTGTATGTCCCCTGCTCTGTTTTACCTGCATTCTACCATATATTTCATGTTATAGCAGTCTTGGATGTTGACCCAGCACATGTTGTTCATTTTAAGAACACTTTCACTGCAGATTTCACAAAACGCAAAGAAGATACCAATGTGTGATTTCTAAAGATAGCTACAGCACTCGACCCATTGTTTAAGAATCTGAAGTGCCTTCCAAAATCTGATTGGGACGAAGCGTGGAGCATGCTTTCAGAAGTCTTAAAAGAGCAACACCTCCAATGCGGAAACTACATAACCTGAACCACCAAAAAAGAAAATTAACCTTCTGCAGGTGGCATCTGATTCAGATAATGAAAATTAACATGCGTTGGTCCGTACTGCTTTGGATTGTTATCGAG
This sequence comes from Malaclemys terrapin pileata, assembly GCF_027887155.1. Classification (NCBI taxonomy): domain Eukaryota; kingdom Metazoa; phylum Chordata; order Testudines; family Emydidae; genus Malaclemys; species Malaclemys terrapin. The sequence continues at coordinate 46,110,028 of NC_071512.1, read as the reverse complement.
CAGAACCTGTTGTGACATTCTATACGTTGGGAGAGCATCCTGGAACCCCCATATTCCTCATTTTTATATAATCTGGATCTTATATATAAAGCATGCCTTGTAAGGTATCAGCGGAAAGGTTATGATCTGCTGAAAGTCATTGTTCTATCTAAATATGTGTATCATCAGCGCATATTAAGTTATGAGAATTGTGTTGTATGGTTGTCACCAAAATATATTATGGGTTTGGGAGCTGCCTAAATACTGGCTCTACAGAGACAATGACAAGGTAGGTAACCAACACCCGGGGCCGGATGGGTGCTGTTGCACAGAAATCACTAGCCATTGTCCATCACCTGCATGAGGCCACACCAGGGGAATTGCTCAACCTTGCTTAGGGACTCAACAATGCCCCCAGACATGCCTGGACTTGCAATCTCCAAGCACATGGGACTGAGGGTATAAAAGAGACCAAAGGGGCCCTATGCTTGGCCTTTTCTCCTCCCCCATCTATGCTGCAAGCAACTAAGATACTGAGAAGAAGACAAGACTCCAACAGAGGAGATAGGCCCAGGTTTAAGGAACAAACCTGTATATCAAGGACTGCAATATCCAGTGGGGTGAGAAAAACTGCTTAATCTAAATGTTGCCCAGTTTGATAGGGTTGAGAGTTTAGACTGTGTCATTTTTTTTTTTTTTTTTTTTTTTTTTTTTTTGGCAACTAACCCTGAGTTTTTGCCTATCACTTAACATTTCATCTTGAGCAGTGCAAGATGATATACTCCTGAGGTACAAGGCTGGGAGCTGTGGGGATTTGGCTCTGGTGCCTTTCTCTGGGTGATTCATGAGTGGCTCTGGGAGCATTCATGCAATATAGCTGGGTGTGGCGCTCCACATGCTGTTGTGCTGAATGATCACACCGCCTGGAGGGGTTTGCTGCTGGTCACTAGCAAGGCATTGTGAAAGACAGTCCAGGCTGAAGAGAGTTAAGGGGTGTAGCCATGTGGACTCACCCCTGCGGTGCCTCCTGCTGGTCTCTGAAGGAATTAGCTCCATTTCCAGCCCGGAGCGCCCTCTGCAGGCGGGTGATCCACTACCACTTGGCCCCCATGTCCCTCCCTGGACTCCGGTGCCCTGTTAGCTGGCGTGCTGCCCCGTGGCAGTAACCCCTTTCTCTCAGGGTCTCCCCTCCCCGGGAAACCCCCACCCACTATCCCTACCTCGCCTCAGTATAAGGCTACTGCCAGTCATCGTCTAGCCCCAACGCCCTGGGGCAGACTGCAGTATCAGCCTACTCATCACTGACAAGGTTGGGTTTGGACCTGCTGCCTTTGCCTACTCCCAGTACCTGTTGGCCTTATGCTAGCCGCAGCCTGGGGCTTTCCAGGCTGGAGCTCCCTGGCTCCTCTGCCTTTCCTCAGCCCTGCTCCACTTAGGTACCCTGTCTCTAGCTCCCTGCAGCCAGGCTTTTCTCTCTGAATGCAGAGAGAGAATTTTTGAGGTCCTGACTCCCAGCCTTCTTATACAGGCTAGCTGTGGCCTGATTGGGGTGTGGCCCAGCTGCGGCTGCTTCCCCAATCAGCCCAGCTTTTAGAGCTGCAGCCCTCTCCAGGGCTGCTTTCCAGCCCTCCCAGACAGGAGCAGGTGTCCACCCCACTACAAGGGGGCACAGCGGTCCCACAGTCCCAGGCCACACTCCGGGATGATCCCGTCACACCTGTCATCAGCAGGGGTGCATGTCCCCTGGAATGGTGGTTGAAGATGAAGGGACATATGAATCTTTAGCACATCTGGCACATAAATATCTAGCGACGTCGGCTACAACAGTGCCATGCGAACACCTGTTCTCACTTTCAGGTGACATTGTGAACAAGAGGCAGGCAGCATAATCTCCTGAAAATGTAAACAACTTGTTTGTCTGACTGATTGGCTGAACAAGAAGTAGGACTGAATGGACTTGCAGGCTCTACAATTTTACATTGTTTTATTTTTGAATGCAGGTTCTTTTGTATATAATTCTACATATGTAAATTCAACTTTCATGATAGAGATTGCACTACAGTACTTGTATTAGGTGAATTGAAAAATACAATTTCTTTTGTTTTTTTTACAGTGCAAATATTTGTAATAAAAAATCAATAAAGTGAGCACTGTATACACTGTATTCTGTGTTATAATTGAAATCAATATATTTGAAAATGTAGAAAACATCCAAGAATATTTAAATAAATGGTATTCTATTATATAAAGGCGTGATTAATTGTGATTATTTTTTTTAATTGCTTGACTGCCCTAGTGTTAACATAATATTTTTGAACTTCTTTAAGGCATTTGACTTACTAACACATGATATCCTGATTAAAAAATTTGTACTATACATATTTGATTGATTAAAAATTAGAAGTAAGTGAAAATTGGAATTTCCATTGTCTGGTAAATTCCAATATTTTGATATGTTTTCATTCCAAATTGGGACCAAATAGTTGAAATAATTTTTTTCTGGGAAGAAAATTTCCAAAAAGTTTTTTGATTTGGAAAAAGTTGAAAAGTTTTTTGTTTTAATATTTGCTATTGAAACTAAATCATTTGACATTCCTGAAATGAAACATTTTATTTAAAGTTACTGAATCTGATCAAAATGTTTTGTTTGGAGTGAGTTCCATTTTAAGCTGCATATGCCTAATGTGCATGATGCCTCATGGGACTTATAGTTCAGGTTCTACTTGCTGCTCCCCTTCCCTGCAATTCTGGGCTCCCTGACAGTACTACATCTCCCATGATGCACCTGAAGTCATTTGACTCCCATGATGTACCAGAGGGAGGACTGCAAAGGATTATGGGAAAAGTAGTATCACCAACGAGCCCAGCCCATGGAGAAGAATGGGGACATATGGATTACAACTCCCATGAGGCACTATAGGCAGATACAGTTTAATATTGACCTGACCCGAAACCTAAATGTTTCTGTTCTATAACCTAAAATATTTCAATTTGAGTGGAACCACTCCAAAACAAAATATTTGATTTTGATTTTTCCAATGAAGAATTGAAAACTTTCTGAAAATCAGAAATTTTCCCACCAAAAAATTCAATTTTGTGGAAATGACATTTTCTGTGAAAAAATGATGTAGGCAGAAAATTCCTGACCAGTTCTATTAAAAACTGGCTGGTAGATCTGAAAAGGTAACTGTTAATGTGGAATCATCATTAAATGGTGGTATTTCTAATGGGGTCCCACGGAGCTGGCTTCTCAGTCTTATGTTATTCAATATCTTGCCAATGAGCTGGAAGAAAATATGACATCATTGCTTGATGATAAACTTTGCAGGCGGCCCTCTGGCTGGTGGGCTGGTAAATAATGATGAAGACCAGTCTCTTATACAGAGCTGTCTCTATTGTTTGGTAAGCATATTGCAAACAAACATGTTTTAATACAGCTAAATGCAAGATCATACATTTAGGAACAAAGGGTGGTCAGCCATACTTACAGGATGGGAAGCTGTATCCTGGAAAACAGTGAGCCAGAAAAATATTTAGGGGTCATGGTAGATAACGGCTGAGTATGAGCTCCCAGTCTGATGCTGCAGCTAAGGGGGCTAATGCAAATCTTGGATGTTGTGCCTGGGATAGGCCACACTGATAATGCCACACTCAGGGCAGACTGCAAGAAATAGGGCAGACAATCCCCAGAGATGGTGGTTTACTCTATAATTAGATTCACCAAACCAGAGCTTTTGCAGTATCACCCTGGTTAACCAGAAGACAAACACAGTCCCATCAGCATTCCAGCCCTTGGCTCCCAGGCAACCCAATCTAATACAGGGAGAGGTTACTGAAAACCAATTTCACCATATGTGAGGTTCTTTCTAATCACAAAGGATCTGGCACATATCCCCAGGGCAATATGAATCTCAGATCTTACCCAAATGTCATGCTGTCAGCCAATCCTTAGTAAACTAACAATTTAATAATAAACCAAAAGAAGATGGGACATTGGGTGGGAAGGGCCAACGTTCTGAGGTGGCCCAGAGTGTTCTCTCTCTCAGCTGCTTGGCTGGCTGATTCTTGCTTAGGGTCTGACTGATCACCATGTGTGGTGTCGGGAAGGAATTTCCCCCCAGGTCAGATTGGCAGTGACCTGTGGTGACAGGGAATCACCTTCGTCTGTCACATGTGGGTCACTTGCCAGGATTATCTGGGTCTGTCTCACTTCCTCATTTCCCTGCCATTGCGGGTGCGTGGGGCTCTGAGGCCTGTCATTCCCTCCTATTCTCTACCTGTGGCACCTATTAGGCCAGTGTCCTGTCTGATTTAGCACTTCAGTCTAATTTCGGTCGTGGGGTTTAGTGTGCAGTGCTAGGTGGCGTTGGTGGCGTGTGATATACAAAAGATCAGATTCGATGATCTGCTAGTCCCTTCTGGTTGTAAACTCTGACAGTTTCTCTCAGAGAATTCTCTCTCCTCAGGAGTTGGGGAGGGAAAACTAGAGACAGGCATTGTTCAGCTTCTTCCTAGTCACCAGGGCCGGCTCCAGGGTTTTGGCCGCCTCAAGCAGCAAAAAAACAACAACAACAACAACAACAAAATGCGATTGCAATCAGCTCTACTGCCGCCGCTTCAATCTTCGGCGGCAATTTGGCGGCTGGTCCTTCGCTCCAAGAGGGACTGAGGGACCCGCCGCCGAAGAGCTGATGATTACAGTCTACATGGATCAAGATAGCAGATAGCAAAGGGTCCTTTAATCTATCAGGCCAAGGAATTACAAGATCCAATAACAGAAATTTGAAACTAGACAAATTCAAACTGGAAATAAGCACCGGTGAGGGTAATTAACTACTGGAACAATTTGCCTAGGGCTGTGGTGGATTTGCCCTCATTTGAGGTCTTTACATTAAAATTGGGTGTCTTTCTAGAAGATCTGTTCTAGCTCAACAAAATGTTATTGGGCAGGAATCATTGGGTGACTCTCTCTTTTTAGTGTAGACCAGGCCTAACTCTTCCCATGGAGAGTTTCATCCTGAGGGCTTTCAGCTATGCACATGACATTTGCCCCTGTTGCTGTAACAGTGTGAATCACCTTAGAACGCTGACCTGGACCCACCAGATTGCAGAGAGGAGTCATGACAAGCCTTCCTGGGCCTCATAGCAGAATGACATCTCCAGCTGGTGACAGCGGAGGCTTGGCTTCTCTACACAGTCTGAGGGAGAGGCCTTCCCTGGGTGACCCTTGGTAGAATGACACCAAGCTGACAAACCTGAGAGCAACCACAGACAGACACTGCTACCAGGAACTGCATGCAAGAAAACCACTGCCTTGACATTTGTAACCTACATTTCCCGACCCACTGGCGTGCAGCTTCCTGTAGCTGTGTGTACACAAGAGACAGAGGAAATGCCTTTTTTATTTGTATTTCCTGCTCTAATTAACAGTCCCTTGTTTATGTGCAGCTGCAGTTAACCCCACCCCCAACCTCACGGAGCCTGTCACTCAGAGGAGCCTGTTATGATCACAGGCACCTACGTGTGGAACAACATGGTCACCCAAAAAGTGCTTGTGCCTAGGAAGAACCTAATCAACGCCTGTCTCTAGTTTTCCCTCCCCACCCCAAGAGAGAGAGTTCCCTGAGAGAAAGTGGCATAGAGTTTATGGCCAGATCAGTCTGACCTTTGGTATATCACACGCCACCAACACCCCCTAGCCTCTGCACACTAAACCCCACCACTGAAATTAGACTGAAGTGCTACAGCACACAGGAGACTGGACTGTTATGTGCCCCAGGCAGAGAACAGAAGGGACTGAGGTCCACCAGTGCCCATGCACCCACAACGGAAGGGAAATGATGAAGTGAGATAGACCCAGATAATCCTGGTAAGTGAGCCACATGCTGCAGAGGAAGGTGAACCCCCTCTCCCCAGGTCATTACCAATCTGACCTGGAAGGAAATTCCTTCCCAATCCCACATGTGGCAATCAGTGAGATCCTGAGCATGTGAGCAAGAACCAGCCAACCAAGCGCCTGAGAGAGAATGCCCAGTGCCCCCTCAGAGCCTTGTCTCTCCCTGCCCCCTTTCCCATCACTGGCCATGGCAGCCCTGATGCTTCAGAGAACAGATATATTTTTAAAAGTCCCAAAATACACTAGGCAAATCCCTTCCTGACTCCTGGCAGTAGCCAGCTGAAACCCTGAAGCATGAGCTTTGGGAACATAAGTGATAAATCAAAGTGAGCCCCAGGGCTTTTGAGCCCTGTCCCCTACCATCACAACCAAACCTGTTGTACAGTAGCACTCACAAATCTGTCCAGTGCTCTCTTAAAACTAATTAAGTGCTTTGCCCCACAACTCCGATTGGGAGTCTGCTCCAGAACCTCACCCCTCTGGTGGTTAGACACCACCTTCTAATTTCCGGTCTGAATTCGTTCATGGCTATTTGAACTTGTGCCAACCATTGTCCTTTAGCTTAAATAGCTCTTCACCCTCCCTGGTATTTACTCCCTGATGTATTTATAGAGAGCAATCAGATCCCCTCTCAGCCTTCTGTTTGCTAGGCTAAACAAGCCAGGCTCGTCCAGTCTCCTGTCACACCACAGCCATGCAGCAGCTGCACAGAAATAATTTCATTCTATCCGTGCGCTTAGAGCTAAGTTGGCATCTGAGCTTGAGTCAGCTCTGTGGGTACTCAGGCGGAGCCACCTCAGCACTGATCTGCCAGCAGCCAGCCTCCCCCGCAAAAGTACATCTTCCAGGAGACAGAACTTCCAGAAAGGAGAACAGATTCCCATGGGACACATGCTCCATAAAACTCCCACCACCTCAGCCAAACAGACGCTTCCTTTGGCTTATCTGATAGAGCTGCTACCTTCCAGCCCCGTTTGAACTTTGGTTGTGGTATCATCTATATGTACACAACGCCAGTCAGACCGGTAATTCCAAGAAGGGCTTCAATCCATTCCAGCCTCTGGCCTCCAAATAGCAAGAAACACTAGTTCACCCCCAAAGGAGATGAGGTGTCCCTTCCTGGTTTATGGCCTCAGTTCTTAACCTTTTCCATATTGTGATACCATGACACAAAAATGTTGGGACACCCCCCCCCCCCAGCTAGTCATGTAGAAAGCATGGGTGGACACAACTCTTTGAAATCTGTATGTGACCCCAGGTTAAGAACCTGTGACTTACCAGAAGGGGAGGATGTGACATCCAGTTGCATATGGGAGGAGGGAATCAGAGAACCATAGGGCTAGAAGAGACGGTAAGGATCATCTAGTCTAACCCCCATCTGGTAATCTAGTAGCCCAGAATGAAGAGGATCCTCTTTCCACCGCATATTTAACCCAGCTCAGCTAGGGTATCAGACTGCTCAGAAGACACTTTTCCCCCTCCTCTGTGACCACATTCAGTACATCCCTGATGATCCATTCAGCACAGGAGGTGTGCTCCTCTGGGAGATGCTGCCCGATTAACCGTGTCTTGCTAAACAAGGAGGAGGTTAAAGAAGAGGGGAGAGCCTGGGAAGGCTCCACTGCTCTTTGTGGAAAAAAGGCCCTCATCATTATCTGGTGTGATTCAACCATCCCAGTGTCTGAAAGAAAAGTCAATAACACAATGCAAATCACTATGAATCACATGCGGGCCTTGCCCTCCACAGGGCTGGTTTGGAGCCGGGTATCACATTCTGAATGTCAGCTTGCTGCTCCTCTTACTGGTGCCACGTTACTCTGCTGTGCAAATGAAGGGCAGGAACTCTCCAAGCTCGCTCTGGGGAGGAGCAGCTTGGGGGCAGAACAGGTTAGCGAGGGAGTGGGGAGCAGGAGGTCAAAGTTGAGGTGCATCAACCAAGCTGCACAGCCAAGGCTCTGGTCTAACAGTAGGGTTTGCTGCAAGTCAGGACTGAGGTGCAGGGACAGAACTGAGAGGGGGACTGGACGGGACTAAGCAGGGTGCTGATGGTCAGCGTTGAGCGGCATCAGCTAACACGTGTGAGGTCCAAGCTTCTGGTCAAATATCATTCTGCTATTGCCCCTGGATATTGTGAACTCCATGAAGAAGAGTGTTTACGAGACTTGTAACACTAGTCTGTATGGGCAGGCACTGGCCCACTGACCTCAGTGCTGTCCTCTAGAGCCCTGTCCCCCAGTATGTCAGTCTCAGGCCACTCCAAGTCATGGTGAGTTGTGTGTGGTTGTTTTAAACCAAAGACAAGCCTCCAAGACAAAAGTCAGTTTCCTCTGGGACAGTCCAGATGCAAACCCAAATCTCCCCCTGAGGTGGGAGGGGACAGCATTAATCCATCATCCCTTGTTGCTCCTTTTCCCTGCCATGAATGTCACCCACACAACAACGTGTGCCTGCAGTTCATGTCCCTGGTCCAGAATAAATTAACCATGTAGAGTTAATTCTTCCTCTCACCCCTAAATACAAGAATTCTGCTGCTCACTGAGCAAGGGACACACAAGGGAGAGAGAATCAACAGGACATTAGCTGGCCCTACGTTTGGGAGGTGGGGAAGGTGAGCTCCATATCTCTGTGCCTTATTTGTTATTAAATAGATTAGCCAAGATCTGCAGGAACATGTTGTGACGAACTGGGACTGTTCTTACTGTGGTCTGTGAATGCTGACAGGGGAGTGTGGCTAGGATAGTCTGCATTGGGGGATGGGAGATGGCCCGAAGGAGAATACCTGAGTGCGTAACATGAGAACCCAGGAAGGGGTGGGGGCCAGGTGACACCTTGGCCCGGGAAACTGAACAAAGGCTGTGGGAGGGGTCGCTGAAGGCAGAGGGTTGGAAGCGGGCTGGAGAGATGGCTGGGAGGCAGAGATGGCTTTGACCTCCCAAAGCGGGGGGCTGGGATGCCCTGGGACCCCAAGCTGGACCTAACTGAGGGGGGCCCTGTTGTCTGTGCCTGCAAGACCTGTCTTGGACTGTATTCCTGTCATCCAAATAAACCTTCTGCTTTACTGGCTGGCTGAGAGTCATGGTGAATCGCAGGAAGCCGGGGGTGCAGGGCCCTGAGTCCCCAATACTCCGTGACACATGTCCAGCATCCCCACATCCAGCTCACTGCTCCACTTGTGTCCTTACACACATCCAAACTGTACACTCAATGGAACTAGGGAACTTCACACTCACCCAGCACTCAGGGCATGGTGCCAACTGGCGTTGAAACTCCTGCTGATCCTTTCCCAGCTTCACAGAGTCATTTCCACCTCTCTGGTCTGCACAGCTGGACAGGAAATATCATGAAAGCAGCATTTCTGGTGGTGTTCAGATCCTTCCGCTTGCAGACACTATCCAAAGCAGGTAGAGCAGAGCTGTGTGACAAAGGAAAAAAGGTTCACCTTCTGAACACCAGGAAGGATCCATTCCCAGTTCAGCTTGAGGCTAATGTCATCATCTCATTTCTAGAATGACTCCCCTCCTAAACTGTCATTTCTTCCATCAGCACTGAAATGCAGCCACTCCTGGTGTGGGACACAATAACAACACACAACAGTTGGAGGGCAGGAGTTGAAGAAGGCCATCTGGTACTGATTCACCAGTCCCTCGTTACTGATGGGTCTTTTGGGAAATTTAAAGCTAGATAACACTCAGCCCTGTTATGGGGATACAAGGGGAGAGCAGGGCATATGGGGTATTGTTCTTTACAAGGAGAGCTTGTGTTCAACCAAAAAATTATTTTATTCTAACTTCATATGCTCCTAGTATACCAGAGACTGCTGCTACCCTGCAGCTCTCTGTCCTGCTCAGCACTCAGAACCCTTTCAACTCTCTAGCCACCTCCCGCACCCTTAGGTAACAGCATCAGCTATTTCACACACCCATAGCCTCTCCCTCTTCCATCCCTGCCAGGAGCCATGTACGATCTGGGTGCTTTTGTTCCCGATACACAAGGATCTGGGAAGGTTAGAACAAACCGTGGCACCAGACCACAGCCCTGTGCTCTCATCTGCGCCAGGCAGCAGATCTGTGTTTTATGCTGCACCTAGCAGAGGGAGTAGCATGCTGCTCCCAGAGGCATCATGCCTATCTGAGCCACGGGTACATCTACACTGCAAAAAAACCCATGACACCGAGTTTCAGGGTCTGTTTCCATGAGCCCCACGAGCCTGCTAGCGGACTCAGGCTCGTGGGGCTGTTCATTGCTGTGTAGACTTCCAGGCTCGGGCTGGAGCCCAGGCAGAGGGGAGAGGGTCTCAGAGCCCATCGATTTAGTCACTGCCTCTCGGGGGGGGGAGGGGGGGTGGATTACTTACACCAATGGGAGAACCCCATTGTTCTCTCTGTCTATTCTGTGGCACCACTGTAGCATTTCAAGTGCAAACAAGCCCTTACAGTACCGATGCAGTAGCTGCATCCACACAGTCATTAAGCAGAGGTGGGTGAAAGCACGCTCTAGCTGGACAGTAAACACCTTCCTGAGGTTTCTTTATATGGCAAAACAGCTGCAGAAAGAGAGCTAATCTTCAGGCCGCCTTTGGAGCCCATGTGATTCTGAGTGAGCAGTTCTTATGGGCAGGAGATTCCCAGGTGTAAAGTGCAGGGGCCCTGGGCAAACTGGGGGAATGAAGTGTGTTTAAGCAGCTAGATTACAGTGAGATTCCAGGAGATTCATGAGAGAGAGAGGCCCCAGGCCGTTGCTTCTTGAAACAGGGCTAGGGTTGCCAGGCATCCAGTTTTTGACTGGAACGCCCGGTCGAAAAGGGACCCTGGCAGCTCCAGTCAGCACCACTGACTGGGCCATTAAAAGTCTGGTCGGCAGCACAGTGGGGCTAAGGAAGGCTCCCTGACCCCGCGTGGCTCCCGGAAGTGACTGGCATGTCCCTGCGGCTCCTAGGCGCAGGGACAATCAGGGAAGCTCTGCGTGCTGCCCCTACCCCAAGCATTGGCTCCGCAGCTCCCATTGGCTGGGAACCGTGGCCAATGGGAGCTGCGGGGGTGGTGCTTGTGGGTGCAGGCAGCGCGCACCGCACAGACCCGCCTGGCTGCCCCTGTGCCTAGGAGCCAGACATGCCGGCTGCTTCTGGGAGCTGCGTGGAGTAGGGAGCCTCCCTTAGCCCCACTGCACCGCAGACCCTGGGAGCCACCCGAGATAAGCGCCACTTGGCTGGAGCCCACATCCTGAACTCCTTCCCACACCCTAACCTCCTGTCCCAGGTCAGAACCCCCTTCCTGGAGCCCACCTCCCTTCTAACCTCCCAATGCCCTGCCCCATCCCTGAGTCTGCTCCCACACCCAAACTCCCTCTCAGAGCCCACACCCCCTCCTGTACCTCCTCCCGCACTCCGAACCCCTTGGCTCCAGCCCCCTCCTGCACCCCAAACCCCTCATCCCCAGCCCCATCCCCAAGTCCGCACCCCCCCCAGCCGGAACCCTCACCCTCTTCTGCACCCCAACCCCCTGCCCCAGCCCAGAGCCCCTCCCATACCTGAACCCCTCATTTCTGGCCCCACCCTGGAGCCTGCACCCCCAGCTGGAGCCCTCACTCCCTGCTGCACCCCAACCCCCTGCCCCAGCTCAGTGAAAATGAGTAAGGGTGGGGGAGAGCGAGCGACAGAGGGAGGGGGGATGGAGTGAGTTGGGGGGAGCATTGGAGAAGGGGCGGGGCAGGAGCGTGACCCCAGGGAAGGGGCCAGGCAGGGCAAGGATGTTCAGTTTTGTGTAATTAGAAAGTTGGCAACCCTAGAGACAGGGCCGTCCTTACCCATACACAAAGTACGCAGCTGCGTAGGGCACCAGGAAATTTGAGGCACCAAATTTCCTGGTGCCCTACACAGCTACGTGCTGCTCCAGCCCCTGGTCCGCCTCTTCTCCATGGCTCCCGCCCCTGCTCTGCCCCAGCCCCGCCGCTTCCTGCCCTCGCCCCACTCCTTCCCCGCCCCTGCTCCACCCAGGAGCGGTGCCAGGGTTTTTGGCGCCCTAGGCGGGGGTCCTTCCGCGCTCCCGGTCGTCGTCGTCAATTCTGCGGCGGGGGGGTCCTTCCGCACTCCCGGTCTTTGGGGCACTTTGGCGGCAGGTCCTGGAGTGAGTGAAGGACCCGCTGCAGAATTGCCGCTGAAGACCCGGAGCACGGAGGGACCCCCCCGCCGCCGAATTGCCGCCGAGGGTGGCAAAATGCCGCCCCCCAAATCCTGGTGCCCTAGGCGACCGCCTAGGTGACCTAAATGGAAGCGCCGGCCCTGGCTCCACCCCAGCCCCGCTCCCACTCCTCTGAGGAGTGCAGCAGGGCTTGGCCTGCACTCACCAGCGGCAGGAAGTGCAGTAGCCCAGCCCCAGCTGCGCCGCTGGTCAGTGCTGGGGGGGGGTTCCCCCCTGCTCCCCAAGCCAGCCCCCCCAGAGGCCTGCCCCCCCATGGGGGGGCTGTGTAGGGCCCCAGAATAGCTAGGGATGGCCCTACCTAGAGAGGGCAGTGGTGGGTTAGGTAGGATATTTACGAGAGAGAGTGCCTCTGTGCAGATTGTGACCTTCTCTGCCTGAGGAAATCAAAACTTCTTTACGTTTTGTAATAAGCAAAATGAACTAAGAAAACACCTGAATCTGTATTGCTACTTTCTGTCCCAAACAGAAACTGACCATCTGCAAGGTCCCAAACTTTGCTACATCTTGGCAAAGGGGCAACAGTACAAAGGTTCCATTGCCTTTCATCAATGTCCTACCCAGCTGGCTCCATAGAAAACCATTGGTCACACTTTCAAGTGCCCAGCACTTGACTACTTTGGCGACTACCTCTTGTTCTGCAATCCACTGTAGCAGCTGTGATCAGTGGGGACATGGAGCCCAATAGATCCCAGGATTAAATGCTCTGAAGCTGGAGGCTGCATGTTCTAAGCGTCAGCAGTTCATCTCTGGAATTTCCTTCCCTTGCAAATCAAGCGGAGACTGAATCCTACCTCCCTGATGGCAAATGCAACATGCATTTCTCTGTATCTTTCTCTTTGCCCAATACAAATGGCTGTAGCATGGCCAGCTGAGTCTTTTCGGGAGGCACAATATCTTCCTTCAGGAGCTTCCAACTACCCTTGAGAGGAGTGATTTGAACAGTTATAGGGGAGAGAAAGATGGAGTATGAGGACACATTTGGAAGATCCTGGAGAGGGAAGCCCTGGTGGGAAATTTTAAAAGGCTTGGATTTGAGAACCAGCATCTTGTTTTGCACCTGCAGTTTTGGAGATGGCTTTAGACATCTGCACACCTGATTGGAAGGTGCAGATTCTTAATGTCCACTTGGCAGAGTGCATCTGTATTTATTGGCAGATGCTAAATGGGAGGCTGAGTTGACCCATTTAAAACACAAAAAAGAGCCTCAAAGAGTTCATTTAGAACCAAATAAGAATTTGAAGTTTTCACTGCGTAGAAGTGAGAGATGGATATCATTTGTGAGTTTCTCTAGACCATTCACCACCCAGCCAATGCAGGATTGTTCCCTATGGTATATTCTCCTGGGCTTTGCCCAGTTTAATTTTAACTGATTCAAGTAATGGGGCTTCCAGCGCTTCCCTTAGGCCATCTCATGGCTAGAAGATGTTTCCTGATAGCAAACATAAGTGTATCCAAATCAAGCAGTTTTAGGCTGGTTTATCACTGAAGTATTTAGTATTTGAGTGAGAAACTGACCTAGTGCACACCAAAATAGCACAGAACACCTCTTACCCTGCTGTAACATCACATTGCTCAGTGGTGACTCACTTGCCTTTTGTAACCTTGTTAGCCGAGTTATTGTCCTCATCAGACACTATGCAAGCAAAAAGCCTCCCAAGCAAGGCCAGGTTTTGTAATGAGTGCATCACCAGCTTGACAGAGTTATTAGACCATGCAGGCAGGCATGAGTTAATGTGAGAAGTGGAGAGATTAACTGTTAATCAATCTTAGACTATTGGGAAAATTGCAGAAGGCCAGAAGAGTTCTAACATTGTGCCAATATTTAAAAGGGATAAGACAGGTAATTGTAGGCCTGTTAGCCTGACATCAGCCATGGGCAATAGCAGAAAAGCTAATAAAGAATTCACTTAATAAGGAATTAAGGATAGGTATATAATTAATGCCCAGTCAACATGGTTTTATGGAAAATAGGTCTTGTCTCCTATTTGATGAGGTTACAAATTTGGTTGATAAAGGTAGATGTTTGTAAGGTGTTTGGTCTTAGTACCATCCAACATTCTGATTAAAAAACTAGCACAATACAACATCAATAACGCATATGTTAAATGGATTGAGAGCTAACTATCTGACAGATTGCAACAAGTAGTTGTCAGTGAGAGATGATTTTGTCCAATGATGGTGTTTCCAGTTGGGTTCTCCAGGGTCTGATGTTAGGCCCAGTGTTGTTCAACATTTTCACCAGTGATCTGGAAGTACATATAAAATCACGGCTAGTAAAATGTGCAAATGACACAATGATTAGCGGCGTGATAAATAATGATGAGGGCAGGGCAATCAGAGCAATCTGGATTGCTTGGGAACTTGGGCCCATTCAAACAAAATCTGTTTTCATACAGAGTTGTACATCTAGGAACAAGGAATGGGAGACTGTATCCTGGAAAGTAATGACTTTGAAAAGGATTTAGGGGTCACAGTGACAAGTAAATCAGCATGAGCTCCCAGGGTGATGCTGTGCAAAAAGGGCTAATGGATGTATAAACAGGGGCATAGGAGTAGGTGGGTGATTTTACCTGTGCATTAGTGAGACCAATACTGCATCCGATTCTGGAATCCACATTTTAAAAAGGATGTTGAAAAATTGGAGAAGGTGAAAAGAAATATAAAAATTATTTGAGGGCAAAACAGCCCTGTAGTGAGAGGCTTAAAGAGCACATTCTTTTTAGCTTATCCAAAAGAGGATTGAGAGGTAACTTGATTATGGTGTATAGGTACTTTGATAAGAAGAAAATAGCAGGTACTGAAGGCTCTTCAGTCTAGCAAAGAAAGGCGTAAAGAGACCCAATGGCTGGAAGTTAAAGCCAGACAAATTAAAATGAGAAATAAGGCTCAGATTTTTAACAGTGAGTGTGATGAACCATTGGAACGAACTACCAAGGGAAGTGGTGGATTGTCCATCTTCTGAGGTCTTCAAATCAAGCCTGGATGCCTTTCTGGAAGGTACTCTTTATACAGGGATAATTAGGTGAAATTTAAGGACAAATGGTCAGACTAGATGATCTAATGGTCCCTCCTAGCCCTACAAGTCTATGATTCTGGCCTTAGATTCTATTAATCATGTCAACACTTACCAGCGACTCCAGACTTGCTGTGGGAATTTCAAGCCAGTTTGGCACTGAGCAGGGTAACTAATATCCGCTCCCAGCTGTAATCACTCATTCCTTCACTGTTTTGGCTGCATGAGCTGCAGCATGGCTGTTGTTCTTTTGGGCAGTATCACTGACACAACGGGGTCTCTAGACCTTGGGGGTAGTTTGCACTGCAAAGGCCAGCTGAGTGGCCCAGGTGGAGGGACTGCCAATAGACGGGAGACCATCCATCCTAAAAGCTCATTAGCTGGTTCTGGAGGATTGAGCTTTAGCGGCATAAACATCCAATTTGAAAGACCTGCTTTAATGAGAAGGTTCCAATGGGTAACTATCCTCACTGCTAAAATGTGTGCCTTTTTTCTCATTTGAATTTCTAATTTGTACTTGTCTGGCTTTAACTTCCAGCCATTGGTGGTTCATGTGCCTTTCTCCAAAGCCCAGCAGGGCTGACTCAGCTCTTCAGCCTTCTCAGATAGATATATTGAGTGCCAGGCAGTTTACTCTCTGTCTCTTTCAGGTGAGACCTTAAAAAGTGTAGATCTTATCTGATCTGCATGGATATGAATAATCCCATGGGGCTTTGCCTAAGGATGGGATTTTTGCCTTGGTGTCCTTGGCCCAAACATTGCTTGACCACATAGTGCTTTGTGTCATATTGTTTACAGCTTTCCATCCCAGAGATGGCTGCATTTCACATGGGGTTTATTTTTTTAAAGTATGTTGGGATTCTTCAGGATGGAAGATACTTATAGAAATGTCAAATCTTCTTCTCTTGGAGTGGACTAGCACAGAAATAATAAATCCTGGCTAAGTTTTGTTGCACAGGAAAATATAATAATAAAGGGGAGAAAAAACCCGCAGCCAGCCCTGCAGTCAAACAGGAATCAAAATATGTTTACGAGAAAGGAAACCACCTGGTAGCTCAGCCTCAGATATTTCACCTGACCACAGCTGCATTTCATCTGCTTCTGAGAGGATTATTGGCTGTTCCTTAAGGAGCTGATTAAAAGACCTACCTAGGGACATTCTTTTGCTTTCAATAGACTACACAGGCAAAGACTGGAGCTGGATGTGAAAATTCCCTGATATGTGAGCAGCAGCACTGCAGCTCACCAACCTGTTTCTGGCTAAGTTTCTAGGACACAGGAGACTGGAACATGCTGGATTGGAATGGAGCTGCTGTGGGAGCCTAGCAGATATGCTGCAGATCTAGTGGAGCCTTCAATGGGAATGTCCCTAAAGGTAAGGGAGTTATATGCATTCATGCTGCCTTGTTGGAATAAGGGTGATCACTGATCTGAAAAATGCTCTGATTCCTCCATCAGTTTACTTGGGTTAGGGACCGGTATCATGGGACACCTGTAGACAGTCTCTTAAACCATTTCAGGTTCCAGGTAACCAGAATGAAACCCTACCCAAAGCCTCCCATCTTCAAGCTAATCTGATGAGATAAGGAGTTCTCAGTCCAAGTGTGCATCGATATTTCCACCTTCTCCTCCTCCACCACGACATTGGTTCTATACATTGACGTAGAAGGAGGGAGAAAGGGCTTAGCTCCACAGCCATCCCAGACACTGGTGGGTCTATGAAGATGTCATTTGTTCTACCCTTCAGATAGTTTTGCTTTCCAGTAACCTTTTAAGGAAACAGATCGACACTCAGGTGATTGGTGGTTTAGATCAATACAGACCCCATCCACTCTTTTAAGAGGGACAGTGTTTCTCTATGAATTGTGCTGCCTCATCCAGCACTAACCCGGAGGCATCCTCCTTTTTAAAGGAACCTTTAATCTTGTTCCATTTGCCTGGCACAAACATGTCTCACCTTCCTCCCCTGCTCATGTCTCAGCTGGGTTTCTTTCCAGCTCCCTCCTCTCTGCACCGTGGTTGGAAAATAGCAGAGTAGACTGGGCTTGTTTTGCTGCTATCTGGCAAAATCTACTGAAATGGAAACAAAACCCCAACACTTTTTTTAATGAAATGATGCTTCTCTCCCCACCTCTGCCCCTCAGTTCTGCTTGAAAGCCAATGGGGAGAGCATCTTCCATCTAAGGATTTCAAAGCTTGGGTCATGACTTAGGAGCCCAAGTCCCACTGACTTTCAGGAGACTTATGCACCCATGTGCTGAAATCACTTTTGAAAATTAGATTTGAGCTCTTAAGTCACTAAGATGATTTTGGAAAGTTTACCCACAGTTCTGAGTGACAGAGACCCAGTCACTGAGCTTGGCAGGGCCACCCAAGGAATTTCTCCTTTAGATCATAAAAATAGACATAAGGAATTCCACATTTTGGTGTGTTCCAGTGTTTTGGGTTTTTTTCCCTGCTGTGTCATGCAGTACTGTGACTAACATTTTCTAGCTTGAAATTAGTTATTACCACGCTTCTGTCCCTCTGCTTTTATAAACTTGTCCTGATGATAGTGAACTGGTAAATTGAGTATTGTTTATTTCAGTTTAAACTCCAGTTCCCTTGGATCATCACATTTCCAGACAAATCTGGGATCTCAATGGCTTAGCAAAATCCTTCCAGGAGGAACCTGATCTGATTCTCCTACATGCTGCTCTATAACTTTCCAAAATCTGTATGATTTAAAAAAAACACAACCTCACTATTTGTATATGAATACACTGGACCTGGACTGACACATGGTTGCTTTTGCTGCTAGTACATCGGCTTAATTTGCAGGAAGGGAGATGTAGTTGATTTTTAACTGTTAGGGTAATTGACCACTAGAACAGGTTACCTAGGGTGGTTGTGGAATCCCCATCATTGGATCTTTTTGAGAACATGTTAGACAAACACCTGTCTAGGTTTACTTGGTCGTGCGTCAACATGGGGAATAGACTAGATCAGAGGCTCTCAACCTTTCCAGACTACTGTACCCCTTTCAGGAGTTTGATTTGTCTTACATACCCCCAAGTTTCACCTCACTTAAAAACGACTTGCTTACAAAATCAGACATAAAAATACAAAGGTGTCATAGCACGCTGTTACTGAAAAATTGCTGACTCTCTCATTTTTACCATATAATTATAAAATAAATCAATTGGAATATAAATATTGTACTTAGATTTCAGTGTATAGTATATAGAGCAGTATAAATAAACCATTATCTGTATGAAATTTTAGTTTGTACTGACTTTGCTAGTGCTTTTTATGTAGCCTGTTGTAAAGCCAGGCAAATATCTAGATGAGTTGATGTACCCCCTGGAAGACCCCTGAGTGCCCCCAGGGGTACATGTACCCTTGGTTGAGAACCACTGGGATAGATGACTCCTTAAGGTCCCTTGCAGCCCTTCATGTCTATGACTCTATGATTTCTGGGCATGCAAGTGTACCACTAGTTTTGGAGAATCTGATTCATGTCTTCTAATCCCCCCTCAGCTGATGCAGGATTATTACATAACACACATTTATTAATGCATTGTTTATGGCTTGCTTACACTCACTCAATGAGCCATGGAACTAGTAATGTTAACTATTTCATACATTCAATCTCTAAATGAATATCCTGGATCTTGAGGGTCACCACTGATCCATTGCTTTGTCCTGGATGGAACTCTATTACTTATAATAACACTAATACTCTCACAGCACCTTTCATTTAAGGATCTCAAACCCTAGAGGTTTCCTATGTATGTATGTATGTCTTATTATTATTATAAATATTTAATTGTAGAGCATCAACTTTGTAAATAGCAGGTATCTTTAAAACATGGTACCTGCCTCAAAGAGCTTACCATCCAAATAGAGGGCATACAAAGAACTTATGGGGGAGGGGATGCAGTGAGGAATGGAGTGAATGGTGAAACTCGGCACACACCTTGTGAGTTGTGTAATTTGTATAGGGATTTTATGCTTTGTGCCTATGTCTTTATCTAACCAGGAGACTTAATATTTCCCCGTGGATAGGGCTAGTGTCCACAGGCCTTTGGGAAGGAGTGCATTTAGAGGAGGGACTCAAGCAGTGGCAACAGAATCTAGAAAGCTATTTTCCCCTTTCTTTAGAGAAATCAGCTCGCCCCTTCAGTGGCTGGAGCTGATCCCAGGGAGAGAGGAAATAAAAGGATTCATGCTAACCAGGCTCTCATCACAACCATTCTGCTGCCCTACAATGCCATAAAGAGGAGGGGCTGAGAGCCACCACGGTGTTTCTGAAACCCTTTTAAATGGGAAGAAGATATGGAAGGGATGGTCACAGGTTCTGGGGATTATAGAGGTTTAGCACCCCAAATTCAAGACATCCCAATTTCTTACAAATGAGGACAAACTTTTCATTGCACAGCAAGGTCAGTTTAGTAATTTCACTGCTTGGCTTTCCTGGAGAGGTCCCTGTCTCTGCAGGGCTTACTTTGCCTGAGGAACTCTAGAGGTCCCTCACAGAATGTGTCAGTGGCACCTGAAATCAGCCACTCAGTACCTGCTGCTCCACGGCAGTGTGATGGGGGCAATATGTGATACACACCAAACCATAAGAAAGGTCCAGGGGGAGCTGCTCCATCTATTGGAATAAGGCCCCTCTAAAGCATTTGTCAGTCCTGTGGCTGAGGAGAAGATAATGGAGACTAATAAAGATAAATGGGAATGGAGCAGAAACCATGGCAAGTGGGGAAACATGGCAGGGAGGCGACTAATGTACAGAGAAAAACTTTACAAATATGCAGGGCCAGATCCCCAGTTGCTATACACATAGGCAGTTCCATTGATTTCGGGGGAGCGATGCTGATCTATGCTAGGTCAGGATCTGGCCCAATGGCCATTCCAGTCGTTGTCTCCAACCGGCAAAAGCAAATTTTTTTGGAGGAGGAGAATTGAAGAGGTCTGAGAATTGTCCCCCTTGTTGGTCCCAGAGATCCCAGATTTTAGTTCAGTGCTTCACAAGCTCATTCCTGCCCGGATTTCATATACCTCCGAAGATGGTGAGTTCAATTCCTGCCTTGCCCACAGATTCTCTATGTCCCTTTGGATGAATTTCCTAATCTCTGTGAGCCTCAGCTCCTTGTCTGTACTAATGCTTTGCCTCCTCCTTTGTTCCCCTGGCCTATATAGATTGTAAACTCTTTGGAGCAGGGATTTTGACTATGTGTTTGTACAGTACCTAGCACAGTGGGGGCCTGATCTTAGCTGGGTATTGCTGTGATACAGATAATAAATAATAGTACCCAGCAGCTCAAGGACTAGGAAAAATGGCATTCTTCCAGCTAGTCCACCTGCCCCCATATGTGCTTTGTTTTTAACCATCTCACACTTTGAGATCACTCCGACGTGCACAACAAGAAACCACCCTCCCACTCCTGGGTGATTCACAATGCAGATTCCCTCAAGAAACTGTGAGATCAACTCTCTAAGCGTGATAACAATCGCTCCTCACAGAAGGTGAGACGCATCACAAACGGCTTTTCTGCAGCCCGCGACAACTTTATGGGCATCCCCAAATGAAAATCAGCTGCTGAGATCAAAGAGCAGAGCTGCCATGTTGCAGCCAGAGGTTTGAGGAGATTTGCATAGCGCAGGCGGGGGAGAGACTCCTGCTAGGTTTTGGATTTTCTTTCTTCTGCGTTGCAGGCGGGATCCCTCTGAATCTGCCCACTTTCCCTGCATCCCCAGCCTCACCATGTTCCTCACCTTCCTTTAGTCCTGCTGGCCGTGTGGAAGTGCTGGCCACCTCTGAACCACTGGGCCCCCTCCTCTGGCCCAGTCGAGCTGTCAGCACTCCCCACTGTGCCTGGCATCGGTGGCCAAGGGAGCAGTTTTGTGTTAAATAGAGCACAGAACAGCCTGAGCAAGTGGGAGAGCCCAGGAGAGCAAAGGAAACTGGCAAAGGGGCAGAGGTGGGATGCTTTTAGTGCAAGCGGGGGTCTCCTCAGCTCAGCAGTGAGGACACTGGTGCTTTGGCTTCACCCCAGGCAGAGGGCCAGCGCCGCAGAGGGCATCTCTGCATTGCAACCAGAGGGGTGACTGCTGCAGGTGCAGACGTATCCCAGCCAGCTTCGATCTCACCAGCACAAATACCAACAGCAAGGAAACTGTGGCGGCACGGGCTGTCCAAACCCACCTAGGAGTACTTGAGCAGCGAGCCCAGGCTACCTTGGCTTTACTGCTATTGTTATTGGAGCTAGCCAGCTGCCTTGCGTATGTCTGCATGTGGGGCAGTCACACCTTTGTAGTGCAGACAGACTCTTCAGCTCTGTAGAGCTTTCCTTTAGTGGATTTCTGTGACCGTAATCTTAGGTGCTATTTGTAACACTATTAGGTGAATACATTTTCACAGTTGTATGATATTTTACCTTGATGATGTTCTAGTAAAGGTTGAAAAAATATGGAAATACTGAAATATAGGCTATGCTTTGTTCACTGCTGAAATGCAGCCACTTCTGGGGTGCAGGGATCGGCTGTGTAACAGCTCACACCAACACGATGTAACCGGGCAAAAGAGGTTGAAAGTATGGATGAATTCCATGGGCCTGATTCTCTGCTCTATCCAAGCTGTGTTCAGTGTGGGATCAGAGGCTGGAGGGGCAACAGTAGATTTAAGTCACCTTTGCAGATCTAAGGCCTAATTAGGGACTAGCAGTGCCTCCAACTCTTGTAGTTGTTCTTAGCCAAAATCATGTCACTTACAAGAGTGGTCAGACCGGAAGCTCTGGCCCACTACCAAATGTGAACCCTCTGATTGGCTGCCTGTCCCTCTTGCTCGCCTCCTGGGGCAGAATAACCAATCAGAGCTGCTGCAGGCAGAGCACTCTCTTCTCTTTTGACCTCTTGGAGTTGGCAATACTGGACTCTTCCACCAGTCACCTGTGAAAGTTGGAGCAGCCTGACAACTAGTCTCACACATACCCAGCTGCTCACAGCCCAAGTTGCTGCTCCAGCACCTGGGAGTAGCCAGAGCATAGATATGTCCTAGCTGTGTGCCCTTTCCACTGTGACTGCCCACCCCCCTCAGGCCCAGGCCTGTGCGGGGGGTAGCGTGGCTCTCGGCCACCCCCAGATTCTCCTTACACTGCAATCTCCAGGTGGCTCCATACGTCCCTCTGGAACGACAAGGGAGAGTTTAGGTGAGTGGCCCATGACATCCTCTCTCACTGCCACCCTCTCTCTAGCCTTCTCCCAGCACAGTGTTATAGGTATGGGCAGAGCTGGGAGCCCTACTTCCCATTAGAAGACCTGTTTGGGGTTGCTTATATCTTTGCTAAACTGTAACCATTTGGGCTAAAACGTCCCATGCAGAATGTCTACCTCAGGTTAAAATGGCTAAAATGGTTCAGCCATTTCTGAGACGGAGATTAAGGAAAAATACATTGGTTTGCCCACAGAAAAAAAAAAAATTCTTACAATTGTTTCATGGAGAAGCTCCTGGGCCTCCATAGTTTGAGTTGAGACCTGAAATTTGGGAGGGGGGCAGCCTGAGCATCAGCGAGGTGCCTTTTGCTTTTCCATTGAAAATTCACCCAAGTTTGGACAAGTTTGTCAGCCTCTGCAAAATGTCAGCGATCGTACACCCAGCGGAGGCAGGCTAGGTTTGGCAGAGGACATCTCTGAAGGTTTCATCTGCACTGTGCGTGCTCCAGCCCCTCATGGCTCTTGTGTGTGACTGGACTGTGCCATTCCCCATAGAGCAGCCAAACACGCTCCAGCCCAGGGCTGAGTAGGATTTTCTCTGCAATTGCTGCTGTGAGCAGCTGTGGTGCTGGGCACCAGAACTGAGAGCAGGGAGACTTTTTCCTGGGTGCAGTGCTCCCCCTCCTGGTACCCAAGCAGCGAGGATGAGGGTGCAGCCTGACTTTGAATGAACTGGTGAGGGTTGCTGGAGCTGGTGGGAGGGACTGGGAGTGCAGAGGAGGGTTGGATAGGAAAGGAACAGAGGGGGAGGGAGATAGGAGCCGCAGATAGGAACAGAAGGGGGCAGGAGTTGGGGTGTTTATGGGAGGTGGGCAGGAGCAGAGTGGGAGGAGGCAGGCGAAAAGGGGTTGGATAAGAGCAGAGGGGTCTAGGTACAGAGGGATCTATAGCCACCAGCACAGAGTCCCCTCCAGAACCTGGAATTGAACACAGGAATTCAGAGTTTTTGTCATCAGCAAATAGCTGTGAAGCTCACAGGCAAAGAGTGTGTTCCAACCCCCTCTAGTGCCTGATCTGCATACTGAGCTCTCTACTTCTACTGGTTACTCTGCTAGCTCACGTGGCAGAGATCTATGTTGTTGGTCTGAACACCGCTGATGATTCCGTATGGTTCCATGTAATATCACATAGGGGTGTGTGTGTGTGTGTGTGTGTGTGTGAGAGAGAGAGAGAGAGAGAGCAATTAGGAAATTACATTAAAAAAATCTATGTGAAAAGAACATTAAGGTTGCAAAGCCCAAGCACTTGAAAGTTAGGAAATGCCAGAATTCGGTTTGCACATGAAACCTTAATTGAGCCCTCTTGTGCATATGCATTATCATTGAGTCTTTAATGGCATGATCACATACCACTTTTTCCACAGGACCCCTGCCTCAGTCAGCAATTGGGCACTTATTTGTTTATTCCTTTTTATTGTCCTAACTCAGTCTGTGGCTCTGGGCCTTATTTACTGCAAACCATCCACACGCTGCCCTGAATAGAGAATTATTAATTGTATCCTGGGGTGTTTCTGCTGCGCTCTCACCATGGTATCTGAGGGCTTCTGAAATATTAATGTATTTATGTCTACAATGCCCCTGTCAGGTGAGTGGTGGTATTATCTCCACTTTACACATGGGGAACTGAGACACAGAGAGAAATTAGATTTGAGCTCCTAAGTCACTAAGATGATTTTGGAAATTTTACCCACAGTTCTGAGTGACAGAGACCCAGTCACTGAGCTTGGCAGGGCCACCCAAGGAATTTCTCCTTTAGATCATAAAAATAGACATAAGGAATTCCACATTTTGGTGTGTTCCAGTGTTTTGGGCTTTTTTTCCCTGCTGTGTCATGCAGTATTGTGACTAACATTTTCTAGCTTGAAATTAGTTATTACCACGCTTCTGTCAAAAGTGGCCACTAATTTTGAATGCCCAACTTGAGACACCCAGGGCTTGATTTTTTCAGTGTACTTAGCATTTGTGTAGCACTTTACAAAGTGCAGCTCCACAGTTGCAGTTGTGACTCACAATTTGTGAGCACTCAGCGCGTCAGCAAATCTGGCTCCAGGTCTTTCACATCAGGCATCCACACAATGAGGAGCACACAACTAGTGGCCCCCTGTGAAAAGTCTGGGTTAAGTGACTTGCCTGGCATCACACAGGGACTCTGGGGCAGAGGTTTCATGAGAGCATCCTTTCTCTTCCTGCAATCCCATGCTTCATGACACACCTTCCAACTTCTGCAACAAATGAGGTAGGGCTTCTGCAGACAACAGCCTCTTTCGTTACACAACTTTGACTCGTTCCCTGAGCACCATCTGTGCTGTGCACTGAGTGAGGCAGCAGTCCCGTGGAAAAAACAGTACGTATATGCTCATGTAATTAAAGACTTTACCATCATGCACAAAGTGGCCAAATTAAGATTGCCCGGGCAACCCAAATTCTGGCACTTCCTAACTTTGGAGTGCTTGACTTTGCAGCCTCACTGTTCTTTTAATGTAGCTTTTTGGATATAATTATTTATACAGTGGCTGTGCCTGTCTTTGCATAGCGGGACCATAAGCATAGACTATACTGTGCTAGAACAAAAAGACAGTCCTTATCCTAAAAGGTCATCTCTACCTTCTTCAGCTATGTGTCACATGACAACACCCTTGATTGTTCTATGGCCAGAGGAAAAGCCAGGTTGAAAACAAACGCTGCTCTCTTCCGCATTGTTAGGAACTCTATCATTCTCCATGACCACGTTGTGTCCCTCAGTGCTGTGCAATCACCCTCCTGTGTCCATAGCTGTGTTGGCATTTCTGGTCCTCTCCTGTCAGGACTCTGCTCCTACTTGCCAAACCAGTGGTGACAGTTATATAAGAAACATAAGAACATCCATATTGGGTCAGACAATGGTCCATCTAGCCCAGTATCCTGTCTTCTGACAGTGGCCAATGCCAGGTGCTTCAGAGGGAATGAACAGAACAGGTAATATCGAGTGATCCATCCCCATTGCCCATTCCCAGCTTCTGGCAAACAGAAGCTAGGAATACTCTGAGCATGGGGTTGCATTCCTGACCCATCTTGGCTAATAGCCATTGAGGGACTTATCCTCTATCTCTCATTCTTTTTTGAACCCAGTTATAGTTTTGGCCTTCACAACATCCCTGGCAACAAGTTCCACAGGTTGACTGGGCATTATGTGAATAAGTATTTCCTTATGTTTGTTTTAAATGTGCTGCCTATTAATTTCATTGGGAGACCCCTGGTTCTTGTGTTAGGAGAAGGAGTAAATAACTCTTCCTTATTCACTTTCTCTACACCATTTATGATTTTATAAATCTCTATTATATCCCCCATAGTCCCAATCTTTTTAATCTCTCCTCATATAAAACTGATCCATACTCTTAATCATTTTTGTTGCCCTTCTCTGTACCTTTTCCAATTTTAATATATTTTTTTTGAGATGGGATGACCGTAACTGCATGCAGTATTCAAGGTGTGGGTGTACCATGGATTTATATAGAGGCAATATGATATTTATTGTCTTATTATCTATCCCTTTCTCAATGATTCCCAACATTCTGTTTGCTTTTTTAACGGCCGCATCCCACTGAATAGATGTTTTCAGAGAACCATCCACAATGACTCCAAGATCTTTCTTGAGTGGTAACAGCTAACTTAGACCCCATCATTTTATATGTATAGTTGGGGTTGTTTTCCAATGTGCATTACTTTGCATTTATCAACATTGAATTTCATCTGTCATTTAGTTGCCTAGTCACCCAGTTTTGAGAGATCCCCCTGTAATTCTTGTTCAGTCCAAAGCTGACTGAACTATCCTGAGTAATTATGTATCATTGGCAAATTTTGCCACCTCACTGTTTACTCTTTTTCAGATCATTTATAGGGTTACCATATCTATTAAATAAAAAAAGAGGACCCTCCACGGGCCCTGGCCCTGCCCATTTCCCCAGCCCCGCCCCAACTCCGCCCCTTCCCCGCCCTAACTCCGCCCCCTCCTCCCTCCCACTCCCAGCCATGCGGAAAGGGCTGCCCCAGGCTACCGGCTTCACGGTTTGCCGGGCAGCCCCCAGACCCTGCGTCCCCGGTCGGCGCTTCCCCAGCACAGCTGGAGCCCAGGAGGGGAAGCGCCCAGCCGGGGGCGCAGGGTCTGGAGGCTGCCCGGCAATCCATGAAGCCGGTAGCGCTTGGGCTTCGGGCAGCCCCCTTGCCTCCGGATCCTGCGCCCCCAGCCGGGCACTTCCCCTCCCGGGCTCCGGCGGCGCAGGATCCAGAGGCATGGGGGCTGCCCGAAGCCGGTAGCGCTCGGGCAGCCTGGCTCTGTTTAAGAGCCGGGCTGCCCGAGCGCTACCGGCTTCGGGCAGCCCCCATGCCCGGCTCTTAAACAGAGCCGAAGAGTCAGGGGAGGAGCAGAGCCTCCGCGGCTCTGCTCCTCCACTGACTCTTCGGCTCTGTTTAAGAACCGGGCTGCCCGAGCGCTATGGGCTTCAGGCAGCCCCCTTGCCTCCAGACCCCAGCCGCCGGCCAGGCACTTCCCCTCCCGGGCTCCGGCGGCGCAGGGTCTGGAGGTATGGGGGCTGCCCAAAGCCCGTAGCGCTCGGCTCTTAAACAGAGCCGAAGAGTCGGGGAGGAGCAGAGCCACCGCGGCTGGAGGCTCTGCTCCTCCCCTGACTCTTCGGCTCTCTTTAAGAGCCGAGCGCTACTGGCTTCGGGCAGCCCCCGTGCCTCCAGACCCTGCGCCGCCGGAGCCCGGGAGAGGAAGTGCCTGGCCGGCGGCTGGGGTCCGGAGGCAAGGGGGCTGCCTGAAGCCCATTGCGCTCAGGCAGCTCGGCTCTTAAACAGAGCCAAAGAGTCAGGGGAGGAGAAGAGCCGCCATTTTCCTGGACATGTTCGGCTTTTTGGCAATTCCCCCCCGGACGGGGGTTTGAGTGCCAAAAAGCCGGACATGTCCGGGAAAAAGAGGACGTATGGTAACCCTATCATTTATGAATATGTTGAATAGGACTGGTCCCAGTCATAGGCGCTGACTCCATGGGTGCTGATGGGTTAGAACACCCACGGGGAAAAATTAGTGGGTGCTCTGCACCCACCGGCAGCCAAGCTCCTCTCACCTCCTGCCCCACCTCCTCCTCCCCTGAGTGCATCATGTCCCCGCTCCTCTGCCTACCTCCCAGCGCTTCCCGCCCGGCCGCCACCAAACAGCTGTTTGGCAGCGTTAGCATGCTCCAGGAGGGAGGGGGAGGAGTGGGAACATGGCGCTCTCAGGGGAAGAGGCTGGGAAGAAGCGGGGCCAGGGCGGGGATTTGGGGAAGGAGTTGGAATAGGGGCAGGGAGGGGGCAGAGTTGGGGCGGGGACTTTGGGGAAGGGGTTGGAATGGGGGCGGGGCAGGGGTGGGAAGAGGCAGGGCAGGGGTGGAGCCTCATGGAAGGGGTGGAGTGGGAGCGGGGCCGGGGGCAGGGGGGTTGAGCACCCATGGGTAAGAGGGGAACTCAGTGCCTATGGTCCCAATACAGACTCCTGGAAGACACCACTATTTACCTCTCTCCATTCTGAAAACTAACCATTTATTCCTACCCTTCATTTCCTGTCTTTTAACCAGTTACTGATTCATGAGAGGACTTTTCCTCTTATCCCTTGACAACTTACTTTGCTTAAGAGCCTTTGGTGAGGGACCTTGTAAAAGTCTTTCTGAAAGTCCAAGTACACTATATTCACTGGATCACCTTTGTCCACATGTCTGTTGATGCCCTCAGAGAATTCTAATAGATCGGTGAGGTATGATTTCTCTTCACAAAAGGTGTGTTGACTCTTCCTCAACAAATTGCATTCATCTATGTGTCTGATAATTCTGTTCTTTACTATAATTTCAACCAGTTTGCCCAGTACTGAAGTTAGGCTTACTGGCCTGTAATTGACAGGATCACCTCTGGCGCCTTTTTTAAAAATTGGTGTCACATTAGCTATCCTCCAGTCATCTGTAGAAAGGCTGATTTAAATGATAGGTTACATCATTTAAGAACTCTTGGGTGATTACCATCTGCTCCTGGTGACTTGTTACTGTTTGAATGTATCAATTTGTTCCAAAACCTCCGCTAGTGAAACCTTAATCTGGGACATTTTCTCAGATTTGTCACCTAAAAAGAATGACTCGGGTGTGGGAATCTCCCTCACATCCTCTGCAGTGAAGACCGACACAAAGAATTAATTTAGCTTCTCTGCAAAGGCCTTATCTTCCTTGAGTCCTCCTTTAGTATTTCGACCATCCAGTGGCCCCACTGATTGTTTGGCAGACTTCCTGCTTCTGATGTACTGAACATTTTTTTTGCTGTTAGTGTCACATTTTCTGAAATGGCTCACAACTGTGAGTGCCGACCTCAGGGCACATGGTCAGAAAACAGGGCAGATACCCCAAGCTGGTGGTGTGTTCTATAATTAGATTTCCACAAATCAGTAACAAATGTACACTCCTGGATCACTATCCCAGTCTTACCTTGGAGTCACAGACATTCCTCCTGAGACTGTCCAGTCTATCTTGCCACCCAGACAAACTGGACTTTGTGATAAAATGGGTACTTTAACCAAAAATCACATATCGGGTTGCTCCCAGTCCCAGGAGAACAATCACTTACTCCAGATCAATTGGTAGTTCATGTCTTACACCAAAGACAACTCTGGCACCCAGTTCTATAGTAAACTAATTAAAGGTTTATTAGCTAGGAAAAGGAAATAAGAGTTATTTAAGAGGTTAAAGTAGATAAAATATATATACAGATGAGTCCAAGTTTGTAATTCGAAATGGTGGTGATGTAATAAACTACCAGTTTCCTAAAAGTCTTTTCAGGGTACCCAGATTGTCTCTGGGAATCTGCGCTTTGCATCTGGTACATTTCCCTGTAAGAGTCCAGAGATCCAGGATCTTTCCTTGAATCCACTCTTATAGCATCTTCTCACAGAAAAGAAGCTGACAGTGGCACTACTCACGTGAGGAATGCACTTTGAGTCATTGACCTCTGGTCATCACACACTTGCTTTGAAATTAGCACTTTTCTGTTAAAGTCCTTCTTTAGCATTCAACAAGACTTCTTTGATGGGTTATTTAGTTACAGAGGTATACACAATGTTTGTTAGTCTCTAAGGTGCCACAAGTACTCCTGTTCTTCTTTTTGCGGATACAGACTAACACGGCTGTTACTCTGAAACTTGCTATTACATTATAACAGGATACAGATAAGTGAAAACAATGCAAGTAACATCTCATTAGTTTTCATGAAGTTTAAACAACAAGAACACTGTTATACATTTAACAATCACTTTGATCTATACTAACGCACAAGTGAATTGACCTAGGGCTTTGGCATGAGCTGGCACCTGGTCTTTAGTTAGTTTTTGAGTCTTTTGAGTTCCTTCTTGAGTTTTTGAGTCTTTTGAGTTCCTTCTTGAGGCTCAGTTCCTGGCCTTCTGTTCTTTTCTGGTTCCTACCTACCTTCTTCCTCAAAGTCATCTTATCTCCCAGCTACCATGCCTATGCTGATGATACCCAACTGTGGCTTATATCAGACTCTACAGGGAAAAATAATAATAAAAAAAAGTTCACTGATGCCCCTCAAGCTTCATTTAAAAATTAAACTGGTTTTGAATTCTAGGAATCAAAATGACTCCTTGCTCCTACTTCCTTCTGTCTTGGAGCAATAGAAAAAGCATTAGGATTTCTTGCATCCCTGCAGCACTGTCCTTCTGAGCATCTCCTCAGAGCTTTCCAAATGTGGACGAATCAGCTGCCCCAACACACTGTGAGGCAAGTATATATTATTAGCCCTGTCTGTCAAACAGGGCTATCTCTGGCACAGAGTGGTTAGCTCACACTCCAAATGAGGCTTTGGCTGGCTCAGGTACAGAACCAGGGTCTCCTGACTACTGCTGTGGTGATTTAAGAACTGAGATTAGCCTGTCTCTCTCTCTTTAATTCCAAATGCATTTTTTTCCTATTTGGGCCCAACGTTTTCTTACCAAAGGAGATGTTTACAGCTGCAGGGCACTGGCTTTAGGCCCTTCCTGCATTATTGCATGGTGCAGACAAATCTCCTGTATGTAGTTTACAAAGATTCAGGATTCTCATCATAAGTCTTATGGTGGCAAGCTCTTCCCTGCTCTTTTCTGCAAATTCTTAGTTGAAGCCCTGGACATGGACTCAGGAGACCTGGTTCAATCCCAGCTGTGCCAAGGACTCCCTATGTGACTGAGGGTACATCTCTCAATCTCTCAGCCACCCTCCTGTATAAGGGCATAAGGGTACTCCCTTTCACCATTCTCTGGTGGGCCTGTCTGTTTGGATTGCAAGCTCTTCAGGGTTAAAACGGTCTCTCATTATGTGTTTTGTACAACACCTAGCACAATGAGGTGCTGATCTTGGTTGGGGTCTCTAGGCACTGCGGTAATGCAAATTAATATGATAGATGATGCTTACTTACATCCCTGATAATAACAACTTTTGGTTAATAGAAGCATTTGGCCAGCAGCTGCTCCTGTCCAATTGGGATCGGCTGCTGGGAAAACGTCCCTAGTAAGTTATAATGTACTAACAGCCCTAATAATATTTGTTGGTTCAGACATTAGCACCATGCTTGCTGCTTACTGACAACTTTATTGGAGGAGAGGTTGTACCTGCAGTCAATTTGCTGGCTCTCTAGCTGCATGGCTGAGCACTTCTCTGGCGAGGCGTGGCTTCCCAACATGTAGACTTGTCTCTTGCCAATAAAGATGTGGTTCTGGAGGCCCTACGTGAGCCCGGCGCTAAGAGAGTGCAAGTAGCAGAGAAGTTTGGGGTTGCGCAGTGTCTGTCGTTTTCAGCATTCTTAAGAACGGCAGCTTGAGATCAGCCCAATCCGTGGCTGCACTTGTGAGTGTGAGGGAGGGCAAGGAGGTGGATGTTGAACTCCTGTAGCTCTGATTTCAGCACAAGCTTTGCCAAGGTGCTTACAGCTCTCAGGACTATCAGCTGGCCGCAGAGCAGTGGAAGGAGTCAGTTCTTCAGATGGCTGGCTCAGTGGGTGGAGAGGCCAATGCAGCGTGGATCGGCATAAGGAGCGTAGCAAGAAACAAGACGCCTGTCCTTCTGGCAGCTGCTGTGTGGACAGCAGATGCCTTGTCCTGCATTCTGCTGAGTTCCAGCCACATGACATCTTCAGTGCTGACAAAACTGCTCTCTGCTCCTGGGCCTTTCTGGCCAAAGGCTTGGGGTGCTGACGGAAGTGTGTGTGTGTGTGTGTGGTAGCTATGGACTGCATGTGCAAACACGGATGGGACAGAGAAACAGCCTGACAGCTGTGAAGCTTGCTGTAGTGCACTTGTCACAGGCTGGTTGGCCCTTTGAAGCAAACCTTGCCCATGACTGGGCTGGTTCCCCCAGATGGTTGTGATGATGGAGGCAATAGGGAAACCCTGCAAAGAAGTTGGGGGTGCAGCATGAATAGCCCAAGGGGACAGAAGCAGGGTTTGTTTTGGGATGTTTAGTTTTGATTGTTTAATTGGATTTTTGTAACCCCAGGAGGGAACTGGACTGAGCAGTGACTTGGCTGGAGGGCAAGGCCACATAAAATGACAGACTGCTGTGGCATCAGAAAGACTACAGGGGGTGCTAGACTGAGTGACCCCCTGCAATAACCCACCCAGCCATGTGGAGGCGCTCTGGAGGCTCGATTACAGCATTAGCTACAAAACTGACAAGTGTAACTCTTTCATTTTCTGTTTTCTGTTCTTTTGTAAATTTGTATCAAACAAAACTTTACTAAACAGTTGCTGAATGTCTGCAACTACAGCATACCATTATTCTGCACCAATCCATGCACCCGTTCGCTTGAAAATGGGCCTTTCCCTTATTGGCAACTGTCAGATAATGGCAACTTTTAGCCATGAACCAAAGACTTGCTAATATTAATACTACAGTGATTTTCAACCTGTGGTCCTGCAGACCCCTGGGCTCTGCGGACTATGTCTAAAGCAGCAGTGGGCAAACTTTTTGGTTTGAGGGCCACATCAGGGTTCCAAAACTGTATGGAGGGCCGGGTGTAGTGTATTAAATTTCTCCCCATAGGAATGTACTACTTACGATGTACTACTTACAGCTGCCAGGCCTGGTGCCCTGAGCAGCATGGTAATGGGGAAGTTGCAGGGGGGTTGGATAAGGGGCAAGGGGTCCTGGGGGGCAGTCAGGGGACAGGGAACAGGGGCGGTTGGATAGGCATGGGAGTCCCGGGGGGGCTGTTAGAGGGCTGGGGTGTAGATTGGGGTCAGGGCAGTCAGGGGATGGGGGGGGGGTTTGGATAGGTGGTGGGGTCCTGGGGGGGGCGGTTGGTCCTGGGAGGGGGCAGTCAGGGGATAAGGAGCGGGGGGGAAGGGTTGGATGGGTCAGGCATTCTGAGGGGGGCAGTCAGGGGGTGGGAAATGGGAGGGGTGGATAGGGGCCAGGAGCCAGGTTGTTTGGGGAGGCACAGCCTTCCCTACCCGGGGTGTAGTGTATTAAATTGCTCCCCATAGGAATGTGCTACTGATGGTGTATTTGTATTACTTACGGGAGCTCAAGGGCCGGGCAGGACGTGGGCTGTAGTTTGCCCACCTCTGGTCTAAAGGGGTCCGTGAAAGATGACTATGAAAATAAAGCTTCAGATCCCAGAAAAGGCATTCTGTTTTTCTGAGCGATCAAAAGTATGTGAATCCCCCTACCTACAGGTCAAAATCTTGTAGTGTCATTACCATAGAAGCCAATGGTTTAGTGTTCTTCCTCACGCTGTGTCACGTGCAACATTTAACAGTTGAATTCTGTTCAGTTAGTTTTCAGCCTAAGACTTAGTCTGAACAGAATTTAATGATATATACAGACAGGAGATTTCCAAAGGGGTCTGCACCTCCATTCAAAATTTCCAAAGGGGTCTGCAAGTGAAAAAAGATTGAAAGCCACCATAATAATAATGTCAAGTATCGGGGGTAGCTGTGTTAGTCTGGATCTGTAAAAAGCTACAAAGAGTCCTGTGGCACCTTATAGATCAGGAGTCGGCAACCTTTCAGAAGTGGTGTGCCGAGTCTTCATTTATTCACTTTAATTTAAGGTTTTGTATGCCGGTAATACATGTTAACGTTTTTTTAGAAGGTGTCTCTCTATAGAGCGCTATGGGCTTCAGGCAGCCCCCTTGCCTCCAGACCCCAGCCGCCGGCCAGGCACTTCCCCTCCCGGGCTCCGGCGGCGCAGGGTCTGGAGGTATGGGGGCTGCCCAAAGCCCGTAGCGCTCGGCTCTTAAACAGAGCCGAAGAGTCGGGGAGGAGCAGAGCCACCGCGGCTGGAGGCTCTGCTCCTCCCCTGACTCTTCGGCTCTGTTTAAGAGCCGAGCGCTACTGGCTATATTGTATAACTAAACTATTGTTGTATGTAAAGTAAACAAGGGTTTCAAAATGTTTAAGAAGCTTCATTTAAAATTAAATTAAAATGCTGATCTTATGCCACCAGCCTGCTCAGCCTGCTGGGTGAGTGGGGGGGTTCAGGGCAGAGGGCTGGGTGTTGGGGGCGGGGGGGGGAACTCAAGGTCAGGGCAGAGGACTGGGGTGTGTGGAGGTGCAGGGCACAAGGCTGGGTGTGTGTGGGGGGGTTCAGGGCAGAAGGCTGTGGTGCTCGACTTGTGGGGGTGCTCCCAGCCCCCTGCCCTGAGCGGCTCATGGCAGGGGGCTGGGAGGGATATGCCCTCTTCCACCCCCTTCCCCAAGGCCCATCCCTACCTTTCTCTGCCTGCTCTACGGAGCAGCGAGCACGCTGAGCTTGGCTCTGCTCCTCTGGGAGGAGGAGGGGCTGGAATGCACCACGCTGGGAGAAGAAGCGGGAGAGGGGGGAAGCTTGGCTGCCGCAGGGGAGAGCGGTGTGTGGGGGGTCCCGGTCCCCCACCCCACTCAATTCCCCCGCCCACCGCTCTCCCCTGTGGGGGCAGGAGGCAGAAGCTTGGTCCTGTGGCAGCCAAGCTTCCCCCCTCCCCTGCTTCTTCCCCCAGCCTGGCGCTTTCTGGCCCCTCCTCCTCCTCCTCCTCTCACCGGGCAGGCAGCGTGCCACTCAAAATCAGCTCACATGCCGTAGGTTGCCGACCCCTGTTATAGACTAACAGCTGTATCGGACTATAAGCTTTTGCTGCTACTCTGAAACCAGTGGGTGAATACTCACTTCGTTGTAATAATAGTGGTGATTGCGGATACATACCAGTTGCAGTTCTAACCTGAGACCATTAGATGGCAGCATAAGCCACAATATAAAGTGAAATGCAACTGAGGTTGGCAGGTGCCCTAGGCAGGTTAAATAAACCACAAGAGAGTGGTTACTATACATGGAGTTATTGGCTTTAAAACATTCTGCAGCTTGAGAACTGGCAACTAATTTACAAATAATCTTTTTGTGTGGGGGAGGAAGGAGGGGAGGGATTGATGCAACAGGCCTGGAGAAGGGAATGGAAGAGATACAGGAGGACTATGATGAGACGATGGAGCAAGGCAGTGAGCAAGAAATAGATTCCAGAGGAAAGAGACAATGCAGGGCAATGTGATGGGGTGCAGAGGGGACAGGCAAGAAGAAGCAATTAGGAGACACGCTAAGGCCAGCTCTAGTCTGATCTTTGTTCACCTTTAGCTATTCCCTTGCAGGGGGGAAGGGCCCCAGCCATTTGTTGCCAGGATACAAAGTATCGGCCGTTTATGCACACTGGAGACTCAAGAAATGATTAGGGGAAACTCAGGCACCCACACAGTATTCAGAGGAAGCATTAAGAACAGTCCCACTTTGTCACACTAGTGCATCTCCTTTGTTCCTCCACCACTTGTTCTAGTCTAGACTGACCCTTACTAGTTTATTCTAAGCAGGATGAAATTCAATAAGGACAAATGTAAAGTATTCCATTTAGGAAGGGACAATCAGTTGCACATATACAAAATGGGAAATGACTGCCTAGGAAGGAGTACTGTGGAAAGGGATCTGGGGGTCAAAGTGGACCACAAGCTAAACATGAGTCAACAGTGTAGCGCTGTTGCAAAAAAAGCGAACATCATTCTGGGATGTATTAGCAGAAGTGTTGTAAGCAAGACAAGAGAAGTAATTCTTCCACTCTACTGCACGCTGATTAGGCCTCAACTGGAGTATTGTGTCCAGTTCTGGGCACCACATTTCAGGGAAGATGTGCACAAATTGGAGAGAGTCCAGAGAAGAGCGACAAAAATGATTAAAGGTCTAGAAAACATGACCTATGAGGGAAGATTGAAAAAACTGGGTTTGTTTAATCTGGAAAAGAGAAGACTGAGGGCAGGTCTCCACTACAGGGGGGGGGTCGATTTAAGATACGCAAATTCAGCTACGCTATTCGCGTACCTGAATTCGACGTATCGCAGCCGACTTACCCCGCTGTAGGGACTGCGGCAAAATCGACCTCTGCGGCTTCCCGTCGACGGTGCTTACTCCCACCTCCGCTGGTGGAGTAAGAGCGTCGATTCGGGGATCGATTGTCACGTCCCAATGGGACGCGATAAATCAATCCCCGAGAGGTCGATTTCTACCCGCCGATTCAGGCGGGCAGTGTAGACCTAGCCTGAGAGGGGACATAACAGTTTTCAATGACACAAAAGGTTGTTACAAAGAGGTGGGAGAAAAATTGTTTCCTTAACCTTTGAGGATAGGACAATTGCAGCAAGGGCAGTTTAGGTTGGACATTAGGAAAAACTTCCCAGCTGTCAAGGTAGTTAAGCACTGGAATAAATTGCATAGGGAGGTTGTGGAATCTCCATCATTGGAGATTTTTAAGAGCAGGTTGGACAAACACCTGTCAGGGATGGTCTAGATAATATTTCGTTCTGCCTCCAGTGCAGAGGACTGGACTAGGTGACCTCTCGAGGTCCCTTCCAGTTCTATGATTCTATGATTTGATTGTCATGAAGTAACTATTGTTTGACCCCCGCTCAATTGTCAGACCTCCCCCATAATTTAAAGCAATAAAAATAGAAAAAAAAGATTAAAAAATAAACATTTATATTATCCACTGAAATTATAAAAACAAAAAGTCTAATTCTGCCAGGCCAAACTGTTTTATTTTTATTATTTTTTATTTATTTATTATCTGTATTTTTGCAATGCCTTGGAGTCCTGGTCATGGACCCGACTGCAGTAGGCATTGTACAGGCACAGAACAAAAAGACGGTTCTTGCCCCCAAAGAGCTAATGTACCCTTGGTGCAGGTGATCTGCCCTAGCCTAGAAATTAACTTGGAAATAGCAGTGTCTTCCTGAACTTTTGTGTACCTAAAGAACTCTCCATTCTTGTCCTTTCTGTTCACTTGTGTACAGTGGGTTTACGCTATCTGCCCCACTGAATGTCTGCGTTTTATATGGACACAGCAGGTGCTGGCTGGAACATGCTTAAATCAACCCAAATCCGCTAGAGGGCAGTGCAGGACTAAGAATGAAAGCAGGTTGCTTTATAACTGGCTGTGAGTTTAGTGGAGCAGCCTAAAGAAATAGATAGAGATGTGCTTGTGAATCAGCACTGGTAGCTACCTACTGAATGTTCCAGTAGGGCCCCGTTGAGAGCACAGGTGACAGAGGCAATGCAAAGGGGAGGGTGCTTTCCTGGCTTTGCATGGCAGTCCTGCTTTAACAGCAGGGTGGGAGGAGTGAATTGCTGGAAAGGCCCCTTGTCCCAGTCGGTCTGTCCCTTCCAGCTGACCTTCTGCAACTTAGTCTCCTGCTTTCACCTCTGTCGCCTTCAGCTTCCACTCCCTCCCTCTTCTGCTCTCGTACCAACCCTGCCAATTTAGAAACTAATAATCATTTAGTGTCATTAATAACATGTAGCACTTCTGTATCGCCTCTCATCTGAGACGCTTAAGGCGGTATACAGACATGAATGTGTAACACCTTACTACAACCCTCCAAGGCAAGGTTCAGTATTAGCCCACTTTTACAAGTGGGGAAATGGAGGCACAGAGCAGTGATGCCTCTGGCCCAAGGCCCATGGTGAAACCAGGAATTGAGCCCAAGAGCCCTGAAGCCTTTTCCTGGAATCCCTCCCTGAGAGAGGGAGTTCCACATTCCCCCCAAGTCAGCATGGTTTAGCACTGGGCCTCCTCTCTTGGAAGCGAGCGCGCCCCATCGGCTGCAATTCTGGACTCCATTATGCAAGACCAGGCTGAAAGCGGAACAGAGGGTGAGCGGACCCGGAAGTGAAATGCATGATCCTGTCACACAAAGTGTTTAGAGAACAAAAGGGAGACCTGAAAGCTGGGAATTGACTGTATCTAGGTGATACCCATACCTGGGAGGAAGCTGCTGTACTATGTGGCAGTCAAAGATGTGTGACTTGTGCTGAAACAAGGAGCACTGGCATGCTGCTCCCTTAACCACTGGTGTGTTCAATTTGCTGGGTGACAGCAGGGGTGCCCAGGGCACAAAGGAGCAACAGAGGAGGCACAGCCACTGAAAAATAGGGGATGGCCGAATGCCAAGCCAGCCCATCATCTGTGCGTTGTAATAAGGATTGCAAGGTTCTTCTACTCTACAACTCTGTTCGAGTCAAGGGGCCGAGATAGCACATGATTAAAGAGTTGTGGTGTAGATGGGACCTAGCTGGGTCCCTGTAACCTGGCTGGCCAATCCAGGGATTTGTGGGGACCTGGTCACATTGTGTGTTTTATCCATATTGTAACCAGTTCCCCTGACTGGGTTACAGGTGTAGGTGGGCCTAGGTAAAGCTGCCAGGGGGAGATGTAACATGTTCAGAAAGTGTGCTCAATGGGAACAGCGATAGGGCTAGCTGCTCCATTGTCCTCTTCCTGGTCTTTCCAAGAGCACCACAGTCAGGTCTTGGGTCTCTTGCCCTTGCATGTCTCAGGGTAGAATTATGCGATTCTTCCACTCTTAGGCCTGGCTATAGTACCCCATGTATGCCATGGCTTATCTCCAGGCAGGCCTGACTGGGTTTCTAGTACCTGCCTTTCCTCCACTTGGGAACCTGAGACCAGTGATAATGACCAGCAGCCTTTTAAAAACAAAGCAAATGGAATAAAGCATTAGAGAAAGGAGGACTTCACAACAACCGCCTACATCTCATCTCATGCTGCGCTACAAGCTAATGTAGATGGGCTTTCCTCTGTCGTTACAAGCACAGAACCAGTTTGCAGTCTTTCAGGAAGCCAGGAGCTCTAGGAACTCAGCCTGCTTTCAGTTTGTCTCCCAGAAGCCATCTCTCCATGTCTTTTCCCACTGTGCTCCGGGAAGCTGGGTAATCTGAGAGCCCACACCCTCTCATGGGTGTCTCGGTCCATTGACCAAATTGCTCAATGCTCTTTGTGACAGGGCCAAGGTATGGAGTCTGACTTGTGCCTCAGACTGTTGTTTCCCAGCCAGCCTGTCTAGAAGACTGTCTGATGAGAGGTTTCAGAGTAGCAGCCGTGTTAGTCTGTATCCGCAAAAAGAACAGGAGTACTTGTGGC
This sequence comes from Malaclemys terrapin pileata, assembly GCF_027887155.1. Taxonomy (NCBI): domain Eukaryota; kingdom Metazoa; phylum Chordata; order Testudines; family Emydidae; genus Malaclemys; species Malaclemys terrapin. The sequence continues at coordinate 46,071,196 of NC_071512.1, read as the reverse complement.
ACCTTAGAGACTAACAAATTTATTAGAGCCATAAGCTTTCGTGGACTACAGCCCACTTCTTTGGATGCATCCAGAGGAAGGAGGGGGGATGGTTAATTTCTCCTTGTTTTAAGATCCAAGGGGTTTGGATCTGTATTCACCAGGGAATTGGTGAAGGTTTTTCAAGGCTTCCCAGGGAGGAAATCCATTGAAATGGTGGCAGCGGAACCAGAGCTAAGCTGGTAGTTAAGCTTAGAAGTTTTCATGCAGCCCCTACATTTGTACCCTAAAGTTCAAAGTGGGGATGTTGCTCTATAGCTTGGCAATTAGATGCCTCACAGTGGCTTGTAATCTCTGGTCATGTGACTGTATCTGTCTGTGGGATTGGGGTAGGGTTACCATACGTCCAGATTTTCCTGGACATGTCCGGCTTTTTGATCCTCAAATCCCCATCCGGGAGGAATTTCCAAAAAGCAGGACATGTCTGGGAAAATAGGGAGGCATGGTAAGGGGATCGCCTCCTCCCTGGGCTCCAACTTTCCGGGGCCAGGTGGTGGCTGTTGGTTCTCACCACCTGGGCAGCCAGACTCGGGAGCAGCCGCTGCTGCAGCTCCCACTGCCGCGGGGGGAAGTGGCCAAGCATGTGGCGCTAGGTGGCTGCGGCTCTGGCGCCCAGGGCGTGAACCCCTGAGCCCGGGCCTGCTCCGGGGACCCAGCTGGTGCAATCCTGCGGGCGGCCCCGGAGTGGGGGCAGCAGGCCCCAGCCCCCCCATCCTGCTCAGGTCCCGCAGGGGAATGAACAGGGCTGCCGAATGTTGATGCCTCCGCCCCAGGGCCGCCCGCGGAATTGCACCAGCTGGGCAGCCAGCCCAGACACGACTGGCCAGGGGCTGGGCGCAGCATGCGTGCTGCCAGGTCCCCACAGCAGGCCCGGGCTCGGAGGGCTCAGGCCCGGGCGCCAGAGCTGCAGCCGCCAAGCGCCACATGCTTGGCCGCTTCCTCCCCCCGCAACAGTGGGAGCTGCAGCAGCGGCCACGTGAATAGCATAGCTGAAGTTGCGTATTTTAGGTTGACTTACCTGGCTGTGAGGACAGCGGCGAGTCGACCGCTGCCGTCGACTCCGCTTCCGCCTCTTGATGCGGTGGATTTCCGGAGTCGACGGTAGAGCCATCGGGGATCGATTTTATTGTGTCTTCACTAGACGCGATAAGTCGATCCCCAATAGATCTATTGCTACCTGCCGATCCGGCGGGTAGTGAAGACGTGCCCTGAGTCCAAGAGAGGCCTAATCAAGCCTGGAGAGGGGGGTGATGAATTACATGAGGAGGATAAAAGCCTTATGACCATGCTCACAGTCCGGAAGAACTACTGGGGGGACAAATGAGCAGCGTAGGGTGCTGGTGGTCAGGGCTCCCTTCTGAGGGGGACAGAGGCATCCATCTGCCAACCTGGCCTGGTGTCCCAGGAGGTGTGCTGCCTGCCTGGAGCCCATCTCTGAGACATTACAGAAGGTTGCCCAGGCTCAGTTGTCCCTCTGACCACCCTCCTGTGCTGCTCATCCACATGGGCACCAAGGATACTGGCAGGTGTGACCCAGAGCAAATCAGCAGTGACTACAGGGCTCTGGGATCGAGGGGGAAGGACTCGGGGGTGAAGGTTGTGTTCTCATCCATCCTCCCAGTGGAGGGTAAGGGCCCTGGCAGGGCCAGGTGCATCCTGGAGATGAATGCATGGCTGCACAGATGGTGTTGACGGGAAGGCTTGGACCATGGGATGCTGTTCTGGGAAGGAGGGCTGCTGGGGATAGATGGGGGCCCACCTGACCAAGAAAGGGAAGAGCATCTTCTCCTAGGGCCTGTGTTCTACAGGAGGCCAGGCCAGATGATCAGAACGCTGCCTTCTGGCCTTGGACTCTTGGAATCATCATGAATGGATGTGCCAGCCTAGTGAGGAGGGCTTTAAACTGGGTTCAAAGGAGACAGAGGACAAATCCCACAGGTAAGCATAAGAAAAAGGCAACCTTAACAGAGAGCTAGATGCTGTGGGGGACTTGAAAACTTACCAAAGGGTGATATGAGCAACAAGAGGGAAATCAGTGGGGGAATCAGCTCAACATCTTAGATGTTTCTACACAAATGCAAGGACTCATAGACTGTAAGGTCAGAAGGGACCATCATGGTCATCTAGTCTGACCTCCTGCACATTGCAGGCCACAGAACTTCACCCACCCCCTCCTATGACAGACCCCTAACCTCTGGCTGAGTTACTGAAGTCCTCAAACCATGGTTTAAAGACTTCAAGTGACAGAGAATCCACCATTTACACTACTTTAAACCTGCAAGTGACCCATGCCCATGCTGCAGAGGAGAGTGGAAAAAGAGTATGGGGAACAAACAGGAAGAACTGGATACATGTGAGCATTGTAGTCGTCTCACTCATGGTGGGGATTGGCAGAGGGAGTTCAAAATCACGAGAGACCAAAAAACCATCATCTAATGTTTCTTTGGGAGGCCAATCTCATGATTTTTTTTCAGCCTGACCTTTGATTTTTTGAACAGCCAGTGTTGGTGATACGGTGTGTGCCCTGCAATCTCTCAGGGCTGCACCTCCAGACTAAGCAGAGTCGGGGGGCATGCTGAAAGTCAGCTGTGGTCAATAGTAAATGGATTTAAACACTGGTACTCCAGCATCTCCCAACCTTGGACACAGGTCCTGTGCAGGGCCCCAGACTAGCTCGGGGCAGAGGTCAAAGAGTGAGGAAAGCCACAGGAGCAGGGTTACTCTTTGAACGCTTTCCTCCCTACTCCCCTTATGGTGGGAACAGCTCACGTATACAGGGCTGCAGGCTCAGGCAGCAGCCTGCCAACCCAAGCTCCTCTGTTCTGCTCCCATGCAAACCAGCCTGCCTTGTTCCCAATCACTTGTACCTGTCTAGTGAATGGGCAGGGGGATCAGAACTGCCAGAGAAAAGGAGGAGGAGAGGATGGTCAACCAAGAGCATGAGAAAAAGCAAAGAAAAAAAAGGAAAGAAAAAAAAACAGAAAAGGAGAAAATGGGAAGGAAGAAAGAGGGTTGGTTTCTTTTGTTGTCCCCCCATTGCATTCTCGTCCCCCCATTGCATTCTCTGTGGAAACCCAAGTGCTGGGAATGCACTCCAGGGCATGTCTCCCCAAACCATGATTGCCTTCTCAGCACATAGCTGAGATAGCCACTGGATGGAGATGACAACGACAAGGAAGTATATACCTTACATTGTTTCAGTATTATGGATGGGACAAAAAAAAACCCATGGGGCTGAGCCCTCTCAAACTTTAGCTATATTCAAGTGTGTATCTATCTCAGAACTTCAGAGGTGTTGGAGCAAATTACATCCTTGGGAAGTGACCGTTCAGAGCCACAGGCAGGTCTGAAGGTTTTTACAGTACCACTGGAACAGGATGAATCAAAGCCTCCGATCCCAGCACCCTGAACCTCGCTGACATTCAGATCTACTCAACATAAACCTGAGACCCGTCCCTGTCTGGAATGAAGTTAGTGTTCAAAGATCACTTGGTGGTGACTGGCTTTCCAATGGTGTTTGGGGGAGGTTGGCTTTAATTCCAGTTTTAATCCCCGATCAAGGAGACATGTGTGGGACTTTCTGATGATGAACAGGAACTAGAGGAAAGAAAATCTGCAACTGAACATTCTGTTCATTTTATTACCAAGGTCTTGACCCCACTGCTCATTGTAGAGCCTGAATCCTCCTTTCTGGACCAAGAAGGGTTTTGATTGGCCCACGATTCTCCCCTTTCTCCCTATGTTTTGAGTTGTGTTTGGGGACTAGCCAGCTCAGAGCAGCAGCCTTATCCCTGCTTACGAAGTGGCTGGCTTGCTCTGATGTGGTTTTGTGGTTACACGTAACATTGCTCATGTGGCCCTCCTGCACTTTTGCTTTTCTGACTCACTAGTGAGCGCGTTCTCAAGTGTAAGTGTGAACCTCTCTCAGGAGACTTGTGTAAACAGACAGGAGAGAAACTCCAAGGTGCAGCTGCTTCTCAGTGTTCCTGGGACTTCTTGCACTTGCATGTGTACCTACCTCTTGAAGGCCTTGAACCTTCAAGCCCTTTTCCACTGTGCAACAGGAAGTACAAGCTTATTGTGCGTCCAGTGACACAACTGCATGGCCAAGTGCGGGTAACATAAAGTACTAGGCATAGACCTCTGTGCTGAGTAACTGGGAGACTCAGAATACTTGCACATCTTACTCCCAGGCGCAGGTTCAGGGTGGAGAATGGGCAGAGCTGAGGATCTCCTCAGCATGCCAATGAGGTCTGTGCACCCTCTTTGACCTTCCTTGTGCTGCAAGGTAGGAGTAATCTGACCACACTGCTCCCTTTAATGCAGGGATAGTGTCCTCCTCACACCTGATCTAAGGTGCTTATATAGTTCCCATTACCATGGCATTTGAGCAACTCTCACTCTTTCAATGCGTTGATCCTCACAGTGGTAGTGCCATTAACTCCATTGCACAGATGGGAACTGAGGTATAGAGAAGCTAAGTGACTTGCCCATGGTCACACAGGGAGTCTGTAGCAGAGCAGGGATTTGAACCCAGGTTTTCCAAGTCATAGGCAAGTGCCCTAATCACTGGCTCATCCTTTCGCTTGCTCTAGCAGCTTCATCACACTTTGTGTTGCATTTGTATCTGCAACATTCTGGACCTGTGCTGGACAGGACCAAGCTCTACATATGGGAAACCATTCAGGGATGCTTATCCAGTGTCACCAGTTAGAGGGATGTGTTAGCTGTTAGAAATGAACCCAGCAAGTCAGTGTCTCTGGAAATGGGTTGGTGGTCTCAGTCCAGTTCCTCCTGGACAGGTATCCTCAAAAATCACAGCCACAGCTGGCTCCTGTTTTGACTGTCTCAGCAGAAAGGCCAAGGACAGAGTGAGGCAAGAAGAACGTCCCACCCTTCCAGGCCTAATGGTAGTCCTTCCTGATCCAGGTGAGGCACATTGCTATGGCATGGGCTTCAAGGAAGTGGGCCCTGCCACTGCCTGTGCTGTACCTGGTGTGTGATAAAGAGAAGATGTTGGCTTCCAATCCCTGGAAAGCGGAATACTGGATCCAAGCATCCCAGGACACAGGGGAACTTTAGATGTGGGTCCCAGCTTGTCCATGGTGCGTGAGGCAAGTGAAGAATGCCCCATTGCATTATGCTGCACTGAAGAGAGCCTGGAGAAGGCAGGGCCTTTCAGCATATTTCTCCTGGGAAGTCCTGTCTGACCACAGCTCAGTGCCAGGTTTACTTTTATTTCCTGCTCCAGAGAGGAAGCAGGCAGGTGGGATTTTTGGTCTAGGGGCCAGAACGGGCTCCTGCCTTTCTACGTCAGAAGTGTTCTGGGGGGGCAGGTAGGCTAAGTAATGCCGAACGAACACATGGAGAGACAGAACCGGAGTCATAAGAACATAAGAACGGCCATACCAGGTCAGACCAAAGGTCCATCTAGCCCAGTATCCTGTCTACCAACAGTGGCCAATGCCAGGTGCCCCAGAGGGAGTGGACCAACAGGTAATGATCAAGTGATCTCTCTCCTGCCATCCATCTCCATCCTCTGACAAACAGAGGCTAGGGACACCATTCCTTACCCATCCTGGCTAATAGCCATTAATGGACTTAACCACCATGAATTTATCCAGTTCTCTTTTAAACGCTGTTATAGTCCTAGCCTTCACAACCTCCTCAGGTAAGGAGTTCCACAAGTTGACTGTGCGCTATGTGAAGAAGAACTTCCTTGTATTTGTTTTAAACCTGCTGCCTATTAACTTCATTTGGTGACCCCTAGTTCTTGTATTATGGGAATAAGTAAATAACTTTTCCTTATCCACTTTCTCCACATCACCCATGATTTTATATACCTCTATCATATCCCCCCTTAGTCTCCTCTTTTCCAAGCTGAAGAGTCCTAGCCTCTTTAATCTCTCCTCATATGGGACCCGTTCCAAACCTCTCATCATTTAGTTGCCCTTTTCTGAACCTTTTCTAGTGCCAGTATATCTCTTTTTAGATGAGGAGAGCACATCTGTACGCAGTATTCAAGCTGTGGGCGTACCATTGATTTATATAAGGGCAATAATATATTCTCAGTCTTATTCTCTATCCCCTTTTTAATGATCCCTAACATCCTGTTTGCTTTTTTGACCGCCTCTGCGCACTGCGCGGACATCTTCAGAGAACTATCCACGATGACTCCAAGATCTTTTTCCTGACTTGTTGTAGCTAAATTAGCCCCCATCATATTTGTATGTATAGTTGGGGTTATTTTTTCCAATGTGCTTTACTTTACATTTATCCACATTAAATTTCATTTGCCATTTTGTTGCCCAATCACTTAGTTTTGTGAGATCTTTTTGAAGTTCTTCATAGTCTGCTTTGGTCTTAACTATCTTGAGCAGTTTAGTATCATCAGCAAACTTTGCCACCTCACTGTTTACCCCTTTCTCCAGATCATTTATAAATAAGTTGAATAGGATTGGTCCGAGGACTGACCCTGGGGGAACACCACTACTTACCCCTCTCCATTCTGAGAATTTACCATTAATTCCTACCCTTTGTTCCTGGTCTTTTAACCAGTTCTCAAGCCATGAAAGGACCTTCCCTTTTATCCCATGACAACTTACTTTACTTAAGAGCCTTTGGTGAGGGACCTTGTCAAAGGCTTTCTGGAAATCTAAGTACATTATGTCCACTGGATTCCCCTTGTCCACATGTTTGTTGACCCCTTCAAAGAACTCTAATAGATTAGTAAGACACGATTTCCCTTTACAGAAACCATGTTGACTATTGCTCAACAGTTTGTTTTTTCTATGTGTCTGACAATTTTATTCTTAACTATTGTTTCATCTAATTTGCCCGGTACCGACGTTAAACTTACCGGTCTGTAATTGCCGGGATCACCTCTAGAGCCCTTTTTAAATATTGGCGTTACATTAGCTAACTTCCAGTCATTGGGTACAGAAGCCGATTTAAAGGACAGGTTACAAACCTTAGTTAATAGCTCTGCAATTTCACATTTGAGTTCTTTCAGAACTCTTGGGTGAATGCTATCTGGTCCCGGTGACTTGTTAATGTTAAGTTTATCAATTAATTCCAAAACCTCATCTAGTGACACTTCAATCTGTGACAGTTCCTCAGATTTGTCACCTCCAAAAGCCGTCTCAGGTTTGGGAATCTCCCTAACATCCTCAGCCGTGAAGACTGAAGCAAAGAATCCATTTAGTTTTTCCGCAATGACTGTATCGTCTTTAAGTGCTCCTTTTGTATCTCGATCGTCCAGGGGCCCCACTGGTTGTTTAGCAGGCTTCCTGCTTCTGATATACTTAAACATTTTGTTATTACCTTTGGAGTTTTTGGCTAGCCGTTCTTCAAACTCCTCTTTGGCTTTTTTTATTACATTCTTGCACTTAATTTGGCAGCGTTTATGCTCCTTTCTATTTGCCTCACTAGGATTTGACTTCCACTTTTTAAAGGAAGTCTTTTTATCTCTCACTTCTTCCTCTGTGAAGAGGAAGGTAAAACAGCCAGCCAGAGCCGAGGAAAGCTCTGTGTGGGGGATGAAAAGAACAGGGAGAGCTTGAATGAGCAGGAGCAAGTTTCTTTAAGCAGGACTTGCTGCTGGGGTTCAGCAAAGCCCTCCAGAGATACCAGTCAGCCCCCTCAGCTGCAGTTAGCTGGAAGCAACTGGAAGTCTGACATCAGCGCATCAGGAGAAATGCACCATGGAGCAGCAGTGTCTCTTCTAACCAAGCAGGAGGACTGAATTGCCAAGCGGAGACCTGACCCAAAACCTGGCACTGCTGATGAACTAAGCTGAGGTTTCTTTGGGCAATAAGTTATCTACAGACAGGAACTTGTGTGTGGTGGGCTCCTACCAGCATGTTTACTGAAACTTTCTGGTTGGGCGAATGTAACCATGGTGTATGTCTCTATCTGTCCCTGTGTGAATATACCTTCACCTATTTGGCTAAGTTCTGGTGGGCTTAATACTGTAAACTAGCAAAATACTAGTAAAACCACATTAAGCACTCAGCAATGCCTGACCCCATTAACGTATTAATCAGCACAGCAGACACCCCCCTCCCACACAGAACCGTCTCCTAGCCAGGAAAACCAATAAGCTTGCCCTATCAATAATTGTGTAGCACAGGATTCTTCACCAGGAGTGGGAGGGTTATAGGAAAGCAAGTGCCCAAGATGAGAACATAACAGGTACTTGGCTGGGGGAAGCTGAGAAGTTGCCTAGAGCACGGCACAGACAGAAGGAATCGTGAACTCGAAGTTGAGAAATAGAAACTGCCAGTTGAGAAAACACAGACTGGAGACTCAATATGAAAAATGTGCTTGCTGTCTCACGATGTAGGAATGCAGCCTTAACCCCAGTAGGAAAGATTAATTTCCTGCATTTGCAGAGGGCCAAAGAGACTTCCTATAAAACCTCCTCTGTTGTCTTCCCCTCAGTACCCCCTCCCCCTCCGTTTTTGATCTGTCTCGTCCCCCTGAATTTTGGTGCTAATGAAAGTGCTGAGAGATGGAGGTGACATTGTCCAGTAGATAGGAAGTGAGACTAGCAGTCAGGAAACCTGGATTCTGCTCCCAGGTTGATGGCTATGGAACAAACAAGAGCCTATGAGAGCAGTCCAGCCTCTGGCTGTCTTTGAGAAATACTGCAAAAATCTCCCTCTTCAGAAAGAGTGGCACTCACAGCACTGTCACCCCCTTCTAACAACCCCTCCCACCTACCCTCCCCCCAGCATTAAAAAAAAAATCTGGAACAAATCAACCTAAAACAAACAAATTAATTAAATCAAATCCACAAACCTTTACCCAAGCCAAGTTTTTACTCCAAAAAGAGAACCATGTGGGAGACTCCATAAGTTGAGTAGGGGCTTTTCTATTGCTATGATTTTTACAGGGAAGACGCTCTGATATTGTTGTGATGGCCAGCAACAGAAAACTCTTGAATGGACTGGCAGACAGATGTCCAGTGTAGCCATAGGTGCTCAGTGCCTCTGAAAATCAGAAGCTAGGTGTCTAAATTTGGGGACTTAAAATGAGTGGCCCTTTGGGAAAATGAAGGCCAGAGTGATTTGCCCAGCGTCACATAGGGCCCAGTACAACTTCCACTGAAGTTAGAGAGAGGCTTTCTATGCACTTCTGTGGAAAGTTGGATTGTGCCCATAGAGAGCATGCTGCTGAGCTAAGAACAGGACACAGGAGGTGTGATGCACAGTCCTCTGCTCTAACCACTAGACATACTCTTGCTAAATTGTTGGTGTCGCCCACTCAGTGCTGGGAACCTGAGAACAATAGAACACCAATTCCCCTTTATTGTGTCCCCCAGTTATGTCAGTATCAAATGCTGGCAGCGTGTCACAGCTGCCTAAGAAAGGTCACCGAAAACCAGAAGAGTTTCACATAAAACGAAGATGAAAAAGTTGACTCAGATTCACTGAAGAGAACAAACCCTTATCATTTTCTTTCAGAATTGTCTGTTTTTTGTGAAACTCTCTGGTTTTGCCGTGACCTTTTCCATGTACCCAAACATAGGCAGCTTTGTTTCTGAGTGCACGTGGTGAGGGACTTGAATAAACACATTCTGGCAAACTGAGACGCTAGCTCATACCCTGTGTTTGACCTCGCTGGCTGGATTGAGACCCCCTGCCTTCATCCTTTCCAGCTACAGTACTGGGTGGAGTGGGAGAGACTGCACTATTATATGCACTGTGCTTTGGAGAGGTTAAGCCAGGGTCCTTTCTGCCTGTACCTGATGCCTGTGTGCATGGAAGCTGAAGATCTTGGGGGAAATGGTGAGAAGAGGAGGAGGTAACCCCAGAGCACTGGTCAATATTTCCTATCTCAGTAATGTGAACTGTATCAGCCGAGGCTGGGCAGCTGAATTTATAGGGCTGGATTCTCCAAATATGGCCTAGAGCAGCTCCATGCACATGCAAATGCAGACTTCAGGGGACGCAAATGGGAAAGGGGGAGCAGCTCTGAAAATCTGGTTCATGCATTCCTTTTACACACAGCTTCTCCCCTGTGTTTGTCATACACTGTACAAGGATGCACATTTAGTATCCAGTAAGACCCCTGCGCTCCATGAAGTCCACTTCCAGCGACTTCCAGGGAGAATGCCTGGGGTTAACAGAAGGCAGCTGCTGTCCCAGGGATTTTTTTAGTAGGTGGTATTTATTTTGCGTGCTGTGAGTGGCAGGCACAGGTGATTTCAGAATGAGACGGAGAGCTTGTCAGTCTGGAGCACTGCTTTGGATCCAGCAATGGACAGTGGTAGCTGCTGGTGGCTTTTGTGCCATTGGATGATCTCAATCCTGGGCCTGGAGAATCCCTTTCCTGAGGACATGCTTGCACGCATCGTCACAGCTGGCACTGGCTGGCAGTGTCATCGGGGATGGGCTGACCTTGGAGGGCAGGGCTGAGGAGCAAAATGGGGAAGCCTCTGCTGTCTACCTGCTCCATTGTTCCATAGAGAACTCTGCTCTGTTCACTCTGAGCCCTTTCCTCCCTGCACTATGGCCCCTGGTCAGAATGTAGTAACAGCTTATTCCATGCATGCTGGTGGATTTCTCTAAAGCCACACCTAGCAGTTAGCTACTGACTGAGGCTGAGTGCCTTGGCTGGGGAGATCACTTAGCCCTGAAGAGCTGCATGCAGCCCTTTGGGAAAGATAAGTGTTTGCTCTCCCTTCTGCAAGGAAAGTGAAGTGGCTGGGACCAGTGCATAGGGTTACCATATTTTAACAATCAAAAAAGAGGACACGGGATGCCGCCCCAGCCCCGCCCCAGCCCCCTCCCACTTCCCACCCCCCCTCAGAATCCCCCAACCCCCTACCTGTTCCCCCCCCACCCTAACTGCCCCCAGGACCCCACCCCCTATCTAAGTCTCCCTGCTCCCTGTCCCCTGCCTGCCCCCAACCGCACTCTACACCCCCTTCTCTCGACAGCTCCCCCAGAACCCCCAACCAATCTAACCCCCCCGTTCCCTGTCCCTTACCTGACCCAACCGCTCTCTACACCCACTTCTCCTCACAGCCCCCCCAGAACCCCTGACCAATCTAACCTCTCCCCGTTCCCTGTCCCTTACCTGCCCTAACTGCTCTCTACACCCCCTTCTCCTGACAGCCCCCCCAGAACCCCCGACCAATCTAACCCCCCTGTTCCCTGTCCCTTGCCTGCCGCCCCCCCCCCCAGGCCGAGGGAGAGCTGCGGGCTCCACGTGCAGCCAAACAAATAAGGCGCTGCTCTGCGGGGGCGGAGGGGGAGGGACTCTGGCTGCTAGAGGCCCCAGTGGCTGTGAGCGGCTTCCAATCAGGCCCAGCTGTCCAATCAGCCGCGCTGCACTCTGCATGAGGGGAAGGGGGAAATCCTGGACATTTCTACCTTATTAGAAATCCCCCCCGGACAGCCATTTAAAGCTAAAAAAGCCGGACATGTCTGGGGAAACCCGGACGGATGGTAACCCTACCAGTGCAGTGCCCAGCACCCACAAGGTGCAGCCCGGGGACAGGGGCAGGAACTCCTTGCTTCTGGCCAGCCATTGTAGCTGGAAAAGGGAATGTGATTTAAAGTCCTTTTGTTGAATCCCCAGGAGACATAGGCCCAGATTGGCTGTAGCCTTGCACTTCGGGTGCCGGTCCTTCCTGCATTAAAACTGCTCCCACACCCTGCTCAGATGCATCTGTGGTTACTAGGAATGGTTTGTCAAAGTCTGGGGCCCTTAGCACAGGGCCAGACATGAGTGTCGCCTTAAGCTGGTTAAAGGCCTTTTGACACTCATCAGTCCACTGAACTGCGTTTGGCTGTTTCTTTCTGGTTAGGTCTGTCAGTGGGGCAGCGATTTGGCTGTAGTGTGGTACAAATCACCTATAATATCTGGCCAAGCCTAAGAAGGATTGGACCTGTTTCTTAGACTTTGGAACCGGCCACTTTTGGATAGCATCCATTTTGGCCTGTAGGGGATTTATCGTTCCTTGACCCACCTGGTGCCCCAGGTAAGTCACTCTGTTTTGATCTATTTGACACTTTTTAGCCTTAACAGTTAGTCCTGCCTGCCGGATGCGCTCGAAGACTTTTTCCAGGTGCTCCAGGTGTTCTGCCCATGAATCAGAAAAAATAGCCACATCATCGAGGTAGGCAACTGCAGATTCTCCCAATCCTGCTAGGAGACCATCTACAAGTCTTTGGAAGGTGGCGGGTGCATTTTGCAGCCCGAAAGGGAGTACATTGAATTCATACACCCCTGCCTGGGTGATGAAGGCTGACCTTTCCTTGGCCGGTTCATCTAGTGGTACTTGCCAGTACACTTTGGTTAAGTCTCAGTTAGAGATGAATTGGGCATGTCCCAATTCTCCAGTAGTCATCTGTGCGTGGCATTGGATAGTTGTCAGGACGAGTTACAGCATTTAGCATACGGTAGTCCATGCAAAAGCGTATTTCCCCATCTGGTTTAGGAACTAGAACCACTCGAGATGCCCATGCACTCTTAGAGGGGCGGATTATACCCATCTGTAGCATGTCCTGGATCTCCCGTTTTATAGCAGTTTGGGCATGAGGTGACTCCCGGTAGGGTGGGGTTCTAATTGGGTGAGCATTACTTGTGTCAATGGAGTGGTATGCCCGTTCGGTCCATCCTGGAGTGGCTGAGAACATTGGCGCAAAGCTAGTGCACAGCTCCTTGATCTGCTGTCGCTGCAGACGTCCAATGGTCGCAGAGAGGTTCACCTCTTCCATGCCACCATTACTTTTTCCTTCGTAGTAGACACCTTCAGGCCACTCAGCATCATCTGTTCCCCGGGCTGTAAACTGGGAAACCTTTAATTCTCTGGAATAAAAGGGCTTAAGAGAATTAACATGGTATAGGCTTTATGTTGGAGGTGAGGGCTGCTATGAGATAGTTAACAGCTCCTAGGCGCTCCTGGACCGTGAATGGTCCTTCCCACGACGCTTCCATTTTATGGGCCTGGAGCGCTTTTAAGACCATGACTTGGTCTCCTACTTTGAAGGACTGTTCTCTGGAATGTTTATAATACCAGGCCTTTTGCTCTTCCTGAGCATCCTTTAGGTTTTCTTTAGCAAGGGCTAAAGAGTGTCGGAGGGTGCTTTGTAGGTTACTTACAAAGTCTAGAATGTTAGTTCCTGGAGAAGGCATAAACCCCTCCCATTGCTGCTTCACCAACTGTAATGGCCCCTTAACCTCGCGGCCATACACAAATTCAAATGGTGAAAACCCTAAACTGGGATGTGGTACAGCCCTGTAGGCAAAAAGCAACTGCTGCAACACTAGGTCCCAATCACTGGAGTGTTCATTTACGAATTTACGTATCATGGCCCCCAAAGTTCCATTAAACCTCTCCACCAGGCCATTGGTTTGATGGTGGTAAGGGGTGGCAACCAAGTGATTCACCCCATGAGCTTCCCACAGGTTTTCCATGGTCCCTGCCAAGAAATTAGTTCTCGAATCTGTAAGGATGTCGGAGGGCCAACCTATCCTGGCAAAAATGTCTGCTAATGCCTGGCACACACTTTTAGCCCTGGTGTTGCTTAAGGGTACTGCTTCCGGCCATCGGGTAGCAAAATCCATGAAAGTCAGTATGTACTGCTTTACTCTGGGTATCTTCTTTGGGAAAGGACCCAGAATATCCACAGCTACTCGCTGAAATGGGACCTCGATTATGGGTAGTGGCTGGAGAGGGGCTTTGACCTGGTCTTGGGGCTTTCCCACTCTTTGGCACACCTCACAAGACTGGACATAATTAGCAACGTCCTTGCCCATTCCCTCTCAGTGGAAGGACTTCCCCAACCGGTCTTTGGTTCTGTTCACCCCAGAATGGCCACTGGGATGATCATGGGCTAAGCTCAAGAGCTTTACCCGATATTTAGTGGGAACTACCAACTGTCTTTGAGGATGCCAGTCTTCCTGGTGCCCACCAGAAAGCGTCTCCTTGTATAAAAGTCCTTGTTCTACAACAAACCGGGATCAGTTAGAAGAGTTAGGGGGTGGGGTGCTCCGTGCTGCCGCCCAAGCTTTTTGAAGGCTGTCATCTGTTTCCTGCTCGGTCTGGAACTGTTCCCTTGATGCTGGAAACATCAGTTCCTCCTTGGACTGTGGACTTGGGCTTGGTCCCTCTGGAAGTGATGCAGGGGCTGGTGCTGTTTCTGTTGACTGTGAACTGCAATCCGCTGGTGCACTATGTGGTATTTCAGGCTCTGGCTGAGCCTCTTGGGTAGGGTATCTACTGTTTCTGCCAGTTCAGGCTCGCTGGTGCCCTCTGGTGTTGGAGTTGTAGACAGGTTTGCAAACGCTGTACTCAGTGCTTGCAATGGTTCTGGTGCTCGTTGTGTTGCCAGTTCCGGTTCTGGGACTGGCTTTGGCTGGGTCTCTGGGATTGGCTCCACTACAGCTGTTGCAGTCGTTGGCAGGGGATCCGGTTCCACCACCTCTGTCTGGGTCTGTGGTAACACAGACGGGGCCCTGGTGGACGGCTCAGGAACAGGGATGGGTGTGAAAGGTTGCTTAGCCTGGCTGTGGGTGACCATTCCCACCCTCTTGGCTAGCTTCACATGGTTGGCCAAGTCTTCCCCCAGCAGCATGGGGATGGGATAATTGTCATAGACTGCAAAAGTCCACATTCCTGACCAGCCCTTGTACTGGACATGTAACTTGGCTGTAGGCAAGGTTACAGAATGTGACATGAAGGGTTGAATTGTCACCGGAGCCTCCGGGTTGATGAGTTTGGGGTCCACTAGGGATTGGTGGATAGTCGACACTTGTGCCCCAGTGTCCCTCCACGCGATAACCTTCTTTCCGCCCACTCTCAAGGTTTCCCTTTGCTCCGAGGGTATTTGAGAGGCATCTGGGCCTGGGGAATCTTTGGTGTGATTGTGGTGTTATGAACTGTAATCAGTTGGGGTTCTTGGGGCAGTGGGCCTTTATATATAAACCTAGTTCATTACATTTAAAACATCGCCCTGCTAAGGTATCACCGGGGCGATGTTGGTTGGTGGAGACTGGTGTGGTGGGGTGAGAAGGCGGCTGGGGTTTCCCTTGGGATGTAGGTGGGGCCTTGGGTTGTCCCAGGTGGTAAGGTTTTGTTTCGGGTTGCCCCTTCTGATATTCGCTCCAACTGCTACTAGTTTTTTTTCTTTTCTGCCACCTCCACCCATTTGGTTCCAATCTCCCCCGCCTCGGTTACAGTTTTGGGCTTCCCATCTAGGATGTACCTTTCTATTTCCTCAGGAACACCCTCTAAAAACTGCTCCATTTGCATTAGGAAGGGCAACTCTTCTGTAGATTTAACACTTGCTCCGGATATCCAGGCATCCCAATTTTTCCCAATGTGGTAGGCATATCGGGTAAATGACACGTCTGGTTTCCACCTTAGGACTCTGAACCGCTGACGGGCATGCTCAGGTGTTAGCCCCATTCTGATTCTGGCCTTGTTTTTAAAAAGTTCATAACTGTTCATGTGTTCCTTAGGCATTTCAGCCGCCACCTCTGCTAAGGGTCCACTGAGCTGCGGCCTCAGCTGTACCATGTACTGCTCTGTAGTGATGCTGTATCCAAGGCAGGCCCTTTCAAAATTTTCTAAGAAGACCTCAGTATCATCGCCTGCCTTGTAGGTGGGGAATTTTCTGGGATGGGAAGCGGTACCTGGAGAGGGGTTGCTAGGGTTGGCTGGTATATCCGGCCTAGCCCTTGCTAATTCCAGTTCATGCTTCTTCTCTCTTTCCCTCTCCTCCATAGCTCTCTTGTGGGCAGCCTCCTTTGCCTTAATTTCTAATTGTTTTAGTTCCATCCGTCTCTTATGTTCGTTTTCTTTTTCTGTTGCTTCCAGTCTAGCCAGTTCTACTTTGTTAGCTGCTTCACTGGTAGTCATTTTCCTGCTTTCTTGTGCTGGGCCACACCCTCTGCAGTTCACTGAAACTGGGATGCACTCAGCTCAGGGCCGGCTTAGTTAACAGAGACTTTTTAACTAGCTATACCCGAGAGGTAGAAAGGAAAAAAAAAAAAAACAATTCAGCTTGTAAATTCCTTTTGCCAGCTGCTTGCTCACTGCGGGAACCCTTCTCTTAACAAAGACCCTTGTTAAAAAAAAACTTAACACCTCTGCCTTCATGCAAGGATGAGAAAAAATATGCATCTACCTTCAGCTCTGCTTTCTAAGCAGCTAGAAAGGAGAAAAAAAATCTTACTGGCTTTTGGTTTAAAATGATCCCACCGCTCTGCCACCATGTGAAGGCTCCTTCCCCACTCTGAACTTTAGGGTACAGATGTGGGTGCCTGCATGAAAACTTCTAAGCTTAACTACCAGCTTAGATCTGGTCTGCCGTCACCACTCCCAATGAGCTAACTCCCTTCCCTGGGTAGCCTTGAGAGACTCTTCCACCAATTCCCTGGTGAACACTGATCCAAAACCCCTTGGATCTTAAAACAAGGAGGCATTAATCACCCCCCCCCCGCCCTTTCCTTTCCCCCCCACCAATTCCTGGTGAGTCCAGATCAATCCTCTTGGATCTTAGAACAAGGAAAAGTCAATCAGCTTCTTAAAAAGAAGGCTTTTAATTAAAGAAAGAAAGGTAAAATCTTTGATGGAGTGAAATTTTTTTTTTAACATAATCTTGTTTATTTACAAAGTCCTGCTTCTCCGAACATAGGAGGAACCAAAATTAAAAGGAGCAATTTCTCAGCTGACAGGCCCAAGCTTCTCTCAGCCAGCACCTCTGACCCCAAACATTGGTTTCTCCCAGGGCCACATCATGTTCACAGGTTACTGCTTGACTTTCTTGCTCTGCTCTGTGTCTCTCCCAGTCTCTTGTCTGCTCCCCCCCAGCTGGTCTGTTCAATGGACACACACACATCCACCTGGTCAGAACAATACCCAGTGGAATCTCCTGCCCACGGGGTGCTAGTTTCTGGGCAGTTGCCATGAGGCCGGGTTTTAGGTGTGTCCCCTTAACTGTCTCTTACAGCTTCTGAAATGAAGGGTGCATTCAGAGCCATCAGTTTCAACAGGGTTTTAATTGGACCCATTTAAAGATTTAACTCTGCTCACAACAACACAGAGACAAGTGCGGTGGAGGGGGATGCAAATAAGGATAGAGGAGGCTAAGAGAGTCAGGAATCTCCACTTGGGGGGCAACTGTGAGTCTAGGGTTCTTTTGATGCTAAGGTGGTAATCAGTAACACCAGGGCAACTTTATCTGGCTCAGCTCTATCTAACTCCCCTGCTGTACTCTATTTCTCCCAGGATCGAGAGTGGCGATGCTTTGCAGTTTCCAGTATGACCTTCCCCTCCACCCCCATTTCCCATCTTTCAGGTGGAAGAACTTGTCTAAAACCTCCTGATTTCTTTATTTCTCTAGGCAGTAAGTGGGTTGGGTACCTGGGGTCTGAGCCTTCCAGAGTCCAAGTTCAGGTTGCAGTGAACTGGGTACATCTTACACATAAGTCTCCAGGCCAAACTCTGCAGCCTGTGGTAAGTGACACACCAGTGAAGATGGATTTGAACACAGTTATAAGTGGTAAAGTGGGGTCACATGCCTGGACTTAGTATTAATATTAGAGCTGAGTGAATGTGGATATTGTCTCTGTCTTCTCTCATGGAATATCTGTGAGCAGATTTATTCATGCTCTCAGAACTGTTCATGATTAGGAATTATTCTTTGGTGAAACATATTGAGTATTTTATTCACTCCGAGTCTCACTATTCTTGCTTATTTGTGTCTCTGAGATCAGAGTAGCTCAGTTAGGGACTTGACAAAGATTCTCCATGGGGCATTGAAATTGTGTCACTGTAAGTAGAGGGTCCCAAAGATTCAGAAAACCCAAGTCACATCAGGTGCATCTCACCAGATTTCAGTAAAACCAGTAGTGCCACTTCTGTGTGCACATAAGACCTAAGCTTACTGGGTGCAAGCTAAACTGCTATAAACCAAATGTGCATTGATTAAAGAGTATCCACACGCAAAGTTGAATCAGTTTAAGTGGATTGGTTTGAAAACACACCTTTAGTTTAAACCAGTGTAACTCTGTGTAGGCCTGATGCGAAATCTGTGGATGGAAAGTGCTTATAGATGTCAAAAAAGTTTTTGTCTGAGTTGGGGAAGTCACAACATCTGGGGAGATATCTGGGGATATTACCAGACCATCCATCAGTTTGATCCTGCCATAATCTGCTACTAACTATTGCAGCTTCTCAGAGGTGAAGATATAAGGATATACATTCTATCCACTGTCATCAGAAACAGAAGAATTACTGTTCAGAGTTCTCATACATGGTAGATGTCCACTCATTTCATTTGCCAGTTCAGACTGGAGGGTACTTTTCACCTATAGCATGTACCACTAAATGCTCTGGCACAGGCATTTATTTCACTTCCCCATTTGGCTGCTGGTCTGATTTGTATAGGAAGAACCAAATTTGTTTGGGGGAAAATACCTTCTTCCCTAACAGTCCAAGAAGGGGGTTAGGTGGTTTTAAGAAAACTTGTTTGTTACAGCTTTGCAGTACCCCAAATTAGCCAGCCCAAAAGAAATTAAGATTAAAAATACACCCAGGAGTTTTTTTTAAAAAAGAATATTCTCCCCCTATTGCCATATAAGCCCACTAGATGTCACTTCTGTGTAAGTCTACTGAGCTCTTCGATTGTACAGTTAGAATGACAGGGCAACACTGCACTCAGTTATACAGGTGTGACTGTAACTGAGCTACAGTCAGCTAATAGATTAGAGTGGGGATCAGCCTCTAAGAATTCTTACCATCTCCTTGTCAGTGAAGGATTGTTTCCTGCTGACCATAGTCAAGTGTTTTGTCCAATCTGGCTTTAAGTCCCAACTGAAGGAGCTTCTCCTGTTTTCCCACAGAGACTCTTTCACTGGTTAATAGGAAGATTTTTCTTTATATTCTGCCTAAACTTTCCCATTCCTTCTAGACACCCCCATAGGTTTCACACTAAATCATTCCTCTCCCTCCTCAGTGTTTGTGGCTTTGACATATTTTTCAAGTGTCGTCATATCCCTCCTTGGTCGTCCTTTCACTACAATAAACATTGGCAATATTTCCTCCTGCTCCCAGGTCACTTTTACTGACCTTCTCTGA
The DNA here is from genome assembly GCF_027887155.1 of Malaclemys terrapin pileata. Classification (NCBI taxonomy): domain Eukaryota; kingdom Metazoa; phylum Chordata; order Testudines; family Emydidae; genus Malaclemys; species Malaclemys terrapin. Next base: position 46,052,058 of record NC_071512.1, on the reverse strand, counting down.
ACTCCCACCAGTTTGTAAATATCTTTCGGCCATGCAGTGCCAAGAACGTATCACAATTGTCTAGGGGCAGCTGTTCCAGAGCCAGATGAAAGATTTTATAAGTCAATTGTCACCGTTGCTGATGCAAGTTCAGTTGCGCTGCAATGAGAACTTTGGGAGGCTTACTCTAGATGGCTGGCTAGCTGCAGCCATTGTTCCCAGCACTCTGATATCTAACCCTGCCAGAAGCGAGGCTAATGAGTTTCCTGAAAATGGATTATGGAGCTGTTTCCACTAAGGCTCCTGCCATCGTTCAGACTGGTGCAGTTGAATCACGGTTAGCAATGGTTGGAATTTTCTGTAAAAAAGTCCCTAATTTAGAGCAGGCGTTGGAGAGGGGATATTACCTGCTGTTTCTGAAATGTAAGCCTTTGCATATACAGCCCAAAGCACCCATCTCACGCTACAAACCCATGTCTAATCATGTGACCTCTAGGTCTCTTTCAAGCATTACCCCTTCCCTAGATTTCCCTGTGCAGGTTGGATTATTTGGCCCAGATCTATTGGCTGCAGCTGAGTCTCATCTTGCTGTTTTTCTGTCTCTGTTTCTAATTTCCCAAGAGCTCTTTGTACTATTATTCTATCCTGGTTGTTGATCATTGCTCCTCCCAATTCAGTTCTATTTGTGGAGCTCACTAGGAATTTTAAACAGTTTGGTTCTGGCTGCCAAACAATTCAGGATATTCAGGAGTTCCAGAGAAAGGTGTGCTATTGGCCCTGATCTTATTGTCAGGAATCGTTTTAGCTTCACTGCCGCTCTGCACAATCACGATTGAAAGGGAGTTGCTGCTTGTTGAATGGCAGCACTACGGAGCCTGAATGTCCTTGGCCTTGTCTCTTGTGTAGTCATTCACACACACATAGCATGAGCGTGAAATGCTAGTGGAACAGCTTGGTGGTAGTTTACACCCGCTTCATGCAAAGTACAAAGCAGAGGAGATTAAGGCTCCAAACCTAAGTGTGGGAAAGTGGCATAGTTGCCTGGAAAGGCTGGAAACCACTGGTCTCAATATCGCAGCCACTGGTAAGTATTTCAGCAGCAGAGGATATTCCTTGCCCTGAACCCTGGAGGAATCTGTCAGCAGCTCACTGCTGGATATTTCACACCGAACACGGTGAGGCAGAAATCCCACCCTCGTGGAGAATTTGAACTTTCTGTGTCTCATTCTCCTGACCCTGGTACCCATCTTACGCTGGTGGTAACAGCACTAATTTTCAGTAGTGTTGCTCCCAGCTTACCTTGCCATGAGTCAGATCAGTCCAAGGCCTTATATTTTTAAATCTAGATCTTCTCATGAAGCAAGCGTCACATATCAGTTTTACTCCTAAAGCCACTGGTTTTAGAAAAAACACTGGAAAGTTTAGGATTTCACTTTGAGTCACCTTGGTTTTCTTTTTATGGGAACATTGCTAAGAGTCTCCCTTCTTGATACAGTTCTGACCTAGCAGGAGCTGGGATAGCCCCTTTGCTGAGGTGGTACATTTGCCCTTCATAGGAACTTGAATTAATCTGAATATCATGTTATTAGTATTTGCATTATTTATCTACTGACTTTTATTTTTCTGCCTCAAGGGAACATTTATGGGGCCAAGATAACTCAAGATCTGGGCTTCAGAAGGTACTTCCCCCACCCTGCAGCTGCAGTGACCAGCACGCGAGCTGGCCGCAGTACTTAGACTGTGGAGACTGAATTTCTTAATAAAGCTGACACATTTTTGTGGCTAAAAATTCACCTGAAAACCAAGTTCACCAAAGTCTAAATGCACTTTGAAAAGCGCTGCAGAAGCTTGATTTTTCGCCAGCAAAGCTCAAACGGCTTAGCATTCCCTTAGCTCTGGGCTCCACACAGACAGTAAATTAGAGGCTATTCCTTCTATTGACAATCAAACTGTACAAAGGCAGAAAGCTAAATGAGCCGTGCAACATTATCCATCCCTCATATTGCAAAACCACCATAGATCACACTCAAACTGAAGCATTAACAAGTTACTTGTGATGAGGTGCTAATAATGTGGTTTAGTTTTCCAAGTAGAGTTTAACAAATTTTAAAAGGCAAAGCTTTGCTATTAACCAAGTAACAGACGGAAACTTGACTTCATCATGAGTTATTAAAATAGTCACCTCTTTACAGTAAGGCTATTGTGCTTTCTCTTCTTTTCTACTAAGAACTGCAGAGAAGAAAGCCACTTACAGCTTCAGTGTCTGTGCATATGAGTGGAGACTGGAAATCATAACTGAAAGCTCCAGCTAGGTACTTCTGGGTAAGTGCTTGTGTAGCTATTCTGTGTTGGTAACATGCAGGCTGTCTTCAGGAGAACTCTCCAGAGGTGTCGGTCAGTGACACTAAGGGCAGGCCTACACTTAAAAGCTGCACCGGTGCAGCTGCGTCATTGTAGCACTTCAGTGAAGATGCTACTACATCAACGGGCTTTTCCCATTGGCGTTGTTAATTCACTTCTGCAGGAGGCGCGAGTTATGTCGTTGGGAGAAGCCCTCTTGCTGGCATAGTGCTGTCTACACCTGGGGCTAGGCTGGTATATCTGCTTCGCTCAGGGGTGTGGACTTTTCATGTAGTAGTGTAGACCTGGCCCAAGGGTATGTCTACACTGCAATTACGGCTGGCCTGTGCCGGCTGGCTTGTGCTGCGAGGCTGTTTAACGGCAGTGTAGACTTTCAGGCTCAGGGTGGAGCCTGGGCTCTAGGACCCTGCAAGGTGGGAGGCTTCCAGAGCCTGAACTGGAACATCTACACCGCAATTAAACAGCCCCATTAGCCTGAGTCAGCTGGCACGGGCCAGTTGTGGGTGTCTAATTGCCGTGTAGACACAGCCTAAATGAATGATCCCAGGGCTGGAAACCAGGAAGTCCTGCATTCTAATCCAAGATTTGCCTCTAGTTTACTATATGGTCTTGGGTAGATCACTGCATATCTGTGCCTTAGTTCCCCTCCCCCCCAAACCAGAGAATAATAATGTTTACTCACCATCTCACAGGGGTTTTGTAGGGACTAATGTGCAGTATGATTAGTTTGAATCTAGCTGCCAAGTTTGGTGAAGCACCTTGAGCGAAATTTTATGCAAATTATTTAATGAGCCAGATTGTTAATTTGCAAATAATTTGCATATAACCATACATTTCAGTTTAAAGAAAAGATATGGCTTTGAGGGTCATGCCAGGCATTGACCTAGCAGCCCTGATAAATGAAGCCCTTAACTTTAACTATAGGGCAGTAGCAGGCAAGTTTCCCAAACACTGCTCTTTGTTAGGCCTCTTCCAACACAATTTATAATGATGTCCCCCAAACCTCCTCTTAAAGGGCCAGCTCCCACGAGCCAAAACACAAACTCTAAAAACACAATGAGCATTAACGTGACATCCAAATTCACTTCAAAATACATTTTGGAATAAATCATTACAATTATTACAAGGGCCTTACATCGACTTAAAAGGAGAGCATCTCTCTCTCTCTCAACCGTGCTATGGCTGTTTCCATCAATTAACACAGACTCAACTGACACTGTAGGCTTCAGAGTGACACACAGACAGAGTGGCAATCCTGGAATCTCCTTAAATAGCTGGGTGAGTAATAGCTACCTTGCCCCTAAAGTAAAGAGCCTGAGGCCTTCATTAATAAGGGCCGTGAAGTGCACAGACATATCAAATACTCAGCAGAAGCACTGGGACTGGATTTCCTGTGCTCCTTCTGGCCTTGCCGCTCAGTGCACATTCCCCTAGGCACATTCCCCCCCAGGGGATTTGGTGAGGGAGAATATCTCACTTTTGACATTGTCCCCGAGGTGTGGGCAGGCAGGACAGCCTTGCTGATCATGTGCCCCATGAGGTACGTGATATTTGGCAGGTCTGTCTCTCCTGCTGCAGCTAGGAATAGGATTGCCAACTTTGTAATTTTTAAAAACTGGACACTCCAGTAGGAGTGCTGGAACCTCCCCTGCCCCCCAGACCTCACCCCTATCCTGACACTACCCCCTAAAACCTCATCCCCCATTCGCTCCTCTTTCCCCCTCCCTTCGTTGCTCACTGCTTTTCCCCTCTCCTCCCCTTCTTGCGTGGGTCGGGAAGGACTCCTCTGCAGAGCCGGGACTGGGAGTTGCAGCAACCTGCTGCAGGTAGGAGGTGGCCCTGGCTCAGTAGGGGCTGGCGCAGGTGATGACCCGGTGCCTCCCTGCCTGCAGTAACTGGACTTTGGGTGTTCGGTCAGTAGATCTGACTGGACAGCGTCAGGTCCTCTTTTTGACCACACTTTCTGGTTGAAAACCAAACAGCTAGCCCCCTAGCTAGGAAGCTAAGCTGCAGTTTAAATCCACAGTCTGCTGTAGAGATTTCTAGCCAGGCCAAGGCTCAGCCATAAAACTCCTGCAGAGCTGCAGAGAGCCCCTGGGAGCTCGTTCAGGTTTCAGGCAGATACTGCCCAAGGTCTCCTCGCCAACCAGGATGAGAAAGAGAAAGAGAAAGCTCCCCCGGGTGCTGTGAAGACATGCTTGTACGACTCTGCAAGCAGCACCTCCTGCTACCTCCACACCTGCCCCTTTTGAATCAGGGTTCACCAACACTGCCGTGCACACCCACAGCTCACCGCAGGGTAGTCCCATGGCTGGCATCGACAGCTGCTGTCCTCCCACGCGGGGGACTGACTGCTGTCCTACTTCTGTCTTTTACTGTAAATTGCTAATATCAGAAAATGCTGAAGCTGCACAATGGCCCTTCTGTTGCTGCTCGCAACGTTTCCAGGATGTCTCAGAGTTTCCTGTATTTTTTTGGTGGGTTTGCTGAGGTTTCGGTCTTGTCTTCTCATCCCCCTTTTGCAGCTGGAGGAACTGAGGAAAAGAAGCGCCTAGGGGCACAGATCTCAGCATGAATGCTTGTCCTTGGCCCCAAATGCAGGAATTGAGCGTGTGCAGAATTTCCAAAGAGAGGTGGGCGGGAGGAGCTGGTGAGCCAGAAGAGAGGTGCAGGCCAGGGGATGAGCATGGTCTCGGGAACAGGTGTGTGCCACTCACTTTCAGAGCTTCAGGGAGCCAGCTTGGGCTCACGGCAGCTAGGAGCGACGGACACAAGGTAGAAGATACAGAAGAGGGAGGGCTCCAGTTTGGCCTTCGTTGGCAGTTGGGCTCCCAAATGAGGGAGCAGGGACATTTCATTGGTGTGAGAGAGGAAGATGTGGGAATGGGAGAGGGAGGAAAGCAGATACAACCATGGGGTTGGCTTATGGTGGCAGATCAGGGAGTGAGGTGGTAAGCAGAGCTGGTGGTGGTGAAGACGGAGGTACCTACTTGAGGGAAACCTGTCAGGAGGGGAAGGATCACTGAGACAGCTCTGATTCTGCCAGCTGACTGGGCTCACTTGGATTTTGCCTGGCATTTTTTTGGATCAAGTAGTTTTGGGTTCACAGCATTAATTAGCATATGTAATTTTTTTATTAGCATAGGATAATATGACGGATAGTGGCATGGACACATAGCACTGCCCACATAGGCTAGATACATCATGGGTATTGAAAATTGCCCTATCATGAGGCTGTACGGAGTTCCAGAAAAGTGGTCCCTTCAGCAATCCCCAGAGCCATCTTTTGCCGCTCGGACAATTCCATCAAGTGCCACGTTTAGCCAGTGGCCTTGGGGGGAGCCACATGGATCCAGGCGGAGCAGGACATGGTGCTGCAGACAGAGCATGCAATAAAACAGGCTGGCTCCAAAATCTTTGTGCACTTGGACCATGGACTCACTTCTCGTCCATCCTGCTTTTCCGCTGGCCTATATGTGCCAATGTAGCTTCTGAAAATAGATTCTCTGGGAGCACAGCCCTGCAGGGGATTCTTTGATTACATTTCTCTTAGTAACTCATGAAACCCACGGGAGAGCCGGCAATAGAAACTACATCACCTGCCTCGCAGGCCTATACTTGACTATATCTATACTCTGCCTTTACAGGCCATCACCCATTAAGTGTGTACTGCAGGAGCAGTGTTACACAAGGGTTTATGCAGCTCTGACTGTGTTAGTTACTGCCAAGTGCTGGAGGCTATTGCAGGAATACTTTCCCCCAAGAAAGCCCAGTGAAAACTCCGATAAGCAGTTTGTGTGCAAGGAGTTCACATGAAAAGTGAAAGTTCTAAGTATGTCATCTTGTTCTTCCCCTTTCAGTGTCTTGTTACTGAACTCCTTCATTGGCAGTTGCACCCTGGGGTGGAGGCTTGTGGATGAAGACACCAAGCCAGGTCATCTCATGTAGATGGATGCATGGAGCAGACCCTCCAGGCACACATCGCTTCTGTTCCACCTGCAAGGGTGACTCAGCCATCTCCCCTGCACCGTCTCCATCCCCACCCTCCTTAGGACATGCCAAGATCTCCCTCTGTAATCCAAGGCCTCTTCTGAGAATAAAGATTGGGTGTGCAGGTGAGTGGGATGTAAATTGTCATCCCCCGAGTCCCATGGGAATGAGTCAGTAAAATAATGGAGCCGTCAATGAGATTATACTGGGGTATGTCCAGATCTGGTTCCGTCAGAGTGATTTTGAAGTACTGCTTAAAGTTACAGCTATTTCATAGCAGCACATCAGATTTTCCCCACTGGCTGCTCCACAATAGCCCTTTGCTTATCAAGGGCTACATCTGGGAATAGAAATTGTATGGCAGGCCCTGAATGCTCACAAAATTGGGATTGGGGTGCGGAAGGGGGTGAGGGTTCTGGTTGGGGATGCAGGCTCTGGGGATGGGGCCAGAAATGAGGAGTTCAGGGTATGGGATGAGGGTCCGGGTTGGGGCACGGGAGTGGGGTGTGGGGGAGGGGATGAGGGCTCCGGCTGGAGGCGCAGTCTCTGGGGTGGGGCTGGGGAGGAGGAGTTTGGGGTGTAGGAGGGTGCTCTGGGCTGGGACTGAGGGGTTCGGAGGGCATATCTGGGCAGGGGCAGGGGGTTGGGGTATGGGAAGGGGTGTAGGCTCCGGCTGGAGGTGCGGGCTCTGGGGTGGGGCTGGTGTGCAGGAGGGTGCTCCAGGCTGGGATCAAGGGGTTTGGAGGGTGGGCGGGATCAGGGTTGGGGCAGGGGGTTGGGGTGTGGGGAGAGGCTCAGGGATGCAGGCTCCGGGTGGCGCTTACCTCAAGCAGCTCCCGGAAGCAGCGGCACGTTCCTTCTCCAGCTCCTACATGGAGGCGCGGCCAGGCAGCTCTGCACACTGCCCAGTCCACAGGCACTGCCCCTGCAGCTCCCATTGGAGTGCCAGAGGAGGCCATTAGAGCGCGTAGGAGCCAGAGGGGGGCCATGCTGCTGCTTCTGGGAGCCGCATGGAGCGGCCCCCGACCCTGCTTCTCGGCTGGACTGCCAGAGTGGGGCAAGCCCCAGATCCCATTCCTCAGCGGGAGCTTGAGGGCTGGCTTATAATGGCTGGCAGGCCAGATCTGGCCCGTGGGCCATAGATTGCCCACCCCTGTGTTAGAGTGTAGGATCAGAGCCCAGTGTGTCCATCTTCCCTCGTATTGAAATCAGGGTCATCTGCTTGGTGTCAGCCCACAAAATGATTCACTGTGTACTTTGCTGATGGCAAGATACACAAGACGGCCCCAGCAGTTCAGGCCTAGGGAAAGTACTACTGCATAGGGGAACCAAGGTAGATTTTAATTTTAGCATCTCTGCAGTTTGGTTTTCTGTCCTGAATTTCCACTGTGCACACAGCCATAGAGGAGTTTGTATTGATGATGTGGAGCCCTGTTTTTATTTTACCTCAGCAATTGCCTGTATTCCTCCCCCTCTCCGGATGTGAGATTTTAAAAACTTCCTGGTTTGGGCCAGTCTGGGAATTTTGCAAGAACAGGAGGGGCAGGGATAGCTCAGTGATTTAAGCATTGGCCTGCTAAACCCAGGGTTGTGAGTTTAATCCTTGGGGGGGGGGGGGGCACTTAGGGACCTGGGGCAAAAATCAGTACTTGGTCCTGCTAGTGAAGGCAGGGGGCTGGACTCAATGACCTTTCAGGGTCCCTTCCAGTTCTATGAGATAGGTATATCTCCATATATTTTTCTCCAGCTACAGTGCAAAACAACAAGAACAAATGAGTCATAGTGCCATTGAAATACGGAGAGCTATTCTGATTTACACAGTTGAGAATCTAGCCATTTGTTCTCATAATTCTAATAATTTTCCACTGTATATACTATTTTAAAATCAGTTCCTCTGTCCCCTCCTGCCTCCCCCTCTGGGGTAAATGAATTTATCTGGCATTTATAGCACTGGACTAGGAGTGAATTCTTGTAGTCACTCTACCGTTTGCTGTGCATCATTGGGTACAACCTTTAGGTCCTCCATCTATGAGATGGAAACAGGAAAACTTACTCACTCCTCTAAATCACATGAAAGATACTGTGGACACAAACAATGTATTATTATCACTGCCTCCTACTCAGCATATTTTCCTGTTGCCATCAATTTCCTTCCCTTTCTCTTGAGTTTGTGCAGATCATTTTTGGGGCAAATGCTAGACTCACCCCCAGGCTACCGCATTTAGACCTTCCGGGGGTGTGTGTGAAAATTCCAATTAATACAACTGACACACAATACCTCTCTTTACAATGTAAAAAATGATTTCTCCAGCTGCTGCAGGACCTGGACTGAATCCAGCCCAGTGAGGATAAGTTGTCATAACTTTCGCCAGGGGTTAGAGCAGGAGAAGCAACCAATTGGACAATGTAAGAAGGTTTAAGATCCAACCCATGGGCTTGATTCTCCTCTCATGCACTCCAGTGTCCATCAGGAGTAACTCAGCTGAAGTCAGTGGAGATGACTGCAAGAAGAGAAATAGCCCCTGTGGGGGGAAGGAGGAGAGCTACTTTTATCTCACAGTTTCCTCTAGGTTCCCTGTCCTGCTACAGCCCACCCCATCCACACATTAATGCCAGCTACACTCGCTATTTCGGTAACCTCTCTGTTTGGCCCCGTTATTTCTTCTCACCTGATTGGGGCTGAGATTATTGTCACTGAGAACATGAATTATCCTATGAGATTCCCATTCTAGAGTTGTCGGCCATTCATCTGAACTACAGAGTGGTCACCCTCATTAAGCTGTTTAGAAGGAAGCCTCTTCTTTGGTTCTCCCCTTTGCATGCTGGATGCTTGGGGGCCCAATTCTCCTCTTACTTGGGTTTGACACGACTGTAACTCCATTGACTCCAGCAGAGTTGCTCCTGCTTTGTTCCAGTGTAAGCGAGAGGAGAATCAGGCCCCCGTTTGTCCAGTGCACTCGCTCCTTCTCTTGTTAAAGGTCTTTGCATGCTTACACAGTAGCTAGAGTAAGATGTGTTATTTTCTTAGAGATTTTTCATCCTTCCACTATTTCCTGCTTTCTGATGGTGCTGGGAGACCAGACATTGACTTAAAAAAAGAATCTAACCCTTTGCAGGTTTAATGTCCATATACCTTTCCAGTTTAGGGTCTGAATTGCTTCTCTGTCCTATTTCCTAGTTTCTACATTACATTGCTAACTTGTGCCTCCTTCCTACTATCCGATTCTTCTCTTCCCACGTTGTTGCAGCCATTTCTCTTCCTCTGTGATCATTATTTCCTGGGTAACACTCCTTCTATACAGTAGCACTTTCATCTTTAAGGTGCATAACAAACATTAAGTAATTAAGCTTAGGTAGGTAAGTATCAATCTCTCTGTTTGACGCATAGGGGAACTTAGAGACAGAGAGGTTAAGTGACTTGCCATGACAACAGAGCTAGGCAGTCACAGAGCTGGGATTAGCGCTCAGTAGGAGTTCCTGGCTTCTAGTCCTGCAGTCTGACCACTAAATAATGCTAGTTCTCTCTAGCATCAGTGTTCTTCTTCCTATAGGCCTCCTCCTGCAATCTAGCTTAGCTTCTGTCTTACTGTGGTTATTTCTACCCTGTCTTACATCACTAACTATATTGCAAGGAATAGAGGATAACTGCCTGATGCTTATGGAAAATAGTTTCTTTATAAGGGACAGCAACCTATATCTATGATACAGTGTCATTCACAACACAAAATCATACACTTGTAGAAGATTACAGTATATGTTTCTTTGTAGAACACTGTGTTGCTACAAGGCGTAGAACAGTAGGCATCAAATGAAGACCAGTTTGTAAAATGCAGGAGAGGTGTCACCCCACTCTGTTTACGCTTCTGTGACAGAGTCTGCTTTCTGCTGCCTCTATTGCCTGCTTCACTCACCATTTCCTTCCTGTTTCTGTCTGTGCCTGATTAACTGACTTTATTATCAGGAGAGGTTTGAAGGGAAACTATGCTTCTGCTTTTCCAGGGTAATATCCCTCTACTACTGAGGTTACCGATACTGGTATTTGAAATGTATTCCTTTGGCCAAAGTCTAATTGAGTTACCAGGGTCCCACTGATTGAGCTGTTCAAGAGCAGTCCCTGTAACCAGGGCTTGAAAATATACGGTGGTGTTTATGCTACGTAAACTGAGTAACTGGTACGTTTTTGTTTCCTGTGTGGTGTGTCTTTAAATTTCTAGGAGTTCTCTAGCCATACAAATGGTTGTCATTTTGTGAGGCCGATCTGATATAGCATGTTACAGAGGAGAACCACAGTGTGCTCCTGCGTGCGGACTTTACTTTAGATGTTTGCCTTAATCTCAGATCAATCAGTCAGCTCCGAAGGATAGAGCATGAAAAGCATATTGGATAGAATGGGTCAAAAATTTGAATTTTCATCCTGTAGAGAATGCTAATATATTGAAATCAATTATCCCAAATCAGAGGAAATTTTGAAATATCAAAATATTTTGCTTCAGCTTGGTTAGACATGATTGTGTGCCCCCCTGACCTGCCATGGTGCATCCTGGGAGTTGTAGTTTTAATCCCATAATGCACTGTTCCAGTTCAACCAGAGTCCATCATGAGAGATGTAGTCCAGCCTGGGAGCCCAGTCCATCAGGGAGAATGGGGGCACAAGGCACCTGAATTACAACTCCCATGCGCCACCATGGCAGCTCAAGAAGACACAGATTAATGCTGAACTGACCCAAAACAAAACATTTCATTTTGGTTTGACAGACTGATGTGTTTTGATTTCAATGACTCTAATCCAAAGTGAAATTCTTTGTTTAAATTTTCGGATGGAAAATTGAAACATTTCATCAAAATTGAAATTTTCCCATGGAAAATTTTGGATGTGAGGAAACTACATTTTCTGTTGAAAAAACATTTTGATGGAGAATTGTTAAGCAAGTCTAACATCAGATACCTACCAGTCAATGGACTAATCCTATTAGCCAGGGGAGGGGACAAAAGAACAAAATGGGGGCTTAACGGCAAGCTGCAGTTGCAATGCTCTCATGAGAAAATTAGCTTCCACCTTCCCAGGTGCCAGGACTCCCATCATGGTGCTGTCCCTAGACCCTGTTTAGGAGACTCTGTTTTCCAGATTGGCCTCTGTCTAGTAGTTGTCTGATATATTTGAAAACGTCCTCTTGCCTTTGGAAGAAAGAAGGAGCATGCTGCTTGGGAACGCTATGAGAAGTAGCAGAGGCATGGGAGCTGTCTATCTGCACATATAGGGAGACAGCTTTGCATCATTCAGATTTGCTTCAATGATAAAAGTTAGGAATTGAGCTAGGAAATGGTGTAAAAACTTTTGAGGATATGGCCCCTAATCTTTAAAATGGAAATTGAAATTCTGCAATTGATAATTTAGACGGTGAGCGGGTGACTGGATATGCTGATCTCTGCTAGTTAAAAGAGATTTCCCCACTACAATAACCCTTGTCCCCAAGGACAATGTGTACTATCTAATCTAACTCTTTATGTAAAGATCACATCAGTAACCAGTCAAGCAGGTGAATTAACCACAGTATAAATTCACAACACATTTCAGCTTCCGTCTTCACCAGATGATGAAAGATTCATCTCAATCACTGCATAACCTGTAGAATGTCAGACTGTTTTTCAAAGAAACACTGCAGAACAGTAGACAAGGATGTGTTCTAAAGAATTCCAGATGCTGTAGGGGTATGTTGCTCTCAATAATCCTTAATGCTGAGTCACATTCAGCTGTCTACTAGAGCTGGTCAAGAATGTAGGGATGAAACTCCTTTTGATGACTATTTTTGTTTTGAAAAAGTTTTGAAAATGTCCCATTTTGACATTTTCTGAATGAAATGTTTTGATTTTTTTTTCAGTTTAAAATAACTTTATTTAGAAACACGTTATTTCATATTACTGTTTTAAAAATGAAAAGGTCAAAATTGAAATATAACATTTCTATTTATTGAAGCAAAACATTTCAACTGCCCTGAAACATTTTTTTTTAATTTTTATTTTTAGTTAGTGAAAATTTTTGAGATTTTGGCTTTTTGTCCTGAATTGGGGCAGGAAAAAATTTCAAAATCTCAGATTTCTTGTCCCGAGAAGAACATTATTTCCTGACCATCAATGTAGAATCTGAGAAATCCTCTTGGTATCAACCGAGTTCCTCTGGATTTACATCCATGCACATGGGCTCAGAATCTGAGGGATTGTGTCAAATTGCGCCCAATCCTGTGGGGCGCTCAGTGTCTCTGGTGAAGTGTTCAGTACAGCTGGTTGGGAAAAGATTTTCCTGTCCTTTGAAAATTTTCGAGATTTGAATTTTTTTCCTATTCTGCATTGGGATGAAACCAAGACCTTTTGAACAAGAGAGACCGTTCCCTGTTTAGCCAGTAGCCCTGAGCACTCACCTGTGATGTGAGGTCAGGGACCCACAGCTGAACCCAGACCCAGCTCACTGCCCTTAGCTGATTCAGCTAATAAACCTGGCCTCCTGCAGGCACATTCTTAAACCCTGCAGCAGGCCTGGGTCCCTGGCTGCTCCGCGGAGTCCCACAGCTGTGTTTCTGGCCCTGCTCGTGCTTTCAGCTCCTTCCTTGTTCCTGGCTCCTGCTCCTAGTTTCCTTCCCTGGCTCCTGCCCCTGCTTTGGCGGATACTTTGGTTCTGATTCCTGGCTCTCGGCTCCAGCTTGCTCTCTGTCCTTGGTGTTTGGCTTCTGACCATGGTTCTGTCCCTTGGTTCCTGCTTCCTGGCTCTAGCTCACTCGCTGGACTCGATAACTCGGCTCCTGATCAGGGCTCTGGCCACTAAGCCTGGTGATCTCTGCTCTGACCATTAGGCCAGCCTCCTGCTCTGACCATTAGGCAAGACCACCCACGGCCCAGTCCTTAAAGAGGGTGACCTGGGTTCAAGTTCTCACTCTGCCTGATTTGGAGTAGGGACTTGAACCTGAGTCTGTGCATCTCAGCTGAATGCCTTTCTCACTGGGGTATGGGCTATTCTGAATGGATGGATGCACTGACTCTCTGTCTCCCTCCCTCCCTGATAAAAAAAACCTCTTTTTTGACAAATTGGTATTTTTCCAGTGAAAAACTGTGTAGATGAAAAATTCCAGACGTCTTATAGTATGGAGCACCCCCAGTTACCAAGGCTGGGAACCATTGTTACAAGATACTGTCTACTCCCTTGTCATCAAATCATTCTGGGATATGTTAGCTGTGGCAGTTGCCCTGCGAACTAGGGTTGTGCTAGATTATAAAGCAGGCTATAGGTATTTTATAGACCATATATTAGGTGGGTGGGAATATGTACCTGCGAAGCCAGCATCTGGCATTAGTGCTGCTGCAGAATCTCACCCAGGACCTAGAGCCAGTGGCCTGTAATTGCCCACTAGCTGAGTGAGAGTGGAAAGAAAACGATAGAGAAAAAGTGACAGTGTGTCCGCCTCAAAACAGTACTGAGATTCACAGCCCATGTCAGAGACACTGACCCAACTGTCACGTCTTAGCACTTCCTTTTACAGGTCGCTACGAGAGAGAAAGAGAGAGATGGTGCCGTAGGGGAATTCCCTCTCCCTGCCACGCAGCCCCCTTTATTTGTGATGGTATATGAAGCCTGCGTGAGGCAGAGACCTTTGGCTGATAGAGCCAGTGCCTGCTGAGTAATACATGAAATGCCGTTTGGGTTTCCAAAACCATCAGTCAGGAACCCTGCTCTGGACCACACAGCACACACTCATCTGAGCTCACGGAGACAATCAGGGATCGGAATTTCCCCTCCTTCTTTTTGTTCCGGTGGTGAGGAACCACATTATCAGGCTGAAGTTAAACCTTTTTGTGAGCTTGGCCAAGAGATTGCAGCTCTGCATTTCCATGCACTGCCACAGGTGAACAGTGTCCGCGGAAGGAATCATTACAACAGGGCAACTTCCCTCCCGCCCCGCACTTCCAACGTGAAAGAAGATTTGACTGAACCTTTGCAGCATGTCTGCAGGCTTTGTTAGCCACACAATAAATGCTTTTCATTCATGGCTCTGTTGTAAAGGAAATGAAGAATGTTGGAGGCCAGAATACAAATATACAATGAAGGGGCCATTGGGTGACTCAGTTTTGCCTGGTGGAATTACATTCCCACTGTATTTGCTGATAAGGAAAATATCCTTGCAAACTGATGGAATGTTTCAGAAGAAACAAAATTTGGGTTATAATCAGCCAAATTCCCCCTCTCCCATGGTGAGTGATTGCAACAGGAATGTGAAGACGTCACATGAGCAGGAAGTAAACAGAAAAGCTCATCAGCCCTGTCATATGACCCCTGTGAGTCCTTCCCTCCCAGCAGCCACTCTCACAGTTCTTCCCCTGAGCACTAGTGCATGGGGTGGGGGAAGCAGAGCTGGATTTAACTCTCCATCACATTCTTGGCATGTTTTGCTGCCCTACTGCCAAAAGATACTGAATGCTTTATGGGTTCCAGATATGCTCAGTAAAGGTAATGGGCAAAATGATATGGAAGTAAATATAAAATCACTGCTGATAAAATCTGCAGATGATACAAAGGTTGGCAGAGAGGTAAACAATGACGACAGGGCAGTCGTACAGAGTGATCTGAATCACTTGGCAAGCTCAACCAAATTTATTTTAATATAGCCAAATGCAAAGTTAGAACAAGGAATGCAGGCCATATGTACAGAATGGTGGACTGTATCCTGGAAAGCAACTACTCTGAAAAGGGTTTATTAGTTGAGTTGTTTGTCCACTATGACTAACTTCAGGGAAGAATTGGTTGCGAATCTAAACGTGAAAGGCAACTTGAGTGATAGTGAGCATGCTTCGGAAGTCTGGGCAGCTTTTTTTTTTTTTTTTGCTTGGGGCGGCAAAAATGGAGCTGGCCCTGTTGCCAAAGCGATAATATTAAAGGCACAACAGCAAAGTATCCTCACACAAAGAAAAAACAGGAAGAGGCCAATATGGTTGCATAATATGCTCTTTAATGACCTACAAATAAAAAAAAAAAAGGAATCCTACAAAAGTGAAAACACAGATAAAATTGCTAAGGAGGAATACAAAAGACTAAGCCAAGCATGTTGGAAGAAAATTAGAAAGCCTAAGGTACAAAATGAATTACACCTAGCAAGGGACATAAAACACAATAAGAAGAGTTTCTATAAATACTTTAGAAGCAAAAGAAGGACAAAGGAAAGCATAAGTTCACTAGTTAGCATGGAAGGAGACCTAATATCAGATGACACCAAGAAGGCAGAGGTGTTTAATATCTCTTTTGCTTCAGTTTTCAATAAAAAGGTTAATTGTGACCAGGTGCTTAACACAATTAATATTAATAACAAGGGGGGAAGGAACACAATCCAGAATAGGGAAAGAACAAATTGCTAAACAATCAATTTGTAAGCACTTAGAGGATAATAGGGTTATAAGGAATAGCCAGGATAAATTTGTCAAGAACAAATCATGCCAAACCAACCTCATTCCAGAGTTACTGGCCTAGTGGATGGGGTGATGCAGTAGATGTGATATATCTTGATTTTAGTAAGGTTTTTGACTCAGTCCCACATGACATTTTCATAAGCAAACTAGGAAAATGTCATCTAGATGAAATTATTATGTGGTGGGTGCACAACTGGTTGAAAGACTGTACTCAAAGAGTTTCACTGTCAAACTGGGAGGATGTATCTAGTCGGAGTCCTCAGGGATCTATCCTGGGTCTGGTGCTATTCAACAGTTTCATTAATGTTTTGGATAATGAAAGAGAGAGTATGCTTTTAAAATTTGCAGATGACACCAACCTGGGAGGAATTGCAAACACTTTGGAGGACAAGATTAGAATTCAAAATGATCTTGATAAATTGGAGAATTGATCTGACACCAGTAAAGGAAATTCAATAAAAACAAGTGCAAAGTACTAGACTTAGGAAGGAAAAATCAAATGCACAATTACAAAATAAGGAATAACTGGCTAGGCAGTAGTACTGCCTAAAGGGATCTGGGGGTTATAGTGGATTACAAATTTAATATTAGCTTGCTGACTGATGCAGATGCAAAAAAAGTAAATATAATTCTGGCATGTTTTAACAGGAGTGTCATATGTAACATCCAGAAGGTAATTTTCCTTCTCTACTTGACACTGGTGAGGCCTCAGTTGGAATACAGATTTGGGAGCCAAACTTTAAGAAAGTTTTGGACAAACTGGAGAGAGTCCAGAGCAACAAAAATGATAAAAGGTTTAGAAAACCTGACCTATGATGAAAGGTTACAAAATATGGGCATGTTCAGTCTTGAGAAGGGGGACCTGATAAAAGTCTCCAAATATGTTAAGGGCTGTTATAAAGAGGATGTGATCTATACTTCTCCATGTCCATTGAAGGTAGGACAAGATGATGTCACTCCCTGCATTATATAGCTTTAGCATATGGCAGGAACCCTTTGTTTCAAAACTTGGTTCCCAGACCAGTTTGTGGAAAAATACTGACATCCCAAGATGGAGTCCAGAGTCATGTGGCCTGGTTACCTGGCCTTGTAGAGTCATAGCAGCCATTGCTTACAGGCTGTCTATAGCGTTCTCAGGAAGGCTCACCAGGTGGGGGATAAGCTTCTCCTAAGGCCTATTGTTTCCTCTAATGGCTCTTTGCGCTGAATAGGCCCTTCCCCACTCACTATCTAGACTGAAAGCATCTTGTTTAGTTGGCGTTACCCAGGTGTAACTACATTTGAAGAACAGATACACAGTCAGTATTTATAACTTCAGATACAAAAGTGATATTTGCATACTAATGGATGATAATATTCAGCAAATCATAACTTTCCCAATGACACTTCACATGACTTATCTTGTACAAAATGTATCATAATTATGTCATAATCATATCACTATGAAGCATATGGGGTGCAGTGTCACAGTCACTGCACCATTCTAGGAGATGTCATAGTTGCCACCCCTATACTGGGCTTTTTGGCCACTGGATCTGAATAAACATGGATGTAATAACGTATCCCCAGCTCACACCTAAATTCTGCCTTCCATGCTGGCATATTCAGAGCCAGCATGGAGTCTACCTATCCATGATGCAGGAAATGCAAATGGCCCTCAGCATGGCCACTTTACCCCTTGCATGGAGGTATCATGGAGTTCCATAGCCCAGAAGCCTTGTTTGAGTCCTTCCTGTTGGACTGCAAGATCTTTGGTGCAGGGACAGTCCCTTTGTTCTAGCTGTGCACAGTGCTCAGCACAATGGGAAGCTGATCCCTGACTGGGGCGTCTAGGCTCTGCCACCTTACAAATAATAAAAGACAATATAATAATAATAATAATAATAATAATAGCGCTTTTTGAAACACTCCATCTTTCCCAGCTTACTGGTACTTGGAATGCTTAATTTTCCCTCCCAGGAGTGCCACTTTCCTCAGCTCTGCTAGAAGGGTTAGAGTTGGATTTCACATGGCAGAACACAGCATTTAGTTTGGCATCATGTGGCAGAACTGCTGAATTGATGAAGGAAGCGTGGGATTGAAAACCTCACCAAAGCTTGGGGTTAAACTGTTAACC
This sequence comes from Malaclemys terrapin pileata, assembly GCF_027887155.1. Lineage (NCBI taxonomy): Eukaryota > Metazoa > Chordata > Testudines > Emydidae > Malaclemys > Malaclemys terrapin. The sequence goes on along the minus strand of NC_071512.1, from coordinate 46,034,165 downwards.
AGGAAGGCAGACATCAAACAAGAAAGTGTCACCCATTTTGGAGCTTTTTTATGTTAGTAGGGACAGATCCTCACACAGCATAAATCAACATATCAGATAAGTCAGTGGAGCCATAGCGATTCACAACATCTGAGGATCTGGCCCATAACATTAATTTCAGATTACAATATCATTAATGTTCAAGTTACTGCTTGAAGTGGAGAACATTAAAGGACAGATCATGGTCCCTGACTGTTCCCTCTTTGTGTGAACACCCATGCTGGAAGAACTGCTGTCTGAGGGTTTCATCAGCAGGGGGAAATCCCTGAGTGGTATAAAGCGGGTGAGGGCTCCTATGCCACCCTCTCCTGACGTGGGCACAGGGGGAGGGGTTTGGTGCAATTTGGAATGACCTGCATGTTCCTTCACCCTGATGATCACCATCTGCTGGAAGAGTTCCTTGGCTGCTTTGAACTGTACCAAGGATACAGCCTAGCCCCTGGAGGAAGTAGTAAGGTGGCCATGACATTAAGGTGAGGAACAGGCTGGGAAACTTCAGACCAGTGGTTCTCAAACCTTTTGTACTGGTGACCCCTTTCACATAGCAAGCCTCTGAGTGCGACCCCCCTTATAAATGAAAAACATTTTTTTACATATTTAACACCATTATAAATGCTGGAGGCCTGAGGGTCCCGACCCCCAGTTTGAGAACCCCTGCTTTAGAAAGATGTATTATTATAATAGTGTGATACAGAATTGAAAATAGGGACAGTTAGCCCAGTTCTTATTTCAATTGCAAAGTTGCTACTCAGTCTATACATAGTATTTTTATAATCAATTTGTTTGTGACACAGTTCCAGTTCGGATGTGGGTTTGTACAGATGCCAGCTCAGAGAAGGAGCAGAGCATTAGCATATGTGATTCACACATCCCTTTAATATAATGTATCACAGTTCGTGTAGGAAAAGCAGGAACGGGGAATACAAAATTGCGATTGTACTGTCTTGGCTATGTTTGAAGGGACGGAAGGAAAACTGGCTGTTTGGGTGGGACCACTTAAGTTTTGTTCATAAATCCTGAGAATTTTATCCAGGCGTTTCCTCTTTGTACAAATACACAAAGACATTCCAAGATTTTGCTAAAAGAATTTGCAAGCTTTCCTATGCTTTTCTTACTGCTCTGATTCCTGGGGAAACTGAGGTGGATCTGAGTTATCACTTTGGACTGACTTGGAAAAGGAATATTAAGAAATCCTGAAAAGTCTCACTTTAAAAAGTATCTTAGCTATTACTTTACAGGAATGAAAATATAGGCTGTTATGATTCTGTTTTTGCCATAACAAATGTGTTTCAAATTCTTTGAATCTAGTTGCTTAGCCTGAGTGAATGTGATTATTTCTGTTTTGTCACTGGGTGTTGTTATTTTTATTCATTATTTGTATTGCAGTAGCACTTAGGATTCATAGATTCATAGACTCTAGGACTGGAAGGGACCTCAAGAGGTCATAGAGTCCAGTCCCCTGCCCTCATGGCACGACCAAATACTGTTGAGCCCCAGTCTTGGACTGAGACCCCCCTGCGCTAGATGCTGTACAAACACAGAACAAAGAGATGATCCCTCCCTGCAGGAGAAAGGATATGTTATTATCTGCAGTAGTACGGACGGGGAACTGGGACACAGAAAAAAGAAGGCCAGAATTTTCAGAAGGGCTAAGCACAGTTTGAGATCAGGCTTCTGAAACAGCTCTGTTGAGAAAAAAGGGAACGGCTCAGTGCGGTGCTCCTGTGAGAAGTTGGTCCCAGTTGTGGCTGTTGCTGAGCACTCTTTGAATATCTGACCCCATGTGACTTGCAACAGGTCACACAGGAAGGCTGTAGCAGAGCTGGGGAGTGACCTAGATCTCATGATTCCTAAGCCAATGCTTTAACCAGCATTCTTCTTCTGTAGCTTCCAGTGGTAAATTGCTCGTCCCATCCTAGCTGCTAATAGTAAAGTTAAGCATATGTTGGAGCAATTTAAGTTGTCTTGGCATCTATAATTCAGATGCTTAGAAGAATCATGCTGGCAAGAGGTGGGGAACACTTTATTCATTCAGTAGGGTGGGACATATCATACCAGTCATTAGTGATAAGTGGGATGGTTGAAAACGTGCAGTATAGAAGACAAATCACCCCTGAGTTTGCACTTGTGCTAACAGGTGTCTGAGTCCAGCCAATCCATGTGGTTCGAACTTCTTGAGGTAAGGCATATCCTGTGAATCACTTCTTAGGACCAAAAACCTGGCATGGTCAACAAGCCTACCGGCCTCCCAACCTCTAGAGGGCTTACAGCAGAGAAAGTAACATTAGGACAGTGTAAAGGAGACCTAATGAAAATACACCAGCTTTAATGCAGTGCGTGCAACTGTTTGGTTACATTTCCTGTTCCCCGGTCCCTGGCTTGCATCTGTGCTGCTTATCACTTCTCCCTCAGAGTAGGATTTTACACTGATCAGAAGCAACTCTCCCCTTGCTGCCCATTATCCTGGTGCTTCTAATCATTCCAATTTTCAGTGCAATTTACTTTTGACCACTTTGGCATTTGCTTGCTCCATCTGAAAATGTGATCATGGCCAAGTATACACCAAAGAGCCACCTGAGAAAGGAGGACACGAATGCAGTGAAAGGCTTTTGCGACTCCCCAGCAGAGGATCCCCTATACACTGGTTAATCCTGCCAGTGGTTATGTTGGCCTTAGGGGTGCTTTGCACCAGTGGCATGGTACAAAGCAATCTGAATGCAGGGGAGAATCTGCTCTGGTGCCCTGGGAATATCAAAGGTGCTATTTAAAAACTATATGTAATTCACAGTCCCCTGGTCTTCCTATAGGGCAGCAATCTCTACCCTCTGGAGCCACATGCAGCATTTGAGCACCTACATGTGGAGTCCATGCTTGAGGCTTTTCTCACTCTTGGTGGTCACAGTGCCTTAATCACCTTTCGTTCCCAGGTGTTTTACAAACTGGCATAGGCGGTGCCATTCCAGGGAGCACAAGTACTGCTCCCTCCTTGTGCTCTAAGGTACAGATCACCCCAAAGAGAGCACTGCACCATCCACAACAGCCCCTGGAGATGGCTGGCTGGTGCACGTGTACAGGGCCGGCTCCAGCCTTTTTGCCGCCCCAAGCGGCGAAGCGAAAAAAATAAAATAAAATAAAGCCAATTAGCGACACTTCGGCGTGTGGGAAAATGGGCCTGGCCAACTCCATTTGCACTGACCATGAAACCAACATGGACTCGCCTTACAGGCCGCAAGCCTGAACCAGATTAAGTGTCTCGTTCTCTGCCAGTAATGGCCAAGGGTTATGATCAGAGGAGGGGGTGAAGGCTGGTGGGGGGGGGGGGGGGGCGGAAAGAATGGAAAGCCCCAGCAGCAGTAATAATAAAGTGTGTATTTACGGCTGGCAAAATATAATAACCGCTTGTGTGGAGCAATAAGCAATGCAGTAATTAGCTAAACTGACTAATCATGCCTCCCCATTTGTGTAGCCATGCCCCCCCCCCAATCCAATTGCAGAAATCCCCCATTATGTAATTGTACTCTGCTGGGAACATTTAAATAACAGGCACCACCAAGAAGCCCTCCACTCAATTTGCACCCTTTTCTGGGAAGACTGCAAAAGGAGTACCGGGAAGAGCGAAAAGACCCTAACTCTCCTATTCCTATAAATGACGTGTAACGTGTAATATGTTTGCGGTTTTTGGCTTTAGAAAGGCTCAGTGTACTCCAATCGGGGGAATGGTTTCTAACTGCTACCCCCAATACGTTGGTATTTATTCAATAAACGGGCCTCAGGCTTGAGTCTCTGATCAAAATGATGCGTGGGTGACTTTTTCCATAACAGGCAGCACCTCAATCGTGTCGCTTCCTCTTCCAAGGCACTTCGGCGGCAGCTCAAAGAGGAAGAGAGGGAATAAGGCATCTGCCGCTGAATTGCTGCTGAAGACCCGGATATGCCGCCCCTTTCCATTGGCCGCCCCAAGCACCTGCTTGCTGCGCTGGTGCCCGGAGCTGGTCCTGCCTGTGTATCACTCACAGGTGCTGGGGAGCTCCGAGAGGGCTTGTGCCCCTTTACGTATGATTCCTCCCAGAGCTCCCCTTTGGGATGCCACCTCTCTGCTCAGCACAGATTGCAAACCGTATAGCTAAGATTATTTGCAGATGGGCTATTACACTTGTGGTGAACTGTCACAAATCCATGTTGCAATTGTCTTAGTCACTGCCCCTTAATTCTAGGAAACGATGCAACATTCTAAATATAGAAATGGGAACATCAAACAACCATGCTTTTTTTATGCTGAGATTACCAGAGGGAACAAGCTTGAAGGCATGGAGATGGGGGTCGGTGAAATGGTTAGATAAATAAGCAACATCCCAAACCTTTGCCCATGGAATCAAGCAGCTGTGAAAAAGTTTGACTGAATATTTCTCCCCTTGTTTTTCACCTTTGTGGTGGTCGACGCTTATGAAAAATAACACGAGACAGTTTGTCCAGGGGCTTTTTTTTTTTCACTGCAGTGTTAGCATGAGTTATCCACTCTTGAGTTAGCCTAACTCATGAGAGCAGCCTCATTGTGAAATCACACTCACGCTGCACAGCGTGACTGGATGAGGAGCACAGAGAAGTGGAGTCCCTGCTATATTGCTAGCTTCAGCATCCGCAGCACTTGAACTTTAACTCACACCCCTGATAGGCCAGGTAGCTCTTCTTTAAAGCACCACTTAACTCGAGCTAGAGATTTTTGTGTGTGGACGCGAGTTGGGTTAGGAGCAATGCTCAAGTTATACCTCAAGCTCACACTGCAGCGAAGACAAGCCCTAACTCGTTATGGCCCTCCCCACTTCTTCCACTCATCTAGCACTTACATCCTTTTGGGCTCTTCACATGAGTAGGGTGACCAGATAGCAACTGTGAAAAAACCGGACAGGTATGGGGGGTAATAGGCACCTATATAAGAACAAGTACCCTAAAACGGGACTGTCCCTATAAAAATGGGACATATGGTCACACTACACATGAGCCACTTCCAGATGCAACTGTTCTCTGCAGCTCCTGCCATCTGGGGCAGCCTCCCTCTATCTCTCCACCTTGTCATCTCTCTAGCTCATTTCAGATCCCAGATGAAAACAGCTGTGCTCCTTTGAGAGACATGATCTCACTTCCCTGTAGCTCTGCAGCTGGATCACTGCTAGGAAACAGACAAAGCCTCGGCTGGGATGATTTAGTTGGGGTTGGTCCTGCTTTGAACAGGGGATTGGACTAGATGACTTCCTGAGGTCTCTTCCAGCCCTAATATTCTATGTGGTGCAAACTAAAGGTATGTTGTGCTTCATTGCGCAGAGGTTACACAGAGCAGAGGAAATGAGCAATTTGTGCTTTCTCCCAGGCTGCCCCTTATACATGGGAGGAGTGCCCTGTAAAAATCTGGCCACAAAAACTGGTAGTTGGTGTGCTGCGAGCACGGTTCATGACACTGATCAGAATCATCTCACTGTTCCATGCATGTTTGTTTTACCCACCCATTCAGTTCAATGTGACTTTATTGGCACGACCAGCTACACAAGTGTTGCTAAAGTGTTAGGAAAAGACAGCCCCCTCAGGTGTCTGTCAGAGGCAGGTACAATGCACCCAGGATAGGGTCATGCAGCACATTGGAGTTTGATCCCCTGGGTCCATTTATTGTTATTGTCTATTCCTGAGCTGGGGCTCCAGGCTACCCACTCCTTTCTCCCAGGTTAGGTAGTTTTTACTTGTCTCTTTTTGATGAAATTTCCCTTATGGTTTCTGATCATTTGAGGGATAATCTGGCTCACAGGTCTTCATATTTGGGACACCCCTTATCCCTCATCTGACACTTGGATTGTAAGCTCTTCAGCAGGGTTTGTACAGGCAAATAAATAATAATAAATAATAAACCTCATGGAACTTGAGCCAGGATATGCATGCTCCAGTTTGAAAAAGTCACCTTTGAGAAAAGCCATTCATTTAAAAGCATTTTAAAATTACCTTAAGAAACATACGGACGTTGCTTAGAAGTGGTGGTGCTTCCTTTGCCTCTAGGAGCCAGGAGAAGTTATGTGCAAGAGAAACAGAGGGTCTCAGGACCTGACTTTTCCTTCTCAGCTCTGTTCACTTTTGGAGCCTGGTTTTCAGAAGCAAGGCGCCTACAATTAGAGCTGGTAGAAAAATGGAAAGACAAATTCAGCCAAAAAAATTGAAATTGGTTTCTGTTCTGTAGGGTTCAAAATGGAACAATATTTAGTTTTTCCATTTTTCACAATTCCATTTCTCCCCTTTCTTCCCCTTGTAACAAGGTGGCTTATCTCTTAAGGGCTGGAGGGCCTGGAGCCAGCCAACCCTGATTATTGAAAAGGCACACCTGGGTATGGATCAGTGATTTCCTTATAAAGAGCAGTAGAATGCTGTAGTAAAAGGGGGCTGCTCAGGGAGATCAGAGACTGATAGGAGGCTTCAGCAGAGAGAGAGAGAGAGAGAGAGAGAGAGAGAGAGAGAGAGAGAGAGAGAGAGAGAGAGAGAGTGAGTCTGTCTGTCTGTCTGTCTGTCTGTCCTGGGACTGAGAGAAGGCAGGGCCTGGGAATAACCTGTCAAAGCAGGGAAGGCCTGGGAGCAGGCTGATTAAAGACTGCTAGGAGTCAGCAGCCTCTGGGAGTGAGACATGACAAGAGGGTAAAATGAAAGGATTTTGAGTTGTTTATTTTAGCTGAATATCCCCAGAAAAGGGTGTTGTGAATGGACAAAAAGGGTGTGTGGAGTCATTGGGAACAAGTTTTGGTTTAACAAAAAAAAAAATTATCCATTTCTACACAAAGTAGTTCACATAGAAATGACTTTGCAATTGTATGACTAACTTCCATGTACAGCACCTGTGACTAAATTAACTGCATATGCTAATAGTCAATTAGCATTGTAACTGGGCACTTGCATATGCGCTGATCTGATTTAGGTGTGAATTTGTGGTAATTACACACACAATTTAATTTGACAATTATGCATGTTCAGTTTTGAAAACTAGATGCCTTATCTAAATTTATTTTTGAAAGTACTGAGGAAGGTACATGACTGGCTGTTCAAGAAAGCAAAGGTCTTAATTTCCCCCCCCCTCAAAGTCAGGTTAAAACATACAGACTTGTAAGCTCCTTGACAGGCAGTGTCAGTGTGACACTAGTGGTAAGTAATAATGTTCATTATCTGAGTCTGAGACAGAGTCTGATCCAAAGCCCATGGGATTCAACAGAAAGATAGCTACTGACTTTAATTGGTTTTGGATCAGGCCCTTAGTTGCTGGCCTTTGTTTAATTCCTGACAGATTAATGGGTTAGGGTCAATATCATTTTTACCATATCTTAAAAACAAAAATTAAGAACTTGTAATTGCTATATTGAGGGTAGGTTTTCTGGACCTCAAATCAAGTGAAAGATTTAGTGCAGGGGTAGCAACCTATGGTATGCAAGCTGATTTTTCAGTGGCACTCACACTGCCCAGGTCCTGGCCACTGGTCCAGGGGGCTCTGCATTTTAATTTAATTTTAAATGAAGCTTCTTAAACATTTTAAAAACCTTATTTACTTTACATACAACAATAGTTTACTTATATATTATAGACTTATAGAAAGAGCTTCTAAAAATGTTAAAATGTATTACTGGCATGCAAAACCTTAAATTAGAGTGAATAAATGAAGACTCGGCACATCACTTCTGAAAGGTTGCCGACCCCTGATTTAGTGTATGGCTGCACTACAAGTTAAGCACAGGTGGGCACATGCGGTCTAGCTAGCATGCGTATCAATAGTAGTGCAGACCCTGTGGCACAGGCTAGCAACCTGGCTACATGACCAGAGTCTCTGGGGGGCTGCCAGTCTGAGTATAATCCTGTGCCACCCCCCCCCCTCCACCATGGTTATGACCTGTCCTAGCTAGATTAGCACTAGAATGTGTATGCCCACCTGGGTGTCAGGGGCCATGAGCCCTGGTCCACAGGGCTCTTTGAAGCTAGCAGGTTCCAACCAGCTAACCTAGGACCTGCTAACTATTGTCAGACTAAGACCTGAACTCAGTCAGAGGGCCTGAGTCCTGGGAGATGATTGGCAGAACACTGGTGGCCCGGATTGGTCCACAGCCCCAACTTAAACCCAGCCCAGAAACAGGAAGCTGTCCATGGAACTGGGATCCACCTTGTTCTGGACTGTGGGTCTTGTGTGTCGTGTCTCCCCTCTCCCCCGGTATCCTGACCTGGCCCAATTCTGGTTACTGATCCATGCTTCTGCTCTCAAGTTTGGCTCCTGCTAACCTGACCCTGCCTGACACCTGCCATCTGGCCTGACCTCCCAGTATCTGACCCTGCCTGACTCCCACTAGGTCAGGCTGCCCACATCCTGGTTGTGACGCTGGGCTCCAATCATGCCTTCATTTGCAGTGTAGACAATTTACCCTTAGGAAGCTCAATATAGTTAGCTTATCAAAGAGCAGGTTCAGAAGTGATTTGATCACAGTCTATAAGTGTCTACATGTGTCTAATAAGACTGGGACTTTTCAGCGTAGAAAGGAGACCACTAAGTGGGAAAGTGATAGAGGTCTATAAAATCATGACTGGAATGGAGAAAGTAAATAAGGAAGTGTTATTTACTCCTTCTCATAACACAAGAGCTAGGGGTTATTCAATGAAATTAGTAGGCAGCAGGTTTAAAACAAACAAAAGGAAGTATTTTTTTCACACAACACAGTCAGTCTGTGAAGGCCAAGGTTATAACAGGGTTAAAAAAAAAGCTAGATAAATTCATGGAGGATAGGTCCATCAATGGCTTTTAGCCAGGAAGGGGAGGGATGCTGTCCCTAGCCTCTGTTTGCCAGAAGTTGGGAATGGGCGACAGGGGATGGATCACTTGATGATTACCTGTTCTGTTAATTCCCTCTGGAGCACCTGGCATTGGTCACTGTCAGAAGACAGGATCCTGGGCTAGATGGACTTTTGGTCTGACCCAGTATGGCTGTTCTTGTGTTCTTATGTTCACGGGGAGAAGATTTCTGATAGTAGAGGCCTCTTTAATCTAACAATTGAAGGCAAAAAAAGAGCCATTGGCTGTAAACTGATGCTAGATAAATTCAGGCTAGAGTTAAGGGTAAAATTTTTAACAATGAGGACAGTTAACCTTTGAATCATAGACTTTAAGGTCAGAAGGGACCATTATGACCATCTAGTCTGACCTCCTGCACAACGCAGGCCACAGAATCTCACCCACCCACTCCTGTATCAAACCTGTGTCTGAGTCGTTGAAGTCCTCGAATCATGGTTTAAAGACTTCAAGGTGCAGAGAATCTTCCAGCAAGTGACCCGTGCCCCACGCTGCAGAGGAAGGTGAAAACCCCCCAGGGCCTCTGCCAATCTGCCCTGGAGGAAAATTCCTTCCGGACCCCAGATATGGCAATCAGCTAAACCCTGAGCATGTGGGCAAGACTCACCAGCCAGCACCCAGGAAAGAATTCTCTGTAGTAACTCAGATCCCACCCCATCTAACATCCCATCATAAACCATTGGGCATATTTACCGCTAATAGTCAAAGACCAATCTCATTATACCATCCCCTCCATAAGCTTATCAAGCTTAGTCTTGAAGCCAGATGTGTCTTTTGCCCCCACTACTCCCCTTGGAAGGCTGTTCCAGAACTTCACTCCTCTGATGGTTAGAAACCTTCGTCTAATTTTAAGTTTAAACTTACTAAGGGTGTGCTTCATTCTTTATCACTTGAAGTCTTTAAATCAAGACTGGATGTCTTTTTAAACGTTATGCTCTGGTCTAACCACAAAATATGAGTTTGATGAAGAAATTACTGGCCAAAACTATTTGGCCTTTGTTATACAGGAAGTCAGACTAGATGAGCATAATAGTTCCTGCATCTATTAATATAATTGCAACTGAAAATGATATCCCATTACTCTAACCATATTGTGCTATTGCATTATATATAACTAGCATTTTCAAATCATAATGGTTTGATAGCATTGTATACAGTAGCTTGTAAATTTCCAGTGACTTATTGTGTTTTGGGTTCTGATCCTTGTATATGTGTCAAATATTACTCATTTTAATGCAGTAGTAGGGCTGCTATTACTCTGAGTTTTCATTCCCTCCCACCCCACTTCCACCCCACTCCCCCACATGATGTCTTCAGATACTGTGGTTTTAACATTTGTCAAGGACCATGACTGCACACCATATTGTGAACTGTCAGTTCCAGTCATTTTGAGAATCACGTACTTTCTCCTCTCTGAAGTGGTGCTGAGATGATTCTTCATTGCTCGTTAGAGGCCTGGAATGCAGCAATTTTCTGCCATATTCCAGTAGCAATCAACACACTGAAATACATTCTTTTGTGATTTCATAAGTGTAAATTCCTGGCAAATCCAATGAAAGCAGGAAGATCAATCACTAGCAGACTTCCTTCTGAGTCAGAATTAAACCAATGCCTTAGCATGTTGTCAGGACCCAATTCATACCATATTTTGAATGGCACATAATACCAAAATCCTGAACCAGTTGTGGTCACTAGAGATCTTATGGCACTTTTCACAAGACAAGCATTGCAAGACCTGGTACTCTGACCAAATCCCAACATGGGTGGTTAATTTGCCCTATTTTAAACTAGGCTTGTTCAATTTTCTGGTCTTACTAGGATGGCTACCACACTCCACCCCAGAAATGGCTGCAATCCAGTAATCACAGAAATGTAGGCTTGGAAGGGACCTCGAGAGATCATCTAGTCCCACTCCCCATGCTGAGGCAGGACCATGCTGAGGCAGGCAATGGTCTAGTCCTAATGGGATTTGTCTAACCTGTTCTTAAAAATCCTCCAATAATGGGGATGCCACAATCTCCCCTGGTAACTGATTCCAATACTTAACTATCTTCATAGGTAGAATTTTTTTTCCTAATGTCTAACTTAAATCTCTACTTTAAATCTACTTGATGTAGATTAATTCAATTTCTTTTTGTCCTACTTTCAGTGGCCCGGAGCATAAGTGATCGCCTTTATAACAATTTGTCTTTATAACAGTTTTTAGCATATTTGAAGACTATCAGCTTCCTCCTCAGTCGTCTTTTCTCAAGACTAAACATTCACAGTTTTTTAATCTTTCCTCATAAGTCAGGTTCTCTAAATCTCTTATTGTATTTGTTGCTCTCTTCCAGACTCTCTTCAGCTTGTCCACATCTGTCTTAAAATGTGGTCCCTAAAATTGGACACAGTACTCTAGCTGAGGCCTCACTAGTGTTGAGGAAGGTGGGACAATCACCTACTGTGTCTTGCATACAACATTCCTGTTAGTATACCCCAGAACATTAGCCTTTGTCTCAACTACATCACGTTGTTGACTCATATTCAATTTGTGATCTACTATAAACCCCAGATCCTTCTCTGCAAGTACTATCGCCTAGCCGGTTATTCCCCATTTTGTATTTGCAGATGATTTTTTTTTTCCTTCCTAAGTGTAGCACTTTGCATTTGTCTTTACTGAATTTCATCTTGTTGATTTTGGATCAATTTTCCAAATTATCAAGGCCATTTTGAATTCTAATCCTGTCTTCCAAAGTGCATGCAACCTGTCCTAGATTGGTGTCCACTACAAATTTTATAAGGATACTCTCCACTCCATTATCCAAATAATTAATGGAAATGTTGACTAATACAGGACTCTGTTGGATCCCACTCTATGTCCTCCGAGTTGGACAGCGAATCATTTCAACCAGTTGTGCGTCCATCATATAGTAATTTCATCTAGACCACATAGAGTCCATCCTTATTCTGCTGCTCTCTCTCCCTCTTTTCCTTACGGCCATGAAGTCAATCATTTTATGACCATTTTCGTATAAATTGCCTTCTGCCTTCAGAGTCAGCACAAGTACTCCTCCCTGTGGATTATAATTAAGCCTATGATTTAGTCATGGGTATTTTTAGTAAAAGTCATGGACAGGTCACGGGCAATAAATAAAAAGTTACATCCTATGACATGTCCATGACATTTACTAAAAATATCCCTAACTAAATCTTAGGTGCTGGAGAGGGGTGCTCTCACAGATGCTGCTGCTCCTGTGGGGGTGGGGAGTGTGCGCCAGGGTGCCGCTGCTGCTGCTCCAGGCATCCGAGCAGCGGCAGGTGTGGCTGGCCCCATGGCTTCCTGAGCTGCTTGGGCAGCCCTTGGGTCAGCCACACCAGCCAGTGCAGAAGTCACGTAGGTCATGGAAAGTCACGGAATCCGTGACATCTGTGACCTCCGTGAAAGACTTGCAGCCTTAATTATAATCAAGTCTAAAATGGCTCACCCCCCTGGTTACATCCTCCATTTTCTGAATCAAAAAGTTGTCCCCAACACTTTCCAAGAACTTACTGGACATATTTTGTTTTACCTTATTACTTTTGAAACAGATGTCTGGGTAGTTAAAGTTCCCCATTACTGCCAGGTTCTTGTGTTTTAGATATTTCTGTTGTTCTAGAAACGCGTCCTCCACCACTTCCTCCTGATTTGGTGGTCTAGACTCTAGAGTAAACCCCTACCATGATATCACCCCTTTTTTCCCCCCTTTTATCTTCACCCTCAGACTTTGAACCAGTCTGCCTCTCACCTCCTTGTGGACCTCAGAACAAGTGTATATAATGTTGATGCATAATGCAACACACCTCCTTTTTTTTCACTGCCTGTCCTTCCTGAACAAGCTATACCCCTCTATACCAAGATTCAAATCATGAGATTTATCTTTCAAAGTCTCTGGTGCCAATGAAGTCATAGTTTATCTTGTGTACTAATATATCCAGTTCTTCTTGTTTATTCCTCATACTCTTTGGATTTGTGTATAGACATCTAAGATGCTGAGTAGATTCCCTCTTTGTTTTCCCTCTTATGCTCCTGAGGATGGATGGATGGATGAGGACTGAGGTTAATTATCATTACACAGTGACACTATTAAAATATCTACAGTTACTTGCATTTGCAAGTAAGTAATATTACCACAATATATGTGGTGGTCTTTGTTCTTAGGGTAGGCACTACCTAGGAAATCCTGCAAACATTACTTTTTTGCAAAGACATTTTAAAGCTTTCAGTGGCAACCACAGTATGTATCTTTTGTAAGGCTTTCAGGAAGTGAGGTTATGATTAAAAAAAATAAAAATATCCCTTGAAGACATTCTCACATGTAAATTTCCCCATGTGTCACATCTTCTGTCTCTCTTTCTCTCTTAGATTGTAAGCTCTTAGGGGCTCTTTTTTATATTATCCAGCACTCACCACACAGTCAGTAGTAAACAGATAATTATTCGGAGTTTTGTAACTGTGTAAACCACGATCAAAGCAGCAGCTAGAGCAATCAATCAATCAATTGATAATAGTAATATTTAAGTAAATGTATTTAAGAGAAGGAAGGCCTGGTGGTCAGGGCCGGCTCTAACTTTTTTGCTGCCCCAAGCAAAAAAAAAAAAAAAGGAGCACTGCCCCGCTGAAACAAAAACAACCCCCCGCAGCACCGCCCCGCCAAACAAAAACAACCCCCCGAACTCCGCCCCGCCGAAACAAAAACAACCCCCTGAATTCCGCCCTGCCGAAACACAGAAATGAACAAACAAACAAAAACTCGAGCGCTGCCCTGCCACCCGAAGATTGGCTGCCCCTTACAAGGTGCCACCCCAAGCACGTGCTTGGTTGGCTGGTGCCTTGAGCTGGCCCTGCTGGTGGTTACAGCAATCACCTAGGATTTGGGAGACCTGTGTTTAAGACCCTGCTTTGCCACAGAATTCCTATGCAACCTTGGGCAAGTCGTATAGTCTTTCTGTGCTTCAGTTCACCATCTGTTAAATCGGGATAAATAGTATTGCCATGCCTTGCACAGGAGGTTATGAGAGTAAATACATCGGAGATTGTGAGGTGCTTAGAAACTGTGGTGATGGAGGCTGTATAGTACCTTTGATATTGTGTGGATTTTCTGGCGCCTGAGAATAGGACAACAGTTGGTCATTGTGTGTGGGATTATCCAAATTGTCTCAGTTATTTAGCCCATTGGCTTTCCTTGGCACATGTCCTTCTCCATCACTTAGAGGAGGTTGAGAACCTCACTCTGTGTCTGTATCCAAACATCATAGCTTGGGCCTATGCCTATAAAGGGTAGGAAGTGGAATCCTGAATTGGGATAGCCCTGAAAAATGGAAATGTTGGGGTCAGATTTGTATTCTGTGTCTCTGGTCTGTCCATATAAAATGATCAATAGCCTATTACTGAAAATCTGTGGGTGAGGCAGGGATTGTCATTGGAGGGGCTCATCTTTGTTTCTGTGCTTTTAGAGACCACGCTGAGCATTACTTTATTATTATTTGTATTCTCTTAGTGTCCTGCCCCAGGGCCCCATTTTGCTAGGTGCTGTACATATACAGGACAAAAACATTCAAGGCACAGAGCATTCATCTTAACATCTCTTTGGGGCTTCTATTTCCTTTTTCACTAGCAAGGCCTAATTATCTGATTACTCTCAAACTATTGTTTCCTTTGTGTATTAACTACACATCCTGTCCACATGTATAGGCAGTTCAGTCTCTGCCTTTGTTTGTGCCTCTTTTGGCTTTGATAGTTGTAAAACTATGTACGGAATCTGTCACTATCCTTTAACCAAGTGTAAAACAGATAACAGGCGATATTTGATTAGTGTTACTTTCTCTGGGCCAGACCATGACAATGGAGGGAAAAAGGATGTTTGACCTACGTCATGGTAATTTTTCCTCTTAATTGAGCAGCTCATTTACAGAATATTCTTTCTGATGTGTGGCTGTGTAAATTCCCCGTTCTGTGCCCCTGGTGACAGCACTCGTGCACTCCAGCAGCAGCTGAGAGACCAAGAGCTGCACGCGCGAGAGGAATTCCTCTGGGTCCAGGATGAGATACGGTGAAATTCCCACTGCCTGCAAGCCACCGCCAGTGTAAAGAATATCCTCGTTCTGTCGGCGTCATGGGGAAGCAAAACTCTTTTCTGGCATCAGCCGAATTTGTCAGTGTTTTCCATGGGGGAAAATACTGGGGTTGAGGGAAATCACAAGAGCTTCCAGCTGTGATGAAGCCAGAAGCAAAGCTGGCTGAACTGGTGGCAGTGCTTCACTTCAGAGGGCTTGGATGTGCAGTTTGGCTCAGTCACATTTTGCTATGGCCCATTTTTTGCACATGATCCCTAGAGCCAATGTCCTCAAAGGTATTTAGCCGCCTAGCTCCCATTGCTTTCAATAGAAGTTAGGTGCCGAAATACCTTTGAGGATCTGCACCTGCATCATATTCAGCTCTAGCGTAAGCAGGTGCAAATCCCATTGACTACAATAGATACCCTAGCACTTTCTCCAGGGCCAATTGGCCTAAGACTGCTCCGTACACTCTTATGTGACAGCTGCCCACTGTAGGTCATCAGTAGGGATTAAATGCAGGACCTCTCAGTTTAAAAAGCAAGACTCTACCGCATAAGCTAAAGGACTACAGCCCCTAGGTGGGAGAGGAAGCAAGCTAATTAATATCTTATGGGGAGCACTCACACTGAGTAGTACTTTCCCACCCAACAAGAGAGCACAAAGACCCAGACTGTGGCAATGGGGGTTACACTTACACTTACCTTCTCGCATGCAGTCTTCCGGGACACTTAGGTTTTGTGTGTTACAGGATCATTAATTTCAAGTTTAGAGCTGGGCAAAACCTTTTCAGACAATAGTTTATTCACCAAAAAATGTGGCTTCAGTTGACCTGAAATGATTTGTGATGAATTGTTAGAATAGCTTTGATTGAATCTGACAATTGAAGTCCCCTTTCCACCTCAGGCAGAGTGGGGAACTGAATGCTGGTCTCCCACATCCCAGCTGATTAAATGTTACAAAGAGAATCCCACTGCCTCCACCACTTCCTCCTCTGCTGGGTGTTCTATGACTGTAGTCTCCTTTGCTCTTGTTAAAACGTCCAAAAATGAAACAAAAAAAAAGTGTGTCACTTCAGTCAACCCGACCTGTAATATTTTCATACTTTTCAATTTACCAAAAATGTTTGAAAAAAAATTGGTTTGGGATCAAACTGAAACAACACTTTTTATTTTTTTTTTCAAAATTGCCAACAAATCAAAAAAATTTACTCTTCTCCCAGCTCTTATCAAGTCAAACTTACCATGTGAGCAAATGGCCATGTATGTTATCTGTATTGTGATGAGCTTGTAATAGGACTGGGAACGAAGAGATCTAGGTTCTATTCCTTGCTGTTCTGCTGACTTGCTGCTTGATTGTGGGTCAGTCATTTCACTTCTCTATGCCTCAGTTTCCCGATCAGTAAAATGGGGGTGGTGATGGTGTGTGAGGTTTAGCTCAGTGAAGTTCGTAAAGCCCTTTGAGTTCCTTGGATGGAAGGAGCTGGAGAAGGACAAAATATTTTATTATGAAAGCTCAATAGGTAAATTATCAGCTAGCTTCCAAGAAGAGGTAGATGAAGAATCCTTCTGTGCGTATGATCATAGCAAATGTCTCTGAACCAAACTGTACACCTATCCAGTGACTGGGTCCAAGGGCGGAGAGAGTCCCAGGAGCTTCTTCACCCTTTCAGTCCCTGCTTGGGACCAGCCAGAATGCAATGACCTTGCAGGGTTTGCACTGCTACTGGTGCAGACTTCTGAAAACACAGGAACATGGGAAATGCCTGAGCAGATCTGTACTCCATCTAGTCTAGTGTACTGACCCCATCAATAGCCAGCACCAGCTGTTTCAGAAGAAAGTGCAAGAAAGGAGGAGGCAGCTATGGACTAACCTGGAGGCAGCTATGGACTAACCTGCCACCAGGGGAAATTTCTTCCTAACTCCCATTAGTGTGTGGTTGGTTTATGCCCTGGAGTGGCAGAGTTTAGATCCCTTCCAAACTTTATTTTTAAATCTTTAGTATAACAACACTGGATAATCTCATTCTGCATATACAAATCCAACCCTTTTTTGAATCCCACCAACATCTTTGCCTCACTGATATCATGTGGCAATGAGTTCCACAGGATAACTGTGCATTGTGTGAAAAAGAAGTGGAGGGGTTAAGGGGTGGGACCATGGCATCCAGCACGGGCCTGTGACTAATGCCACAATTTGGCCATACATCTCTCTCCTTTTTAAAGAGTGGTTACTAGTAGGGTTAACATATTCTCCTTGCATTCCTCCTAGTGCACTTGGTAAAACAAAACAAAGTAACTAAAATGAAATAAGAATTAATATTTGGTGTTGTGGTTTCCTCTCAAAGCAAGACCTCAACTGCTGCTTCAGTACTGCACCCAGTGGGATCTATGGAGGAACCAGGATTTACCTGAATGTTTTAAAAATATCTGAAATATTTAGAATAAAAATAAATGAGTGGAGGAAAATGAGAGAAATTTGAGGGAATGAATGATTCAAAACCAAAAGGGCTTTCCTACCCTTATTGCACAGGAAGGGCTGCCCTGATTCTTTGTTGCTTCACCCATGGCATAGTCATTTACACCTGTCAAAGTGCGTATAACTAGGATTATCCAACTAGGATTATCCACTTATCCACAGTAGCACTAGCCACTAGAGCTAGTTGGGAATGTTTCCACCAAACATTTTTCGGTTGGAAAACGCTGATCTGAAAAAAACAAAATTTTTACCCAGGATCAAGTCCAGCTCTGCTTGGTTCATAGGAAGTATTTGAACTAACCACTGGGTATTGGCTAGCCTGAGAGGTCTCTTATTCTCTCACTCATTTTCATGATAAAATTTGAAAGGTCTTGGTTACATCCCAATATGGAGTGGAAAACACATGTGCAATCTTGAAAGTTTTCATGGGACAGGAAAATTGTTCCCCCCGCCCACTTTGCACTCTTTACATATGTGTAAATGACAGGGCCGGCTCTAGTTTTTTTGCCGCCCCAAGCAAAAAAAATTTTGGCTGCCCCCCGTCCCAGCCCTGGGCTCCTTGCTGCACCCCCCTGCCGCCGCAGCCCTGGGCTCTTCCCCCGCCCCCACCCGCCTGGGCTCTCTTCCTCCCCACACACACCCTGCTGCCCCAGCTCTGGGCTTCCCCCTACCCACCCACCATTGCCCCCCCCACACCCCTCCTGCTGCCCCAGCTCTGGGCTTCCCCCTACCCACCCACCATTGCCCCACACACACCCCTCCTGCCGCCCCAGCCCTGGGCTCTCCCCCCCACACACACACCTGCACCCTCCTTCCACCGCAGCCCTGGGTCACTGGTAACTAGCTCCCAGGGCAGGTCATTCAGCAGGAATTTTAGATGTGCACAGAACACAGACAGGATTGGTTCCCATATGGTTACAGAACTGCAGTAAAGTGGAACAATTTTCAGCTTGTGTGATTGGAGGATATCTGGATGCATATTATAAGACTGTCCTACATAAATGAGGAAAAGTTGAGGTGCCTTTATTATTCTTTTGTTCCATTCTTTCTTTCTATGGGGAATTTGTCTTCCTTTTAAACAAACAAACAAACAAACAAACAAACAAGCAATGGCTGTTGAAAATAGCAATTCCAGTCCTAATAACCACTGGGAAGCATTTCTTGCTCAATTTTATCCTACTTTTTCTACAGCAAGTTACAGTGGACCAGTATATTTGATTTGGGAGAAATGAAGTAACAGCTGCCCAAACTGAGCTTGAGCACTCCTGAGTTTTGAGGTGTTCAAATCTGGAAGGCAGGTGCTGGGGTGGGGAGGGGAAAGCCTGTGGCTCCGCAGGGAAGCACGGCAGCATGTATGCAGCAGCGTGTCTGGCACTGCGCAAAGCCAGACATGCTGATCTGAGTGGCATGGTAAGGGAGTTGGGGGGGTGGAGAAGGGGTAGGAGGTTCCGGGGGGGGGGGGGGGCTGTCAAGGGACAGGGAGCAGGGAGGGTTGGATGGGGCAGAGGTTCGGGGGGGGCAGTCAGGGGCAGGGAGAAGGGGGGGTTAGATGGGTTTTGGGGGGGGTAGTCAGGGGACAGGCAGCAGTTGGATAGGCATGGGAGTCCCAGGAGTTTGTCAGGGGACAGATAGGGGGTAGGGTCCTAGGGGGGAAGTTGGGGGGTGTCTCAGGAGGGGGCAGTTGGGGACAAGGAGAAGGGAGGCTTAGATAGGGGGTGAGGTCCTGGGGGGCAGTTGGGACAGGGGTCCCAGGAGGGGGTGATCGGGGACGGGGGGGTTGGATGGGTTGGGGTTTCTGTGGGGGGCAGTCGGAGGGAGTGGATGGTGGCAGGGTGGGGCTACCTTCCCTCCCTGTGGAGTGTCCTATTTTTTGAATGTTAAAATATGATATCCCTACCACAGTGCAGCTCTCCATTCACAGCAGGCTGCAGCATGAGGTCTCAGCTTCCTCACTCCCTCCCCTTCTTTCCTGTTGGTAGTGGCCAAGGGAATGCTGGGAAATGTAGTTCTTTCCCTGCTCCAGGGCTGGCTCTATAGGCAGGGAGCTAACCAAGGAACTACAGCTCCCAGGGCCCCCTGTTGGTTCTCAGCTCCCATGCTGGATCCCTGCCGCCCCTGCAAATGGGCTGCCCCAAGCACATGCTTGCTTTGCTGGTGCCTAGAGCCACCACTGGTAAATGACTACAGAAGGTGCTAGGTAGTTCAGCCCCTGTTGTAAAATGTTCAAAAGCATGTAAGTGATTGACAAGCCTAAGGCCATGTCTACACTAGCACTTATGTCAGCAAAACTTTTGTTGCTCATGAAAAAAATGCGGCCCCCACCACACAACATAACCGCTGGTGTGCACAGCGCTATGTCGATGGAAGACGATCTCCTGCTGACAGAGCTCATTGAGCTGGTTTTATTGATGGGAGAGCTCTCGCTTCTCAGCATAATGCGGCTATACAAGTGATCTTACAGTGGCACAGCTGTATCGGCACAGCTGTGCTGCTGTAAGCTTGCAGGTGTAGCCATGGCCTAAGTCCCACTGAAGGTGGTTAGAGCCAGGAACTGGGAATCGGGGAGCCTGGGTTCTATTTCTAGCAGTACTGCTGGCTTGCTGGGTGATGTCTCTTAGCTTCATTTTGCCCATCTGTAAAGCAGGTAAAATAACAATATTTATCTCCCTCAAAACTCCTAGTCTTATCACTAGTATCTGTAAGGCATTTGAGAGGAAAGGTGCTGGTGAAAGGCAAAGCAGTAGCGTTATGTGCAGCGGTATGTTGCAATTGTTCATTGTCTATGCGGGACCCATAGGTTGCAGTGTCACCCTGCAAGCTGCCCCAATGTGCATTCTGAAACCTCTTGTGCAGTTAGGTCACAGGGAAGTTCCCTGGGGCTTGCCACACACTGTGTGGTACAGTTCAGTTTGCTGTGGATCCCAATCTAGCATGTGTAACAGGAAACTTCCCCAGCAACCTCTGCACTGGGTATCACTAAGACGTCACAAGCTGCAGCTTTTCAGCCTTTCTCCTTCAAGTAAGTCAAAGAAACACATGAAGTGAGAAGCAGCAGCATTACTCAAAATAGGAGATGATGGCTTACTGCATCAGTCAGGAAATCAGGGCCCTCTTCCCCTGCGTCCCCTTTGCACATTTATGTTATGGTACATATTTCTGCATGTTTTATATGTGCATTGCTTTCTATACAACAGGTGTGACTGAAATACACTCCAGTACTTTTACAACTGGAAATTAGTATCTTGCCACATATATCAGATATAAGGTCAAATTCCTTTGCTGGTATAAATCAGGGTAATTCCTTTGATTTCACTGGAGCTACACTGACTTACACCAGCTGAGGATCTGGCCCATAATGTGAAAATATTTTGCTTTGCAAATAACAAATGCCTGGAGCTTGCAGGTAATATTTGAGCAGAGGGGTGCTTTTGTGATGTCAGCAGTCAGGTCACTCTTGTTCTGCAGACTTGGTATTTCCGCTCACTCAGAGAGTCGTTAATATAATGCTGTCCAAACATAAGAGCAGATTCAGCTTGACCATAACTTGGAAAACGGGGAAGCAGAAGAGGACAAAGGAGAAGAGGGGGAAAAACAGGCAAAGAGAAGTAGAGGAAGAGAAGAGAGAGAGAGAGATTTTTTAATTCCTCTATGCATGCTTTTACCTTCCTGCACTTCCACAGACCAGTTTGCCATAATTCAGTTTCATGGTTTGCTTTCCCTTCATTATGAATGTTAACTACCACTGAATAGTGAGGAGATTGAGACTGGGAGGGATGAAAAGGGTAGCAGGGTAACATTGGTATTTTGCTACCTACATTGTGTTGTCACCCCAACTGTTATTCACCCTTTCACAAGAAGCATTGGGCTTTCTGGGTGATTGATGTACCTCAGGCAGGGAGAGATTACTGTCAGGCCTGATGAGGGTGGTGAGAGGGCTCTAGTCTCTCAAAATATTGTATTATGGGGTGGGATATGTAGATTCATAGAATCCCAGGCCAAAAGGGACCATTGTGATCATACGGCCTGACCTCCTGTATAACACAGGCCATAGAACTTCCCCAGAATAATTCCTAAAGCGGAGGTGTTAGAAAAACATCCAGTCTTGATTTAAAAATGGTCAGCGATGGAGAATCCACCATGACCCTTGGGAAATTGTCCCAGTGGATAATTTCTCTCATCATTAAAAATGTACACCCTATTTCCAATTTGAATTGGATCGTGTTAGACCTTTCTCCGTCAGATTGAAGAGCCCATTATTGAATATTTGTTCCCCATGTAGGTATTTAGAGACTGTGATCAAGTCACCCCTTAACCATCTCTTTGTTAAGATAAATAAATTGAGCTCTTTTCGTCTGTCACTATAAGGCACGTATGCTAATCCTTCATTCTTGTGGCTCTTCTCGGAACCTTCTCCAATTTATCAACATCCTTCTTGAATTGTGGGCACTAGCCCTGGACACAACATTTCAGCAGCAGTTGCACCAGTGCCAAACACAGAGGTAAAATAACCTCTCTGCTCTTACTCGAGATTCCCCTGTTTATGCATCCAGGCTCACACTAGCTCTTTTGGCCACAGCATTGCACTGGGAACTGATGTTCCCATATCAGCTGATCCATTATCTTGCATGGGATTGATGTCAGGCTGGCAGATTTATGCCTGAGTTATCCCACGTATTCTTTTTAAAAATTGGCACAACATTAGCTTTCTTCCAGTCTTCTGGAACTTCCCCAGTGCTCCAAGACTTACTGAAAATCAACAGAGTAGTATCCATCTAACACTGCATGATACATCTTTGTATTTAGGGACCTGGCAGTCTCATTGGTTTCAGAATAAGACCTAGCTCTGGCTTTGGAAAGTGTTTTTATCATTGGACCATGCTTGTATCACTGTTAATGTTGATAACTCCCAGTAGGGCCGATAACTCTGTTTCCTAGAAACCAGGGATGGCAGATTCAGGAGGTTTCCTCCAGTTTATTGACAGCCTCTATTATTATCCTGCATTATTTCTATTACAGTAGTGCCCAAAGTCCAAATCGGGATCTGGGACCCCATTATCTATTAGTCTGTTTTATCTGTGCTCAGCACAGTACAGAGATACACTGGTTGGTCTGAAGAGCTTACACTCACTTCCAGCATTCTTCCCCCATAATATTGACCTTTTCAGTGTCGTCAGTGGTAAAAGCCCCACTTATTTAAAAGCAAGTCTGGAGGAAGGACTAGGAAATAATCTGTAGGGAATGGAGATGAGCACAAGATGGCAAATTTGGATTTAGATTTTAAACACTGCACAGTGTCGCGATGCTGGGATGCTACCCTGGAGGAGGCATAGACCAGGTGGCTGTAGACGTCTTTTCTTTCTCTGGTTTCCATGACTCTAAGATAACAGAAAGGATGTTGGTTGGGTATTACATCAAGGGGCAGATCCTCAGCTGGGGTAAACTGTCATAGCTCCATGGACTTTGATGGAGTTATAATTTATACCAGTTGAGGATTTGGCCCCAAGTTCCTTCCTCTCTGATTCACATATACACCATTCCCAAACTTCCCCACCTACAGCCAGCTTAAAAACTTGTAACTTGCTGTTTTCTATTTTTCCCCTAGAGTTCTTTCCCCATGACTTTCCCCTAGTAATGGGAATTATGTTCAGTTGATCAGGGGGCTGAGTCACTGCATGGAAAAAAGCCGGGATGACCAAACTCAGTTAGAATGGTGCATGTGGATCTGAGGGACTTTTCCTTTGACAATGTCAAATTGTATAGATTTGGGGACTGATTCAGGCACCCTTATGTTGGGCAATACCAGCTCACTCAGGGCTAGGTTATACCATGCCCTGGGCAGGGGGCAATGCAGAGCTACAGCACCCCAAGGGACGTGCTGGGAACACTGCCTTAGGAAAGCAGGAAGATTCTTGGAGCTCTGTAGTGCACTGGAGGAAGAGGCTCACTGATATTCCCCTTTAAAGTGCAGCATGTCTTCCCCCTCCCGACCAGGTGTTTTGTTAGCTCTGGCCTTTCCTGCCCCCATGGGGTGCCCATGACCCTTGATGCTCAGGCTCTGGGATGGAGCTGGGCAATGGGAAATTACAAAGGGAATCCCTGTGTCAAAGGTAAGTTCCATCCGGCGGAGGGGTTGGGGTCTACTGTTGTTTAGACTCTGCAAGACCAAGAACAGTAAGTGGTGTTGAGCTGGTTGACTGAAGGATTGATATCATCCCATTCTGGTTCATCTTAATGGTGTTTAATGCTGTGTAGTGTAGTAACCGGGACATCTCTTTACTCTGAGCTAGCAGAGAGAGGGTAGAGAGGTTCTCTCTTATTTTTTGACCTCTGAGTCTGATCCAGTCTTGGATGAACCCACCAAGTATCAGATGTCCACATGACTCTAAAACTGGTGGGTCTATTACACTTGCCTTCAAGATTTGGGGTGAAGTTTTTCTGGCTACCAATGCTACCAAATTTCCATGTGCCACTATTAACTTAGGATCAGACTGGTATAAGATGTTTTGTTTTGTATGAGATGTTTGATTTGTTTTGTTATTACAGTATACCAGGAGCAGGGAAGGAAGGCATCCATCATCCTCTCTTTCCCTAGATAACTACTAAGTGGTTGTCTTCACTTACTCTTCCTTGATAGTGAGGGAGTGTTTTACGCAGAACTCCTGGTTATTTAAAGGGACAGTCCCATTGTTTTGAAGAGGAGGTGTTAACTGTATGCTTTGGCATATGGTTGAAATGGTTTCTGAGAGTGAATCCTAACCTCTTCACCACACCATTCCCTCTAAATACACAAATGGAGCTTCAGAAAGCCAACCAACCAAACAAGAAAAAACCCTCAGCCTGGGAAATTCCCTTTGCTAAACCACCTCCCTCCTTCTCAGGACCTATCCCAATTCTACAAAACAACAAAAGTGGCCACTTGAGAATAACACATTCATTAGACAAAACTGCCTGTATTTTTCAAAACTACTTTTGATGAGCAAATCCTTTTTCTTAAACTCAGTCCCAAAGCTATGGAAAAAAATACCCACTTGACATTGTTGTTCTGCCAGGTAACATACAGAAGAGGAGATCTCTTTAATGAAGACAATAAAATTATGGGGCCAGGTCCAGTTCATCTAACTTATGCAATAAATTCATACAGCTATCAAATCCCTCCTTAGAACCTAGTTCTGCTGGGATGCCTACAAGTCACTCCCATCTAGCATTGGTTGGGCACATGGTGAGCTGTCACTTATGCTTTTCTGCTACCCTCTCTTCTGCTACCTCCTCCTTGCACTCACCCTGCCCCATTCGCCTGTTTGATACAACTGCTGCATCCTGCCTGTTGTTCATGTTGTGAGGTCTCTGGGGCAAAGACTGTGGGTGGGATTCACAAAAGGTATTTAGGGACTAACTCTGGGAATTAGGCGCCAAAACACCACACCTAAAGACGAGAGAATGGAATTGACAAAAGTTCTTGTCATCTGTTTGTTACTTTGTTACAGTGCCTAGCACAATGGGACATTGATCCTTCCATGGGGGTTTTAGGTACTTCTTAAAATAAATAGATAATAATGGTCATGCAAGTATTTCCATTGGGTCAATACACTGCATGGCTGTGGCAGGACTGGTTAGCCACCTGCAGCACAAGCCCATCTAAAACCCTAGATATGGGCTTAGGGTGGTTTGCTCATCCCACTGCCCATGTCGTGTATTGATCAAATGGAAATACGCACATGACCATTATTATTAATTATTTATATCAGAGAAGCACCTAAATTCTTTTACTTTTAGTGAGCTAGGTCTACATCTCCAGCTCCAGTGTAGACATACCCTGTGGTAGAGTCTCCTAATGGAAGTTGGCAAAGCCACCTCAGTTAAGTGATTTAAAAGTGGAGCTGGAGACAGCACTTGAGAACATACTGAAGGGAACGTTCCTGCATTAGCAGGAAGATATTCTAGACACCTCTGTCCATCTGGGTGTTTATATTGTTATCACCACAGTAGTGACTGGTGAAGGAGGAATGGATTTTCAACAGGCAGCTAGGAACCAAATTCTAGTCAAAGTCAATTGGAGTCAGGCGCCTAATTCACATTTCTGTCTTTGGAAATCTGACCCTGGGCACCTTTCAAAAAAAACCCAACAACCATCCAGAAGCAGAGAGTTCTTCGTATACTGTCTCTCTTCCCCTCATATCTCCTCATATCTTCAATGGCAGAGAGGGTTGCACATCTGTTTGGGATTTTTGTTGCTTTTGCTTTATTGCTGAAGAGAAGCTAAGGGGGAAAGGAATGAGTCTGGCCCTTTGGGAATGAGATACAAAGTTGTTTTGATCACCAATTGCATAATTTCCATCACCAATTTCTAGGAAAAGATGGTGGCACAGTGAGTGAGACCAGCACTGTGCAGATGACAACGGGAACCTCTTTGTATTAGTATTGTTAGTCAGCTTAGGCATCTAGGGAAGTGCTGAAAACCACATTCCTTGAATTAGTTAGAACTAGGTCAACAAAACACTATGATTCCACAACTGCATAACCTGGGAGGAAAGAACAGGACAGGTGAGGATTTGGTTATGTTCAGCACTTAGACTGGTAGTTATGAAGCTGTTTTGGATGGTTTATACAATTGCTCAGGGTGTATTGGCCAAATGGAAGTAGTTGAATGATCTTTATTGTCTATTATTTACATTAGTGAAGCACTAAAAATCCCAAACAAGGATCAAAGCCAGACTTTGCCAGGTACTGTAACAAGTAACAAACAGGTGCCAAAGATGATGGGGAAATTCACAAAATGACTTAGGTGTGATGTTTTGGTGCCTAACTCCCAGAGTTAGGTACCTAAATATCTATTTGGGGGGATTCACAGGCCCTGCCCCAGAGACCTCACTGGAACAATTTCCCAAGGGGCGGGTAGATTCTCCATCACTGAACATTTTAAAATCAAGATTAGATTTTTTTCCCTAAAAGATCTGCTCTAGAAATTCTTGTGGGAAGTTCTAGGACCTGGTTTATACAGGAGTCAGAGTAGATGATCACAATGGTCCCTGGTAGCTCAGAGTGCAAGGAGGAGGTAACAAAAGAGTTTAGCAGAAAAGTAGAAGTCAAAGCTCCCCATGTGCCTAACCAATGCCAGATGGGAGTGACTTGTAGGCATCCCAGCAGAGAGAGGTTTTAAGGAGGGATTTAAGAGCTTTATGAATTTTATGTATAAGTAAGGTGCACCAGATCTGGCCCTATTTGTCTTCATTAAAGAGATCCCCTCTTCTGTATGTCACCTGGCAGAACAACAACATCAAGTGGGTATTTTCCCCCACAGCTTTGAGACTGATTTCAAGAAAAAGGATTTGCTCATCAAAAGTAGTTTTGAAAATCACAGACAGTTTTGAGTAATAAACGTGTTATTCTCAGGTGGCCAGTTTTGTTGTTTCGTGGAATTGGAACATGTCCTGAGAGGGAGGGAGGAGGTTTTGCAAAGGGAATTTCCAAGGCTAAGTGGTTTTCTTTTCTCTCCTCTGAACATCCATTTGAGTATCAAGAGGATCTAAAGCTGTGGTGAGGAGGTTAGACTCCCTCTCCAAAACTCAGAAACCACCTCAACCATATGCAATTAATACCTCTTCAAAATAATGGGACTGTCCCTTTTAGTAACCTGGAGTTCAGCTTAAAGCAAACCTCCACTCTTAAGGAAGAATAAGTGAGATTGACCCTTTGGTGTTTGATTAAGGAAAGAGGATGATGGGATGCATTCCTCCCTTGCTCCTGAAATACTGCAACAACAAAACACCCTCATAAAAGTGTAGCCGTGACTGCACGGGCAGCGGGACTGGCTAGGTGGCCTGAGTACAATCCTGTGTAAAGGCCTAGGTATGTACCTAGGGTGGTTATCCCAGCACCACTTGTGCTGCCACAGCTCCGTTTCTATGTTTAGCATGCTTGCTGTAGCAGAGCTAGTACAGGTATATCTATCCAAGGGGAAAATTACACCTCCTGCTCCAGTGTAAACATACCTACAATCTCCCATATCTCCCTACTAGGAAATACTTTTTGATATCCAGCAGGTATTTCCGTTTGCCCAGCTTCATCCCATTATTCCTAGCCATTCCCCTCAGATCACCTCAAATGGTTACTCCCTCCTTGATGCTGATATTATTATGAAAGGGCATTGGGAGGCTGGTGGAAGATGACAGGCAAACCTGATGCACAATGGTGATCCCAAAGACACTTAATAGTAGTGGGAAATGATTATACTGTGTCTGAGTTGGAACAAGGGAGGCCAAGCTATTCTGTTTGCCCTCAGGAGTTTCCACTGGGCTAGAGTATCAAAGTGACTTACAGTTGGGTTGGCACCAATCACAAGTATGCCAGTGTTTTCAGCTTCTTCTGAGCCCATTGCTTTTTTCTGGTACCCCTTCAGGAGGTTTTCTGGTCACTGATATTATGGCTAAACACCATCCACAGTGATTTGTGAAACATGCCTGCACTTATTGGGTGGTCATGTGACTGAGTGCACCTGTGAGGAGAGTTCCACAGTTACTTCAAAGCTACGGAAGCATAGATGAGTCATACCCAGGCTAACAATGCTTGCATTCACCATCAGATAATTACTACAGCACCATGTCCTGCTTGTTACCAGGAATGATATCAGTTCTTTCTGTCTGTCTGTATCCTGGGTTGTTAACCACTTCACTGCTGAGCCTCTGCTTCAGTGTCCCTGCTATCCTATTTAACTGAATGATGTCTAACTGGATTTTTTTTTTTAAATTAGAGATATACCTACCTCATAGAGCTGGAAGGGACCCTGAAAGGTCATCAAGTCCAGCCCCCTGCCTTCACTAGGCAGGACCAAGTATTGATTTTTGCCCCAGATCCCTAAGTGGCCCCCTCAAGGATTGAACTCACAACCCTGGGTTTAGCAGGCCAATGCTCAACCACTGAGCTATCCCTCCCCCACTAGTGAAGTGCCTAGTAGATGATGAAGCTTCATGGTATGAGTTTCATCTGACATACCTGCTTTTTAGGTGACAAATCTGAGGATAGATAATACAACAAAAATATCATAGTGCCACTTAATAAATCCATGGTATGCCCACACCTTGAATCCTGGGTGCAGTTCTGATCACCGCATCTCAAAAATATATATTGGCATTGGAAAAGGTACAGAGAAGAGCAAAAAGAATGATTAAGGATATGGAACAGTTCCATATGGGGAAAGATTAAAAAGACTGGGATGGTTCAGCTTAGTCATCTCTTTTCCAAGGGGAGATATGACAGAGGTCTACAAAATCATGCATGGTGTGGAAAAAGTGAATAGGGAGGTGTTATTTACCTCTTCATATAACACAATAACTAGGGGTCACCAAATGAAATTAATAGGCAACAAGTTTAAAATAAAAGGAAGTATTTCTTCACACAACACACAGTCAATCTCTGGCATTTGTTGTCATGGGATAATTTTGAAGGCCAAAAAGATAACAGGGTTCAAAAAAGAATTAGTTCAGTTCATGAAGGATAGGACCATCAATGGCAATGAACCAAGATGGGCTGGGGATGCAACCCCAGGCTCCAGATGCTCTTAAATCTCCAACTGCCAGAAGCTGGGACTGGATGAGAGGGGACAGATCACTCAACAATTGCATGTTCTGTTCATTGCCTCTGAAGCATCTGGCACTAGCCACTGTCAGAGACAGGATATTGGGCTAGATGGACCATTGACCATATTGGGTCAGACCAGTCTTATATACATGGCGTACTGCTGGAGATGCACAAATTATGTCAGACAAATGTATATATAGGGCAGCCCTGTAGGTGTGTTTTGCACACTTTGCATGGATACTGAGGATAAATATGAATTAAGATGCACTTAGGCACTCACTTTTGAAAATGTTTGGCCTTAATGAGAAGCTAGTGGTGTGGTGGAGTCAAAGGGTGGTAACGGTGTCTGCTCACAGAAAGGAAAGGTGGTTTGCACGCATATTACACAAAGTTATGAGAATAGCGCCTTAGTAAGTAACCATAATGCTCAACAAACTGAGTACAAATTATAAAACCATCACAATACATAAGATAAGACACAGATTCAACCTTGCTGTTAAAATCAAATTACGCTTTTAACAACAGTCCAAAAAACAATAAAACTGAAATTACAAAAGTTATGAATAAGTAAATCCATTTAGGATAAAAGTGCCACAAAAGTCATAGATACCTAGCCCAGAAGGGACCATTGTGATTACCTAGTCTGACCTCCTGGATAACACAGGCCAGAGAACTTCCCCAAAATAATTCCTACTGCAGATCTTTTAGGAAAACATCCAAACCTGATTAAAAAATTGGCAGTTATAGAAAATCCACCATGACCCTCAGTAAATTGTTCCAGTGGTTAGCAACCCTCACTGTTAAAAAAATGTACACCTTATTTGCAGTCTGAATATGTCTAGCTTCAACTTCCAGCCACTGGATTGTGTTACACCTTTGTCTGCTAGATTGACAAGTCCATTATCAAATTTGTTCCCCATATAGATACTTATAGATTGTAATTAAGTCACTTCTTAAGCTAAATACATTGAGCTCCTTGAGTCTATCACTATAAGGCAGGTTTTCTAACCCTTTAATAATTCTTGTGGCTCTTCTCCGAACCCTTTCCAATTTATCAACATCCTTCTTGAATTGTGGACACTAGAACTGGACATAGTATTGCGATCATCCCAATGCCAAATACAAATGTAATACCTCTCTATTCCTACTTGAGAGTCCCCTGTTTATGCATCCAAGGATCGCTTCTGCCCACAGCATCACAGTGGGAGCTCATGTTCAGCTGATTATCCACCACAGCCACCAAATCTTTTTCAGAGTCACTGCTTCCCAGGATAGAGTCCCCCATCCTGAAGAATGGCCTACATGCTTTGTTACTAGGAG
Organism: Malaclemys terrapin pileata; assembly: GCF_027887155.1. Taxonomy (NCBI): domain Eukaryota; kingdom Metazoa; phylum Chordata; order Testudines; family Emydidae; genus Malaclemys; species Malaclemys terrapin. The sequence goes on along the minus strand of NC_071512.1, from coordinate 46,003,834 downwards.
TATATATTTACATTTAGCTGTATTAAAATGCATATTGTTTGCTTGCACCCAACATACCAGGCAATTCAGATCACTCTGTATCAGTGACTTGTCCAGTTCACTATTTACCACTCCCCAAATTTGTGTGTCATCTGCAAACTTTATCAGTGATGGTTTTATGTTTGCTTCCAGGTCATTGATAAAAATGTTAAATAGCGTAGGGCCAAGAACTGATCCCGGCTAGAAACATTGTCTGGGAGTGTAATGTAGTAAAATCTCATTCCGTGGGGAAGGTAGTGATGATGGAAAAGTGAGAGCAGTGTCATTTGATTAATAAAATTCTACAGAATCATCATTTCCATGATGTCACCCTCTGCAAGTGGCAGGGGGGATTCACTGCCCTCCCAGCTCCAGGTCCTTTGGTTGGTGGAAATTTTGATCATACGGTGTAGTCAGAAATGGGTCAAGTTGGGTACCATTAGTGTCAACCTCCTCATGGAAACCATGAAAGAACTGCCCTGAACAATGAGAGGCAGCAGCTTCATTACATCATACAACGATGACATTCTTTGAGTAATTCTTTGCATGCTGGAGCATTTTTCCTGCAAGGTATGCAGATATCTCATCCTTCATGCAAGTATGAAATAGTAGCTTCTTCACTGTGACAATGGAAATGTTCACGGAGTCAATTATTTTGTATTGGACAGGTGCAATATCATATGTGTCAGACACGAAGTGGACTTCATCATAGGTCCAATATTTTCTCTGTAGCCTCAATGAAGTGTTCAGGCAAATCTCAGCAGGCATTAACAATTTCTAGTTTGTCGAGAGCTTTTACCTCAGCCATACCATCTCTGATTGCTATGCTGAAAGGCCTCTGCTGGTGTAAGATACTGGTCACATTGTCAGTAGGTGCTGGTTTAGGAAGACCATGCAAGATGTGCATTAGTTTGCTTTTTGTGTGGCATATATGCATTGTTCCATCACATTCAAACATCAATCATGGGACCACGGAGAACCTGTACTTTCCCAAAGTCTTACAAAGATCAACAATACACTGAGATCTGGACACGACCAGGAGATAAGCAAACAATGACCTGTCTGCATTTAGCGCTGGAATAGTATCTGCCATCCTCCTCTGACTTCTTTCCATTCAAGGACAGCTTTAGTTTGTTCTTCTTGATTGGAGCCCATAGACTGATGGAGTCTTGGATAATTCTTTATGTGTTTAAGATTTCATACAAGTCGTGACCAGAGTATCCAGTGGACTGATCTCTTTAGCTGTCATTTCATTGAAAACTGCTTTTATCGTGATTTTAATGAGCTCTGGTCTGTCACATGCAAATTGGTTACCAGTGCGACTAAGCTCATCCTGTAGCTTTAAAATTGCCCCTTCTTGGCATTTAACTTCACCTAATGAATCTAGATGGTGCTTGGTTATTTCTGGGGAAGAATTCCCAGCCATGGTTAATGTAAATATTGCCAGTAAAGCTGCCTTAATCAGCTAGTATAGGCTTTCCCATGCAGCCCCTAATGAATGGGGGTACATTGAGGGCCTGGCCAGAGAGGGAACATGGGCAGAGTACTTCTGGAAATCCCAGGATGGCATAACAGCTCCTTGGGAGCCATTATCAGACAATTCAAATAAGAGGAGCTTTGAGGCTGCTCTAATTTGTGCCATAGGTCAAACCAGCCATTAGCTGGCCCTGGTATAGAGTGATGTGTAGATTATGGAAATCCAACCCTTTAACCATCCCCTCAACCCAATTGACTTCAGCCAGACTTGTGTTTCGAGATCTCAATAGGAGTTGTACTTCTCACTTTTCCACTAGAGGGCAGTTTTATCTTGTATGTTTTGTTTCATGGAATTGCAAATCAGATTCAGAATCATTAAAGAGACACAGTGAGTGAGGGAATACCATTCACTGGACCAACTTCTGTTGGTAAAAGAGATAAGCTTTCGAGCTACCACAGAGCATTACTCAGACAGGCAGAAAATCAGATACAAGCAAAGAACATCCTTTTTCTGGGAATTCTCCCATGCAGAGGAAGGAAAAAGCCTGTTGTCTGTCCTCACAAAACCTCTTCCACAACTCCTAAACATCAGTGTGACGGATGAATAATTTTAAATGAAAATGTGCTATCATGTGCCTACAAAATGTGGAGCTGGGAACAGGCATTCTGGAACTATTTTGAGTTTGGCTGATGTGAGGACAGAGACACAGCAGAATCATAGGCAATGTGAAATATTTTGCAAGGAAAGTATTTTTCTTCTGCTTCTGGATGTAAGCCCTATTACACAGAGCACACACGAGGAACCAGTTGATGAAAGGAAAGTGTTTGCAGATACGTCTATTTTGTATCCTATAGGTCTGATTCTCAAGACTGTAGATTCCAATCACTCTTACTCGGCATTTACACTGATATAATTCTATGGCATTCACAGCAGTTAATCTAGATTTGCAGCAGTGTAATTGAATTCAGAATATGGGTCAAAGACAAAGACTTATTCTGTGTGGAGAAAGATCTCACCAAAAAGCTTTGGGATGGTCTAATGAAGTTCGTTAGAAAGAACTAAGCAATGATGGAGACGCTTAATTTCTTCCTGCCATGGAAAGTTGAAAGAGGTGTAATATAAATCTATAGATATTAACACTTCACAGCCCAACAGGTTTAAAAACAATTAACATCTACACAAATCAAAGTCTTGATTATAAAATACATAGTAATCTCAGGCTTAGGCAGAGTGGCTGCCTATAGGCTTGTCTGCATTGTAAAATGTTGTTGGGATGGGACCAATGCTTCAGCGTGTTTAGGTAACATGATGCTGAGCATGATGTGTCCTGATCTACACTGGCCACAAACTCATGGTCAGTGTCTTATCATAGGAATGTAGGGCTGGAAGGGACCTCGAGAGCACAGCAAGTCCTGCACTGAGGGAGGACAAAATAAACCAAGACCACCCCTTGTTCAACCTGTTCTTAAAAACCTCCGATAGTGAGGATTCCACAACCGCCCTTGAAAGCCTGTTCCAGAGCTTAACTATCCTGATGGTTAGGTCAGGTATTAGGAAAAACTTTCTATATCTCTCTTGCTGCAGATTTAGTCCATTACTTCTTGTCCTACCTTCAGTGGACATGGACAGCAATTGATCCCCATCCTCTTTAATAACAACCCTTAAAATATTTGAAGACTCTTATCAGGTCCCCCCTCCATCTTCTTTTCTCAAGACTAACAACCCAGGTTTTTTAATCTGTCCTCATAAATCAGATTTTCTAAACCTGTCATCATTTTTTGTTGCTCTCTGCTGGACTCTCTCCAATTTGTCCACATCTTTCTTAAAGTGTGGTCCCTAAAATGTACCCAGTACTCCAGCTGAGGCCTCACCAGTGCCGAGTGTAGCAGACAATTACTTCCTGTGTCTTACATATCACACTCCTGTTAATACACCCCAGAATGACATTAGCTTTTTTCACAACTGCATCACATCATCTGACTCAACAAACCACAGATGTGCTCAGACATGTGATAGCTCTCTTTGAGGTAACTGATATTGGCTGGTGTGGTCTTGCTTTATTTATATTACTGTAGTGCCAGTAAGGACCCGACCAAGATCAAGGTATCACTGTGCTAGGTGCAGTACAAATACATAGAGATGGTGTCTGCTCCAAAAAGCTTACAATCTAATTGGATAAAACAGAGAAATGGAATGTCCTCACTTGACAGCTGGGAAACTAAGGCACCAAATGGTTAAATAACTTGTCCAGGCTCTCTTTGGGACTCTGTAACAGTGCAGGGAAATTGAACCAAGCTCACCTGAGTCTCATTTCAGTGCCATACCTTCAGGGGATCTCTCTTCTCCCTCCTGAGGGTCTGTCTGAATCACGTGTTCTTGGATTAGACATTCCAGCTATGATGCACCTTTCTTGAGACTGCTTGCCAGAGGACATCCATGGCTAGTGGCAAGGCCTTTGCATTAAGGCATCTTTGACCATTTTATCCTCTGTAGACATTTTTCCCAGCTCTTTTTGGATCATTTTCACTGGCCCTCTTTTCTCTGGTTTGTTTTAATTTTTGATTCCTCCATGGAATATCCCACTCCTGGTTTTAGAGAGGTTGAAAGTCAATCTAACAAGGATTCAGTTGAGTTGCTCACTGATTCATCGTGGTTAGATAGAAAAGGATTGTGGTGGAGTCTTCAATAGCATGGGAATTGCTGTTCTCCCTTTTTTGCTCCTGCCTGCCCTATAGTTCAGAGGGCAGGTATTAAGGATAGTACAAGCACAAAAGACCTTGCCAAAACAGTACTCCAATGTCATCAACACCCTGCCCAGTTTGCAGAACACTTGTATTCTACCATCCTCATTGTACATACTGTGACAAAGTCAGGCGAGGCACCTGCAAGAGGGTGATGGAAGGCAGTATGTTAGCCCTAGAATGATTAAGGTTTTTTTTCCTTATAAACTGAGAATGGGTTACCTCAGGTCAATTAGGGACACCTGAGTCCAATTAGGGGCTGCCCGAGACCTTTAAAAGCCCCTCCTCTGGTTAGAGAGTAGGAGGTGAGACAAGCTGCTGCAGGGCTGGTAGCAGCCTCTCACCCTGTCTCCCTGATGCCCTCTTCCCTACTGGGGGAAACCCCCAAAAAGACACCACCACCCCAACAAAGGGAACAGGGAAAGATATTCCCCTTTTGTATGTATAAACTGGTTTCTTTTGGTTTGCTGGAGGAACCCTCTTTGGGCCTGCTCTGAGGCCTACCTTGAAAGTACTGATAACAGAATACAGAGGGGGAAGACAAACACTGTCTAGAGTGGGGCTGATTTAACCCAGGCGTTACCACCAACAGAGGGGGACGTGCAAAGTCTGACGAGACAGAGGAGGTGCCTTGCCACAATACCTGTACTTGGAGCATTCTTTATTAACAGATGATGGCAGTAATTTATTGTGTGTATTATGATACTGGCATAGAGGCCTCAATCAACACTGATGCTCTGCTGAGCTACACACTGTACAGCACAGTCCCTGCCCCAAAGAGCTGACAGTCTAAATGGACCAGACAAATGCTGGGAATATGTCAGGATGCCAAGTCCTAGGAAAGAAGACATTGGAACAGGCCGTTTGCACTGCAGTGTGAGGGGAAAATTGGCTTTTGTCAGGAGAAGGAAGGATCAAGCCAAACCAAAACCCTGAAGGTGATCAAATTGGGAATTGGGAATGCTTTGTTCCAGGTGGGCCTTGAGTGGTTGATTGGAGGGAAGGCTTTGAGCTAGGCCACCTGCTTCGAGCCAGCAGCCTTATAAAAAGGCAGCCAGTTGCAAACCGAGTGAGCAGCGAACAGAGGACAGGCAAACAGAGGGAGTTCACCTGCGGGGATTTCGCACAGAGTGTTTTTGCCTTTCAGGCTCCTGTGAGGAGTACATACAACATCTGAGGAGTCTCTTAGAAGGAAGACATGGCTAGTGAGTGATCAGCTGTTGTGCCCTGCGCAGAATATGCCATGTTTGTTTTTCTCCCAGAGGACAGAAGCGACTTTGTCTGTACGAAGTGCAAGCTGGTCCGCATATTGGAAGAGAAGGTTAAAGGACTAGAGGACCAAGTATCAACCCTGCATTGCATCAGAGAACATGAGGATTTTCTGGATAGAAGTCAGTGTTTGGTGCTGGAAACACAACATGCTGAAGAATCAGAGAGTGCAGTGCAGAATGGGGAAGAATATTGGCACCATGTGACCTCCAGAAGAAGAAAGAGGAGAACCTATGTACCCCCAATGCAGATAGAGGTGTGAAACCGTTTTCAGGCTCTCTGCACAGGTACTACTGCGGAGAAAGATTTGGAAGAGCCCTCTGAGGGAAGGGATCAGAAGGAGGCCCCATCGACCAGAAGGCATGGGATGCATTATCATAGGGATGGGGGTTCCATGACCACCACTCCCAAGAGGAGGAGACAGGTGGTGGTGATCGGGGACTTCCTCCTAAGGGAGATGGAGTCATCCATCTGCCGACCAGACTGGGAGACTCGAGAAGTGTGCTGCTTGCCTGGAGCTAGAATCCAGGATGTGACGGAGTGTCTGCCGAGACTGATCAAGACCTCGGACCACTACCCCTTTCTACTTCTCCATGTGGGCACCAATGATACTGCCAAGCATGACCTTGAACAGATCACTGCAGACTACATGGCTCTGGGAAGAAAGATAAAGGAGTTTGAGGTGCAAGTTGTGTTCTTGTCCATCCTCCCTGTTGAGGAAAAGGCCCAGGTAGGGACCGTTGAATTGTGGAGGTGAACATGTGGTTACACAGGTGGTGTTGGAGAGAGGGCTTTGGATTCTTTGACCATGGGATGTTGTTCCGGGAAGAAGGATTGCTAGGAAGAGATGGGATCCACCTAACGAAGAGAGGGAAAAGCATCTTCACAGGCAGGCTTGCTAACTTAGAGAGGAAGGCTTTAAACTAGGTTTGCCGGGGAATGGTAACCTAAGCCCAGAGGTAAGTGGGGGAGTGGGATACTGGGAGGAAACACAAGGAGAAAGGTACAAGACAGGAAGCCTCCTGATTCATACTGGGAAAATAGGGCAATCTGTTATCTTAGGTGCATGTACACGAACAGCATATATGGCAGGCGACCAGCTTGGCTTAACTGTGAAATCTTCAGTGAGCTTAAACTCAAAAAGGAAGCTTATAAGAAGTGGAAATTTGGACAGATGACTAGAAAGGAGTATAAAAATATTGCTCGAGCATGCAGGGGTGTAAACAGGAAAGCCAAGGCACAATTGGAATTGCAGCTAGCAAGGGATGTGAAGGGTAACAAGAACGGTTTCTACAGGTATGTTAGCAACAAGGTGGTCAGGGAAAGTGTGGGACCCTTACTGCATGGAGGAGGCAACCTAGTGACACATGATGTGGAAAAAGCTGAAGCACTCAATGCTCTTTTTGCCTCTGTCTTCACAGACAAGGTCAGCTCCCAGACTGCTGCACTGGGCAACACAATATGGGGAGGAGGTAAGCAGCCTTCAGTGGTGAAAGAACAGTTTAAGGACTATTTAGAAAAACTGGACATGCACAAGTCCATGGGTCCAGACCCAATGCATCCAAGGATGCTGAGGGAGTTGGCTGATGTGATTGCAGAACCATTGGCCATTATCTTTGAAAATTTGTGGCGATCGGGGGAGTCCAGGACGATTGGAAAAAGGCAAATATAGTGCCCATATTGAAAAAAAAGGAAGAAAGATTCCAGGGAACTACAGACTGGTCAGCCTCACTTCAGTCCTCGGCAAAATCATGGAGGAGGTCCTCAAGGAATCCATTTTGAAGCACTTGGAGGAGAGGAAGGTGATCAGGAACAGTCAACATGAATTCACCAAGGGCAAGTCATGCCTGACCAATCTGATTGCCTTCTATATGAGATAACTGGCTCTGTGGATATGGGGAAAGCAGTGGATGTGAAATATCTTGACTTTAGCAAAGCTTTTGTTGCGGTCTCCCACAGTATTCTTGCTAGCAAGTTAAAGAAGTATGGATTGGATGAAAGGACTATAAGGTGGATAGAAAGCTGGCTAGCTTGTCGGGCTCAACAGGTAGTGATAAATGGCTTGATGTCTAGCTGGCAGCTGGTATCAAGCGGAGTGCCCCAGGGTTCGGTCCTGGGGCCGGTTTTGTTCAACATCTTTATTAATGATCTGGACGATGGGATGAATTGCACCCTCAGCAAGTTTGCAGATGACACTAAGCTGGGGGGAGACTTAGATATGCTAGAAGGTTGGGATAGGGTCCAGAGTGACCTAGACAAATTGGAGGATTGGACCAAAAGAAATCTGATGAGGTTCAACAAGGACAAGTGCAGAGTCCTGCACTTAGGATAGGAGAATCCCATGTACTGCTACAGGCTGGGGACCGACTGGCTAAGCAGCAGTTCTGCAGAAAATGACCTGAGGATTACAGTGGACGAGAAGCTGGATATAGGTCAACAGTGTGCTCTTGTTGTCAAGAAGGCCAACGGCATAATGGGCTGTATTAGTAGGAGCTTTGCCAGCAGATCGAGGGAAGTGATTATTCCCTTCTATTTGGCACTGGTGAGGCCACACCTGGAGTATTGCGTCCAGTTTTGGTACCCACACTAGAGAAGGGATGTGGACAAATTGGAGAGAGTCCAGCGGAGGGCAACAAAAATGATTAGGGGGCTAGGGCACATGACTTATGAGGAGAAGCTGAGGGAACGGGTTATTTAGTCTGCAGAAGAGAAGAGTGAGGGGGGATTTGATAGCAGCTTCAACTACCTGAAGGAGGGTTCCAAAGAGGATAGAGCTAGGCTGTTCTCGGTGGTGGCCCTGATGGCAGAACAAGAAGCAATGGTCTCAAGTTGCAGTGGGGGAGGTCTAGGTTGAATATTAGGAAAGACTATTTCACTAGGAGGGTGGTGAAGCACTGGAATGGGTTACCTAGGGAGGTGGTGGAATCTCCATCCTTAGAGGTTTTTAAGGCCCAGCTTGACAAAGCCCTGGCTGGGATGATTTAGTTGGTGTTGGTCTTGCTTTAAGCAGGGGGTTAGACTAGATGACCTCCTGAGGTCTCTTCCAACCCTAATATTCTATGATTCTAAATGATGGGGCACTCTGGCAATGTGACCTCTTCCAGCCACCAGCACCTTACAGGCTGATTTTGTCCCTAGATGATAGGCCAAACAACCATTTCTTGGCTTCTGAAAATGTAGGCATCTGTGTTTCTGCTAAAATGATCTGCAGTGTGAAGTGAAATGGTCAAATTCAACTGTACTCCCATCCCGTGAGCCCACGGGAGCTGTTGTATCCTTAGAAGGATTTACCCCTGGGGGAGGATAGGTGCTGTTTCCACTGAGACCTGCCCTTGTGGGGGCTTTTGGCTACAGACACAGCTTGAAAATGTGACCAGGTATCAAGGCTGAATCCCAACTCTGTCATTCCGAGTGCAGAAGTGGGGCCCGCAAGGATTTTAAAAATTAATACTTGTCACTCCAGGTTTGTATTTAACTCTCAAAGTTACATCTTTTCTCTGACCTTGGCTTGGTAAATGCTGCCACCACCCAAATGCAAAAAAAAAACCAAACCAAAACAAAAAAAACCACCTTTTGAACCCAGGAAGGAGCACTTGGGATTTCCTCCCTGTGGGGTACCTTCAAACCCTTTCGCCCCCTGAGAAAGGAAACAAAGAAAATTAGCTGTGGCTGCCAGCTAATCAAACAACATGCACAAACCTCTTAATACACCAAAAATCCAAATCCTGTTCTTAAAAAAGATAAATTTTATTAAAAACAAAAAGAAAGAAAATACATCTGGAACTTAGGCTTTTGCTAGATTTTAAAAGAGCAATTCCAAAAATCAAGCACTGAAAATAGCTTTCTTGGGGGTTCAGCTTACAGGTAGCAAGCAAACAAAAGCATCTGGGGTTAGCACAGAGGAGTCCACAAGCCAATAAGAAATAAAAGAAATAACCCTAATCGTGTCTGTGACAGGTTGGATCATAGAAACCCCCTTGGGACTGCCACCTAATGTGCCTAGCCTACCTCTGAGCCCGTTTTCTCTGCCAGCTTGGGACTCCAGTACCTTGCCTTGTTTGAGCCAGACACGATTGCGTGCTGCAAACACAGATCCAAGTCTGAACCACGTCCCCCACAAACTGCAGGCTTAACTGAAAACACCTTAAGAAGTGCTCCTGTCTCCAGCACTCAGATACCCAGCTCCCAATGGGGTCCACCCCAATAAATCCATTTTACCCTGTATAAAGCTTATACAGGGTAAACTCATAAATTGTTTGCCCTCTATAACACTGATAGAGAGACCTGCACAGCCATTTGCCCCCCACCCCCCAGGTATTAATACATACTCTGGGTTAATTAATAAGTAAAAAGTGATTTTATTAAAGTAGGATTTAAGTGGTTCCAAGTAAAGACAGACAGAATAAAGTACATTACCAAACAAAATAAAATAAAACACGCAAGTCTAAGCTTAATACAGTAGGAAACAATGCAGGTAAATCTCACCCTCAGAGATGTTCCAATAAGCTTCTTTGACAGACTAGCCTCCTTCTAGTCTGTAGTTACTGTCCTTTGTTGCAGTTTCTTTCAGGCATTTCCTTGGGGTGGAGAGGCTATCTCTTGAGTCAGCTGAAGACAAAATGGAGGGGTTTTACAAGGGGCACATATAGTCTGTCTTGTGGGTGGAAACCCCTCTCTCTCCCTCTGTAGAATCCAGCTACAAAATGGAGTTTTGGAGTCACATGGGCAAGTCACATGTGCATGCATGACTCAGTTTTCTACAGGACATTCCCAGGAAACTCAGATGTGGATTTCCATCTATCAAGGTCCATTGTTAACCAAGTACTCCCAATTACTTGACTAACCCCTTCACACTGTGTTGACCAAATCTGCCTTAGGTGCTTTCTACAGCAAACTCTTTAAATACAAGCATAGAGCCAATGCTCATAACTTCAGATATAAAAATGATGCCTGCATACGAATAGGATGAATACATGCAGAAGAACATAACCTTTGCAAAGATATGTTACATGGCATATCGAGCATAAAACATATTCCAGTTAAGTCATATTTACACTCATAAGCATATTTCTATAAAGCATTATGGGGTACAACGTCACAGCATCTTTTTAGACATTCCCTAATTTTACTTACATATCTGAGGCTCCAGATAAGTAGGTTTGAGGTATGAATTGATAATCTATAATCATACCTGGCTTAAAGCTGGTTACAGCATTACTGCCTGTGTCCCTGCAGCCCAGAGAACAACAGACGAAAGGAAAGTTTCTTTCCCAATTTTAAAAAGTTCTACCTTCCCATTGGCCCTTTTGGTCAGGGGCCCACTTTTTTTTTCTTTACTGGGGAACTTTTTAACCTTGTACAGGTAAAACAAGTAAAGAACAGCTACCAAGAGGATTTTATAGCTAATTGGCTGGCTGGGTATCCATCAAAGGGAGCTATCCCTCCTTTATTTATCACACGCTCCCCAAATCACAGACGGTGCTGGCCAGCCTGGTTCAGGTCGGGTCCACACTGGCTGGGATTTCTTCTTGGAGGTTTAGGAAACAGAGTTAATAAGATACATGCACCTCTAATTATACTAATAATTACATGAAGAACTAAACAGTACTTTTTACATTTCAAGGACTACAATAAGTTAGAATGCAGGGACATTTTTACCTGGCTGATTCTGTTAGTCTCTTTGACTGTATGAAGCCATTTCAGTGCAGCATGGTCAGTCTGCAGGTGGAACCGCCGTTCCCAAATGTATGGGTATAGTATCTCCAGAGCATACATACAGGATGTTAGGAATCATTAAAAAGGGGATAGAGAATAAGACTGAAAATATATTATTGCCCTTATATAAATCGATGGTACGCCCTCATCTTGAATACTGCATACAGATGTGGTCTCCTCATCTCAAAAAAGATATACTGGCACTAGAAAAGGTTCAGAAAAGGGCAACTAAAATGATTAAGGGTTTGGAACAGGTCCCATATGAGGAGAGATTAAAGAGGTTAGGATTCTTCAGCTTGGAAAAGAGGAGACTAAGGGGGGATATGATAGAGGTATATAAAATCATGAGTGATGTGGAGAAAGTGGATAAGGAAAAGTTATTTACTTATTCCCATAATACAAGAACTAGGGGTCATCAAATGAAATTAATAGGCAGCAGGTTTAAAACAAATACAAGGAAGTTCTTCTTCACACAGCGCACAGTCAACTTGTGGAACTCCTTACCTGAAGAGGTTGTGAAGGCTAGGACTATAACAGAGTTTAAAAGAGAACTGGATAAATTCATGGTGGTTAAGTCCATTAATGGCTATTAGCCAGGACAGGTAAGGAATGGTGTCCCTAGCCTCTGTCTGTCAGAGGATGGAGATGGATGGCAGGAGAGAGATCACTTGATCATTGCCTGTTAGGTTCACTCCCTCTGAGGCACCTGGCATTGGCCACTGTCGGTAGACAGGATACTGGGCTAGATGGACCTTTGGTCTGACCCGGTACGGCCTTTCTTATGTTCTTATACACAATGGTGTAACATTCTTTTTCTGAAACTGACCAGTGGCTTTCCCTCTCAGAAAGTTTTTTGCTGAGAAACACAATTGTTGATTCGGTTCTTCCTGCATTAAAACTGCTCCCACACCACACTCGGACGCATCTGTAGTTACGACGAACTACGAAGTCCAGGGCCCTGAGTATAGGGTCAGATATAAGGGCCACCTTAAGCTGGTTAAAGGCTTTGACACTTCTCAGTCCACTGAACTGCATTTGGTTGATTTCACTGGTCTACAATTTTTGAGAAGTTGTCTGCTTCAGAGATAAAATGTGCTATTTATTATGTATTTTGATGTGCTGAATTCAAATATGACAATTAAAACAACTGATTGGCTACTGTTTCTAAGATATTTAAGTTTTTACATTTTATGTCTATGTATATTGTATAGATAGTAGAGTTTTAATCATAAATTGTAAACCTAGGTCTTTTCATGTGTTTATGGTTGCTTTACATGATAATATTTCACCTGTCCTGTTTATGTAACACTTTAAAAATCAGCAAAAGGGTTATATATAAATAAATAAAATTTATTATGAAACAAAAGGTGAAAAACTATTATGTACATAGTTTAGTCCTATTCAGTGTCTACTCGGCACTTCTTGGCTTGTCTCTTGTATTCATTAAATGGAGCATCTCTTGTCACTGTCCAGCAATAGTCTGCAAGAATTGATGGGCTCCATTTGCCCTGATAGCATTTCTCCACTGTTGCAATGTCCTGGTGAAATCACTCGACGTGCTCGTTGCTCACTGCTCCGCAGTTCGGTGGAAAAAAATCTAGATGAGAGTGCAAAAAATGTATCTTTAGTGACATGTTGCAACCAAGGCTTTTGTATGCCTTGAGGAGGTTTTCCACCAACAACCTGTAGTTGTCTGCCTTGTTGTTTCCGAGAAAATTTATTGCCACTAACTGGAAGGCTTTCCATGCCGTCTTTTCCTTGCCATGCAGTGCATGGTCAAATGCATCATCTCGAAGAAGTTCACGAATCTGAGGACCAACAAAGACACCTTCCTTTATCTTAGCTTCACTTAACCTTGGAAATTTTCCATGGAGGTACTTGAAAGCTGCTTGTGTTTTGTCAATGGCCTTGACAAAGTTCTTCATCAGACCCAGCTTGATGTGTAAGGGTGGTAACAAAATATTCCTTGATTCAACAAGTGGTGGATGCTGAACACTTTTCCTCCCAGGCTCCAATGACTGTCGGAGTGGCCAATCTTTCTTGATGTAGTGGGAATCTCTTGCACAAATATCCCATTCGCAGAAAAAACAGCAGTACTTTGTGTATCCAGTCTGCAGACCAAGCAAGAGAGTAACAACCTTCAAATCACCACAAAGCTGCCACTGATGTTGGTCATAGTTTATGCACCTCAAAAGTTGTTTCATGTTGTCATAGGTTTCCTTCATATGGACTGCATGACCAACTGGAATTGATGGCAAAACATTGCCATTATGCAGTAAAACAGCTTTAAGACTCATCTTCGATGAATCAATGAACAGTCTCCACTCATCTGGATCATGAACGATGTTGAGGGCTGCCATCACACCATCGATGTTGTTGCAGGCTACAAGATCACCTTCCATGAAGAAGAATGGGACAAGATCCTTTTGATGGTCATGGAACATGGAAACCCTAACATCACCTGCCAGGAGATTCCACTGCTGTAGTCTGGAGCCCAACAGCTCTGCCTTACTCTTGGGTAGTTCCAAATCCCTGACAAGGTCATTCAGTTCACCTTGTGTTATGAGGTGTGGTTCAGAGGAGGAGGATGGGAGAAAATGTGGGTCCTGTGACATTGATGGTTCAGGACCAGAAGTTTCATCCTCTTCCTCTTCCTCGTCTGACTCAAGTGAGAATGATTCTGGTGCATCAGGAACTGGCAGTCCTTCTCCGTGGGGTACTGGGCGTATAGCTGATGGAATGTTTGGATAATGCACAGTCCACTTTTTCTTCTTTGACACACCTTTCCCAACTGGAGGCACCATGCAGAAGTAACAATTGCTGGTATGATCTGTTGGCTCTCTCCAAATCATTGGCACTGCAAAAGGCATAGATTTCCTTTTCCTGTTCAACCACTGGTGAAGATTTGGTGCACAAGTGTTGCAGCATATGTGTGGGGCCCACCTCTTGTCCTGATCTCCAATTTTGCAGCCAAAATAAAGGTGATAGGCTTTCTTAAACATAGTGGTTATACTGCGCTTTTGTGATGCAAAAGTCACTTCACCACAAACATAGCAGAAGTTATCTGCACTATTCACACAAGTACGAGGTATCTCTGCTCACTTGGGCTAAACAAAAATGTATCCCTTTGCAAAATCAAACATTGACAAATAAGAGAGCACGACACTGTATGATTTCTAGAGCTGATCTAGGGCAATTTGTTCAGCAGAGTGATGTAAGCTTCGTTATGATTGCATCATCCATGACTTCTAGGAATAACATGATGCAATTCATATCATGTATGATGCAATACCAGCTTCAGATTGCATCATTCATTGTTTTGCCTAAAAAGCAAGTACTGTCCAAACCCAGTCATAGATTTTATTCATAGATCCAGTCAAAGATGTATTTTAGTCATTTCTGGTTTAAATTGAGATCCCTTCCCTTTATAACTCACTTATCCTCCGCCATTCCCAAGTCAAGGGTCGTATATACTGATCCAATAGCATATCTTGAAAACTAGAGCCAATCGACAATTTTAAGCATCATTTTCGTTCTCAGTGACCCAGAATTAGTAAAGTTTGACTACATTTATTTCAGAAGCATTTTGGCTGTAGAGCAATGTTTTTGGTGTCCTAAGAGGTTTGTGCATGTTGTTTGATTAGCTGGTAGCCTCAGATAATTTCCTTTTGTTTTCTTTCTCAGTTCTTCCATGGGGGGAAGAGGGGTGAAAGGGCTTGAGGGTGCCCCACAGGGAGGAATTCCCAAGTTATCCTTCCTGGGTTCAAAGGGTTGGGTTTTTTTTGCATTTGGGTGGTGGCAGCCAACGTCAGAGAAAAGCTGTAACCTTGGGAGTTTAATACAAGCCTGGAGTGGCAAGTATTATTTTTTTAAATCCTTGCGGGCCCCACTTCTGCACTCGGAGTGACAGAGTTGGGATTCAGCCTTGACCCCAGGTCTTAATAGGACTCTTGCCAGTGGAGGCTGCCTAGAGGTTGTGCTGAATCACTGGGGCAGAGCTGGTTGCAGGATCCCAGGGGAGTGAGGATGGTGGTTACCTCATGCCATCACAACACCACACGAGGTGAGTTTTCCACTGCTGGCAGCTCGAAGCCCTGGGATGCGCCTGTGGGGGCCAGCAAATCCAGGACTATACTAAATTGTGCAGCTCTTCACCCCTGCCCCTTCTAGCTTCCTGCGGAATGATCCGGATGACAAACATGGTGCCATCGACCAGGAAAGATTGAGGCAAAGCATAAAAAAAGGCAGAGGACCTAAGGCAAATGCCACCCCCAGCCCCTCAATGGCCTCCTCACTTGGGTGCCTGGAATTTCATTCTCCGCTCATTCTTTACCTCTGGGAACTTCTTATGAGGATTAGGACCTAAGAGGAACAAGAAGGACCAAGCCAGAAAAGACCATGACTAAGCACTGTCTGTGCTGAAGGAACATCTGAGAGCACCTCCCAGAGGATTCTATGCCAGGTGTGTGGGTCCCACCTTGGCAGGAAGATTTTTGGAGGGAAAGCTCCAGGGGATCCATGCAGGAAGATTGGTATCTCTGGGGAATATAGTTCTGCCTTTATTCTTTCCACTCCCCATGGGTTTGATCCCAGCCGGCCAGTCTCCTCTAGTGGCAGGTTTAATTCTGATGCTGGTTTGGTTCACCTCACCCTCAGCTTTTGCACTGTGACTCCTGACTGGCTCCTTCATCTTCCACTGCCGCCTCCTCCTAGTCCCTTCCCCATCTCCTTAGTCTTTTCTCCTCCCCACCCCCGCGATCAGATAGATCAGATAGAAGACTGTTTATAATGTAGGGTGGGGCAAAGCTTCCTTCTCTCTCTTTCTCAATCAATCATCCAACCAGTCAAGACAAAAACCTGGAGAGGGTGAGGAACAGCAGATAAAGTTTCTGGTTCACACTGTGAGGAGGGGAGATAGAGAGGAACTGTTTCCCTGTGGACCTTCAACTGTGGGAGGGAAAGGGGTGAGCTGGAGTCCCCTTCCCCAGCTGTGGAAGAGGGGTGGAAAAGCACCCTCACTCTGCTCCAGCCCGCAAAGAACACTGGAAGGAAAGATTTCTACAATCGAGGCTGTGTGTATGAAGTAGTTTTATATTGAAAGACTTTTGCGGCCACCCCAAGTGAAACTGGAGCAGGAAATTTTAAAGGGCTTGCTGAGAAAGTGGGTGAGAGTGGCTCAGTTATAGGGTCCCATTGTTAGATGGACTCCTTAATGTGCAGGCTGCCACTAGCAGAAAGAATATCTGAGCTAACCCTTCAGGGGACCCTACACCTCGTGTGCTGGTTTACTCACTGCGGAGAGGGACAGTGACTCTGCCTCTCAGCTCCCCTAGCTCCCTTTCCCCCATATCTCTTATTCGGGCCCTTGGTGGTGCTGTTTTTGTGATTACTCAGTGCCTTTTATCCTATGTTCTCAGAACCTACAGACATTGAGTTATGCTGTATCTCCACTGTAATGTGTATCTGTTCCTGTTCCTAGGGGAGTCTGAGCTACAGAGGTGTGTTAGCATTCACTGAGGTTTTTCAAAAGGTGGGTTGCAGAACCAGGGCTAGAAACCTGTATCAACAAAGGATTGGTTTGTGTAGGGAATCTAAGGGTGGTGTTGCTGTGTTATTAAGGGCTCTAAGTTGAAACACCCATCATCCAAGAAGCACTGAGGGCTTCCCCATTCTTCAGTCCTCAGATCTGTTTTATCTATTGCCTTTTCTCTTTTTCTGGTACAAGAGAAAAAGAAGAAGTGTTTCTCATTTCACACTTCCATTCTTATATTCCAGGATTTGCACCAGGAAGTGTCCTCTCCCTCTGTCATCAGTGGGGAATTCCCTCAGTGAATTGGTCTGCCTTCAGATCCTAAGCCACAGGTTCTGCTCTTGGCCCTTTAACATCTTGGAAGGAGGCCTACTCCTGGGACTAAGAGAGGCATTTGATTTTCTATTCCCCTCCTCAGACTTGTGTCGAATCAGAGTGGATAAAGAAATCACTGTCCTGGATGCTCCCAGCCAGCCTCAGAGTTCCTGCCCTCCCACTCCTGAATCTTGCCTTGTAACAATGTGTGGACCCACCCAGTCAGACCTGATCTTCTTCAGAGTTCAGGTCCCTATCTCTTCCATATGTTCTTGAACCTCATTGTCATGGAAGATGTCAGAGGAAGGTTTCACTCTCAGGGTTGAACATATGTTCACTAGTAGCCACAAGCTCTAATCAAGAAGCTTAATCATGAGTCTGCTGATCTTTTCTTAGTCACATATGTACAGGCATCCTACTCCCTTTAATTGTTTCCTATCATGTCTGAGATTGTTTCAGCCAGGTTGAACAGAGGTCTGAAATTTCCCTCTCTGAGGTCTGGTTTCAGTTATCTTGGCCTTCTCAGGGTTATTCCTACCAGTTCTTATACCTCCATGTTTTTCTGCTTTTGGAGGAGCCCACTTGCAGAGACATTTTCCCTCCACTGGACTTCCCTTCTCCAGAGTCTGGGTGGATAAGCATTAACATTTTCCCTGCATCTAATGACTGAGGATGTAGCTCATTTAAATGATGAAACCTGTCTGGTGCACTGGAGAATGAAGGTTTGTTGTTTAACTCCCCATTCTTTCAATTTCTCATCAGGCAAGCTGGTGTATCAGTTGCCTCAGGAGTTTTTGAAAAACATGTGATTGAGCCCATGGTCTTGCTGTACCAGCCTTTATCCAAATGTATCCTATTCCCTTGAAAATAATTGTATCTATCTGTCTTACTTATATGGGTCTCACTGCACAGTATCTGAGCACCGCACAATCTTTCGTGTATTTTTCTACACTCTCTGGATGAAATCCTGGACCCTCAAAGTCAATAGCAAAACTCCCATTGACTTACATGGAGCCAGGATTTCACCCTCATTATGGAGAGAGCCATTAAGTTTAACTTAATTTTGGAGGACAAGATTGTCTCTTTCCTAGACCCAGAGTAGGGTCTATGGCTACCTTGTCCCTATCAGTCATTGCTTAAAGCCACATACTAACTTTGAGTTGTGAACAGATGGGTAAGGTTCCACCTGTGCCAATTAAGGGCTGCTCTAGCCAAAGTATTTCCACTTAGGCTGAGAGGGCTGAGATCATTATATGGGAAATTTGTAAAGTCAGTTATGGTCTTTTTATCTCCCTTTCCCAAGTAAAAATAGATGGTAGAGGCAAACTTAGCTTCTAAAGTTGTCTATGCTGTTTCTTATCTAAGCCCTTCTTCGTACGGGACTGCTTGCTACATCTGCTTGTAGCTTGGAATTTTTCAGAGGATGGGAGAAGAGGGGGACAAATGACAAAGAGAAATTACTCACCAGTAATTCAGCTAGTCAGAGTCTCTCCTCTTCTCCCATCCTGAATGCCTGCTTCCCTCTCTCCTCCCCTTTTGGAATGGGGCATCCTACCTGGGTTGGGACTTTAAGGCTTTAAAACTCACTGAGGAGCTGGTGGGTGCAGCTTGCCTTATATCCTCTGGCTTTCTCTATTCTTTGCCTCTATGTTTCCTGGTTGATGTCCCTATAATGTTTGTAACCTGGAATGTTGTGCAGGATGGGAGAAGAGCAGGGAGACTGACAGACTGAATGACCAGTCATCATTTTCCAATCATTAAGATTCAGATTTATCTTCAGATTCAATATTAATGGAGCAGTTTACATCTCGCAGCTATTGTTTCTTGTATCTGCAGCCTCAGGCTTACAGTCAGAAGAGTTTTTTTTACAATCATAAGGGTTGAAATTTCTGGGGCCAGATTCCTCCCCTGGTGTAAACTGGAGACCCTCCACCAATTTCAATGGTGTTACACTGATTTACATCACTTGAGGATCTGACCCTTGAATTTTTCTATAAAATGAAAACTTCAATTCTGCAGCAAGTGATGGAACACGGGAGAACTGCAGGTCCCCAGTTGTGTGTACCAGCTCAATCTGACCATGCCTCCCTTCATCCAAAGATCAGGTACAGTGCAGGAAGAAGTACTTTGCACTTTGAGCTGGAGATGTAACATCTAGCTTGGGTAGGTCTATGGGCACTAGCTATGATGGAGCTAGTGTGCTCAATATAGAAGCATAGCTGTGGCGGCACAGGTGGCTGGTTGGACTAGCTGCCCAAGTATGTACCTAGGTCCGCAGTGGTATTGTACTTGGGGCACACAAGCTAGTTTGTCCCACTGCTTGTGCTGCCATGGCTATGATTCTGTTTTTAGCACACTGGCTCAATCAGCACCAGCACAGGTACGTCTACCCAGGCTGGAAATTACACCTTCCAGCTCCAGTGCAGAGATACCTAGAATGGAAGCTTCTCCTACACTGCCCTGCCTGTCTGTCTCCACAGTGAACTTGAGGGGCCATATCTCAGAGTGGTGCTGAAATGGTAATTCATGACTCTGGCTTATTGAGACCTCTTGGCTAGGACAGCCACAAAGGTGCCAATTTAATCCAGTTGTGCTGCTGATTTTTGTGATATATGGATACGTGCCCTGGACTGAACTAGCCAATTTATAGCTTGCTTGTATGAGAGATGACATAAAGGACCAGATCCTCAGCTGGTGATAATCAGTATGGCTCCATTAGTGTCAGTGGAGTTGGACAAATGTACATCCACTGAGAGTCAGGCTCCTAATTGTCAGAATGTAAAATTGGCCAGAAAATGATGCCTACAGTCGTAGATGAATCTTAGCCTGAGTGAACTTGCTTTTTTCTCTTGAGGGCAAAACAATGAATACCAGTAGAAATGTGCATTAAATCCATTTAGGATGCAGTCCAGCATTCCTTTAGGGCCTTTAGCTGAGTTAAGATCTGCAGGAATCAGCCCTTTCTTTGGAAGCTGTTTTAGGAAATTATCCTCAGGGCTAATTACAGAGTTAGCCCTGGTCTACACTACAGGGTTAGGTCGAATTTAGCCGCTTTAGGTCGATTTTATAATGAATGGATCTACACAAGCAACCCCATTCCGTCGACCTAAAGGACTCTTAAAATCGACTTTTGTACTCCTCCCCGGTGAGGGAAGTAGCACTAAAATTGACCTTGCTGGGTTGAATTTGGGGTAGTGCAGACGCAAATTGACGTTATTGGCCTCCTGGAGCTATCCCAGAGTGCTCCAATGTGACCACTCTGGACAGCACTTTCAACTCCGATGCACTAGCCAGGTACACAGGAAAAGCCCCGGGAACTTTTGAATTTCATTTCCTGTTTGGTCAGTCTGGCGAGCTCAGCAGCACAGGTGACCATGCAGTCCCCCCAGAATCGCAAACGAGCTATAGCATGGAGCGAACAGGAGACACTGGATCTGATTGCTATATGGGGAGAAGAATCTGTGGAGGCAGAACTCCGATCAAAAAGAAGAAATACTAATATATATGCCAAAATCGCACAGGGCATGATGGCCAGAGGCTACAACAGGAACAAACAGCAGTGCCGTGTGAAAGTCAAGGAGCTCAGGCAAGCCTACCAAAAGACAAAGGAAGCAAACAGTTGCTCTGGGTTAGAGCCCCATACATGCCGCTTCTATGATCATCTGCATGGCATTCTAGGGGGGAGCCTACCACTGCCCCACCACTGTCCGTGGACACCTGCAAGGGGGGAGTCTCACACAACACGGAGGAGGATTTTGTGGATGAGGAGGAGGAGAATGCGCAGCAGGCAAGCAGTGAATCCGTTCTCCCTGGAAGCCAGGACCTTTTCATTACCCTGGAGCCAATACCTTCCCAAGGCGGGATCCCCGACTCTGAAGGCAGAGAAGGCACCTCTGGTGAGTGCACATTTGTAACTACAGTACAGGGTTTAAAAACAATAGTGTTTAATGTTTGATTTGCCTGAAGACTTGGGATGCATTTGCGGCCAGTACAGCTACTGGAAAAGTCTGTGTCTGGGGATGGAGCGGGAATCCTCCAGGGATATGTCCATGAAGCTCTCCTGGAGGTACTCTGAAAGAAGGTTTCTGGGGAGGGCTGCCTTATTTAGTCCTCCACAGTAGGACACGTTACCATGCCAAGCCAGTAGCAAGTAGTCTGGAATCATTGCAGCACAAAGCATGGCAGCGAATGGTCCTGGGTTTTGGTCGCATTCAAGCCACATTTGGTTTATATCTTTCTGTGTTAGCCTCAGGAGAGTGATATCATTCATGGTCACCTGGTTGAAATAGGGGAATTTTTGTAAGGGAACAGTAAAAGGGGTGTTGGGCTGTTTGTGCTTGGCTAAAAGGGATCATCCCTCAGAATAGCCACACAGGGAGAGGGGTGAAGGGATCATCCCACATAGCCAAGTGGAGGGGTGGGAGGAGGTGTGTGCTGCACTTCCACCTGAAAACCGCAGTCCCCCCTTTTAAATGACAAACCCAACCGGCATTGGTTGCTATGGGAAAGGAGGGCACTGCAGTTTGAAAACATTCCCACATGTTATGAAGGCGTTGGAAGCCAAACCCGCGTACCCTTTGGCTTACCATGGCTGCCTGGAAACTGAATTCTGTTGCCCAGCTGTGTGTGATATGTCACCATACCGGCAGGTGCTCAATATAAAAGGCAAAATGCAACCTTGTACTTAAAGCATATGTGCTGTCTGTTGTGAATTGCTTGATTCACTGTGAAAGAGTCTCCCTTTTGTTCTCAGAAATGTATCATCTTAAATTTTACTCTCTTTTTATCCCCCTGCAGGTGCAAATGTTTCTATGCTCCTCCTATCATCTCCGTCCCTGAGGTTATCGCAGATTAGAAGGCAAAAAAACCCACACTCACGGTGACATGTTTTCCGAGCTCATGCAGTCCTCCCACATTGATAGGGCACAGCTGAATGCATGGAGGCATTCAGTGGCAGAGTCCAGGAAAGCATTACATGAGTGCAATGAGAAGAGGCAGAATGCAATGCTGAGGCTAATGGGGGAGCAAATGGACATGCTCAGGCATCTGGTGTAGCTGTAGGAAAGCCAACAAGAGCACAGACCACCGCTGCATCCACTATACAACTGCCTGCCCTCCTTCCCAAGGGCCATATCCTCCTCACCCAGACGCCCAAGAACGCGGTCGGGGGGAGGCTCTAGGCACCCAGTCACTCCACTCCAGAGGATGGCCCAAGCAACAGAAGACTGTCATTCAAACAGTTTTGATTTGTAGTGTGGCTACAATAAGCAATGTGGCCTTGTCCTTTCCTCCTCCCCTCCTCTCCCACCCGAACCCGGGCTACTTTATCAGTTATCTCCCTTTTTTTTAATTAATAAAGAAAGAATGCGTGGTTTCAAAACAATAGTGACTTTATTTCCTTTGCCAGTTGTGATCGAAGAGGGGAGGATGGTTGGCTTACAGAAAATTAAAATCAACAAAGGGGGTGAGTTTGCATCAAGAAGAAACATACACAACTGTCACACTGTAGCCTGGCCAGTCATGAAACTGGTTTACAAAGCCTCTCTGATGTACAGCATACCTATCTGTGCTCTTCTAATCGTCCTGGTGTCTGGCTGTTCAAAATTGGAAGCCACGCCATTTGCCTCAACCTCCCACCCCACCATAAACATCTCCCCCTTACTCACAGACATTATGGATCACACAGCAAGCAGCAATAATAATGGGAATATTGCTTTGGCTGAGGTCTGATCTACTCAGCAAACAGCGCCAGTGCCCTTTTAAACGTCCAAAGGCACATTCTACCACCATTCTGCACTTGCTTAGCCTGTAGTTGAACTGCTCCTTACTACTGTCCAGGCTGCCTGTGTATGGCTTCATGAGCCATGGGAACAAGGGGTAGGCTGGGTCTCCAAGGATAACAATTGGCATTTCAATATCCCCAACAGTAATTTTCTGGTCTGAGAAGTAAGTCCCTTCTTGCAGCTGCTCAAACAGCACGGAGTTCCTAAAGATACAAGCATCATGCACCTTTTTCAGCCATCCCACATTGATGTCAGTGAAACGTCCCTTGTGATCCACCAGTGCTTGCAGCACCCTTGAGAAGTACCCCTTGCGGTTTATGTACTGGTTGGCAAGGTGGTCCGGTGCCAAGATAGGGATATGCGTTCCATCTATCGCCCCACCACAGTTAGGGAAACCCATTGCAGCAAAGCCATCCACTATGACTTGCACATTTCCCAGAGTCACTACCCTTGATAGCAGAATGTCAGTGATTGCACTGGCTACTTGAATCACAGCAGTCCCCACAGTAGATTTGCCCACTCCAAATTGATTCCCAACTGACCGTAGCAGTCAGGCTGTCAAGGCTGTATCCCCACTTTGAACTTTAGGGTACAAATGTAGGTGCCTGCATGAAAACTTCTAAGCTTAACTACCAGCTTAGCTCTGGTCCGCTGCCACCATTTCCCAATGGATTCCCTCCCTGGGAAGCCTTGAGAAACCTTCACCAATTCCCTAGTGAATACAGATCCAAACCCCTTGGATCTTAAAACAAGGAGAAATTAACCATCCCCCCTCCTTCCTCCCACCAACTCCTGGTGAATACAGATCCAACCCCCTTGGATCTAAAACAAGGAGAAATCAATCAGGTTCTTAAAAAGAAGGCTTTTAATTAAAGAAAAAGGTAAAAA
This sequence comes from Malaclemys terrapin pileata, assembly GCF_027887155.1. Classification (NCBI taxonomy): domain Eukaryota; kingdom Metazoa; phylum Chordata; order Testudines; family Emydidae; genus Malaclemys; species Malaclemys terrapin. Next base: position 45,980,098 of record NC_071512.1, on the reverse strand, counting down.
TCATCTCTGTAAAATCAGTATGGAAATTAACCTTACAGGGTAATCAAACTTAAAGAGCTCAGAGGACTCCCCTCTAGTCTTAGGTTCAAAGTACAGCAAACAAAGATAAACACTCTAGTAAAAGGTACATTTACAAGTTGAGAAAACAAAGGAAAACTAACACGCCTTGCCTGGCTATTTACTTACAAGTTTGAAATAGGAGAGACTTGTTTAGAAAGATGTGAAGAACCTGGATTGGTGTCTGGTCCCTCTCAGTCCCGAGAGTGAACGCACACCCAAAAACAAAGAACACAAACAAAAGCCTTCTCCCCCCTCCCCCCCCAAGATTTGAAAGTATCTCGTCCCCTTATTGGTCCTTTAGGTCAGATGCCAGCCAGGTTACCTGAGCTTCTTAACCCTTTACAGAGAAAAGGATTTTGGAGTCTCTGGCCAGGAGGGATTTTATAGTACTGTACACAGGACAGCTGTTACCCTTCCCTTTATAGTTATGATACCCCCCCCAAATCACAGATAGTGTTGGACGTTCGGTTCCACACTGGCTGTGATTTCTTCCTGGAGTTCTAGGAGAAAACAGAGTTAATAAGACACATGTACCTTTAGACATACTACTGATTATATAAAAACTAACAATATGTTTCATTCCAAGAACAATTGTTAACCAGTTAACTCTGGGAAACTTTCCCGGGAGAGTGCATCAGCCACTTTGTTAGAAGCTCCCAAAATGTGTTGTATTTCAAAATCAAAATCTTGGAGAGCTAAACTCCACCGAAGAAGTTTTTTGTTATTTCCCTTGGCGGTATGAAGCCACTGTAGCGCAGCATGGTCTGTTTGTAGTTGGAAACGCCGTCCCCAAACATATGGGCGTAGCTTTTCCTGCGCGTACACAATGGCGTAGCATTCCTTTTCGCTGATTGACCAGTGGCTTTCCCTCTCAGACAGTTTCTTGCTGAGAAACACGACAGGATGGAATTCTTGATCCGGTCCTTCCTGCATTAAAACTGCTCCCACCCCTCGCTCGGACGCATCTGTGGTTACTAGGAACGGTTTGTCGAAGTCTGGGGCCCTTAGCACAGGGTCAGACATGAGTGTTGCCTGAAGCTGGTTAAAGGCCTTTTGACACTCATCAGTCCACTGAACTGCATTTGGCTGTTTCTTTCTGGTTAGGTCTGTTAGCGGGGCGGCTATTTGGCTGTAGTGGGGTACAAATCGCCAATAATATCCCGCCAAGCCTGAGAAGGATTGGACCTGTTTCTTAGACTTTGGAACCGGCCACTTTTGGATAGCATCCACTTTGGCCTGTAGGGGATTTATAGTTCCTCGACCCACCTGGTGCCCCAGGTAAGTCACTCTGTTTTGGCCTATTTGACACTTTTTAGCCTTAACAGTTAGTCCTGCTTGCTGTATGCACTCGAAAACTTTTTCCAGGTGCTCTGCCCATGAATCAGAAAAAATGGCCACATCATCAAGGTAGGCAACTGCAGATTCTCCCAATCCTGCTAGGAGACCATCTACAAGTCTTTGGAAGGTGGCGGGTGCATTTCGCAACCCGAAAGGGAGTACATTGAATTCATACACCCCTGCCTGGGTAACGAAGGCTGACCTTTCCTTAGTGGGTTCATCTAGTGGTACTTGCCAGTACCCCTTGGTTAAGTCTAAAGTAGAGATGAATTGGGCATGTCCCAATTTCTCCAATAGCTCATCTGTGCGTGGCATTGGATAGTTGTCAGGACGAGTTACAGCATTTAGCTTACGGTAGTCCACGCAAAAGCGTATTTCCCCATCTGGTTTGGGAACTAGAACCACTCGAGATGCCCATGCACTATTAGAGGGGCGGATTATACCCATCTGTAGCATGTCCTGGATCTCCCTTTGTATAGCAGTTTTGGCATGAGGTGACTCCCGGTAGGGTGGGGTTCTAATTGGGTGAGCATTACCTGTGTCAATGGAGTGGTATGCCCGTTCGGTCCGTCGTGGAGTGGCTGAGAAAATGGGTGCAAAGCTTGTGCACAGCTCCTTGATCTGCTGTCGCTGCAGACGTCCAAGGGTCGTGGAGAGGTTCACCTCTTCTACACCACCATCCCTTTTTCCTTCGTAGTAGACACCTTCAGGCCACTCCGCGTCATCTGTTTCCTGGGCTGTAAACTGGGAAACATTTAATTCTCTGGAATAAAAGGGCTTAAGAGAATTAACATGGTATACCTTAGGCTTTATGTTGGAGGTGGGGGAGGCTATGAGATAGTTAACAGTTCCTAGGCGCTCCTGGACTGTGAATGGTCCTTCCCACGAGGCTTCCGTTTTATGGGCCTGGAGCGCCTTTAAGACCATGACTTGGTCTCCTACTCTGAAGGACCGTTCTCTGGAATGTTTATCATACCAGGCCTTTTGCTCTTCCTGAGCATTCTTTAGGTTTTCTTTAGCAAGGGCTAAAGAGTGTCGGAGGGTGCTTTGTAGGTTGCTTACAAAGTCTAGAATGTTAGTTCCTGGAGAAGGCGTAAACCCCTCCCATTGCTGCTTCACCAACTGTAATGGCCCCTTAACCTTGCGGCCATACACAAGTTCAAATGGTGAAAACCCTAAACTGGGATGTGGTACAGCCCTGTAGGCGAAAAGCAACTGCTGCAACTCTAGGTCCCAATCATTGGAGTGTTCATTTACGAATTTACGTATGATGGCCCCCAAAGTTCCATTAAACCTCTCCACCAGGCCATTGGTTTGATGGTGGTAAGGGGTGGCAACCAAGTGATTCACCCCATGAGCTTCCCACAGGTTTTCCATGGTCCCTGCCAGGAAATTAGTTCCCGAATCTGTGAGGATGTCGGAGGGTCAATCTACCCTGGCAAAAATGTCTGTTAATGCCTGGCATACACTTTTAGCCCTGGTGTTGCTTAAGGGTACTGCTTCCGGCCATCGGGTAGCAAAATCCATGAAAGTCAGTACATACTGCTTTCCTCTGGGTGTCTTCTTTGGGAAAGGACCCAGAATATCCACAGCTACTCGCTGAAATGGGACCTCATTTATGGGTAGTGGCTGGAGAGGGGCTTTAACCTGGTCTTGGGGCTTTCCCACTCGTTGGCACACCTCACAAGACCGGACATAATTAGCAACGTCCTTGCCCATTCCCTCCCAATGGAAGGACTTCCCCAATTGGTCTTTGGTTCTGTTCACCCCAGAATGGCCACTGGGATGATCATGGGCTAAGCTCAAGAGCTTTACCCGATACTTAGTGGGAACTACCAACTGTCTTTGAGGATGCCAGTCTTCCTGGTGCCCACCAGAAAGAGTCTCCTTGTATAAAAGTCCTTGTTCTACAACAAACCGGGATCGGTTAGAAGAGCTGAGAGGCGGTGGGGTGCTGCGCGCCGCCGCCCAAGCTTTCTGAAGGCTGTCATCTGTTTCCTGCTCGGCCTGGAACTGTTCCCTTGATGCTGGAGACATCAGTTCCTCCTTGGACTGTGGGCTGGGGCTTGGTCCCTCTGGAAGCGATGCAGGTGCTGGGGCTGTTTCCATTGACTGTGAACCACTGTCTGCTGGTGCACTATGTGGTATCTCAGGCTCTGGCTGAGCCTCTTGGGTAGGGTTATCTGCTGCTTCTGCCAGTTCAGGCTCGCTGGTGCCCTCTGGCATTGGAGTTGTAGACGGGTTTGCAAGCGCTGGACTCAGTGCTGGCAATGGTTCTGGTGCTGGTTGCGTTGCCAGTTCCGGTTCTGGGACTGGCTTTGGCTGGGTCTCTGGGATTGGATCCACTACGGCTGTTGCAGTCGTTGGCAGGGGATCCGGTTCCACCACCTTTGTTTGGGTCTCTGGTAACACAGGGGGCCTGCATGAAAACTTCTAAGCTTAACTACCAGCTTAGCTCTGGTCCGCTGCCACCATTTCCCAATGGATTCCCTCCCTGGAAAGCCTTGAGAAACCTTCACCAATTCCCTAGTGAATACAGATCCAAACCCCTTGGATCTTAAAACAAGGAGAAATCAGATGCCAGCCAGGTTACCTGAGCTTCTTAACCCTTTACAGGGAAAAGGATTTTGGAGTCTCTGGCCAGGAGGGATTTTATAGTACTGTACACAGGACAGTTGTTACCCTTCCCTTTATAGTTATGACACAGGCGTTGCAAGCTTCCACTGAGCTATCGCCACTTGGTTCTCAACTGTCAGGGCAGCTCTCATCTTGGTATTCCTTCGCTTCAGGGCTGGGGAAAGCAACTCAGAGTTCCAGGAAAGTGGCCTTACGCTTCTGAAAGTTTTGCAGCCACTGGGAATCATCCTATACCTGCCACACTATGCAGTCCCACCAATCTGTGCTTGTTTGTCAGGCCCAGAATCAGCGTTCCACTGTATCAACCAGCCCCACTGCTGCCATGATGTCCCAATTGCCACATCCCATGCTTTCAGGAACGTCTGTGTCCATATCCTCCTTACAATCATCCTCGTGCTGCCGTCTCTTAGCCCGGTTCTGCACATACTGCAGTATAATGCGCGAAGTGTTTACAATGCTCGCAACAGCAGTGGTGGGCTGAGCAGGTTCCATGCTTGCTGTGCTATGGCGTCTGCACGGGTAACCCAGGAAAGAAGGCGCAAAATGATTGACTGCAGTTGCTTTCACAGAGGGAGGCAGGGAGAGAGGGAGGGGAGACTGATGACATGTACCCAAAACCACCCATGACAATGTTTCCCTCCCCCAATCAGGCATTGGGAGCTTAACCCAGAATACCAATGGGCAGTGGAGACTGCGGGAACTGTGGGATAGCTTCCCACAGTGCACCGTTCCATGAGTCGATGCTAGCCACAGTAGCGAGGACGCACTCCACCGACTTAATGCACTTAGTGGGGACATACACAATTGACTGTATAAAATCGATTTCTAAAAATCGGCTTTTATAAAATTGACCTAATTTTGTAGTGTAGACATACCCTTAGGGTAATTCTTGGGTAGAGGGTTCTGCCAGCCACTGAAACATCTGGAACTAGATATTGTTAGAGACAGGATTCCAGTCTAGGCTTAATTATTTTACTTTGGCAATTTCAAGTTTTGACTGTAATGAATATTTGGCTTATGAGATGTCTAAACAATTTGTCTGAAACTTTGGCAAAATGTATCAGAGAACCTTCTTTCTGATAAAAATCTTTTAATGTTAATCAGCTGGAATTTATTAACAGCAAATTACTTCCCATGATAGTTATAATGCCTTTCCAGAGAAAAAGGTCATGTGCTTCTGTTTCCTAAATATTTGATTTCCCAGCACATAAAGGCTTGCAATTTCACTGTGTATTTTCAGTTCTATAAAGAAATTTGAGAGATTTGTATGAAAGTTGCTGTATAAAATACAAATTATTATTATTACTGTTATTTGACTGTAATTAGGAAGCTGTCCATCAGGTAGGAAAGGTTGTTATGCAAATATAATAAAATAAATTAACATATTGTTATTAGTTTACTTTATTTGTATAGTTCTAATGGTGTGGTTTAGACATTTTGAATACAGGACCCAAGACACAGTTCAAGCCCTGACGAACTTACAAATTAAATATCCAGCCATTTTAGGCTATAGCAGGTCTTCTCTTTGCAATCACCACCATTCCTGAGCTGGGGAAATACTAGAGAGATGTTTTACTTTCCTCTTCACCCACTCCTGCCTCAGCAAACCATTTTGGAAATCAGAACAATGGCAAACTAGCTCCTGTAATGTGTAAATTAAGTATCATTTTAAACTTAATTGGAAATGGTAGCAAACCACTCTGAAACCACAGCTAAAATCACCTTGTTCATGCTTGCCAATGGATGTGATGTAACTACTGTAAAAGCAAGAACTGGGCAGGGTTTCAAACACCAACAGCCATTTCCATCACTGTGTGAATGGTGGAGGGGGGAAGCCTCAAGGGCCTAGTACTTTTCCTCTAATCATCTTCTGATTTCTGACAATCCCACCCCTCCACTGTCACGTTACATGGCCAAACTCCATGTTGCATTTTCCCCCCAGCCATGCAATCTTGGCTGTTTATCCACCCATGTTATAATAGACATTAGGAAATGGGTGTGACCTAGAGGATGGAGCAGAGCACAGAAAACTGAGTCTAAGGCCTGGTCCACACTAACCGCCCACTTCGAATTAAGATACGCAACTTCAGCTACGTGAATAACGTAGCTGAAGTCGAAGTACCTTAGTTCGAACTTACCGCGGGTCCAGACGCGGCAGGCAGGCTCCCCTGTCGACTCCGCGTACTCCTCTCGTGGAGCAGGAGTACCGGTGTCGACGGCGAGCACTTCCGGGATCGATCCCAGAAGATCGATTGCTTACCGCCGGACCCGGAGGTAAGTATAGACCTACCCACAGACGTAAATTCTGTTCATGGCTCTACTATGGACTTCCTGTATGTCCTTGAGCTATCCATTTTAATCTTCCTGTGGCTCAGTTTCCCTGTCAATAAAATGGGGAAATGCTTACTCATGTGAGAGGAGTATGAACTAATTAATGCCTGTAATGCACATTGAAATCCCCAGATAGCAGGTCTAACAGAAGTATGAACTGTTATTTCTCATGTGGTTTCTGGTGCTCCTTACCTGGGGATGGACTAGAAACACTAAGGCTACATCTACACTACGGGGGGGGGGGGTGTCGATTTAAGATACGCAAATTCAGCTACTTGAATAGCGTAGCTGAATTCGACATATCGCAGCCGACTTACCCCGCTGTAGGGATGGCGGCAAAATCGACCTCTGCGGCTTCCCGTCGATGGTGCTTACTCCCACCTCCGCTGGTGGAGTAAGAGCATCGATTCGGGGATTGATTGTCGCGTTGATTGATTGATTGTCTCCCCGAGAGATCGATTTCTACCCGCCGATTCAGGCGGGTAGTGTAGACCCAGCCTTAGGAAACAGACTTCCTTCTCTTATTTTGATGCTTTTACTCCTCGTTCCTAGACAGAACTCAGAATTACAGAAGCTTGAAAAAAAATAATCTTCATATAATGCCTAGCAAAATGGGGTACCACTCCAACTGGGGCCTCTGGGTGCTACCATAATAGAAATAATAAATTGAATTAAAATTAAATAATGTCTTCTGGGTTTGGGGATAAAGGTTCGGGTCAGCTCTCTTCTTATCTAACCACTTCTGTCTATCTCTAGCAAATACTGATTGTTATTCTAAATGACATATGCCTCAATCCCGCAAAGCACATGAGTAGTCCCTTTGAATTCTAGTTTAAGTGCTTTTCTGAATTAGGAGCTAAAATCAGTTTTTCATGACTACATTGATCCTAACCACTTTGACCCTACTGTCCATGGCACTGAACCGTATAATTGACTTTTGCTGTTATTGTTTCTTTTAGGGTTTTTAGTTGCTGTGATTTGAGGCAGAACACAAGGAGTTTTGCATATAAAAATCACATGCCCCAAAGCTGGAGAAATGCCCAATCTGCAAAATTTGGATCTGGATTTAAGTCATCTTCCCCAAAGTGTTCTGAGGTGTTCAGACCCGGGGCATTAATTTAGCTCATGACGGCTATGGACAGGTCTGATAGCCTTCAACCTCCTTCTAAAATTTGAGGATGTTCCTACTCAAGGTTACATCCATTGTAAAAATGGACATGAACCCTAAATTCAGATCCTGATTCAGGAATGGGAGGAGTTTTCAGTTCTGAAGTTCTGTTTTTATGCCCATTTCTAATTACAGAGATAAGGATCAGCTTTGAAAATCAGCTCTGGAACAATGGTTCCAGTCAATGTCTGAAAGTGGAGGATGCAGACCCACTGTGTTTAATGAAGGCCTAGGTCAACCAAATACTGAACAAGGTTTTGAAACAACCATTCCTTGCCATCCTTAATTACATTGCTGTAATTAGTTCTTCAAAATGGCACCTTGAACTTTCCCAGAATTCTTGAGGTTCAATGATCTAACATTGTACTTAAACCTTTCTCTCTTTCTTTCAGTTTAATACCATCTGAGTTACAGACAACCGAGCATCTGTAAACTTATCCATCCTTTCAGGTAAGATAGTTGTGTCTTAGAACAATGACAACTGCTGTTTAAATGTTAGGAAAAGCCTTTGAAATTCCTAAACACATTATTGATGAAAATACCCAGGATTCAGGAAAAGAACTAGACATTTGTGTGGCTCATGGGAACAGCCACAGTTACCTTATCTGGGAACTTGCCATCAACTACAGTCACTGGTGCAATGGTCCTTAGCAGACTGTGTGATATCGTAGAATCATAGAATATCAGGATTGGAAGGGACCTCAGGAGGTCATCTAGTCCAACCCCCTGCTCAAAGCAGGACCAATTCCCAACTAAATCATCCCAGCCAGGGCTCTGTCAAGCCTGACCTTAAAAACCTCCAAGGAAGCAAATTCCACCACCTCCCTAGATAACCCATTCCAGTGCTTCACCACCCCCCTAGTGAAAAAGTTTTTCCTAATATACAACCTAAACCTCCCCCACTGCAACTTGAGACCATTACTCCTTTATGTATCCATAATTATTATAGTGCAATGATAATGAAGTCATAGTTGTGGTTGGATCAAAAAATTTTGCTTAACAAGGGAAAAGAGTGGGAATAACTGCTAAATGTCTTCTATAAAAATCTGGAACATACAAAGTAGTGTAGGAAAGCTTTACATTTTCTATGCAATTAGAATTTGTATCGGAATAACATATTTTGGAAATTAAAATGGTTGCCTTTTGAAATTGGGTCCCTGGTATCTCACTTTGTTTCAAAATCTTTTGCAAAGACTACACATGGCAATCCTACTCAAAACGTCCAGTGTGGATTACTGTATATCTATAGTCTACATAAATACCATTTTTATATTTTGGTGTTTGAAAGTTGCTGAAAGTTGTTCGTTTTGTCCTGAAGAAATGCGGAAAAAGAACCATGTATGTATATATTAACATGTGTGTATAACAGTACCAAGGTTGCATGAAATTTTATGAAGCCTCAAGTGTTAACAATGTGTGTTGGAACAAGGATAGTATTAGATTAGAATTGATAAGTTTTATGCTGGCATATGTATAGAAGCAAGTGTGCTTGTTGACCTTTAATTTTTATTTCCGAGCCTTTCAGCTTTGAAGGAAAATGTGATTAAAGCAGAACAGAGGATCCTTTATTAAAATTAAACCAAGTTTTTTTCTGTGTGAATTGTAGGTGGGGCTGCTAGGGTTGCGTAGAGTTCAGCGTGCCCAACACTTTCCATTCAGACCCTAGTTCAGTGGCTTATAACTTTGCCAGACTGGTTGGATTGAAATCTCCTATGCTGAGTGTTTGCCTCAGGCTGATTATTAGTATTATGATTTTGTTTAAGTTTCAGCCAAAACCCTTCAGCCAGATGGAGGAAAAATAAGTTGTTTTGTGCCTGTTTAAAACAAAAATCTTCCACCTTTTTGGTTGAGAAGCTCGTCTGCCTCTGTACTTTGCAGCATGCACTTGAAATTTGGCAGGGAGGTTACACTGGGCTTAGGGAGGTGTCTTTGGCAATCCCAATGAAAATTTGCTTAAATTTGGCTGAGTTACGAGCCTTAGTTTGCACATGCTCATTAGAAACTCATTAGAGTTTGGCAGTCAAATTGTTCTAAGGGTCCCACTTTATTAAGCATGTGCAGAGCAGGACTTCCTTCACCATTGCTCTGGTGTAAGAGCAGGGAGACTCTCTCCCTCTCTTGTGTTCTCAATACTCCCACTGCTAGTGTCCAGCGGCAGAATGCAGCCTGATCTGCATATAGAGGGGTTAGGAATCGTGTGTGCAGGTAGAGAGGACAGGGAGAGTGGGGAAGAACAGCTGAAGGGGAGGGCGACGGTTATGTGAGCATGGAAAGGAGCAGAAGAGAAGAGGTCTAGAAGGCAATGTAGATGGAGTGGAAGGGGCAGGGGTCTGGGGGTGGGTAGGCCAAGAGGAGGAGGGAAGCAGAACCCGGAGTTGAGGAAGCTGGATTGTAGCAGAGAGGAGGAGGGCAGGATCTGGAGGGTTTGGGGAGTATGTTGGAGCAGAGCAGGAGGGGGACAGGAACCAAGGGGTGTGGGGTAGCTTAGAGAAGAGGGGGATGGGGACAGGTTGGGAGCATAGAGGCAGAATTGTCTATAACAACCAGAGAATACTCCCCTCCATGTATATAATGGCATTATCATATATTCAGTATTTCTAGCCTATTTTGGGTGCATCCAGACATTTTTGTAGCTTTTTTTTTTATTTTTTACTGCTGCTGCACATGGAGTATATGTTGCCATTGAGCTGTTCACAGTGACCTCCCATTCTCTTTCCTGAGTGTTTACAGTTTATTGAGAAGGCAGAGATATATATAAGTACCATAAATTATTTCTTCCTGTAGGCATTACCCTGCCTTTGTCAAAAGTGAATTTACTCCACCATCATCTGCTTGTTTACTTAGTTTATTAGGTCTGTGCAGTAACATGTTTAGTCTCTCACAGTGACTCCAGATCAAAGTTGTTCAGCTTAAACAATGAAATCTCCTATGCTGAGTGTTTGCCTCAGGCTGATTATTAGTATTATGATTTTGTTTAAGTTTCAGCTAAAACCCTTCAGCCAGATAGGGGAAAAATAAGTTGTTTTGTGCCTGTTTAAAACAAAAATCTTCCACCTTTTTGGTTGAGAAGCTCGTCTGCCTCTGTACTTTGCAGCATGCACTTGAAATTTGGCAGGGAGGTTACACTGGGCTTAGGGAGGTGTCTTTGGCAATCCCCATGAAAATTTGCTTAAATTTGGCTGAGTTACGAGCCTTAGTTTGCACATGCTCATTAGAGACTCATTAGAGTTTGGCAGTCAAATTGTTCTAAGGGTCCCACTTTAGAACTCACTGACCACTGCTGCAGCCTTAGGCTGGGATCTGAAAACTAAGCTGCATTCCTTACACATCTTACATCATCTCCAAGAATAAAGAGTCTGCCCTTGGAACTGAGCAGAATTTTGTTGCTGCAGCAGAATATAGTCCAGCTTGCTCTCCTATCATGGAATTGTCTCTGCAGAGCTGACAGCAATGAGAACTTGTGTTACTAAAGTCAAAAGCTGTGACTCAAAAATACACACGGAGCTAATATATTGAGTAAGAGGGCGCTGGTCTTACAAACTCACTTTCAACCTTGTTCCTTTCCCTCTCTCTCAGGGAGAATCTTATCTCTGCATCAGTTTCAACTCATCCAGGAACCATTGACTACAACACTTTCTTCCCTTTTATAGTCTTGCTTGTTTTCATAGAAAGATTTTTGTTCTCGAATTATGAGGCCATATCTCCCACTTCCCCCTGACTAAGTTCCCTGGCCATCCAGCCCTGAGGATAGACACTATACAGCTCCTTTGCTTGGTGGGAGAGAATAGTGGGGTTGGGAGAGCATTTTGACATGGATTTTTAGTCGGAATGACTTTTCGGCAGAAGATGCTGTTTTCACAAAATCAGAATTTTCCATGGGATGGTGAGATGGGGTGTTGTTGCCGGCACAGAGTGCCCGAGGACAGCAACAGCGGGTTCGTTGCCTGGTGTGATTCGCGTCAATAAACACACCAGGTGGAGAAGCAAACAAAGTTTATTTGAGATTTCAAAGCGGTGCAAGGAGACTGGCACATCTCAAATCAAGCACACTAACAGAAACAGTTTTTCTTCTTTTATACATTTTGCAGTTAAGCCTCACCGCCGCCTTCCCACTCTAGCCCTCCCTTTCTCCCCCCCCCCATTCCTCCCTCTACCCCTCCCGTCCCTGGTAATAGTTACTAAGCAAATAACAATTACATTTAAGCAGTTAAGTCATTCTTGGCAGCTATAAGCCTAGCTTGTTAGTAACTTCTTTAAACTGTTATCTTGTCCTTTTTCCCTTCAGCCAGAAACATGCAGGCCTCATTATTACCGCTTGATACCGGTGTGAGCAGGGGGTTGCACACAGATAACTGGTTGCTTACATATTCCAATTGCACCTGGCTTTTGAGGTCGATTAGAGTTTAAACATGGAAGGAGTTTGGTTCATTTAGGCCTAGTGCAGGAAGGCTTCATTGACACTTGTGATTTTCCACCCTCCCGAGTTACCTAGGGTGATGGTGATGCCTAGTGACGTCTACAACTCCCTCCTTTGAGAATACTCAACAAGCTTTTGGCTGAGTTTTCTCATATTCTGTGGACAAGATACAACTGAGTGCTATGAAGCTGGGGTTATCAATGAGAGGGTATGTTGGGATTGTTGGGGAATGGGGGGCACAAAGCTTATGGAGGAGCAATTTAAAACAAGCAATCAGGAGGAAGGTGACCAAGCACAGTACCACACCTGTGAGTAGGAGATGCACAAGGCCACCCCCCAGTCCTCCCAGGTCGGGCAACCAACTCCAAAGGGAATCGAAACCTGTGGGTTCCCTTTCCTGGGCCTTCCACTGCTCAAAAGCCTGTTCAGCTGACAGGATGTGCTTGTTAATGTCCTGTGAGTTTTCTGGGACATAAGTACAACATTCATTCCCAATAAGAGCACACACCCTGCCCTGGGAGGCTAAAACATAATCTAAGGCCTGTTTATTTTGTAGGGACAGCAACCGGAGCTGGTAAAGCTCTGAGTTAAGGCTTTTCTCTATGGCCAAGGTTTCATTGGCGAACTTGGTGAGAAACACAGAGAGCCTGCGATAAAATTGGGTTAGCCGTCCCACCCCATAGGATGGGAGGAGGATCATACCCAACCTGTCTCCTTCTGTAATGGGCTTTGGGGTGGCATACAAAGATCTACGCTGTCTGGGGCAGCCAGGGGGCAGTTTAGGGAGGACATGAAGGGGAGGGGCAAGATATCCTAGATAGCAGCTCTTATACCACTGATGCGGTAGCCACTTATAGGCAGAAATTTTGCAAATGTAAAAGGAGTGGCTATTTCTTACTAAGCTATTATAACTGCTACTTTACCTATTTGTTTCTTTGTTATCAAACGTTGCAAACCGGGCGGTAGAGTTGGATTTGCCATTAACATAGACAGGGACAGAAGCATCACTGTCAGGGGATAAATAATACTGACAGGTGCTATTCCCAGTGGACCAGGTGTGGTTGCTGGACTTGAACTGTCGATAGCACACCAATCCGGGGGCCACTGACCGCAGCCTAATAGGGGAAGGGATCTGCGTTGAGTTGGCCCGTGGCTCCCAGGGGTCGTCCCTCAATGCATACTGGGATTCAGTGATACAGTTTTGCGACAAGGGGGTACCCGAGGTATTTCTTCCCCTACTGAACCATCCCCAACAGATATCTGACCAATTTTGGGGAACTGCCCTCCAGGGTAACACTGCTACATAGTGCGGGACTTGGGAGCATACCCAGCAGTTAGAGAGGTTGAACTCTTGGGCAAAGCAAACCTTCAAGGACTCATATGTGTTTGTTTCCAAGTTAGTAGAGATTCCTTTCCATCCCGCATGTGCCGGGGGGAAACGGGAGGTAACGAGAGGAGTGTCCCTATGGCAAAGAGTACCACTGTGGCAGACCCTGGACCTGTTTCCATGCTGGGAAGGTGACCCTAGGGCCTAACAATTACAGTTCCCCAAATACCCACAAAATAACAATTACCAATAACAGGCAGACTAAAAGCAAAAGGGACCAGGCCACCAGGTTAGGCCGTTCCTGTGAAAATAAACACAACCAACGCTTAGAGTTCTTGTGGGAAGTGTGCTGTGACTGTCCAAAGAGGACACAGGGCATTCCCAGCAGATCTTATTGTTTTTTGAATAACAGTTTAAGACCCAGGTCGTCGCTGGTAGTCCTTTTCTGTAGGCTGGACGGTCCACCGTTCAGGAGCGGGCACTGCCTTCAGACGGGAGTGATGAATCCAGTTCTTGTGTCCCTCGACCTTTGCTGCTGTGTGGAAGACCAGCAGGACGGTGTAGGGTCCCTTCCACTTTTCTTGGAGAGGCTCGTCCTTCCAGGTCCGAACGAGTACGGAGTCACCTGGCTGCAAGGAGTGGATCGGGGCATCCAGCGGGAGAGGCTGCAAATCTTTGGTATACCTGTGGAGTGAACAAAGAACAGCAGACAGAGAGCACATATACTGAGATAAGAAGACACACCCCATTTCCCACTCCCCTGCCAGAACCAGTGTACCGTTCATAGGCCATGCCCTTCCAAACATAATCTCGAAGGGACTGAGCCCTAACCTGCCCTTTGGGAGAGCGCGAATGCGGAGCAAAACAAGGGGTAGAGCATCAGGCCACTTAAGGGAAGCCTCTTGACAGACCTTTGAGAGGTGCCGCTTAAGTGTCTGATTTGTGCGTTCCACTACTCCACTGGCCTGCGGTCGCCATGGAGTGTGGAGCTTCCAGGGGATTTGCAAGGCATCCGATATCTTCTGAACAACTTGAGATGTGAAGTGTGTTCCGTTGTCAGATTCCATTCACTGGGGGAGTCCGAAGCGGGGAATGATCTCCTTGACAAATTTAAGAGCCACTGTTTTGGCATTGTTGTTATGATATAGGAAAGCTTCAGATCATCCGCTGAATCGATCCACTAAGACAAGAAAGTATCTGAATCCTTGGGTCCAGGGGAACTCAGTAAAATCTATTTGCCAAACTAGTCCTGGGCCTGGGGTAGGCTCCAGAGTGGCTGGTGGCACTGACACTCCTGGTCGAGGGTTGTTCTTTTGGCAGACTAGACATTCAGCCTGTACCTGGGAGGCCAGGGGTCTAAGTCCAGAGGTTAGAAAATATTTATTCATAAGCTGGGTAAGAGCCTCCCTGCCAGCGTATAATTCTTTGTTTCTTCACCAGGGTCAGTTCTTAATGTCTTTTGTAGTCAGGAATTCCTGGACTTTGTGGTTTCAATGAAGCAAGTGTTCCTTTTTCTCTTTTCCTAAAACACTGTGGTTCAGCATCATACAGGGGAGAGGTTACTAGCACATCAGCATGTCTTTAAATAGGCTTATCATCATTCGGAGAGTCCTCCCGAGGTGGAGGGGTCTTTTTACAGTGAGAAGCATGGGTTCAGGTGGGCAGTCCTTGGTACTTCACAGCGGTGTTGGTGGTTAACAGGACTTGGAAAGGCCTTTCCAGTGTGGAGCCAAAGCAGTTTTTCGTTGATGGACTTTACATAGACTCAGTCTCCTTGTTTCAATGAATGGCAGGGCTGCTAGGGTCATTGGTTAGCACTTGTTTTACCTGTGAGAAAAGAAACCTAACACATTTTATTAATGCCTGGCAGTGTTTTGCAGATCTCATAGTTGCTTGGGCACATTCAGGCCCCCCTTTTCTTGGTTGTCAGCCAAGTCTTAGCTGTGAACAATGTCCTTGGATGGAGCCAGCATCTTATCTTTGGACTGAGCTTGCTAGCTATATTTTTTTTCCCTCAGTTAACTCATTCTGTTCTTTTTCCTGCTCTCCTTCTTGGCTTCTTTTAACTTACAAAGGAAACTTCCACTCTTCACTCATACACCTTTTCCCAACAATGAACACATACACATTGCCATTATACACCCTTCCAGCAAAATAACTTCTATACAGAGCTTTGGAGCAACAAACCAGGACAAGCACACCCACTTTTGAGGAGTCCAACAAAGTTTAGGAGGCTCACAGTGGCTTTAAGGCAAGGGGTGAGACCCACAGCGACAATTAACAAGTCATCCACATATTGCAGGAGGAGGATCCTGTCCTCATTGTCCCACTCCTTCAAGTCTCTGGCCAAAGCCTGGCCGAAAAGGGTGGGGGAATATTTAAATCCCTGGGCCAGCACTGTCCAGCAAAGCTGCTTTTTAACCCTTCTGTTGTCCTCCCACTGGCTCCACTCTGAGGCTTGCATGGCTGAGGGCTCAATTGCAAGGGTCATTATCTAAGCATTCTCTGGGGGTAAGGTGAGGGTTATTTCATCTTGAGTGAAATGCAGAGTGGCACCTAAGCAACAAAGCAGGTCCCGTCCTAGTAGAAGTGTTGGACAATCCGGGAGGTAAACCAGTTTGTGAGATAGAGTTCTGTTTCCCAAAGCACATTCCGCTGGGGCATATACTGGGCATTTGGTTCCTTTCCCTGTGGCACCCACCACGTGAGGGACTCTGACACAGGCAGCTGCAGGGGTTGATTTACGGCGGTTCGTGCAGCTCCAGAGTCTATTAAAAAGTTTATGTCCAAGTCTCCCACCCTCATGTTTACTCGGGTTTCCAGGGGCAGGATAGTCCGTCTCCCCTGACACCCCTATTCTTGGTCCTCTGCTGCCATCATAGGGATACCTTCCCTTTCGGGGCACTTATTTTTCCAATGTCCCTCCTTCCGGCATCTGGCACACTGGTTGCGACCCAGACGCCTTTCCTGTGAGCCAGGGCGCCCACGTCCACGTCCTCTCATTCCCCGGCCCCTTCTACCTTCCTGGAATTTTGCCCTGCCACCGGCATGTACTGCTGCAACCATAATTTTCGCTTGCCTTTTTTCCTTTTCTTTAGACACAACCTGATTACGCTCCACCTCAGACAGCAGGGTCCGCATAAGGACATTACAATCATCCCATTCAGGCTTACAGCTAGCCAGGCACCCTTCAAAGACCAAGATAAACTTGCTTGGGTTCGTAGAGAATTCCCCTGCCTGTGCCTTAAAGGCTGCTAGGTCCACCGGGTTAAAAGGCACATGGGTGTAAACCTGCATAGTAGTGGCCTGATTCCTATCTGAGCCATGTCTGGACACCACGGTCTCAGTGATCAACGGATAAAATTCCACCGAGGGGGCAATCTCTGGGACCTGAGACACCTTGTCTTTATATGGTGGCGGTGTGATAGCCGAAGGGGACACCGGACCTGCCATTACAGCTGTGGGAGGGGTTCTGGGGACTAACAATAGCTACTACCGAACCTGTTGGAGTCAAATTACACTTTTGCAAAATATCTGATCTATCTCTTAGCAACATAAACAACTGTACATACATATGTTCATTCCATTTACCCGTTTGCTGACAAAACAGAAGTAATTGAAGGATCGTGTTATAATTAAGTGATCCTTCCGGTGGCCACCTTTCTAGTCCTCTAGCTGATATTGAGGCCAGTCTACTGTACAGAACCTTTTCAGTTTACTTTTAGTTATTGGATTTGCGCCAAACACTTTCCAATTCACCAGAATGCATTCCAAGGTGTACACCTTGCCCTGCCTGCCATACTCTGTCCCTGCCCCATATTAGGGAGACACTGGGCGTCCCCAGGTCAAAACAGGTAGACACTGGGCGTCCCCAGGTCAAGACAGATAAAGTCCCCACTGGACTGTTTCTACCTTATCCATGGGACCGGTTCCCCACCGTCGCCCGCAGCTGCTTCTCCACTACTCGAGCGTGTTGCACCGTTGTGCCCTCCGAGGTCGACCAAACCACGTCACCGCCGAGGCCCCCGATGAAGTCACCGGGGAGCGCTCTGGGAGTCGGTCGTCGTCATAATCCGTCGGCCCCCTGGAGGGATCTGGGCAAGGCTAAATTTCAGCCTCGAGCCCCACGTTGGGCGCCAAAACTGTTGCTGGCACAGAGTGCCCGAGAACAGCAACAGCGGGTTCATTGCCTGGTGTGCTTCGCGTCAATAAACACACCAGGTGGAGAAGCAAACAAAGTTTATTTGAGATCTCAAAGCGGTGCAAGGAGACTGGCACGTCTCAAATCAAGCACACTAACAGAAACAGTTTTTCTTCTTTTATACATTTTGCAGTTAAGCCTCACCCCCCCTTCCCCCTCTAGCCCTCCCTTTCTCCCCCCCATTCCTCCCTCTACCCCTCCCATCCCTGGTAATAGTTACTAAGCAAATAACGATTACATTTAAGCAATTAAGTCATTCTTGGCAGCTATAAGCCTAGCTTGTTAGTAACTTCTTTAAATCGTTATCTTGTCCTTTTTCCCTTCAGCCAGAAATATGCAGGCCTCATTATTACTGCTTGATACCGGTGTGAGCAGGAGGTTGCACACAGATAACTGGTTGCTTACATATTCCAATTGCACCTGGCTTTTGAGGTCGATTAGAGTTTAAACATGGAAGGAGTTTGGTTCATTTAGGCCTAGTGCAGGAAGGCTTCATTGACACTTGTGATTTTCCACCCTCCCGAGTTACCTAGGGTGATGGTGATGCCTAGTGACGTCAACAGTGTCCACCCCACACAAGACTTGAAGGGATAAATTAGACCAATTAACATATAGGTGGCACCTGGAGGAAAGCCAGGGAGTGCTAAGACCTAATTTGCTGATGAAGTCCAGCTTGGCAAAGAGCTGAGCTGGGTTTATAAAGCCAGGAAGCTGGCACCAGAGAGGAGCTGCAGGGAAGTCGTCTGCAGTCACTCCCTGACCATAGAGAGGTGAGTTTGAGGCTACAGGGTTCAGTAGTCCACAGTTACTCTTTGTGAGGGGGGAGTTTGAGCTGGTACACCCAGAGAAGGGGGAGAATGAGCAGCTGTTGGAAGGAGTCTAGGGAAGGAGCAATGGGGTCTGAGGGAAACAACAGTTACCAAGTATGGGTCCCTGGACTGGAACACAGAGTAAAGGGTGGGCCTGGGTTCCACTAACTGCCACTGGGGAAGTGGCACTGTCACAGCAGTGCATGAGAAGACACCCTGAGACCATTGGAGAGGAAGGACTTTGATACCCTGGAAGGGGAAGACTAAAGTGACCTGGGCGGAGGGCCAAGCTACTAAGACAGACTACCCTCATATGCATGAGAGTCGCAGGGAACGTGAAAGAGAGACAGCAGGATGTGCAACCCGTGGCAGAAAGGGGCGTCAGAGCTGAGTGGAGCTAATCCCCAGATGTGGCTTTGAGGAGTGCCCCTAGTGGTGAGTGGAGTTCCCTGTAACAGATGGGATTTCCTTTTTCCAGCCACCTAACTTCAATCCTTTCCCCACATAGCATTCTGTGGGAATGTTGTGACGGGTTGGATCACAGGAACCCCCTTGGGGCTGCCAACTGATGTGCCAAGACTACCTCTACCCCTGCTTTCCCTGCCAGCTTGGGACCCCAGCACCTGTCTTGTTGATCCAGACATGCCAGCCTGCTCCAACACAGACCCAGGGTCTGAACCACGTGCCCCAAAGCTTAACTTAAAGCAACTTAAGAAGTGTCCCTGTCCTTAACACTCAGACGCCCAACTCCCAATGGGGTCCAAACCCCAAATAAATCCATTTTACCCTGTATAAAGCTTATACAGGGTAAACTCATAAATTGTTTGCCCTCTATAACACTGATAGAGAGATATGCACAGCTGTTTTCCCCCTCCCCCAGGTATTAACGCATACTCTGGGTTAATTTATAAGTAAAAAGTGATTTTATTAAATACAGAAAGTAGGATTTAAGTGGTTCTAAGTAGTAACAGACAGAACAAAGTGAATTACCAAGTAAAATAAAATAAAACCTGCAAATCTAAGTCTAGGACAGTAATAAAACTGAATACAGATAAAATCTCACCCTCTGAGATGTTTCAATAAGTTTCTTTGACAGACTGGATGCTTTCTTAGTCTGGGCACAATCCTTTCCCCTGGTACAGTCCTTGTTCCAGCTCAGATGGTAGCTAGGGGATTTCTCATGACTGCAGCCTCCTTTGTTCTGTTCCACCCACTTATATATCTTTTGCATAAGGCAGGAATCCTTTGTCTGTCTGGGTCCCCACCCCCTCCTTCTAAATGGAAAAGCACCAGGTTAAAGATGGATTCCAGTTCAGGCGACATGATCACATGTCACTGTAAGACTTCATTACCCACTTGCCAGCACACACGTATACGGGAAGACTTACAAGTAAAACAGAGTCATCTACAGTCAATTGTCCTGGTTAATGGGAGCCATCAAGATTCCAAACCACCATTAATGGCCCACACTTTGCATAATTACAATACGCCCTCAGAGTTATATTTCATATTTCTAGTTTCAGATACAAGAGTCATACATTTATACAAATAGGATAACCACACTCAGTAGATTATAAGCTATGTAATGATACCTTACAAGAGACCTTTTGCATGAAGCATACTTTAGATACATTATATTCACACTCATCAGCATACTTTTATAAAATCATATAGAGTGCAATGTCACATCCTCCTCCTGAACTTACTGCCAGAGACTTGAACACTGACCATGGCGGAGGCAGTATACCTAAAATTTGTTTTTGGGCTCCCCTCTGGGGCAGACAATCCTGTGTCCCCCAAAAGGGAAAGAGACCCAGATCCAGCTGTGGGCTCACAGCTACCAGCTATGACAGACCTTTCATGGCCAGCAAACCCCCCCCCCCCCCCCACCACCTTTCACTCATGTTGGGCTTGCTTGCAGCTACAGAGTCCTTGAGGTCTGTTCCCACTGCAGCAGTCACCAGGATCCCAACTTCCAGCTCCAGGATACATGTCTCTGTGCACCTCTTCTGCTCCGTTACAGCCAGTTCATGCTTCTGGATCTCAATTTGCTTTGTCTTTTAAGTCCAGGGTTTGCTGGTGGGCAGCCTTCCAGGTCAGCCTTTTCCCGGGCAAATTGCATATCAATTTCCATTTGTCTTCCTTTGAGACTGTCACTCGATGAGCTGGGATACCACAGAGAACCCCCTCCTGCCAGAACAGGCACCCCCCCGCACACTCCTGTCTTGCTAAGTTAGACACTCCAGTTAGCTTCAGCACAGACACAGAGGTTGGACCACACCTATCTACAGTTCACTGAAACTGAGATGCACTCAACTCAGGGGCTTCTTAGTTAACAGCGCCCAGTGTTCAACCTTTCTGGGCAATTTACAACTAGTGTAGTTCTAGATTTTTCGGATCTTCACTCTTACTTATTTTGCTTCCTTTTCTGTCCCTATTGCCCTTACCCAAAATAAGCAAACAGAAAATAACAAACCAGTAACCACTTTGTCTGTTCTCCAGCCACCACACTTAAAACTCACTTAAAATCAGTACCAGTATCTCAAAGCAATCAGCTGTGCTCAGATCCTGCTGACTACGCCACTGTGACGGGTTGGATCACAGAAACCCCCTTGGGGCTGCTAGCTGATGTGACTAGACTACTTCTGCCCCTGATTTTCCTGCCAGCTTGGGACTCCAGCACCCTGTCTTGTTGAGCCAGACACGCCAGTCTGCTCCAACACCCTGAGACCATTGGAGTGGAAGGACTTTGATACCCCGGAAGGGAAAGAGAAAGGGAAGGGGAAGGGAAAGACTAAAGTGACCTGGGCGGAGGGCCAAGCCACAAAGACAGACTACTTTCATATGCATGAGAGTCACAGGGAATGAGAGAGAGAGAGAGACAGCAGGGTGTGCAACCTGTGGCAGAAGGGGGCATCAGACCTGAGTGGAGCTAATCCCCAGATGTGGCTTTGCAGAGGTGCCCCTAGTGGTGAGTGGAGTGGAGTCCCATAACAGATGGGATTTCCTTCCAGCCACCTAACTTTAATCCTTCCAGCCACCTAACTTTAATCCTTTCCCCACATAGCATTCTGTGGGGATGTATAGACCCAATGATATATTTTTGTTTGATGTTTTTCAAAAGGAATTAAATAGCAAAGGAAAAAGCAAGAATAGAGACAGCATGTAGTGGTGAAAGATCATTGTCAGAATGATCTGTGATGACCTTTGATCACTCTATATCCTATTTCTCTCTTTGCTGTAGCCTGTGGCTTTGCATGAAAATCCTTTTTACAAATGTAATTAAGAATACAAGAGAGAAGGTTATGGAGCCATTCCATGCAGAAGAGTGAAACTGACACCATGGGAACTGGCCATTACACTGAGACAACACCCTGCCAGAGATACAGGGAAAACTGAGTGAGAGAGAAGTACTCAGCTCCTGTTAAAATTAAGCCACTTAAATTTATGTTCCTAAATATGGCATCAAGTGCCTAGTTTCAGGCAGCTACGTTTTTCAGTTATGGCTCTTGTGTATACAAAAGCCATATGATGAAAAGAATATTCAAAGCCACTCTGTGCATATGAGATTATAATTCATAAAGGGCTTTGGTTATAGCATAAACCACAAGTATGAATTTATGTCACCTCAGCCCCCAAATGAAATTTCTTACACTCTCTCTGTATTGTTTTCTTATTGTTCTTCTGCAAATGAGGTCAGAGAGTTCATAGACACATAAAAAAGAGCTTGACATTTCCATATCAAGAGACCCAGATAAACTTACAAACTGTTTATATGAAACAACCTTAGCGAGCTTCACCCATCCCTAAATGCTCAGATTTCAAAATGAACTCATGAAGACTCCTGCTCCATTTAGATTCATTGCTGTGTTTTATACTCATAGCAGAGGAAACTAAATAAATAAATGTCCAAGGGGGTGGGACACTAACCTACTCCTTGGTGATGGTGTAGTGGTATGTGTAAGCCTATCTTGACTGTATGAAACCAAACATTCATATCCTACAGGAATCCATTCAGCCCTTTGACACTCCAACATTGATGAACTAGGGCTTTATCTATGCAGTTTTCTGGAGTTGTCTTTTGAGGGAATACTTATCTACTGTGTATGCACAATGAGCCTTTCTAGGACTCCAATCTCCCCAGTGTTCAATCCAAAACCTTTCTC